>NC_136110.1:20608267-21303684 GCF_965212315.1 Lampetra planeri
TGTTCTTGTTATTGTTGAAAAATAGTGAGGCACACGCGCGGTCAGGGGGTAAATGCGCTTTTATTGTCATTTTTTTTGTATGTTGGCAGCCGGGACGGCTGCAAGCTATGCGGGGGGGGGGGGGGTGATGTAGGGGTGTTAGAGAGAGAGCCCGTTATGCATGGCAGCTTATGGCAAACAAACACAGTGGGCGGGGCTACGTGAGTGCACGGGGAGGTGCTCTCTACGACGTCCGCGCCAGGCACCCCGGGGGGGCTGATTCGGAGTAATGATCCCCCGGGGCCCCACCCATCAAGGGGGGGGTTGGGTATAAAAGGGGATGTGTCGGAGGGCTCGAGGGGAATGTTAAGCTAACCAGTGAAGACTGAAGACGTCTTAGCTAGAGCCCTGGACTCCCCTGGTTCGCCGTCCTTATCAGGGCCGAACAGGACCGAGCCAGCGGCGTGGTCCCGAGATCCAGAGCCGGTGCTCCTGTCAGAGCTGGTCTGGGATTCAGGGTACCGGGCCCGACTTACCAGTGTCGGGCCAGATAGCCTCCCCTAGCCCGTTAGTGGAGGACTAGGAGGCAGGCTAGGAGTAGCTAGCGCGTGTATCCCCAGCTAGCCGGGTGAGGGGGCCGATACCCCCTCTAGTGTTGTATGCCACAACCGTGCTGTGTGAAATAAACCCGTGTGCCTCCAACTCCGGCGTCCAAGAGTCGTGAACTCTACTACACATGTGTAATACCGTTGAGGACTCTTGGACACCCGGGGTTGAGGCACACGTATTTATTCCGCAACAGTTGTCACAACCGCGGACATACAATACTGGAGGGGGTATCGGCCCCCTCACCCGGCTAGCTGGAAATACACTGCTAGCTATCTCTGACCTACCTCCTAGTCCTCCACTAACGGGCTAGGGGAGGCTGTCTGGCCCGACACTGGTAAGTCGGGCTACGGTACCCGGAGTCCCAGAGCACTAGCTCTGGTTCTCGGGACCACGCCGCTGGCTCGGTCCTGCGCGGCCCTGACAAGGGCGGCGTCCCAGGGGAGTCCAGGGCTCTAGCTTGACGATCTTCGGTCTTCACTGGTTTAGCTTTAACATTCTGCCCCCAGCCCTCTGACACATCCCCCTTTATACTCAACCCCCGCTGAGGGGTGGGGCCCCGGGCTGCCTGGTGCGGACGTCGTTGAGAGCACCCCCCCCCGTGCACTCACGTAGCCCCGCCCACTGTGTTTGTTTCCCATAAGCTGCCATGCATAACGGCTCTCTCTCTAACACCCCTACACATGTACTATTTTAACCATTTCGACAACTAATTTGTACAACGTAGTAAAGAGCGCAATCCAAAATTACGCAAGTTCATTTCCCGGTCGAATCGTCGACTTATGATTTCTCCAGGGTGGATAAAATAATCGCCGCTTCATGGGAGTCAACATACAATAAAAGCGCATTTACCCCCTGACCGCGCGTGTGCCTCACTATTTTTCAACAATAACAAGAACAACACAACAAGAACGCAACAGCAAGAAGAGAAAACAACCCGACGCACCCCCCCGATTATATACGAATTCCGTAAAAACAGTCTATACACAATTTGCAGGGAACCCACCACACACACAACACGCAATGAACACAACCTATGTACACATCTTCCGGCCTCACAACAGTCTGATCATTTTAGCGCGTGTCCGTGCAGCGGGCCCCTCACACGGGGTAACCCCGGGTGGTGGACCGTCAGGTGGCAACTGTCCGTCTCGGAGTGAGTCCTCATCCGACGCCGCGTGACCCTTGGCATCCCCAGGAGGGGTGATTGGGCGTGAGCCCATCATTCCTGATGCACCTGGAGGTGGCACAGCCGGCAAGGCATTAGGTGAGCGCGACGGAGACGGACCCAGTGAGTCGGCCGACCCCCCACATGTTTGGCCATGCGTGTGTGAAGTGGGGATGTGTACCGCAACGAAGGGTTTTAATCTAGAGGGGTGGACTAACCACCGCCGCTTCCCCCATTTGATGCGCACGCACTGCGGTCGCAAAACCTCGACCACCTCCACAGGGCCCCGCCACGGCCGCACCAGCTTAGAGGAGGTTGCGAGTGGCACCTGGGGACAGTGCAGCCATGCCTTGTCCCCCGGCTTCCACTGCAGCATGTGCGCCCGACCCAGTCTGAGCCGCTCATTCGCTTCCTGACGGAGGTCAGAGTTTTGCATGGCAGCATCCCGTGCCTCTGTCAATTTGGCCAAATTAAATTTTACATGGTCAGCCAATTTAGTTTTTCCCTGAGGCGCGGGGATCTGCAGCTGGGCATGAACAGGCGGGTCAGGTTCGCGGCCGTACATGAGGTAGAAGGGTGAAAATCCCGTAGCTGCGTGGGGGGCCATCCGGTACGCCGCCAATACCCCTTGAATTTGCAAGTCCCAATCGGTCTGTGAGTCCGACACCTGCTGTGACAACATTGACGCGATGGTCCGATGCAGACGCTCGACCATCCCGTCAGTCTGCGGGTGATACGGGGAGGTACGAATTTTCTTCATGCCCAGGAGCTCACAGACTTCTTTGAGCAATTTACAGGAACATTTTTTGCCCTGGTCGGTCAGCAGCCGCTCCGGAGCACCTTTGTCCAGGACATAACCCTGAACAAAGGCCTCCACGATGGCTGCTGCCGACTGGTTGGCAAGGGGCCAGGCCATAGGCCAGCGTGTAAAATACTCCACACCAGTTAACAAATATCTATTGCCCCTGGGTGTGGCGGGGAATGGGCCCAAAATATCCAGCGCGACGAGTTCGTTAACTCTGGACACTTTGATTGACTGCAAGGGTGGGTTAGACACACGTGCTGGCGGTTTTCGTTGCGCGCACCGAGGGCATGACCCCAGTAAATCCCCGACATCCTTCGTCATGCCTGGCCAAAAATAATCGAGTTGGAGTAAGGCGAGGGTCTTTTGGGTCCCCAGGTGTAGGAGGCGCTCATGTGCGGCCCACACCGCCTTGCCCCGCAACCCCGAAGGGACCACCAGCCGATGTCGATGGGATTTTCCGTCCCAGTGCATCAGCAGACCATGCACCAATTCCCATGCGTCGGCATCACCCCTGCCCTGCCCAGCACAGCCGACGCGACGATGCAACCCGAGGAGAGAGGTATCCTCCATCTGGAGGCGCCCCCATTCATTGACGGGCATCCCCAAAAGGGAATCTTTTCCCTGTTGTGCGATTGAATTTGGAACCAATGTTTCGTCGTGGCCGGCGGCCGCCAGGACCAGAACCAGTATGTCCCCTGCTGGCCTGCAACGTCCCGACCCCAGGAGGCATGCACATTCGGAGGTGGTTGGCATGCGCGACAGAGCGTCAGCATTTGTGTGGCGAACGCCCTTACAGTAGGTGGTTTCAAAATCAAAATCCTGGAGGATCTCCAACCATCGGGACAATTGTCCCGATGGCTGTTGAACTCGCAGGGCGTACTGCAGTGCCGCATGATCTGTGCGGACGGTGAAATGCCGACCGTACAGATATGGGCGATACTGTTGGATGAAATAGACAATTGCCAACAGTTCCCGACGGGTGACACAATATCTTTGCTCCGCCGGAGACAACACCCGACTGCCGTACGCAACCACCCGTTCCACGCCATCAACCACCTGGGAAAGCACGCCCCCAATACCTGTGTTGCTCGCATCGGTGTCGAGCAAAAAAGGCTTAGAAAAATCGGGGTAACTCAAGGGAGGAGCTTTTACCAGGGCGTCCCGAAGGGAGCAGAAAGCAGCCTCCTCCTCCTGACCCCAGTGGAACCGAACCCCTTTTGATGTTAAAGCGTGTAGGGGTTTCGCAATCGTCGCAAAATCTGCGACGAAACGTCGGTAATACGACGCGAAGCCAATAAAACTCCTGACCTCTCCCACCGAGGTGGGAGTCGGCCAGGAGCTGACGCACTGCGTTTTGGCGGGATCGGTAGCAATACCTGAGCGCCCCACGATGTATCCCAAATAACGCACCGAATCGCGTAACAGATGACATTTTTGGGGTTTGAATTTCAAATTAGCAGCCCGCATCTTTAGGAAAACCGCCCGCAACCTCTGGAGATGTTCGTCAAAAGTTTTACTAAAGACGATAACGTCATCCAAATAAATCAGGCACGAATCCCATTGCAATTCAGCCAAAACCAATTCCATCAAACGCTGGAAAGTTGCCGGCGCTGAGTGGAGTCCCATCGGCAACCGGTTGAATTGGAACAAGCCGTGCGGTGTACGGAAAGCAGTTTTAGGCTTTGAATCATCGTCCAGAGGAAGCTGCCAGAATCCCGAAAGTAAATCCAATGTGGAGAAGAATCACGCTCCCGCCAAGGCGTCCAGCGATTCGTCCATCCGTGGGAGCGGGTATGCGTCGGCAACCGAAATTTTGTTAAGGCGCCGAAAATCAACGCAAAACCGCAACGAGCCGTCCTGCTTTTTAACCAGGACGATCGGCGCTCCCCAAGGGCTGGTGGAAGGAGAAATGATGTCGGCGGCTAACATGTCATCAATAGCCGATTTGACATGGTCCTTTTCGGCGGGACTTAACCGAAACGGATTCTGGCGTATTGGCGCGCTGTCACCCGTATCAATATGGTGACGCAGCAGATGAGTGCAACCCAAATCGTATTTGTCCCGACTGAAAACGTCGGAAAATTCCCGCAGTAGCATTTTAAGCTGTTGACGCTCTGAATTTGACAGGTCCGTCGATCCCGCACAAAGCGCCTCGAGCCACCCTTCATCTCTGTCCGAATGTGGTCGTGGCGCAGGGACAGCACTCACGTGATTCGCGACGGGTTCCTCACAGGGCACCGGCGTCGCGTGAGCAAGCACGGTCCCCTGCGGGACCACCACCGTCTGCGAGCCCACATTGAGGACCGCGATGAAGGGGTCTCCGTCCCCTCTTACTATGGTCTGGGCCGGAAGTAAATGAGGTCCACTAACCCCGGCCCTAGATGGCCTCAGCAGAACCCCTTGGGCCCCAATGCCCTTAGCGAAGGGCCGCCGAAGTTTCAAAGGAACCAACATTTGTGCCCCCGGAGGAACGCGCACCGTTCTATCTACAAACGCCGGCACCGTTGCGAACGCCGTCCGACTCGTACCGGAGGATGGCAGAAACGCCATGCGTCGGCCCGACGGGAGCTCAATGCATCCCTGGTCGATTAATATCCTAATCGGCATTTTGGCCAGGAAGTCCGTCCCCAGCAGGCACGGAACCGCCAGCGAGGAGGAAACAAAAATCGGCCCAGACAATTTAATATCCCCGATACAAATTAGGGCTCGAATCTGTCCGATGATGCCAAGTGAGCCCCCGTTAGCAGCAAATAATGGCACGTTAACAGGCATTAAAGGACGGCTCTGGGCAGGGAGAATATTGTAAATTAACTCCGAAATAATTGTCGCCGATGCTCCCGTATCGACCAGGATGCGCACCTCGACCCCGTCGATGTGCCCCACAACGGCCGACGACCCCGACGACGCGGCTACAACACGATGGGCCAACACGGACCACTGGCTGGGTTCAATCTGAGTACCCAGAGCGGTGCGTGTTGGTGCGATGGTGCGCGATATTGGCCCCCCAATCGGTGCGGTGTATGAGTGTGTGGCGGGTGTGTGCGTGGGCCAAACATGTGAGGTGCCGTGACTCGCCGGGTTATGATGATGGAGCTTGGGAAGAGGGCCGGCGTCCCGTCGAGGTGTCGTCCCGCGCTGCCGAGGAGAGCGGCACCCCGAGGCGACATGGCCCCAGATGCCGCAGTTGTAGCAGCGCGGGAGCGCTGGTGACGACGACGGATGATCGGGATGGCTCGAGCCGCCCCGGTCCGCCCGTACTCCCGCTCCCTGCCGCCGTTGATGGTCGATGGCGCAGATCTCCTCCGCCGGGAGGGTGGCTGCGGCCACGGTACGCCCGCTCGCCGCCTTGCTGGCCTTGCGTCGTTGCGCGAGCAGGTTTGCGTGGAGGAGTCGTGCTGCTTGGAGGGAGCACATCTCCGCGTCGTCCTGTGCGACGATGATGATCTCCAAGTCGTCCGCCAGCAGGAGTATCTTCTCTGTAACCATGGCGTCGACACCTTCGTTGTCCATCCGTGGAAAGGCCGCCTTTGCCAGTGCCAGGAGGCTTGTGCGGTATGCCAGAGGCGACTCCTTTGCCCCCCGCTGGCGATCGTAGAAGAGTTGGCGACAGTCTGACGGTGGACCGATGTTAAAGTGGCGAGGGCGTCGCTGTCGAGGAGTGCTGGCAGCGCGCGGAGAGCCTCGGCGTCCGTCCACTGCGCCATCTCCTGGTGAGCGAGGAAGCGCTGCTGGAAGCCGCCCCAGTCGCCTTCCTCGCCCACAAATTCTTTGAGTGGAGGCAGTTGCTGATGTAGCGCAGCGGCTGCCGCAGAAGGTCGCCCTTCCTCGTCCCCCTCACCCAGCTCTGCTTCGGCGCGCACGACCGATGGCATCGCCGGTCGCACCCGTGGTGACGTCCCGTCCGTTGGCGATTACGCGGCAGGTACTGTATGCCCGCCGTTGGACGCGATGCTCAGGCCGGCCACGCCCTCAACTGCAGCTGCGGTGATGGCGGGATTTTCAAATTGGTGTTCCGCCGAAATGGCGGGAAGGCGCTGTGGTCGTTGGCTTTCGTCGCCCCGTGGCGGTCCAGCAGCCCCCAGCTGAGTGATGTGGTCCAGCATGCTGGCAGCGGCGTGCAGCAGCTCCATCAGCTTGGCGTGCGCCTGCCTCAGCCCCTCTGCCGACACCTCTCCACCCTCCTGTTGCTGCGGCGTAGCCGTATCTGGCCCCGACTGCTCCGTGCTCTCTTCACCCGTCCCGGGCTCTCCGACTGCAGCGGTGTCCTCCGCCCCCGGTATCCTGGCCCGAGCTGACCGGCGCGTGTCCATGTTCATAGATTTTTACTTCTGACACCAGATGTAATACCGTTGAGGACTCTTGGACACCCGGGGTTGAGGCACACGTATTTATTCCGCAACAGTTGTCACAACCGCGGACATACAATACTGGAGGGGGTATCAGCCCCCTCACCCGGCTAGCTGGGAATACACTGCTAGCTATCTCTGACCTACCTCCTAGTCCTCCACTAACGGGCTAGGGGAGGCTGTCTGGCCCGACACTGGTAAGTTGGGCTACGGTACCCGGAGTCCCAGAGCACTAGCTCTGGTTCTCGGGACCACGCCGCTGGCTCGGTCCTGCGCGGCCCTGACAAGGGCGGCGTCCCAGGGGAGTCCAGGGCTCTAGCTAGACGATCTTCGGTCTTCACTGGTTTAGCTTTAACATTCTGCCCCGAGCCCTCTGACACATCCCCCTTTATACTCAACCCCCGCTGAGAAGTGGGGCCCCGGGCTGCCTGGTGCGGACGTCGTTGAGAGCACCCCCCCCCGTGCACTCACGTAGCCCCGCCCACTGTGTTTGCTTCCCATAAGCTGCCATGCATAACGGCTCTCTCTCTAACACCCCTACACATGTACTATTTTAACCATTTCGACAACTAATTTGTACAACGTAGTAAAGAGCGCAATCCAAAATTACGCAAGTTCATTTCCCGGTCGAATCGTCGACTTATGATTTCTCCAGGGTGGATAAAATAATCGCCGCTTCATGGGAGTCAGCAGCGGTTGTCCCCTGGAATAAACCCATCCTCACCATGTGAATGTAGAGTTTCTGCCACAGCTATAAAGAGAGCTGACCACTGCTCCACACGCAACTGAGCAGGCGGGACACGGTGTGAGCACTTTTACTTTTGCAGAAATATTCCAACATCAAAGGGTTGCAAGAGGCTAAACACATCAAAGGCTTAAAAGTAATAAAAACCAAAAAACGACACTGCACGATTAGTATTCAAGTGCAACTGTTGAGAACGAAAACACATTAGGAATTTGAGATTGTCAAGCTGACAATGGCACTGCCGGGTCTCTTTGATTTTATCATTGGTATCAGCAGGTAGAGAATTGGACTTCCGTGGCCAGCACCGATTGTTCCTCGGCGCGAGTCTTTCTTTTCGCGAAATGAAGCGGTAACTTTAATCTTCCCTATTTTTGAGCTAACGCGGAGCACGAAGCTTTCGCATACCTCACACTGTTTACTCGCACCCCGGGATTTCACGCGTGGATGGAACAATTCTCAACATCTTTAAACTTCACTCTGGGCGAGGCAAGGCAAAGTGCAGATGTCGCTAAAAGTAAGCTTTAAAAGTTTCAACCAACAGCAGAATGTTGGGGCGATTTCCCCAAGGAGATGTTGACCACATTTCCAGGCACCACTGCAATGCCACAAACATTCCTTGACATTTTGTGACAGGTATGGACTTTTGGAAAAGCCGCGTGAAGTCTCTTCTGCGAGTCACTTCTTCACATCTCAAGAGTGAGCTCCTGCTGGCTGCTGCTGCTGCTGCTGCTCCGGTTCCATGACTCAACTCAACATCGAAGGCCGTGAAAACTCCCAGATCGGGGGGGGGGGGACAGCTCAGCTCGCCATCGCACTATGCGGGTTGGTAAAGTTAGTACCACTTTGTGAGATGTAAACAGTGGTTGCTGGCATATGGGTAAACTCATGCGCGCGCGCACTGCATTGAAATGTGGAGTTTCCACCGGTGGTTTAGATGTCCCACCATGAGCAACTGAGAATGGGAGGCATTGTGACTTTAAAACCAGAGCCCGTCCAGTGGTATGTGTTTGCATTCATATAAACCTTTTCAGATAGACTTGAACATCAAAGGTGAAAAAAAAAATCAAAGCCTTTGGAAGAAAAGTCAAATCAACGAACACCAAATTCATCATTTCAGTAACAACGTGTTACGTAGGGGCTGGCACGAGAGAAATGTGGGATCACCCGCACTGGCTCAAGGCCACAGATGGTAGCGATCACCACGACACTCGTTTGAGCAGATACGCATTGCTATTATGGCTCAAATCAACAAAGCTCTCAGAAAATGCTGGCTGAGGGGGTAGCTCAGTTGGCTGCACGACTCTTGATCGTAATGTTTATCGTCAGCCATGGTCAATCCACTGCTGGATGAAGACCTCCCCAAGTCTCCGTCGCCTCTCATGATCCTTGCATTGTGATGATTCTCTGACGTAATAATGAACTACAAGGTTGTGATGATTAAAATTGCAGCCAGGGTTAACGGAGAGGCTTTGTCGCCATCGTCATCATCCATCCAGGGTTGGTCAAATTCGTACCACATGCCACAGGGAAGTCACCAGTGTGTTGTCCTATGGATATAATTGTCCCCGCCATAGTAAAGTGTGGGCCACGGTGGCGAGATGTTAACTACCTCGCCTGGTATACAGGGGCCGTAAGTTCGATCCCGGCCCAGACGCCTGCTGTATATTTGGAGTTTGCGTGTCTCTCTCCCCGTGGTCGCGTGGATTTTTCTCCGGGTCCTCCGGTTTTTCCCTCCACATTTAGAATCAACATGCGTTTAGAGTCTGTGTTTGCTATACATTTCTACATGATGGTAATCCATATTGCCTTTATTAGGTTATTTTTAATGGGCCCATATGCGAGTGCCGATGCGTCATCATAGCTGGGGCTGCGTGAGCTGGAGGGCTTTGAGCTGCATACGTGCCAACAACAGCATACGCCTCCGAAAGACGCTGAACCCCCAGAAGAAGCCAACATCTCATCAGGCCTTCGCTGCTAAAGTTAACTTCTTCATAGCCTTCATTACAGAGCGGTGAACACGCATACCAATGCACCCACCACCACATCACCACCACCACCACGGAGGTTGAGTGTTAAGATCGGCTCGTAAGCAGGAGCGAGATGGTGAGCATTTTGGGAGCCTCCTCCATCCTGCAGTGAATAGAACGTGACTGATTTTGGTGATACAAGGACTGTAGTTTTGATTTACATTTAAAGTTGTTCAAAACAATTGTACCCTATTTCACAATGATGAACAAAAATGTTCAACAATGTGGGACAGGAAACAACAACTGAAATATTTTTGTACGATGAAGAAAACAAGCGAAATGAAGCATTCAAAGGCAAGGTTGTACCTTCAAAGAAGGCCGAAGATGTGTTGTCTGACCGCCTGCCTCCACTTCCAAAACATCTTCCTCAAATCACAAGATACTGTATAAGATATTGTAGGTATTTGCACGAAGTTTTCACCCAAGCTGATTGAAGTGAGAGGAATTATAAACATTATTCCAACAGAGCAACTCAAGGAAGCAAAAAGAAACAGAGTCATGTGAACAAGTTAACGACAGTAAATATGTATTTGACTTACCTTTGTGAAGGTGGGCTCTCACATAATAAATAGATCAACTATAATTGACTCATTGGTACCACCTGAGACTTCAAAACTTGAGTTGTACCAACATCTTTACATCGATCAAATAAAAGTGAACGATGCAATGATCCTAATTTACTAAATGCGTTATCAGTATATCATCCACTTTTATTATCCACAGACAGAAACTAGTATTGTTAAATACTCGCCACCCCTGGCGGCACGGAATACTGCTCTGTCCCGTCGGATGCATCAACCCAGGCGCTATCGGCAGGGTGGAAAGTTCTCGACCCCTGCGGTGTTCAGGTTGAAGACCGATTTGGCGAGGCTGTGACCGAGGCTCAGTGAGCGTCGGCGTTGCCCCAAACGTACACGGGGAGCAACGGCGGGTGGGGGGGGGGGAGAAGGGTTGTCGATTCATTCGAGAAAATCCCACAAATCGAAGCGGCGGTGTTGCGCTTACGGGTAGCAAAAAATTGTTTTTCTCTCTCCTTCATGCGGCGACGCGTTGCCGAGATAGGCAACCGGTGTGTGTAACGGCAACGAAGGTTATTACGCAGTGCAGTGCTGTTCTCCTGTAACGCCGTGTGCTGTATTCCATGACGCGAATTGGATATAACGCGAGGAATATATTCGGTAACGCTTTTTTTTCATATATATATAACGCTGGATGCGAATTGGACATAACGCGGGTCTCGCTTGGTGAAGTAGAGCATTGGCACTATCAGCGATTCAAGCAAGCCTCACTGCGCCGATGAGACACTGCGTGTTGTAGACCCGGCACAGAGTGTGTTTGAGCACAATGCTTCTCAATTGATGCACTCACAGAATGCCGGGCGGTTGACGAGTTGTCTCGAAATACTTGTTCATGTGGCGAGACAGATACCATGGCTGTCAACCCATACGGTGTATCCCGTATTCCTGTACAGGGAAATTTAGTTTTCAGGTCCAAACGGCGTACAACCATTTCAAAACGGACAAAATAAAATGTTTTATCTATTTGTGTTTCTTCCGTGTGATTGGACTTTGTAGGATGAACGTTGAGATGTATAATGGCACGGGGTGACCAATAAGGTCTGAATTGGTCTATAATAAGGAAGGCACTAATTTTTTTACTTAAAACTTTCGTGACTGCAGGAATTAATATTCTTTGGTTATTTATTTTCCTGATGACGACCGCTTGTGTTGCGATCGAAACGTCGTGGTTTTTATTTTTTTATTTTATTTTTATTACTGAAAGAACTAATAATACGTCTACATTATAGACTGTCAGTACGCTCACTCAGGTTAAGAACCAGGCTACAGTCTACATTATAGACTGACAGTACGCTCACTCAGTTTAATAACCATTGCTACAGTCAACATTACAGACTGCCAATACGCTCACCAGCTTAAAAACCAGGCTACAGTCTACATTATAGACTGCCAGTACGCTCACCGAGGTTAAGAACCAGGCTACAGTCTACATTATAGACTACCAGTACGCTCACCGAGGTTAAGAACCAGGTTACAGTCTACATTATAGACTGCCAGTCCATTCACCCAGCTTAATACCCATTGCTACAGTCTACATTATAGACTACCAGTACACTCACCAAACTTAATAACCAGGCTACAGTCTACATTATAGATTGCCAGTACACTCACTCCGATTAAGAACCAGGCTACAGTCTACATTAGTGTTTTTATTTTATTTTATTAATTTTATTATTTTTATTCACTTTATTTGTTATTATATATATTTTTTCTATCTACGTGACTTTACCGAAGTAACCAAAGAATAAGGGAGGCACTCTTAAGGGGTTGACAGGTATGAGATACGCTTAAGTGTTTGTTTATTTATGGACATTCTCCACAATGACGCAAGCGATTGTTTTGAGTTGTGGTAAAATGAAGGAAGGCCGGAGAACGACAGCCAAACGCGTGGTACATTCAGAGGCAGCGTTCTCGCTTGAGAGGGGCCGGATGTGGTTGGTGTCCTGTCGCCACCTCGTGGCCGCAAAGGTTCCACGTTAGCGTTCGACCATCCTGTTTGTCGTTCGTCAACCAATTTCTCTGCGTTCGCGAAATTTTCTCCGTTTTTCCGCGCTCAGGATGACATTTTGAATCGCTGTCAAATCACCACATTCTCGCTCCTGGGAGCCCTGGAGTTCTGCGGTGTTAGAAGGCGACAGATTTCACAACGCGCACCACGGCGTACAGCCTTCACCGTGTACAAATAGGTTCCCAACAGGCAGCAGTGAAATCGATGTACAAGGGTGGTCCAGATATGTCTTGTGACCCGCATTGAATTATGTAAAACTTCACATTTGTTTTGTGAGTAAGTTTGTATTTAAAACATAAATGAATTGAACAAAAGAAAAAAAAGTGTTATGGGTCAATTAATTGGGGTCACAAGACATCTGGATCACCCTGTACAGGATGTCTGCATGTTGAACTTATTTCGCAACCGTACGGAGCCAACCGTGCTAATTGGAGGTGCGAAACCAAGTGAGAACAGTTGATCGGTTTCATTCTCGTTAGGACTCATCAGTACAGCATAGTCGTTAATGTTCGCTTGCTGCCATAATCCTCTGGGAGCCCCATATGTATGTATGTATGTTGAAATATTTCGCAACCGTACGTAGCCAATCGTGCTCATCAGAAGTGCGGGGGGAGGACAACAAACTAAACACAAGTAGTTCTAAAGAAAGTAGTTTTCAATAGAGGTGATTTTAAAGTGCATAGCTCCAGTGTCTTCCTAAGGAAGAGCGTTCCAGACGACCGCAGAAGCACACCTGAAAGCGTGACGATGCGGTGACCGATGGAGAGCCAAAAGCTGCTGCGAGGATGACAGAAGTTTGCGTGATGGTTTATGCTCCTTGACGAGATCAACACAGCATAGTATAAGATCAGCAAAGCATTGAATAACAATACAATAAATCATTCACATGCGATGCTGTACATTTTCTTCCAGCCTGCAGTAATGTTTTCCGTCATGATGGGTTTTCTCCTCTTGAACAGATTTGAATTCACGTCGGAGACCGCTCTCATTGGACACGTGGGATATGTCCGTGGAGGACAATGGGCTCGTTTCCACGTCTGATTTTATGCCCGATGTCGACGTCTCTTGAGCAGAGTGTGAATCATATATTAGATGTCTCGCTTGCCAGTCAGACCAAAGCTTCCCATGCTGGTCATTGCAGGTTGGTGGTGAGACGGGGAATCAGTAGTTGTTGAGGTATTTACTCATCATGTTAGCCAGGGCCAGAAATCGAACTGAGTTTGGCATGTGCAATGTGCAAACCTTTGCACGACTGCTCCACCCACACGTAACTTCATGTTCACTCGCGGGACACTCCAAGGCATTGTGGTTTTTCTCCCTACGGTGCTGTGTGGTATTTTACCTCGTGTCGTTTAAAATGCGGCTCGTGTAATTTTATATTTCCTTCAAGATAATGGCATTGTAAGAATGCTCAAATTTGCATTTGCACAAAGGCCCCACGGTTTCATTCAGGACGTAACGCTCTTTGTCAGCGATAGGCATCATTATGGCAGAAGCACGCCTGGGCGACTGAATTCACGGTCCATAATACAAGTGAAAGCAGCGCACGGTTTCCTTACGGTCATTTCAACTTCACTTTCGAGTTTTATCGACGTGGCTCACAAATGTTGTTTCACAATACATAATGCCATGAATTTAAATGCAAGTTGGGGTCGACTCAGCTTCGTGGGAAGCCAATGAACGGCGATTACCCTACATGCATATTCTGTCTCCTGTCATGAGAATGTTCAACTGCCCCATGGCTAGTTGGAGCATGGTAACACTCTGGGCCCAAACACTTTAAACACATCTCCTTGGCAATTTGTCCTCTCTTCGGTAAATTTAGACATCAGTTAGTTAGTTTTTTGCAACAAAACAAATCATGAAAATGAACATTCAAGATGACAAACCTCTTGCCCTTGAGGCTCTGCCCGAATATCAGCTTTGTGAGATGTGGAGGCTGTGCGCAAGAAAACACGCCCTCGGGGGCTCAAACCAAATCCCCCTTTCTAGGAACGATACGGAGCCGCGTATTGTACAGCATTCCAACACGAACCAGCAAGCATTCCAAGCACGCGCATTTCCCGTTGGAACCGCAGTGTGCCGGTACACACGCATCCTGAGAGACATCCGCTAGGGGACAGCACATGCTTGCCACAAATGAACCACAGTACGGTAACCTTGCTGATCTTGTCAAGGAGCAGAAACCATCACGCGAACTCGGGTCATCCTCGCAGCAGCGGCGTTTGGCTATCCGTCGAACAATGACGGTCACTGCATCGCGCTATTTCAGATGCGCTTCTGTGGCCATCTGGAACGCTCTTCCTTACGATATTAGGAAGCTACTGGAACTATGCATCTTAATATGACCTAGATTGAAAACTCATTTCTTTAGAACTGCTTTTGTGCACGGTTGGTCAGGTACGGTGCGAAAAAAGTTCAACATACATGCCTACTCCGACAATAAATATGCGTCGGCGATGCTGCGTTGGCAGAGGTGCACAAGCACAAATATCATTTTAAAAAAAACTATTCAACGCATACATCAACACTGCCTCAAAATGAAAAGTATGTTAGGTGACGTTTCGGGCTATGGCCCTTATTAATGCACTTCTTAACGTACGACCAGGGGCGATTTCCCAAAGCGTCACCTATTATATACACGTTGACTTTTAAGCTTTAGCAGTGTTACTGACGATCGCTATACCTGTGGAGACCACCCCAATGTCTGTCTCGTCAATTGGTCCTCCTCCATCCTGCACACTAAAAGATAAAGATCTTCCGTATAGCCTTAACAGATTGCTCGGGCAAGTGCTGTTAGCGAGCACCAATGAAGGCCGGCACAGCACACGACGGGGTGGGCGGCCAGCAGCACGCCCGGCCGCCTTTGTCTCCCGAGTGGCGATGTTTACACACCACACGAGGTACTCATATTGAGGCCGAGTTGACCTAGGATAAGCCCAGGACCGGTTCCGATAATCGTCATTGGTGTTGGTCGTGAGTGGGAATCAAACTCGGGCCGCCGGGTTCCTATTCGCTTGTTCTTTTCCACAAACGAAGGTTTCAATTAGGGATCGGCCAAACATTTCAAGCAGGACCCTCCTGAAAAATTAGACTGTATTCTTGGGTCTTTCGGTAAAGCTTAAAGCTTTCGGTAAAGTCACGTAGATAGGTTCAAAGAAATCTATCTGCGTGACTTTACCGAAAGACCCAAGAATATAAATTCCTGCAGTCACGAAATCTTTAAGTCAATGAGACTGTAGTTTCACCCAGTACAGATACGTTTTTCCATGTTTTATAAAAGCTGCCTTGTTCCTTTAGCCCGTTCAGTCCTTTCCAAGGCCTCAGTGTAATCCCCGGATGGAAATAACGCGCGTCTGTGAGTTCACGTCGCATCAGCAACTCTTGCGAATTAAACAGTAAATTGTCTACTGCCTGTGCATCATTATTAATGAGGGATGTTACGATTCATTGAATTAAAAAATCAGCCCGACGCTCACGAGATGCATATCACATCGCACGTGTCATCGACTGTTTTTGTATGCTGTTTGTGATTGGTTCCTGGGAACCGTACTACTTCCACTCTAGATTAATCAGGCACCCGCTAGGGTTGAACAAATGTAATTTTGAATTGACTCATGCTGGAATTGAATCAATACATGTCTCGAGGTATGTTGCAATTTGTTCCATTGCAGCATCGGATTAAACCACGTGTTCACACGAAGTAAATTAAACAGCTTGACAATGCATTTTTTTTCTCTCCCCTAAAAAACATCACACGCACGTTGTTATTCCAATCTTCAATGGGAATGGTCAAATGCACTGTTATTGTGTGCATCGGAATCCGAACGTCAATTCGGATTTTTGGAGGCGATTCAATCAAAATGCACGGTAAATCGTCGCATTATGACCAGATCAAATCGCTTTTGCGTAACATTCACACTGTTAAAGATCCAACTGCCTTTATTAAAATGAACACCACGGGTTGTCAATGTACAACAGTATAGTGTGTACGATTTTAACGTGGCTGAGCCACAGCATAAGGGCAGCAATGCTCCTTTCGAACCACTCTGATAATTACACACCGACAACAGCTTTTGTTGTTGTCATTAGCGAAGTGAAATCCTGTCCCTTCAGAAGCCACATTAAGCACCACACAAGCGCACGAGACGACGCAAGCTTCCAGGCGGTCATTATTTTATTATTACAAATAATGACGGATGATACATCCTTGTCAATACAATTTGCACCACAGCTGCAAACTCCAACATGTACCCTTTGGTTTATCGGGCAAGTAAACATTTTTTCCGTTGTCATTTTTGCACCAAAGGAAACCCATACTCTTCATTATCATCACAAATGCGGTCCAATGGCTTTCAAAATGTCATACAAAAGGACAGACCTGATAAGGTCACAACAGATTTATAAAGACATTACTGTACACGTGATTCGTAAACTCCGTGAGCAGACTCCACCACCAGTCCACTTATGCATCAATGAAATAAATTCTCGTGCGGTATGTGCACGCTTGGAATGACCAAAAAGGTCAAAGCAAGAATGTTGACGAGACCCAATGATTAGTTTGATAACCACAAGCAGCTAGAGCTCATGCATGTTCTATTGCAGCGCAACTGTCAATGACCCTACTTCTGTGCGCATCGACTTGCCAATATGCACTTCCCACACTCCGCGAAGTCTCACTCACACCAACTGCCACCGCAATATGGTCAAGACATCAGTGTCATCTGTTCCACGGTTTTACCCGCTAAAATTATTTTTTTTACACCGCGCAAGAGATTTATTTGAGTGTACGGGGGGGGTTGCACGTTTCGGCATCGTCCAATTTGATGTTATTATCGCATCACAATTAGCATAACAATTTCACTTCCCTTCTGTGCCAGTAGATGTGCGCATATGGATTTTTCCGCAGAGCACAGCTGGCAACGCATGCGTCAATGCGCTCGCTGCAGAGCAAGCACATTGCTATTTATTCTCACGCTCGCGCAAACACACACGCGCGCGCGCGCACACACACACACAAGCGCGCTTGTGCATCACAACACGAGCCAATACCCAGGCACCGCGTGTACACGAACAGGTTTTCAAGTTTTGCTTCTTGCAAATTATACTTATGCAAGGGAACCAGGTAAGGCAGGCAAAGATTAAGCTTCGCTAAGTGCCATGTTCAGAGCCAAGCCGGCCTTACAAACTAAAGCGCCGTACAAAATGTCCCAAAATTAAGAATCATTTGGAAAATAATCCAGTGTTATGGAAAACAGCGACTGATAAAAAAAAAGAATCTCGCGTGACATATGCTACCTCAGTGCAATATTATAGCATCGCGTTAAATTTTACAAAATCAAATCCAGAGCTAGCAACAATTGGTAAAGTTTCCATTGATTCTAAGTCAAAGTGATTTCACGAGCACTGCGCAGCATGAGCCAGTGGTGGAACTGTAACGTTCCTAAGGTTGAGCC
Organism: Lampetra planeri; assembly: GCF_965212315.1. Classification (NCBI taxonomy): domain Eukaryota; kingdom Metazoa; phylum Chordata; class Hyperoartia; order Petromyzontiformes; family Petromyzontidae; genus Lampetra; species Lampetra planeri. The sequence continues at coordinate 20,625,986 of NC_136110.1, forward strand.
CAATCTCTTTACAAACCACCGAGGTGACGAGTTTAATCCGACGATAAAATTTTAGGCGACTCGAATTTCCGTACAAAAGAACGCAGTTGGCAGTGAAGATACCGTTAGAGCTATCAGCTGAAGCCATGTAGCCCGCAGAAAGCCAACTTTTTTTCACGAATAAACAGGTGTATGATCAGTAACCAAAATAAAGTAGCATTTATTTTCATGATCGTGTTTTCTGGAATAACATATCACAAGAACACTTTTAATTTTAAGGGCAAATTAGATCTGTTTTAACTTCAGTTAGTCATTACCCGATAAGTAAATGCCACTGGGTTATGCTGCACCATGCAGGTCTATGGGTTAGTAAACATGTCTCCCTAGTCACACGAGGGCAGGACAATGCTCATCATCTCCACTGCAGCACGGAGCCAGTGGTGGAAATTCTGGAATCTAACGGTAGGTGACAAAACCAGTTATTTCCCGTCAGCATTTAAACCAGCTAATGTGTTTCAGTATATTTTGTTTAACATTTTAAGCTTATTTCACTGTGGTGGTATAGTTTGGCTCAGCGTTGGCAAAATTCTGCTCTTTCATAAGCTCAAAAAATACCGCATCCTTAAAGTATGCGTACAAAACTTATTCATTCACCATAAGACTCCGAGCTCGAGGTGGCTATAATAATAATTAGCCACGAGTTGCAACAGCCTATGTTACTCTCTCCAATTCACGCCAGGGTTGAACCTGAAGGCGCAGTGCCTCCTATGGGGTCTTCCTCCTGTCTTGCAGTCTTCATCAGTATCACTTCAGCCTTGTCTGACAGCATGGAACCCAAGCTGCAATAGAGACATCACAACAAAGAGGCATTCCCAGTTACAGCTAGCAGCGCCATGTCAACATAAAACCATTGTAAACCATTGCAGCTGGTCGTTGTAACGCACGCCTATAGCCCAGCCCTCTTGCAGGCAGGGTAGGTGAACCGTGCGGACTAAAATCCCGTGCTCTGAGAATCCCAAACCCGCTGGGAATGCCAGCTGAGCAGGAGGTAGCAGTAGAGCAAGTGGGTTGCTGACCTGCCTTAATGGACCTGCCTGCATATGGATACATTTTGTTCCAGGGTGCTCCGGATTCCTCACGCATGCAAAGCAACGATCGAAACGAAAAGGAACAAAACACTCCGACGCAGGGGTACGCGCCAGATGAGAAGCGCCGAGACTCATTAAGGCTTTTCTGAATAAATTAATGACATTTACTCAACGTTAACAGTTCGGCATGCCATTATAGCACTCTAGTGATGTCACTCATGCATTTTTCCAACAATGCGGTACCATAGTACACGCCAGCGATGTCGGCACACTTAACTGCAACTTTAAAAGTATTTTTCCTCGACAAAGAAGCACAAGCTTGTGTCAGAGTCCAGGGCACGCTGCTCAGGTAACACTTCCACAATGGCTGCTTGATGTTAAGCTTGCATGACTGCAGGAATTACTCTTTGGTTCTTTCGGTAAAGTCACATAGAAAGAAAAGAAAATAAATAACAGAATACGACGTTTCGATTGCAACACAAGCAGGTGTGACTGCAAGCTCGGAGAGACACATATACAGAGAGACAAACACAGGCACGGAGACACATACACAGAGAAACACACAGAGAGATAAACACACACCTGATGACGGCTGCTTGTGTTGCAATCGAAACGTCGTATTCTATTTTTTTATTTTATTTCTACGTTACTTACCGAAAGAACCAAAGAGTAATGGCTGCTTGTTTTTGGATTGCGTCTCCGCTTAGGAATGCACAGGTAAATCGGATTTCACGCAGTCACACTTAATAAATAAAATAATTCTACAGCTCCGTCCATCTACTGCTCGATGAAGCCCCCCCCCCCACATGTCGTGTTGGTCGAAGGGGGTTGTTTGACCATACGCTGGTCAGTGTCAGTTGGTGAAGAGGGAGGCTCGGACCGGTACAAATGTAACTCGATGGTAGCCATGGTTGGCAATCAAGCTCGGGTCGCTGGGTTAAATATTGCAGTGTGCTAACCATTGCGCCACCATTCCCCCACTTAAGAGATACTTTTGCTGATATAACCCTGTCGTGCTGCATACACCTACACTACGTCCTGCACTGTTCCATGAAAGTTCACACAATATGAGGAAGGCTATTGGTATCTGCTTGACGTCGCACCTCTCCACGATAGCCTGCAGTCCTATCGCACGTTCATGTTTCATTCCTCTAATGCGACCAGTGCTCAGGGCCCGGTTATGCAAACAGGCGTTTACTATGCAGCATAGTATATCGATGCGCACTCATTCCTCGGCACTTAAGGATGGCAACGCACTTAGCCCTATTTATAATGTTGAAAACCAAATGCGCTAGGATTTGCTGTGCAGCTACGCAATTTAGGCACAACAATGAAATGCATTTAACAGCATTAAGTAGTGGTAGAAAAACAGCATGAACACAACAATATTGACACAAGATGACTCTAAACTTACGTGGAATATGCAATTATTATTTGACTAAGTTAGTTGCCTAAGCTTTATTCATATATTTCATACAAGACAGATTTGACATTGTACAGCCTCACCCTGCATCTCTCTGAAACACAAACGTGTGAAAGCCATGTGTTCAGATGAGAAAGGAGATGTACACCGAGAAAGCGGTGAAGTGTCTGCCCGTAATTACCGCACACGACATGCACCGTCGCAACGCACAACGCACGCAGCGGCGGTAGCAGCCACATTCTTCGCGGACGTGACCCAAAAAACCCGCTCCAAGTTTATGTTGATGAAAGCCTCTCTTCTTGCTCAGGAAGAGTGAAAGAGCTCCTCCTCCCACATGATGGGATAAGGGCCAACGAGATGGAACCTGAAAAAATGTCGAGTGGTATTTAGATGCTTTTCCATCCACCTCTGAGGGTTGCAACAAGCCCCTGAATGCTCCTCGCCACTCATGGCCGCTCATGGGTTTGTTGTTGTTGTGTTGTTGCTGCTGTAACCACGTTTATATATGGTGGAACAGAGTCCACGTTGAACATAAGCGTTTATTGCCCAATAGGTTTTACCTGTGACAATTTAAACCTATACTTTCATCATGCAATCCATTCCAATACAAGTACTGTACACGGCACTTATTCTGTAGACATGTACCTAAGCTGACCATCCTGGGATTGTCCAACAAAAGTTTTAAGCTTCATTGAGACAAAAATAGTTTTTACATTACTTTTAAGTGTGCCATGACAGAGCAATGTCACTGCTGTACCCTTTAATGTCATTATCTCAGCAACGTTAAGTGCTGTGGTAGGGTGCCTGGCAGTGACTTTAGATTAATTACTCTCACTAATAAAGCTGCACAGACGAGGTAAATGCCGACAATAAAAAAATAGATCATTAGGTAAATGCCGACAATAAAAAATAGATCATTAGATTTTTTTGGGCTGCAGCTTCCTTGAATCTGAAAACATCGAGTTAAGTTATCATCGCAACCAATGCTGCCGTTGACACAGCTCACCATTGCTTCCTTCGACTCGACCCCTCAGTCGTTAGACAGCTGACAACCGCCACGTACAGGGCACTCTTCTTGCACTGGCTTCATCGTAAGCATGCTTCATCAGCACCATCTGGCACGAGCTCTTCCCCTCAGTCACCAATCCTCTGGGTGCCACTCCATGCCTTCTCCTTGTCGCTATTGTTTTACTACTCGCATGGTTACTGTTCCCGCGAACTTCACTATTTGATTCCTCCAGGACCGACTGTTTTGTCTCCTCCATACCGCGTTCAACCATCCTGCAAATCAAAACACTTCTTCTGCTTCTTTCATCACACTGCTTGACTTGGGATTTCCCTCCCATATTCTCTTTTCCTTGCTAAATAAAAAAAAACGCGTTAATCCTTATCTATTACAACCGTCATTTGTTGCTGGCTGCTTGACATTTTGGGCCGGTGCTCAGCAACTTTGTTAAAATAAAAAAGCCAGCCCTCCTCCATCCTGTACGTGTCCCACCCATGGCAACCTCATCCTCCCGATAAAGCGTCCATTTTTTGACATTCTATTCCAAACGTACAAGTCACTTACCCTCTCCTGCCATGTGACATTCACTAGCATCTCCCACATTCACCTGAATTCAAAGGCCAGAAAGTTTCTAAGAGCTAGAGACAGAGACAAGCTTTTTTGTGGCTTCATAACTGCCGACATGTAATGCAGAAAAAGCGGGCCAAGTAATGCCAGGTATTAAAAAAATAATGTTTGTTTAAAGTGCGATATTGGAATTTCACAGGGTCGGAGTGTTGCAGGAAAAGTGGCATGTGTGGAATGGCTAAACGCATCAACAGAGAAGGGGTTGCGTTGCGTGACGCATCAACTCCACCGCTCAAACTTATAGTGTTGCCATGCGGGACAGTGTGCTGATAACACGTGTTGTTGCTGTGCAGCACAGCTCAGTAACGTTACACAGAGGAGGGTGCTTGCTTCCACGGATGTCTTTCAGCCGAAGGCGTGGCCAAGCCTCTTCAATCATCGCCTGAAGAAGAATTCCCCAGCACAGAAGCATGCCTCAAATGCCCAAACAAAAGAACTGATAGAGGGACAGACGGCATTCCGAACCAAAGTGGAAAGCTATCTCCAATACAAAGATGTCCCATTTTAGCCTCGATGACTATCGGAGGAAGGGCTCTTAGCGAGCAGCATCTATTGAGGCCAGCATGGCACACAGTGAGAAGGAGGTTAAGGCCTATGGGTTTGGAGACAAAGAGGGAAGAAAAAGACGTTGCTTCTCTCAACTTTAACTCCTTTAAAGACGGGGGGGGACGACCAAACCCACATGTTGAGCCCCCCTCAATAGCCTTTACAACTGCCTTGGCTACTCTACATGGCCCCCATGGCTACTTGCAACCCCAACTTCAAGAGTTTATACACGCCTAGAGTGACCGACGTCGCCAATTCCCAGTTGCCTTTGTCTCATTGCTGATATTAGCACATTTCTGAAACAGGTCATAATAATTTTAGGTTCAGTCAACGGGTCGGATTCACATTCCAATTTGCACTGGTTAAGTGAACCGTTGCCAAAATATTGAACCCAGGTTGCAGGAATAAAAGTCCGGTACAATCGTAGCAGCTACAATAATCAGGGAAATCGTAATGAGCGAACCATGCACACACACGTGTAGACATGTATACACAAAAGACCCTGTTACATTGTTGAATACCACAAAAGGGAAAAAAGTCCATGCCAAAGTTTGCTCTGTTCCTCTGCACATTGTTAGCCTGTCCACAGAGATTAATTTGCCAGCCTAATAATTCACCCTTACTCCCAGCCCAACAGTTAACATCGACACATTATTCTTCCATACAACAGCTTCAGCCCGACAGCAGAAAGCGATTACAGGGATTTATAAGGCTAAACGTAAACATTAAAGCTTAAAACTTGGAAACAAGCTAGGTTACAGTTTTCCCACTTTTAAATATTGGAAGCCCAAAAGGAAATGCCCATTGTTAAAGATTTCTAATTTATTACACTCCGCATTTAACTTAACAGCCCTTAAAAGCAAAACTTTATTTCTATGCAATTAATAATTCTAAGATAAGTTCATACGCACTGTAAAAATGTGACAAGTACCAGATGCCAAGCGCTACAGGGAACACATTGCACTTTTGTGAAGTAAGACATAGGACAATGCATTGCAAATGACTTTGCATTGGCATTGCCTTTGGAAAAGGACGTGGAAAATAAATGTCAGTAGATTTGTGCTCAAATAGATGCGGCAGTACTCATTTAATGCTCATAGTTCTGCACCGTTGATGAAAATTCCACATTCACATGACAGAGAAAAGTTATTCCACAGGAGCGGGCGACCTCTGTTGAATTCCTAGAAAGTGGTACTCATTTTATGTACATTTAGGTCAACCCCCTTCATGGGATTTCAACACAAAACCTTCCTGATTGCGGGCCATACGCTGTGCTGACCACACCATCCGGCAAGTAACACTAACAAGTTTGTGCAGGTCCACATACTCAGTGCGAGGTTCACATTGCCGTGCTCCAAGTGACAGTCTCAAAACTTAACACTGCAACTACAGGGGTGTTTATTACAGAATAATTTAACAATCTCCATACTTACTTGTAATTTAAAAAGGCAAAGGTGCAGCCCTGAAATTGCTTGCTCACTGAAGTGCCTCCCCACTCGAGGCAGCTCTGGAGAGTCCCTGAATTTGGTCTACTCTTCCACGCTGGCCAGACGTCTTGGATGAGATGGGGAGTTCCTCACACTTTACCCCACCACAACACGTGACCTGCCAGTGGTCGACTAATGGCGGTGCACCTATCTCTACCACTCGATGGGTGGACAGAGAATTTGGAAACTTGCATCGTTGTTTCGACTGCAGCGCCGGGTGGATCGAACTGGTAACGTCTGAATTGCAAGCCGAGTGTACTGACCGTTACACACCATCGTGGCAGTATTTGTTGTTTTTGTGGATGGCTTTCAACAATTTTGATTTCCGTCTCATGGGAAATTAAGGTGTCAATTGTGCAAAATTTTGTTCATTTTAAACACGTGCAATGGAGCCTGATTTTTAAGTAAAGCCTAGTAAGACGGCATATTGAAGCTGCTAATTAAACACTTACTGTGAACGTGTGCTGCTATTATTGAACCTCAAGACAATTTTCACATGAAACATGACCATTAATAGAATTACCAGACTAAATTTTCTACTTGTTAGAATAATTTTAGTAACAATGGATTATATGGTTTAATGTTGGTGGTGTACATTTAAAAATAAATGTCGTGTCATTTTCCGCATTTTGTACCAGTTTTAAAATTTCGACAATAATAAATCCTAGAAATGTAACCACAATCGTTATTTACATCAACCTGCGACCCCCTTATTACTGTATAATCTTACAAACTGTTGGGAACATTGGTTTTGTGGTTGCCTGTTAAGACACCAAAGCAAACGATGTTCACAAACTGCTAGAGGTCCACCCAAACTTCGCAAGTTCTCATTGCGGATGTGACGATTCGTCCAAAATGTATTGAGGTACAGTTAGCTGATCGCACCCCTTTGTGCCTTGACCATCCGCGGCTGACCGCAAAAGTTCTGTATGCGTCAGATTATGGACACGACATGCATTGTGTGAAATGCATTGTTCTGCAAGCAATAAAACTTAAAAAATGTAAGTCAAAATGAGCCCATGGCCAAGCACCGGGTGTGGGGGTAGAACAAATGTCAGGTGGGTCCCATGTCCGATTGACAAGTTGGTGAGGGTTGAGGCATGGCAAGAATTTTGTTGGCCAGTGCGTCCCACGCACATATTGAAAGCCTTATCAGCTTTTGGCCAGCTTTTTGTTGAAACATTCACACAAACACCTCACACACCACACACACATACATACGTACCTTGTGTTTTTCAGCCCTGCTGTATTTCAATGCTGTAGAGACTCCGTGATGGAAGACTACTACTAAAAAAAGAAGTAAACATGCCAAGGTAAGAAGCTGATTGAATCATTTAAAAATACTTTCAAGATACACGCTGCATTGTCATCTGCTGGGTCCACACATATAGTATCAACAGGGACTGGTTTGTTATCCTAATATGGTATACATGTCCATTTTGGCTGTTTAAAGGTCTGTTTCCTACACAATATCTGGTAATGAAAAACTACTGTTTATTTTAACCTGTTTATATCGGTCAACATTTTAAACCCGTCAACTTTATTCACATTTTCCAGTGTTTTTAGTGTGATCTCAAATCACTGTACAAGCCAGCCAGACTTTTTTGCGGTATTCTTTTTTAAAATATGCGTATTTATAAACTGTTTTGAGGATCAACACAATTTCAGTGCTGAACACTGTTAAAAAAGCATAACATATCCAGACACTGAGCAGGTTATGTATTTATATACACAATCTTGGAATACACAGAAAAATGTACAAAGACACAACCAAAAACAAACAGCTCCTGCCTTGTAGTTACACCCCTAGGCTGCGGCTAAGGCTGTGAAACACACGTTTTGAAGCTATTCTTCCTGAGATAAGAGGCATTTAAGGTTAACCAGGAGTGCGCTGGTAACATCAGTGCTGTGCCACTATGTAAAATCAAATACAACACTGCAACGACATCACTACATCTCTGCTGACCGTGACTTTAAATGCTTTTTTTTCCACACGTGATGCTTCAAACTTTGTCCCGGGCAGCCCTTAACACAAGGCGTACGTATTAATTTTCAACGCAGAAAATATAAGAGCTATTGAAATGAAGCAACTTCTTCTCTGACCACCAATCAACCTACAAGTAAACAAGCAACTTACCGAATCAACCAGCATAAACAATGGGCATCAGTAGGTTCTGATTAAACAGGTCCCGTACCTCACCACTGTGAGCGACTGTGTGGGCTGCTTGCTCATCCCTCCCCCTCGCCAGGAGCATTGCAGTTTGTGCAGCTTGTTTAAGGCAGTCAACATAAACACCCCACTCCCAGCTAACCAATGGCGCACAGCTGAGAGTGTAGGGTGTTTACATTGACTGAGCCTCACAGTCAAAAAGGGCACTGCACTCCAGCCACTTTGCCCATCATTCGGTCCATCAGTTAAACAAAGGCTTTTTGTGAAAACCAGGTGTGAGAGCCCATTGAGACGGCACATCTCAATCTAGAAAGACGTGGGTGTAACACAATACAGGTGAGCTTAAAGAAACAATACGATTTGTCGGTGGAACAAATTTGTGTAAATCAAAATCAGTATTAAAAAAACCCAAGGGAAATAAGTATGCAGATTTGATGTACATAATTTAGCCTACACCATTGTAAGAGGTCAATAGTAGTCACCCAAAGTTCAGAAGACGACCACAGGCATTACCGCTGTTTCCACCACACATCGCCATCTCTTCCTCCCTGCTGCTAGATTCCGGAAACTGTTGCGCAGCCCACAGCTGATCTTTAGTATCGTGGCTCTAGGCCTTCCATCGGCCGCCAAGCCTCTGGAGCCTATCTTGATGACTTCTAGAAGAGACTAGTACCTGCAATAGTAAATAGGAATTTCCACCACTGGATCAAGGCCACCTCCCCCAAGGCTTGTTTGAACACAAACGGACAAAGACTTGACTTATTTTTATCCTAAATGCACTATGAATAAATGTCAAGAAGTAAAGCAATGTAAAATATAACGCTCCAAAAGATATCCACAATAAACACGACACTACTGATCTAATTATTATAGGAATCAACATTAAAATGTAAAAAAAAATACTTCTGCGATCGTTGCAGCCGTTTTAATGAGCCACAGAAAATTACAGACGCTTACTTCCACACTTTCCAACTGAGCGTAATATTTCGTGTTTGCTTGAAACAAGACCAAAACTTAATCGAAGATCCCCCTCACCGCTCGCACGCGCATGAAAAATGTATCAACTCAGCTCCCTGCTTCAGTGAGACATGTTAACAGCTGAGAGCGGCCACACAACGGGCTGCAGTTTTAATGCAGCCGCGCGGGGGGATGAACGAGTAACAGAATTAAAGGTTGGGAACACTGCACTGTACGGCGAGGATGGATCAGCCGATGCGTTAATACGATCAATGATTGCATTGCGAACAAAGACTAAACAAAATGGGAGAGCCGAGTCGAGAGGCCGCATAAACCTAGCGTAGATTATTGGTTCGCACTTCCTAGCACCAGGGCCACGTCTGGGTGTGGTAAACCCCCGTCTTCAAGGAGCATTCATGTTATTCACACATTCAAAAAAACATCCCGCGCAGATAATAACGTCGGCTAATAAGCGTCGACAATAGGAGAGTAGACAGGTGAAATTTCAATGTATTTATGGTTGATGCAAAATTTATACAAATTATATACAAATGTTACATTCGGGCGAATGGAGTGAGCAAGAATATAAAATAAAATGGAAAAAAATAAGGTCACTAGTTAACCAGTATTTTTACTTTGTTGCGAGCGAGGTAGGTGAGCGAATGTCAAACTGTAATTGTTAACATTTAATGCCCGTTCATGACATTATAAGAAGTAAAGAAACCACATACACATTCAGCACTCTGTGGCTCACTCAGTAACCGAGCCCCAGGATTGATAGCAAATCGAACGACAGGCATGCTCAGCAAGACAGGAATAGAGGCACATTGACCGCACACAGCAAGAAAACACACGCACGCACACATCACAGTGCGTCCTATCAAGGATTCGACTCTCAACATGGGCTTTCCAGAGGGCACAGTTAAGTGCAGCCACACTTGCACAGAGAGAGTAGAACGCCATCAATAGTCCAAGGAAGTGAAAGGGTCACACACGCACTGAGTACGGGCTGCATGGAAGTCCCATCGCAATGCCGGGGACTAATTTAGCAGTGTCATTCATCATCTGTTTCAGTTGAGCGCGACACTTCATATGTCTTTGTATGGCAGTGATTGAGAGTGGGTGAAAACACTGTGTATGGATATTGGTCTTACAGTGGCAGTAATGACAGATGTTCAAACTTTATATATTATATTGGACGATGGAGACTATGAAGAAGGGTGTGATGATGGTGGTGGTGGTACACGTCTGTGACCCAGTGCTTTGAATATTGAGTTGGTGTATTAAGCAGATCTTTGTGCACAGACATCCCCCAAAATCACCTAAGTGCACAGCATTTTGTAAAATAGATTTTAAGCATGCTGTAGATAAATTCACAAGAGCAGGCAACTGTCTCAATGCCTTAGGGAGTGGCTTCAACATAAGGTTGTCATGAACCTAGACCTCACCACTAACCCACAGCTCCCTACGAATACACACGACTTGTCACAAAATTTCACTTTACCATTAACCCCCCCCCCCCCCCTTAAACACGAATAAGCCAACACGAATAAGCCATCGAGAGTAATGCTGGGCTCTCTAAAAAGAAGTCTTGAGACTCGGCGACACTTTCTAGATAAATTATATTTTTATTGTTATCATGCAAGCGATTCCTCTTTTGAAATATCTGCAACTATTTTTGGGGTATTTTAAATAAATGACATGTCCATGCGTATCTGGTTTTCCAGGTTTTTCTCGCAAAGGGTTACACAATAAAGTTGTTATTGCCGGTAGAGTGGTCAATCTCGAAAAAGCAACAAAGCACTGTCAATACACATGCATGAGCAGATCTTTTAAATACTGTATTTAATCCAAATTTCAGTGAGGCCAGCAAGTGCACTGCAAGTCAAGTCCATTGCTTTAGAATCTGTCCCTGCATATTTCCACTTCCTTTTGAGTTTCAGGTTCAAAAGAACCAATAGCAGTCACAAGACAGTTATGGTGGCAGTCCGTATAATGGTCAATGTACAGCGAGTACAGCAGCAGTTTCAGCAACAGCTAGCCACTTGCAAATGAGTTCTAGTCGGTGTCTCCCTGCTCAAACGCACATCGGATAATGCTCATCTCCACTGACAACAACGGGCCAGTGGTGAAATTTCTTCATTCCCATCGTTGGGGGGACAATCTCCCTGTAAGATGGCTTGGAATTCCTACAACGCGGTTGTCAATACATTTTTTAACGTAGAGGAACGACGGAAGGGCTGAGTTAATATTTGAGTGGGATTTGAACTCTGCCAGCGAGCCCAGCACCACGGGGCCACATAACACGTGCCTAAATGGAACACAATTACCAATAGAGTCGTCCCTCAGTTAACAGTGACATTGGTTAATGGTTTTCGGTAAACGCTTCGCCTCCCATAGGACCCCATAGTTTCAACTCACATTAAAATTTAGATTACCGGTATGTTTACGTTATCCAATCAGCGATGCCCATTTCTGAGCGTTTAGACCCCGACTGGCTTTGTTGTTAATGCTTTTAACATGTAATTCCTATATTCGAATAAGTTATTTCGGTTACTGGTAGTTTTCGTGGAACGGATTAAAAACCTTAACCGAGGGACTACTGTACAGGTATTTACTTTGCAGCCTTCATCTTCGCATTTGTAAATATAAACAGATTTTTTCAGCAGGCAGTGCATTAGTTCATAAGCGAGATGAGAACTACTGATGACGTCAGTGAATTAGCTCAAGCAAAGTGGCTACAGTACAATTATTCCCCTTGCTGCCAAGGACCAAGCGGACCCCGTTCAAGAACCGTGAAAAACCAGCCCAATAGATTAATCACTTCAAATATTCCATGGTGAAAATGGGGAACTTTTAATTATTTTTTCCCAAAATTATATTTCACTTTTCATATTGGAGCAATGTTTTGAGCTAAATGCATTTAAACGGGGACATCTGAAAATTGGGCAGTGCACCATCTTGTCCATAATATAAGTTTTTTGTGTTAGAACGCATAAATATAAATGTCGTTAAACCCACCACCACCCAACACAGCCAATAAGTAAGGTTTGTCACATAAACAAAAAATGCCAATTCGTTACTAGTTCAGCACACCCGTGTGTTGGAGAGTAAAACCAACAACATTTACAATTTTGAGTACGACGTTTCGCAGGCAAATACAACTAGCATCATCAGGCAGACAGCCAGAGTTGTGGAAAAATCCTCCTGCTTCGGTCCTAAATAGAGGGATGAATGTGGTGTCCTCACTTGTGAGCCAATCATGTCGAAGGCCAGGGGGGAGGGGGGGGAGAATGACCCCCAGAAGATGGCGTCACAAAACTTACTAATGAAATCACTTCGAGATGCTTCTTTATACACACTCAGGACACACCTTTAATAGTTCTGACAGTGTATTTTTCTTATGGTTAGCTGACATGTTTAATCCTCAAGATGCCAGTCATTGGTGACCAAACTGAGAACATCATGTATAATCAAGAACGACTGAATCACAAATGCAAACCCCCGAATCTCAAAGCTGCCAGGTCAGCACCGCTCTGACACAACATTAGCCCCCAGAACCACACGGCCATCTCCAAAAGGGTCTGCAGCAAACATGAAAAGAACCTTGAGCATTCACAGCTTCAATTACAGAGGATGGGGAGACAAGGCGAGTTCTTCCCCGCCCAGCCCAACCGGCTTAATGACTGCATGGATTATTGCACCTCGGGCTATAAATACACTCCACGAATAGACACCACACTGGAAAGCGGGCGGTTAAGTAACGAGATATTATTAACACTACGCTGAATTAACATGGCTCAACAGCAGCTTCCATTTCGGCCCCAAGGCCTAGAAGGGAGAGGAAATTTAGGCCGTGGCATCTGGCCAGAATTTACACCTGCAGCGACCAATACAGCACGCCACACTGCAGCTTTCACGTCGCCCTCACTTGGGCTAAGTGAAGAGGCACAGGTGCGATCAAGATGTGTGCATACTGGAGGTGGCTGGACCGCTCAGGATGGGGGTCTAATATACTGTGTTCAGGCACTGAGCATGCACCGCTGAGATTCCCGGGTTTGAGTCAAAGTTTCACCAACCGTGATGAAGACGGGTTCTCAAGTGTAGCAGAGTCCATGTTCTCAGCCTGGTCACCAATGACTACACAATAATTTTTAATTTGGTTGTCACTTGATTTAGCATATTCTAGCTCTGACAATGAAAAATGTATGGTTTAACTCCCGCCCCCCCCCCCCTTTTACCATTATTTTTTCAGAGCACAATGGTGCAAAACCTTGGATAAGACATCTAAGTGACTTCGACAGTTCCGTGAATTCATCCTGCAGTCATTCCCTGATACAAATGCAACAGGCAAATCTCACAACATAATGCCAATAAGCCAACTGAAATATAATTGGGAGAAGAAAAAAAGACACAAAAAAAGTCCTCCGCACCCTCGGCATAAAAACCACACTCAACGCTATTTAGCAAATCCATAAATTTGCTCGTGATGTTAAAGCATCGTTTTTATGCAGGTTATTCGGCGAAATGACCAGTGAAAACTACAATCGAGAGGAATTGTAATTCTGTTTGTTTGCGAATGCTTCAAGTATATTTAAAGCTGTTTCCTTGTGGGACATCCCCAGGCTCATTAAGATAATATAAATTCCCTGGCACGCCCAGATATTCACTTTGATATTTTGCTTGCAAATGGGGCCAGTTGGCCCAGTTGCCCAAACAAGGCAGCACAGGAAATGCCCATTCCAATCTTTTCAAACAAGGAGGCTTTCAATTATGTACTCAGCAGCACAATGTAATTGATGGCAGCTTCTGAGCAGTTCCGAACAACTGCCTTTGTCCAAAAATCTTTAAGCTCATTCCTGGAGGGCCCATAAAACGCTGGTTATACAAGGTTCACCGCTTCGAACCTTCGTACCGGCCCTCAGCAGCAAGTCAAGAGCACGTGATTCTCAGAGGAGGCATTCGGCTCGCTCCCTTGTCTGCTCGAGTGCGGCCCTAACGAGGCCCCACGACACTCTTGAAAAGACCGGACAACGATATGGGTTCGCAAGTGTGCCAATACAACACGCTTCCCCCATCTCCCCCAAGCGGTCAAATTTTGTAACCAATGTGTTTTCAAAGCGGCCATACAAATATAAACTCTCCACTGCACATTTTAAACGTGATATTAACGTCAACGCTATAGCTTTAACGTGGATGCCAAGCTGAGAAACCTCGATGCATTGTTCTTAATGTAACCAAGGCGTGGTGGCACATGCCTGAAATCCAGCACGTTTGAGGCGAGGTTGGCAGTCATTTCATGAGATGTGAGATGGTCTGCGAATGGAAGTACATCGAGTAGATTGTTGACATTTTTCTTTTTGGATGCACGAGTGCACTTAAAAACACCCTTTTTGAGCATAACTGTCCCAAAAAAGCATACACTCAGTCGAGGTCCTTTATGCTTAAATAAAATATCACAGCAAAGTATTTGTATGTGAAACGGTCACCAAAGACCTCGACAATCACAGTTAAGGTGGGAACAGTCTTAATTGTTTATGGTTTAGAGTAGGAAGTGTACGATTTCATTTATCTCATGAAACCACAAGAATGCATTGATTGAAAAAATTAATGCATGGTGAACTTATTTTGCACCGTACGTAGCCTCTTGGGCACGTATGAAACTGTGGCGACCATGGACACAAACTGCCTTAATGCACGTCACCAATTCAATATTCTTTGGTCATCTTAAACAAGTCACACACACGGTGGGGATTGCTATACCCACTCTACTGTAAAAGCTAATGCCACTACTGCATTCAAAGGTCAACTTGTCTCCCTCAACAAGTTATCGAATTTGTGCGTTCATCTCCATCAAGTGGTGGAATTTACAAATTCCCATGATGAGAACCGGTCTCTCCATAGGACAACCACTCCTGACTCCCACACAGTGGTATGCATTTTATCAAATGTTAAGAGAATGGTTCGTTTCAACAACTGCCCGAAAATTGAACTTTTATTTGTAGTCGGAAGTTGGAACCAGAGCCGCCTGGCCAGACGCCGCGTCTCAATTAAATGTAATTTCCTACTTGAGATCACAGGTGTGAAGAATGATCGCAGAACGTCAAAAATCCACTCCTGTGCCAGCATCTCCTTATACACACACCCAGTACACAGCACGTCAAACGTGGGAGCAGGCATGAGCATGTCCGAGGGCCGAATCAATTACCGACTTCCGCAATCTTTCACGGGCAAGTAACATGCTACAATTTGTAAGCAATTAAACTGTGGGCTGGACCCATCATGTTCAAACTAATGTATTGCACACGCAATTCTCACATTGGCAGAGATTTCCAGTAAAAAAAGGTCATACCTTTAGTCGACTAACTTTTGGTAACGCCAATCTGCACCAGCAGTCCATAAGCAATACAATTCTAAAATTTTCAGGTGGGGACCAGACTTTCCGAAGGAAAAATCACTTATTTTTATTTTACCAAATGGTGCAGCCTTAACATTTTTACCAAACCCAGGGGAATAATGATGATGAGGTTGATTCAATCCTGACAGCCTTTCTGCTTTGCCAACTGAACGACAGTACTTCCAAGCAATATTTGCATTTTTTTCCATATTTGCAGTAAAGACAATAGGAAACCATGGTTAAGTTTATCCAACATTATCTTTGTTGTGCTCGGTGCCAAGCTGGTACTACTTTAGCACGCCAACTTTAGCAGGCTTGCCCACCTTATTAAAATAAAGCCATCTGAGCAGTGTGAATGTTTGGCTTAAATGTATGTTGGAAGGTGGCCCTGAATCTGTAGGAGCTCGAGCTTTGTGTGTTTGGCTGATCTTTGCGTTCCAGTCAAACTCCAACAACAAAATGCTATAACACAAGCACCCTGTAAGCGAGGGGGAAGCAACCTCCATATATATAGTAGCTTGCATTTAACTTGTAGAAACTTTATGCACTCTCTAATGTAACCACTGTGATAGCAAAACTGAAATACGCTAACCTAAACTTGTTTTTCTGAACGCACAAGACAAGACACTAACACAAACTTGCACGGTATGGAAGCTGATTGAACATTGAGTGCACGCCTTTCCCACGTAAATTTTAACACTGGAGGTCTGTTTATATAAACTTAGTACTTAGAAATGTAAAATTGTTAACAGAGATGCCAGTCCCTCCCAGCAAGGCCTCAGGAATGTTGTGTTGGCATTGCAAACACAACATAATTAACTATCATGGCGCTGCTCTTCGACTTACTGGGTAACATCATGTAACATTACTCAACGTTACGCAATGCCTTCATGCCAAAGTTGAACATGTGCTGCTATATGGGTGGCCCAAGGCATTTTATTTCGGTTAGAACACACAGAGATAGCATGCAAGTGAAAGCTACGCTCCCAGTGAATGTTACATTTCTTGAAGGGACCAAAATTGCAAATACACCAACATTAAGTGGATAATTTCCAAGGATAACAGATTGTAGGAGTGGTCACTTGCGTTGAATGTTCCAACATACATTCTTAAAAAAAAAACACTAAGTAAACATGGAGACGGAAATTAGTTTCCAAACACAACATACACGATAACACAAGTTAGTTTGCCCAGAAAAATGTACCCCCACATCAGTAAGCATACTTTTAAAAAGTACAGGCCACAGAGGACACACTATTCCTCGAGAAAGCGGCAACTGTATACTGAAAGGCCGGAACACAGAGTACACCACAAATAACTCCAGCCAAGCATGGCATGGTGTTGCATTGCAAGCATGCAATCTGAGATGCTTGCTTTAAATCCGTCAGCAGCAGATACCATCAATAGATGGCATCAACAGGAAATGTATGCAATTGACAAGGAGACAGAGAATGAAAACGGAACATCAGTATATGTTTTCCCCTCTACCAGGAAGCAATGTTTTTCGTTATGACTGTACGTTCGATCATCCCACATCTCGCCATCGGCAGAAGACGAGACAGCAATTAAACGCAGCGCAAGGGTGGTCACCGATGAGACGATTTTTGACACGCGGCAAACGCAAACATCTGACTGAAAGCCCTTTCACAGCAGCGGAGCACAGCTTTCAGTCGAGGATGTTTACAGTTGCTCGCCCCGCCAAGGCAAGCTGGACACCCGCTCTCCACACAGAAGCTCGCACACCATCCCTGCCAGCGGCCTCTACTCCTCAGACATGAGACACAAACTTTTCAGTGCTGCCTCGTGGCCATGGGAACATTGTCTCCTCTCTTCCCATGCCAGCCTAAAATGAGCACTTCATAAATAAACATGTAAATAGAAAACAAAATATATGTTCCACGACAATCTGATTCAACGTCCCAAATTTGGGAGAACTGTATCACGCCACTGAGTTTCATTCCCTTTATCAGAAGACGAGAGTGACCATTACTTGAGGAGGAATTGCAGTTAGTTTGTTTTACAAGAGTTATGTTACATATGAAGAAAATAAGTTTGACTATGATACAGGAAGGAAATTATGATGGAAAATTATTTTTACAACGTCCACAATGCAGCAGAGGACTTGGACAAATCCTGAAAATCAACTTTGTGACAAGAATCAATTCGCAAATTGACAGTGTTGATACCACTTACCATTAGGTCACCCATCTGCTGTATAACCAACGTTTTTTTAGACATATCAGTTGCCGCAGTTCTGTTTTAACTGCTCTACAACACATGTAACAATAGCAATTCCTTCTCCAATTCACATACTAGCTGATGTTGACTTTTTTTCTAAAAAATAAAGTGAGAGCTTTGAAGCACACATGTTGGCACAAAGATTCCCTGATTG
Source organism: Lampetra planeri (assembly GCF_965212315.1). NCBI lineage: Eukaryota > Metazoa > Chordata > Hyperoartia > Petromyzontiformes > Petromyzontidae > Lampetra > Lampetra planeri. The sequence goes on from NC_136110.1 coordinate 20,644,058, forward strand.
TGTCTCCAGCAAAAAAATACCTACTGATTACAGACAGATCTTTAGCCCCAGAGGGCAATCTGTCTCGTGAAGAATTTAAAAAATGCAAAACACAGCTGTTAAGTCACTCCCCCAGGATCTTGCCATCCTGACGCTACATTAAGCACACTTCGCTGCAAGCGAAATTGAACTGCATTGCAACTTTTCATTAACACCAGCCTTCACATTTTCAATGTTTGCCTAACATCCCAAAAAAGAGCCTTCTGAAAGTCTTAAAACACTCAGGTGTAGGTTTTCTGTGTAAATATTTGTTTTAAAGATTTCATTTCTGAGGTTAAAGAGGCAGCCCACAAAACAAATATCGCCTATCTTTTAGCTACACATCTAGGCTGTAACTGGCTGCCCAACAGGAGTTAATGAGAAAACAGACACAAGTGACTTTCAGAGCACTCTGGAGTATTTAAAATTACAGCAGACATACCGCAGTAACTTCACTAGAGCCCACCTTCTAAATACTTAAGCATTTTTCTCATTATCAAAATAGTGCATTCATGTTGGTCCCAACAAGACGCTAAGCATGTTCGTTTCTACAAATAAAAGTTTTTTGGGCTAATTAATTATTTCTGTAAGCAGATATTTTTCCGACTAGCTTAATTGCAATATTTACATGTGGCACAACTCATTCTAAAAACTCAATTTGTATAAACTATGTTTCTTCCATGTTTTAGAAGAATTGTACATTTTAAGTGTCTTTATTATATACCATTAATACACTGAAGTATGGACTAAGATACGCCAAAAGAGTCTACCTCAAAACCACTATTCGAGCTTAAATAAAACAGCTCACTTACACTCGACAAGAAACCTGTGGCCTAATCAAACCAATGAAATAGCAAAGGGCAAGGCAGAATTTTTTTTTAAATTACAGAGAACGTATTGAATAACTATACATTGTACAAGACAGTGTTCAATAACTACTGTAACTGCATGAACATTTCAGCAGTACCATTTACGACAGAGAAGTGAAAACTGGTTTGAGATTGTTTAAATGAAGATAACGCCAGAAGATAAAGCCAAAGTTGTTTAAACAAAGATAACATCTTATGAACAGCCGATCTAGGCTGTGTGTACCAGGCTGTTTGACATGAGTTTGACCCTTTGTAGATCAGACAAAAAACATTAAAAAGTATGGTCAGGTTCTTCTTCAGTGCTATCGTGTATTTACACCAGAGAATTAACACTTACAATGAATTGGATTAGTCAGTGATGCCAGTTGGGTTTCTTCATTAATCAAATATTTAACTTCTTTTGTTCAACAATGAAAATCAAGTCAATTGGAAAGCTGTCAAAGCACAGCTTAAGTATTATGTTTTTGGGTTTAGTCTTCCTTTAAAACCAACCTAATTTGTTCATAGACCTAAACATTACATTTGGGTGATGAAACATACATATAACGTTTGTATCTTTCTCTACGAGTTGCATATAAACAGACGTTGAATTTGTCAAACACTGTAAAACCCACGTGTCCTCAACAAATTCCAACAACACTGTCGACATTACACGTTTTTAAAGTTGTTGCAAAACACATGGGTCATAAACTGCTATCAATTTGAGGCAGGAGAAATGTTCACTAATACAGGGTGGCCCAAAATTTAGGACACGTCCGGTTATATTTATTTTAGCCAATCACATAGGGTTCTTTCGTTAATTTTAACAAATGTTCAAAACGACATACATTAACATTAACGCATGCATTCATTCTCTTTTTAAATTTATGATTTTTTTTAAGTTTACAGGTGAAATATTAGAACATTCATAATTATGTTTCGTCTCCATTTATTCAGGGTTCTTGGTAGAATTGTGTCAACAGCTTTGAGGTGACCCCCACATGAAGAATAAAAATAGATATTAACAATAACAGATCAAATATTAACTTAAAGAACAAACAATTAAAATGATTTAATGCCAGCGTTAAAATAAATGAAAGAACCCTGTGTGTCCTGACTTTTGCACCACCCTATATAAACACAACTCAATTTCTCATTCTCTACTGCACATGTGCAGCCCTCTATATATCCACTGCTGAATGAGGGCCACCCCCACCATGCAGGTTATTTGACCGTAGTTAACCAAGCTCGTCTGTGCAGGCCAGTTCACATGGGTAGCATAGATGTGGGAGCATAGGAACAAATTGCAACAATGGAATTTGCACCACTGCCCTCTGCTACCAAACATGTAGTCTACTGTACAGTACTGTATTCTAAATGCATTAGGTTTAAAAAAATAAGGTACTGTATACATACTTATCCTGGTATTAAATGGGATATATTCAAAGAGGTTAGCTATTACTATAGTAATACATATTTCCAAATATGTTTACCAACACGCAGCACTTATTCAAGCAAAACAAGTTATTTGGAAACCCAGGGACCTAACACACCGACTCAACGTTGTGGCGTTTAATTACTGGAGCACACATTCAATGTCAAAGTTGAACATCCACATCACGCCTAGAGACACACCATCAATGCACGGCTACTTAACGTCACAATTCAGTGAATATTCAAACTTATAATTAGCTGGGATAAGAAACCCAGCACCACTTCTGCTTTATACTCACCCACCATCATCACCACCGTTGTGACCCAACTTGTACAGGATGCACCATGCATAACGACAGCGTCTTCTCCTGCACATAAAGACAAAGCCACGGTAGTTGTGGAGCAGTTCCACAATGTTGGACATACTAGTCGTGTAGATTTCACACATTTTAAATGTGGATAAACAGAGGTTTGTTTTTGTTTGGGTTAGATCGCGTAAACATTGGTATAATAACGAAGTGGCTTTTTACTTGGGCATAGTATTCAACCCATAGGGATGTAGTTAATACATAAATGTTGTGATCGTCTCTTAACTCTGGAAAACTGCAAGCCGTTGCTGCAATTAGACAATACAGTAAATATCAATTGTACAGTATTGTATATAAGTCCACGCTGGGACGATGGTGCATTAAGTTTGTGGCCGTGTCAACCCATTGACTTATTCTATAAATACGGTTAATATTTTCATTAAACTATGTAAACGTGCCTTTAAAATTGTACACCCTGTAAGTACGGTACAGTAATTACATTACCGTAAAAATAGGATGATTTTTAAACATCAACCTGTGATGTTGCCAGACGTGTCCGAGACTGCGCTGTTATGTGTCACAACAAATACACAAATAGTGGGCGAAACGTGAATGTTCAGAAGCATTTGCGGATTAACAAAAGCGTTAATTACACTCAACGCTTTATGCTGTACTATATTCTTAGTCATGGGAATTGCCAAAACCCAAGGGCAAGGCAATGTGACAGCTGTTTTAGCCGGCCGTGGGATAATGAACATTGGCAACTATTATAATTATTATAGTGTAGTGTTGTTGCCAGTGGAGTATTTAAATAAAATAAAAAGTTAAAGCGCCAAGGTTAAAACTCAAAAAGTAAAAAAAAATTCTACCTGCAAGCGGACCCAGTGCCGAGGTCATTCAGGCGGCAGCAATTAATACGTTACGAGGTTAAACACAAGAACACATTAACGCTATGCATGCCATTGCGCATTGTTCATCACGGTAGAAGATAATAAAAAAACACAATCGAGACAAATGAATTGAAATTGCCCAAGGTTGCGCACAGAGGTCACAAGCCCAGGGCCCCACACAAAGGGCGTCCCCCGTACGAGTTTCCCTCTAGTAAGTGAATTCCCTCATCATTAACTAACTCGGTCATTGACAAACTCGGTCAGTGACTCGGTCACTCTCTCAAGTCACCCGTGAGTCGAGATCGTGCCAAAAGCTCGGCTTCGTGGGCCTCGGTCTCCAGCCTGCACACCGCCCTTGCCTAGACTCCCTACCCAAGGCGTGGCGGATTTCCCCGCAGGGCAGGGAAGGCCGCAAATCAGGGTCGCGGCACGACTCAGAGTTGGCGGGAAAGAGGGGGGTTTGACGACTTACAGGGCTCGGGAAGGGCGTTTATCCGTGCCGAAACTTAATTCATATATATTTTTAAACTGACACTAGAGTACAACACTTACTTTCTTGTAATATGACTTGTTCTCGGCAAAGGAATGTGGAATTTTCACCAGTCGATCCGATTAAATGTATTATGAGCACCAACCCCAAGGCTCGTTTTACGGGAAAACTTGTCTTTGCATTTGGAAGTTATAATACCCTATGTGTAACTGTATATATCGATAACTAATAAGATATTGGCGGAGTAAACTGATGTTTGGTTGTCGTATTAAGGATAGCCTGGTCCCCGTCATATGAATGTGGAAACACCAAAAAGAGTCAACGTCAAAAGAACGTTAACATTACAATACAATATTTTATAAAACTGAGTTACAAGGGCATTGGAGCACTAAACAAGTCACAACACGACATTTAACACTCGACACACACACAACTCTGGATTCTCTCAACCCGCAGGGCACGAAGCTTTTGCGAAAAGGACGGAGCATGCGGCATGGACACCGTGCATGCGAACGTCAGCGCCACGTTTCGGCGACAAAAGTTACGTAAAGACACGACACAAGTTGACACAACGTACAACAGAAGCCTCGCTAACACATCGTTGGCCAGAAAGCGTGGATATGGGACATCTCTTACATGGTTTTAGTAAGCCGGAGGGGAAGGGGGGCCCCGGTTCTTAAGTCTTGATTTACAGCATATAACACTCGTTACAATCCTCAATGGGTTACACACTTCTGTGCTATCGTCACATCGACACAACGCTTAACACAACAAAGCCAAGACAATCGCCGTCAGAAGTAGAAACAAAACAAGACTACACAATCACTATCACAGAAGCGCACAACCCACTCACCCACCACACAGGTCACCATTAATACCACAACACAAGTCAATACAATAACAAATTACACGATGTGACCACGCAATTTCTGCCATGACATCCGCGGTCCACCTGGACCAACACACAACGAGGGCACGAAGCTCTTTCAACGCAGCAGTCAAGGTAACGACAGGCATCTTGAATAGGAGAACATTTGACATCATCTCTATCGTACGACTCTCTCTCAACGCAATTCCTGCCATACAGCAGTCACAAAAACACCGGGACTCGATGCAATCGCTGTTCATCAGCAGTCACACAACACAACTTGTGTTGTTCCAGAGAGTCTTACTTCAATGTGTGATCAATACGCATTTCCTGATGGACTTAACTCACAAGAGTACGCAATAACAAATTTTATGACTTGCTTGCTTGCTTACAAACTATCATAATCACAACAGCAGTCGCAAACAACCCACCACAATACCCATGGCACAACAAATAAACAATTCAGTAGATGCAACAGAACATGGGACACGAAGTAGCAGCAGCAGCAACAACATCGGTGACACAAGCCTCGCAAGTCGCAATCCCAAGAACGACGACCAACTTCTCTAAAACACACGAGGAAGAGAGCCTCCGATTAGCACGGGTGGATTACGTACGGCACGAAAGAAGTTCAAGAGTACATGTCGACAGAGCAACAAACAACAATAAACAATTCGTCAACTCAACGCAACTCACCACGACGGTCAGAGGGCAGCAGCAACCAACACCGCCAACCACAAAGTAGCCCCTCTTCACATTGACATGATACATCGGCGTGTCCCATCCATGTGGTCGGTGTGTGGACACCAAGGAAATGATGATGGTGGTGGTGGTCGTGGTGGTGGTGAAGGGGAACGTCGAGGATGTCTGGACAGTGGATGATGATGAGTGGTTGAGATGAAGGTTATGTGGTGTGGCATTAACGTAGCTTTTGGCTTCGTTGTTTGGGCTGGTTCGTGAGTGTGCTGGGTGAAGGTGGGCGAGTGTTAGCAACGTGGACACACACACACGTGTTAATAACGGTGCCGGATTGCGATCGCATCACAAATAGTGTAGCGAGTGGCAAATCGTGTGGCGGATGGCAATGACGGAACGAGCGGGACGAGCAAAGTGCGTGGGAGGGACACACGAGAATGTGAAGTCACCGACTGCGGCGGGGACGATGGAGATCGCGAGTGGTCAAAGTGTTGGTGAATGGTGGCGTGGTGGTGGTGGTGGTGTTGGAGTACGTGATGTCGAGATGTCCTTGCTGCTTTCCGTCTCGTCGCCGGCCGGGGTTAGTGGGGGTGGTGGTGGTGGCGGCTCAGCTTGCCGGACGCCATTCCTCTTTGTCTTTGCCGTGACCTCTCCTCTCTCAGCGGGCTGCCCAGAGGGGTGTTACCACCCCTACCACCACCCCCCGTCACTACCACCACCCCCTACCACCACCACCCCCCTCTCACTTACTTGCCTCTTTAACATGATTACGCTTTGCCCACTTCGCAGACTTGAGTCTCACCACTACCACCAGCAGCAGCAGAAGAAGCGGCGGCGGTGGTAGCGACAGCGAGAGAGAAGAAGCAGCAGCAGCCAATAATGTCCTGCGGTGGATTTGTCAGATAAGTGTCGAGCAACTCTTGGGCCATCGTTGAATAAGTACATCGCTTGAAGCATTGATGCAATCATCGGCTGGGGTGGGTGGGGGTGATGATGATACGTGCAGCGAGTAAGCTATCTTTACAGGCTTGCACGTGTGCAAAAATCCATGTACCGAGCGAGTACCCAACTTAATCGTCCGGCGAGTGCTGTGGAGTTGACGAGGACACAGCTTGTCCTGAGCAACGCAACGCCGAGAGGTTAACAACCAAAACGAAGGTCCTAACTACGCCTGCCGATATCGTTTCTACGTGCTGCTGCTACTGCAACCACTAGGAAGAACACTGAGAGAGAGATAGACCAGGAGCCCGCGTGATGGGGTGGGGGATACGAGGAAGAAGAAGAGCGAAGGAGGAGGGATGAGGAAGGGATGAAGGAGACGCGAAAAAGATGGGCGTGGGGGTGACTGCTTCTTGCTGGCGCCAACCCCTTTGCATTTCCCAGAGCGCATTGGCAAGCGAGGGGGAGTGGGGGGAGAGGAGGTGGGGGGGTGGGGGTGGGGCGAGGTGGGGGGAGGGAGGTGGGGGGCGGAGGAGGGGGGAGGGGAGGTGGGGGGCGGAGGAGGGGGGAGGGGAGGTGGGGGGCGGAGGAGGGGGGGAGGGGAGGTGGGAGGGTGAGGGGAGGTGGGGGGTGGAGGGGGGGGGGTGGGGGGAGGAGGGGGGGGTAGGGGATTTGCCCCACTCCACTCCAACGTTTGATGGGCAGAGTTCTCGGAAAATTAAATCCTTGGAACTAAAGCAAAACAAACTTCCAAGGTTTTATTAGCGAAGAAGAAGAATGGGAAAAAAGAAGAGCTTAGTTGTACTCTAGATAAGTGAGCGCAATGTGTGCCACGTCTTGGCGAAACAGGCGTAGAGGGCTGTGTTGCCTTTGTCACATTCTGGATGTTTTAGTTGGGTTTTTCTTTTTAAATCCGCTTGTTTGGTGAATAAAGTGCCGTTCATTCGAGTAAAACAGGTTTGTAAAGTCACCGGGTGGATAAGTAATTCATACCTCGTGGGATAGTGTACACCCGATTGAAAAATGATATCTTTGAAGGGCAATAAAAATCTAAATAATACATTGCGCAAAATATATTTGGGTGGAGTTGAGTGATTTCTACTTGTAATTGTAAACCCAGCCGCACAGTTTAACCACACGTTTGGCAATCATTGACATGCTCCACCCAAAGTGAATTAGACCCTTAAACCTGGTGGTTAAAAAAAAAACCTGTAGTTTACATTCTCTACGCTTATTATAATGAATGCGTGTTAAGAATTACATAATGTTGCGTTGCCTATTGACGTCTGGCAGGTCACCAGCAATTGATTCAAAGTAACCCGGCTGACTGCTGATGAGACACTCAGTGCCGAGACCGGCCCTATGAAGAGTGTTGCTTGCACTGAATCAATGCTGCTGAAAGAGCCAGGGAGGAGGAGGGGGGGTTAGTGTGGGCGTAAGAAAGAATGCCTCTTTTATTGATGTCATAACGTGGAGAGACGGACGAGTAACTAAAATAGATTGCTCATCCGTTTTAACATTAAACCTTTGTATTCTTAGTTATTTCGGTAAAGTCACGTAGAAGGGAAATAATAAAAATAAAACAATAACCGAATGAACCAAGAATGTGAATCCCTGCAGTCACGAAAGCTTTAAATCGAAAATTAAAACTTTACCCCCACCAGCTTCTGTGGGGGGAGGGAATTGGTGGTGAGCGCAGAGGGGAAAACCTCCGATCTGGCAACATGAGAGGGGGGCCCACTCCCCACCACCACCACTCGGTGACCCCTGTGCTCGAGAGCCCATTGGCTGGGACGCGAGTGCGCACGTGACCGCCAATCCTGAGCGATGACCAATGGGAGCGCGCGGATTTTGAGTGAGTGGGGGCGGGGGGGGTGCTGTGTGCACACGGCAGCCCCACCCCTTGCCCACGCGCTCCCTCCTCCTCCCCCCGTGACCACGTGGGGCTCTCTAAGTAATGAGCCACTGTGGATAACGCAATGGGGTAAAGCGGACGACGTCTCTCTCAGCATTGTACGTCCATCCAAAATAAAATCAAATAATATTTCTTACACAAACCCATCCGGCGCCCACGGCCTTCTGAGAGTGCATAATTCCAGCAAGATTGATGCAAAAATAAGCAAAACAATCTGAGCCCAGGATTTATCCGAATCAATGCTAGCGAATTGCCAGATATTACTGGTAAGGACCCCTCTCTTTGATATACAAAATTATACAATTCCGTACCTTAAATTGATCATCAGCGTCTTCGTGGAGAATATAGTTTTTTTTAGATTGTATGTTTTTCAGCAGGAAGGGCCCAACACGCTGTTAGGGTCTATTTCATGGGCATCTCGCGACAGTACAGATGTAATATGAATACTGTATAAAGAACACCAATAACAGGAGCGATGCCATAATCAGGACCAATGCAAGTCAAAAGTATCTCCCTGAGTATTGCCACATGCAGCTATGCGCCAGCGGTTACAAATTACACGTTTCCATGCTTGGTGGTGAGGAGTCTAAGATAACCACAGATTAATAATTATTAATCTGTGGTTATATCTGTGCAACTCCAATTACACTATGTAACACAATGTTTGTTCCTGGGTAGTAAGTGTTATTTCGTAATTGCTTATGCCTAAAAAGTATATAAAATGGCTATTATTCCCCACAAACTTTGCTTTTGTGACCAGGACAGTGATATTTTGAAATTTACCTATTTTCAATGAGAAAACGGGCGGATATGTGTCTTTTCGTTCACATATGAATGAAAATGTACATGTATTTATATTAAAGTAATACAACAATGACTACACAAGATTTAGAAGTGAGTAGTTTTTCGAGATTTACGATTATACTGTAAATCACTTTCACGAATCAGCCCTCAAATGTAGTCTCCCATCATGTTATCGTGATACCGTCCTTGGTAGCTTCCTGGTGTGGAGGTCGCCCTCCGATCTTACATTAACATGCCAATTTCTCACATTAACATCAATAGCCGACCACCACTTTGTTTATGTCCCTTGGGCTACACCCATTTAAAACCTTTAAAACAGCCTGCCTCAGCAGCTTTCCTCTCTTTTTTCAGCCTGATGACGACCGCTTGCGTTGCGATCGAAACGTCGTAGTTTTTTGTTATTTTTGTTATTTTCTTTGAACCTATCTACGTGACTTTACCAAAAGACTCAAAGAATATGAATTCCTGCAGTCACGAAAGCTTTAAGTCAAGATTCATCTGGAATCTTCTGTAAAATAGATACATTTCAAAATATCAATGTCCTGGTCACAAAAGTAAAGTTTATGGGGAATAATAGCCATTTTCTGTACTTTTGAGGCATAAGCAATTAGGAAATAACACTTAGTACCCAGGAACAAAAAAAAATGTGTTATACAATTTTATAATTTTATCAGAGTTGCATTAATTGTATTGATCCTTTAAAAAGAATGGGATAAGTTTGTGCACAAGCGCAAACGGCTGGCTTTCCTTTTCAATGTTTATGTTAAAATGTTTAATTCACCGGCAGGGTGGCACATTGTAACACTAGTGGGCTTTACCTGGTAAAATAAAATAGTTTCTAGTTTTCGTGCCTCACAGCAAGAAGGAGTCTGTCCCCCCTCCCCCCTCCCCCTCCTTGTTCTGAATGGGTTTCCTCGAGTTTCCTCCCGGAGCTAAAACACACACACAATGTCACTGGTATTTCGCCAAAACATACCCGTTTACACTGCTGGGTGGCCAGAGACTGTTTATACCCCTCACGGAATTCAATTCAGAGGAATTAAACATGGGGGCTGCAAGTGGCGGGAGGCATGAATAAGCAAGTTTAAATGGAAAGAACTCGGATAGTTTTATAAAAATTCTCTGACAGCGACCATGTTTGGCGAGTAGAACGCCGCTCCCGTGGTTGCAACATCAGATTACTGATGAACGGAAGAGACAGCTTTGAAATTTTCATTAAAAACCACCTTTGGGGAAAACATTTCAAAGATTTTAATTTGAGATTTGTCTCGCTGATAACATTATGGAAATCCAGACACCGTGCATTATATTTTTTCCTCGCGGGAAAACGCACGGAGTGGTTGGCGCTCATCTCCAATGGCATGAACCAGTAGTGGAAATTCCACATTCCTCTAGACCAGCCACTGTATTTGACAACCATTGTTGAATCCCCACAAAGTTGTAATTTGTTTAACGGCCCCAGAAGGATACTGGGAAGACCCACCAGAGTTTAACATTCTCATTTAAACTTGTGACATTGTATAATAATTTACACTTCTAAAGCGCCTTTCAACCAGAGATTACAAGGCACTATACAAAACAAAAACAAACATCCCCGTATAGCCTTAACAGACTGTTGGGTCAAGTGCTGTTAGCGAGCAACTTTGAAGGCCGGGACAGCACACGAGGGGGTTGGTGGCCAGTACCACGCCCGGCCGCCTTTGTCTCTCGAGTGGCGATGTTTACACACCGCACTAGGAAATTCATTTTGAGGCTGAGTCGACCTTGGGGAGGACCAGGACTAGCGCAGATATTCACCGGTGTTGGCCGTGAGCGAAATCGATTTCGGGTCGCCGGGTTCAGAGCGCGGCGCACTAACCGCGACACTACCATTCCCCACAAAACACACACACGCAGGCTCACAACAATCAGATCCAACCCCACAGCAAAGGATTCCAGAAATAGAAAAAAGCCCTTAAAAATAGGTACTTAAGGCCCGATTTGAAAAAAACGAGGGAGCCAGTGGAGCGAATGTCCAGTGGAAGTAAATCCCACAGCCTGGGGGCCACCCGAGTCGATTGCTCTAACCGCACCGCCACCTATCCCGGGCTGATTTATATTAAGCACTCACTGAACACGGGAATATGCATAAAATAAACAAACCTGTTAATAACCGCACTTAATCACATGACCTCCAGCCTTAAACCAAGCGGTTTACACATTGAAAGTAAAATCAATTATTGTACAGTATGCATTCCTGGAATAATTATTTCCAAACTCAATACTGAGACTGTAATGTATCAGGGGCTATTAAAGCCATGTATACAGCTGGCTGAAGGACGAGAGTCGAGCAGAAGGAACACAAGCAAGGTTTTGTGTGTTTACAAAATGTGGTCATGTGCTTAAGGCGCTCAGCATAACAATGCTTACAAGGTCTTCGCTGCGCATTCATTTGCATGTACAAAATGATCTCCCCCCTCCCTCTTTGGACAAAAAAAACTATTCCGTTGTGTCACTATGCCCTTGATAATCCAGCCGAGTGTTAATGTGGTAGAGCACTCTGCTTGCCGTTAGGTTACCAGTTTGAATCCCCAGTCCGGTGTGGAATCTGCCCATAATGATTCCAGGATAGAGACAAATTAGTATAATTTGGTAGGATTTAGAGACTCGCCCAAACCATGGAGTGTGGAATTTCAATCACTGATTCAGGGCGATCAATGGAGCGGAGCATCGCTATTGACTTCAGACCAAGTGGTGCAGCCTTCTCAGGTGATGTTTATTTTATCCACCCCGTATGGGTGCTGTTGACCGGCTCAGTTAGTTGTTCCTGGCTGTGCTTTAACTCATGCCCTCATGGTCACAACCTCGGGGCTCTAGTAAGTCACCGATTCCATTCGCAGCCACATTACGCTTTACATTTTCTACGCGCGAGTTCAACAATACATCCTGAATAAATGGGGTGTTCGTTATAACCGAATCAAAGTGAGTTTATATATATACGTCCCCAGGCCATTTTCAGCAGTGTCCGCAGTGCCGGTTCTGAGCAAAATTAATGTACAGTGCTATATTATAAATCGGTGGTGTAGTAGAAAAATCTACTTGCAAGTGGGGCTTTTGTAACACCATGCAAACACTCCTGTTTGTGTTAGTGCCAATTTGTTTTTTTTATAAAATAAAAAGAATGTGCCCTCCATGCTCATATTTGTTGTCTGTCCCTACACCAATGGAACATTAACACTTCTTTGGCAAGGAGTCGTCTCTGCGGAGGGAACCAATGTTGACTGCCCACGAAGTGGAACAAATTTTTATCGATCGATATATGCAGAGTTCGTAAAGGGCGCAGTGGTTAGAATGCCACGCTATGAACCCGGCGACCTTAGCCAGATTGATGGCCATTGCGAACGTGAGTGGTGATGTCGGAGCTATCTGGATCCCCCCCCTCTCTTTCACTAAGCCACACTGAATCGCGTGGTGAAGTATGGTTAAACAACTCGCTATGACTAGCACACAATTGGGGAGGCCTTCATCCTGCTGTGAATTTAGAATAGGGATGTAATTATTATTCATTTTAAACAGTTGTTATAAGGTTCTGACCCGCCCCTACTGGACATCTCTGAAAAATAGCTTTATAGCTTATCAGATTCCTCCAGTATAAATACATATTCTGATGATGAAAACAAAGCTTCTGCTGCTATATACCGGCCACTTAATAGGTCAGCAGCTTTTAGTTCTCACAGCACATAATGATCTCTGTATCATCCACCAACCCGGCCTCGAGAGCACTGGATCAAAGAAGTGGCTAGCTGCTCCAGTGGGAATCTACTGAAATTTCACTGCCAATGTCTACCTGGACATTTTGCGAGGCTGTATCCAATGACTGGAGATGAAGTTGAATTACGATGCTTTATAAATCCAAATAACAGTGTAAACATATAATATATTATACATTTGTCACTGACATTATCTAATTAATAAAGATTGTGTTTAACTAAGATTTGTTGAGCTGTGGTTGATTATGAATGCAACATCCCCGTGCCCCTGTATACATCTCGACCATGAGTAATTGAATAATTGTTTTTCCCAAAACTGCTTACAAATTCTACATCCAACCCATTTTTTTATACATCCCATTTGTAGACATGACATTCGGGTGGGGTGGCGCTGTACTTAGACTTCCTGAATGGCAGTGAAAGGGTCGTAAGTTCAAATCCCATTTATGGGGGTCGACGCAACCTGCCATCCCTCAGGGGTCAATGCAAAAGCACCACTTCATGAGTAGTCAACAGTGGTGGCAGCAGCGCAGAGTGGTTGGCATGGGCCCTGGTCGAAGGAATGTATGGGCCCCCTGTCCAATTCTTCATAGTCCGGCGCCTTGGGCCCCTCCGGCCTGTGGGGACGCCACCAAATGGTTGTCCCATGGAGAGGACAGGCTCTGACCTGCCCCTACTGGACATTTGTGAAAAAGATCTTCATCGCTCATCGGGTTCCTCCGTGTAAATACATATTCTGAGTCTGATTCTTTCCATGAGAATCTTGAATTTGTAACATTTCTACCACTTGGCTCAAGACCACCCGCAGACACGAATGCCACCCCAGCCCATTCGAGCAGAGGCTCTCTTTGGCTCGACTTGTTAATGCGTAGTCAGCGAAATTGGCCCCGAGACTCTCTGTACGAACCAGTCCGCCGCTGCAGAGCATTTGCACCGCGTGCACCTCCGCGTCAACGAGAGCGGCACGCAACGTGCACGCATACGCGCAGCTCGCCGATTAACAACAAGTCTTGGTAATCACGTGACACGGAGGACTTTGGAGCCCGCGGGAGGCATTCGACTAAAAGGAGCGAGTTAATAATCCCGTACATCGCGGCACAGTAATGCACGCCTCATTCACTTTGCAATCGCATCATCAGCCGGCCTTTTCCCAAGCTGTCCCCGCTCAGCGGTCTCCGAGGGGCCTCGGCCGCAGGAGTGGCTGTGGGATTGCATTCCATTGCATCTACACACACACGGGCACTGTGACACCGAGATTAGCGCGCTATGCGTGTGAGTGTGTGTGCTTCAGCAGTAGTGTAGCTACACTGCGAACCCGGCCATCCGAGTTCGATTCCCGCTAATGGCCAGCAACACCAGTGACGATTATCTGAATCGGTCTTGGACCTGGCCTGCCTCCCCTAGGTCGACCCAGCCTCAAATCGGTATCTGGTGCGGTGAGTAAATATTGCCACTGGGGAGACAAAGGCGGCCGGGCGTGGTGTTGGCCACCCACCCACCCACTCGCGTGCTGTGTAGACCTTCATAGGTGCTCGCTAACAACATTTGCCCCAACAGTCTGTTAAGGCTATACGAGGAAGCTGTGTCTTTGTTGCCACATCTCGAGACTTAAATCTTCTCCAGTAATAAAGGTCATCTTTGAGAATTAGTTAAAGCATATACAGTCAAAATATGATGACAGCATGCTCAAGATTTCAACAGTTAACTTTTAACGGTATGGGTATGTACGTTGCGTTGCACCTCCTTCGCACCGTACACAGCCAATCGCTTGGAATGCTCGGGATGTTCTGTGACTTCGTGTGGGAGGACGCTTGAGCAACCCAGAGAAAAAGCCATGCAATTCGAGGGGACCTTAGTGCCATTCCCCGCCACACCTTTACAAATCTACGTCGACAAGACTGGCAATCTCTCGCGGTCACATGTCCAAGCGCGGACTCGGCTCAATGCTGCTTCGGAGATTTGGCGAGTTCGATTATTCGGTTGTACGACCGCGGGCAATTGTTGATCGTAAATACCACTCTGCTTAAGTAACCAGCACAGAGGGCCTCGCTGAGAAAACTGGGATAATGAATCTTACACATCCCACAGAAGCTCATGTGGGAGAAAACCCGCATGTGGGTTTATTGGTCAACAAAAAATCCAAACTGGTCACAGACCAATTTCATAGACTGATCCCCACTGAATGCGCCAGCCGAACAAACAGGCAAGCCACTGTCGCAATAGTCACTTCCAGATGGGTAACAAAAACAACAAAAGCAAATATGAAATGGGGAAAAAAACTTTTAAGTTCCCCCAAATACTTCAAGATCTCGAGATAACCCCTTTGATTCGGCACCACGAGCATGCCAGCTACTGCTTCTACGACTCTTCACAAACACACGTTGTCTTCCCTACAGCAGACGAGATGAGTGTCTAAAATCGCCGGCACGTAAGCGGGTTTATCCGAATCTGGTTAACTTTAATCCCACGGCAATTTGTGTGGATTGGTGGGGGGGTCTGGAGTTTCTATTTCGAGCTGCTGTTTGCACTGTACATACTGTACTGCATTGCTCTGTCTGAGCCCCCTTCTCCCAGTCCCCCCCTTCTCCCCCAGCACCCCCCCCTAATCCCCCCGTCCTCCCCTTCTCCCCCAGCACCCTCCAGTAGTCTCCCCCAGCACCCCCCCCCCCCGCAGTCCCCCCCTTCTCCCCCAGCACCCCCCCAAGTCCCCCCCTTCACCATCAGCCCCCCCCCAGACCCCCCCTTCTCCCCCGAACCCCTCCAGCCCCCCCATTCCCCTCTTCTCCCCCAGCCCCCCCCCCAGTTCCCCCCCCCCTTCTCCCCCAGCCCCCCGAATCTCTCCCCGCTTCTCGCCCCAGCCGCCCCAGACCCCCCCCCCCCTTCTCCCCCGAACCCCTCCAGCCCCCCCATTCCCCTCTTCTCCCCCAGCCCCCCCCCCCCCAGTCCCCCCCCCCTTCTCCCCCAGCCCCCCGAATCTCTCCCCGCTTTTCGCCCCAGCCGCCCCAGACCCCCCCTTCTCCCCCGAACCCGATCTCAAACCCTCTCCTGGAGTGTGCCTCACGGTCCCCACCTGCCACCCTCTCCTAAGTCTTCCCTATACCGCGCTTTGTTTGCATTCCCATCGTGTTTTTCAGACTCAGAATGTTTATTTAAGACTGGAGGAATCCGATGAGCTTTGAGGCTCTTGATCACAGACGTCCAGTAGGGGCGGGTAAGAACGTCACAAACAACAGACAACACAAAAAAAAACACGATAGGAGTGCAAAGTATACGAAGAGGTAAACAAATCACTTGAACAATATACAAATACAACTAAACAAGGTTTTTGTTATCTAAGCAGGTAAAGCCCACTAAGCTATTCGCGTCTGAGCTGCTCCTAATGGACATCTGTGAAAAAAGCTTCATAGCTCATCGGATTCCTCCAGGATAAACACTGATTCTGAATTGCTGCCACTGTTTACACCCAGCAGACAAGGGGGACCTCGATCAGGTTAACCCTAAAAAAATGTCTCAACGGTACAAGTGTCTTGCTGATCAAATGAGAATTTGTTTTTGAAAGTCCATCAGCCTATTGGCTTCCCAGGACAATATTTATCCAGCGGCATTCGTTTAAGTAAGCCAACTCTGGACCGGTTTCAACCTTAAGTATGCTGGCCTAAACAGATTATGATTAATAATATTGGCTTGGAAAGCGATTCGGCCAATGACCTCAAAGCATTATTTGTATGCATATATGTGGAGACACAAAACAGGAGGGTTCTGGTTATGCTGTATATGGTTTCGCTCAATTTTACACGCAACACGAGTTTTGTACACAACGAGATTTTAGCAGTTGCTGTACTCAACTCCTAGTCTTGAGTCAATAGTGGGAATACCACATTCCTCTGACAGGTGCCAGTGTCTTCACAGACCAGCCACTGTTGTTGCCTTTGCTTTATCGTCCTGCCTAAGCTTGCTCACAAATGTTAGTATGTGCAGCGTATCATCGTGTTCATCAGCAGCAGCGGTCATGTTCTATGGCGGCTGCACCACTGTGGCGAGATATTAAGTACCTCGTCTGGTATGTATGTTGGACTTCTTTCGCGCCGTACGTAGCCAACCGCGCTAATCGGAGGTGCGGGGGAAGGACAACAAACTAAACAAAAAAAAAGCAGTTCTAACGAAATTAGTTTTCAATCGAGACGATTTAAACGTGCATAGCTCCAACGGCGTCCTTAATATCGGAGGGAAGAGCGTTCCAGACGGACGTAGAAGCGCACCTTAAAAAGCACGCGATGCGGTGATGTCAGCCACTTAACGAGATCCACTGTTGACAAGATTAAACACGGGGCCTCTCATTAATAAACGCAGGCAAAGCCACAGGACCCAGCCACGGAACTGCCTTAGCACCACTTTTTTCCTCCAACACACACATTCCTCAGGATCTGGCCCAAGTCTACGGCCATCGCCATTGCCAAGCATGGGAAGCGAACCAACACCGCCACCACCAGCAAACCCCCACTGCATCCCGTACGATGTTACAAGTTCACGGAGAGATTACAGCTGGCAGGGGATAGCGCCACTTTGCTCGACGCAGCGCTACCGGACGGACAATATTTTGGCGAGTGATGGGAGTGCAGCTGTACCGGCCGCGCTGTGAGCTCCCAGCGACGCACGCCGAGTGTGGGATTTGGTGAAATCTCAAGACTGTGGGATTTAATCGAGTTTGTTGTTCTTTTAAAATCACAGTTGCTGAGCACAGCCCAATTGTCCAAAAAAGCCAAGCGACCACAGCAACGGACAGCACCATTACGGTGTGAATAGATCAGAGTTAACACGCTCTTAAAATGAGCAAGGTTATCGTAAGAGTTTGATAGAACAACAACAACACACATTGGGAGGGAATTCCAAAGTCGAGCACAGTGAGGATAGAAACAGAGAGCGAAGTGTTTATGCCGTGCGGTGCGGTGGTTGAACGCGGGCGATGTGGATTGAGACAACTCAGTCGGCCTGGCACGAGCGACTCCTCAGCGTGGGCGAAGGACTGAACGAGTGAAGTTCATTGACCGGCTCCTACGCCACACACGTGGAGGTGGGGGGGATGGCATCATCCCGAACGGCAGCAAAATCGGCCCACGTGAAGCAATGATGGCATTCAGCCGAGACGTTGTGGCTCAAAAAATCTCCCCACAAATCCCCCCGGCTCGACACCAGATACTCTTCAACGACGGCGACCACGAATGGGCCCTCCCGAGTGGAGTTGAGAGCTGCGCGAAACCCGAAGCTCCAGCGTTGCTTTGCCACGCTTTGTGACGTTCCTCCAGCCACCCCCAGGCACCCACCGCGTGCAGCAATCGCGGGGCTCGCGCCGCCGTCCCGAACGTGTTGAAGCGTTCGCCCACCCAATGGCTTCACTTCAAGCGTGGGATTTCCATGGGCACGGTTCTCCGGGAAGAGAACCACAAAAAAATATAAACCCGCTGACTTTGCTCGAGCCCGGCAATGCAAATGCATCACCGGCCGCATTAATTCGCCGGCAGTCCCACGCGCTCGCCCGCGGGAATTCGCGATGCGAAATGCAGAATTCCGCTCCACGTTTTAGGAGGGGGGGCAATGGTGGGGGGGGGGCAGCGAGCGGAGGAGCGTTTTGCTCATTTACATTCCGCCGCCCCGGGAATTGAAGCGCCAAGATTCTGTTTGCCGTCCGTGCCGATGCCGTAAACGCAGAGCCGGTGCCTCGTGAGCCGTCTCTCCTCTGTTTAGACGCCGCTCTAAACAGGGGAGAGACGTGAGGGCGCGGCGCATCTCAGCCTGGTTGAATCGCGACTTTCTGGGATGGAGGATAGCACGCACGGCACGTGGGGAGGGATCATCAGACAGCTGTATCGAAGCGAGGGCATGGGTTGGGTGGGGAGTCAGAATGAGTGCCGCGGTGCCCATAGACGCGGTGTTTCATATATGGGCACTCATTGGTGGATTGAAACTCATACAGACGCTCCCCCCTCTGGGTTTACACTAATCTTTGGCTGTTTAATTTTACACACTTTCCTTTCTGGGTTCAGTAGAGGCATTTGAGCCATTTTAGCCAAAATTAATGAGATCACCGATTCGCCCCAAAGGATATGATGGCTTGGCATGATTTGGGGTTGTTATTCAATCAAAACAATACGTATTTTTGTCTTACGTTTACTGGGTAATGTGTTATTGTAATGTGTCCAATTATATTTATGTTTCGTTTGGAGGTTTTTGCACATTTTTGTTAGCCTAAATGTATAATTATCATAACATTATCATGTCATATTCACGTACAATAATTGTAATGAATCATAAACGATAGTCACATCCACAATTCCATTCGTGCATTATGGACATGAGAATTGCAGCTTTGTTCAGGATCGGGATTTGCATTTACGGAGCGCTCACTTAAACGACCTTGAAGCTCAAATCACTTGACATCACATCTCTTATGATGAAAAATAAGAATAGGTAGATGTTCAAACACCAAAATATAAATATTTTGCAAGGCATCAAGTCTGAATTAACCACACATACATGTGGCAAAACATCCAGACAAACATGCTCTGATGATATATGCATTGTCCTTGAAATTGATTGGTCTACACTAGTGACGGTCTCCTTCATGGCCTTGTCTCACCGCCAGTGTCAGGTCAGAGAACGCCAAAAGGCAAACAGTACGAAAACAATGCGAGTCTCAGAGCATTTATATCTCGGGGACGAGCAGAGATATCACATGTCGTACTCAATCAATCCAACGCTCCTGCTGCAATCTAGCCAAGGGGAAAACTCCTGGTGATCATTACTTACCTCGTGGATTCTGCCTTTCGTCCAACACTCGACTTAGCCCCCACGATCTCTCAGTGAACTCTTATCTGGTTTAAATAAAAGCGCCGTTTGAGTGCCGTCTGACTCAACCTGCGTGTCCCCTACTCAGCGGAGCACGGGGGCATTGCTCACACCTCCGTTGTTGAGTCCTGAGCGCAACAGAGGAAATTCCACATTCCTTGAGGGGGGGGAACTCCAACCAGAGGAGAAACCACTGTGTTCTAAGCATGTATGTTGAACTTCTTTCGCACCGTACGTAGCTAATGGAAGGTGCGGGGGGAAGGACAACAAATTTAACACAAAACGGAGGTTTAAAAGTGCATAGCTCCAGTGGCTTCCTAATATCGAAAGGAAGAGCGTACCAGATGGCCGCAGAAGCGCATCTGAAAGCGCCCGATGCGATGACCGTCTTTGTTCTATGACTATCCAGAAACTGCTGCGAGGGTGAGTTCGCGTGATGATGGTTTATGTTCCTTAACGAGATCAGCAATGTATTGTGGTTCATTTGTGGTGAGCGATTTGGGTGTAAATGAGTGCGACCTTCAAATGTATTCGTTCGGCAACCGGAAGCCAATGGAACTCAGCGAGGACTGGACGAACGCCGTCGGATCTTCGCATTGGGATTCCAGATGACAGTTCAGCCCTTGCCGATCTCTACAATAAAGCTGGACCGACTCCAGCATGCATGAGCACCGATTTAAAAAAATAAGCCATTAAGTTAAATGATGTGGACTTATTTATGCAAATTATTTAATTAATCAACGTGGGAGTGTAATTCATCTTCAATACATTTTCCATAATTCCCCTCCCCCATCTGTTTCTTAACATCACGCCTGATATTTCCCAGTAAAACCAGCTAATGTAATACACATCGAAATTTAATTATCAAAATAAATACAAATATATTTCGAGTTAAGTGTTTTTGAAGTATATAAAAACACACAAAAGCAGCCATCTCATAAAGCATTAATAGCACATTACGTGTTCAGACCCCCATTGTATTTCAATGCGAGTGCATGCATAATTATGGAATTCCCATTGTATTTCAATTAAACGAAGATCCTTAATTAATCTGTAATCAGCAGGGGAGGAACATATTTTACGAAAATACTTCTGGCTTGTAAGATATTGCTGCAAACATAATAATGCACTCCACCCACCCACCACCACCAGCTTAATAATCGGACAAACTACAACATCTCAAAACATTTCGATTTAAAGCTTTCGTGACTGCAGGGATTCATATTCTTGGTTCTTTCGGTAATGTCACGTATAATACAATAATAAAAAGAAAATATAATAAGAAAAAACAATTCTCACGACGTTTCGGCCACAGCGCAAGCAGCCGTCCTCAGGTGAAGAAACAGAGCTGCCGGACGCTGTCTTTCCGACAGCTCTGTTTCTTCACCTGAGGACGGCTGCTTGCGTTGTGGCCGAAACGTCGTGATAATTTTATTTTATTATGTTTAATTTTTATTATTTTATTATTTCCCTTCTACGTGACTTTACCGAAAGAACCAAGAATATGGATGTCAAAACATCTCTCTGGCTTTGGGCCTTCTGCTCGACCACTGGGTGCCACTCCAATGTGCATCTCGGTAACCGGACCTGCTCCATCCTGAACGCATGATCCAGACAATCCCCTCTCAATGTAACTATCACAGTGGACCATCTGGAACACACCACACCGCTTTGCTCACGACTCAGCGATTGCTGGTGACCACAGACAAGCGGGAAGGCAGCCAACACCGACACCAACAATGCCTGGTCAACAATGCTGGATCAGCAATGCCTGATCAACAATTACTGATCAACAATGCCTATCAACATCCTGATCACTTTTCAGAGACGACATCCAGTTCAGAAATTCTGCAGACTCGTGTTACACCAGCATGTGACGCCGAGGGTCACGAGCTGCAGAGAAACTGCGCATTACAATAACTGTGGATGCAACTTTCAGGAGCCCGATGTTGTAGCTGTGGTGAGCTCGGCAAATTATGCTGCTCACCCTCCTTGGCAGTCCTTGCAGCATGAGGACCCATCATAGCATTTCAGCCTTCCCTTGGAAATGTATAGCAGGGACATGAACCGCTTATACTGCTAGGAACCCACTGGTTCCACCAGCCCACAGGGGATTATTGTGTCCGTCCGTCGTGCAGGGAGGGGCTGGGTGGGGAGGGAGGGGCTGGGTGGGGAGGGGCTGGTCACCCCGTGGTGCCCTTATAAAACTCAACGTTTAAACTACTCACGCCGGCTTGTGCCCGCCCTGGCCATTGACCGAGCAACCAAACGTTCCTACCAGCTCCCTCCGCAGGAATGTGTTCATTGCAAAATGGGCGCCGCGGTGACGAGATGTTAACTACATCGCCTGGTTTGCAGGAGGCCGTGGGTTCGATCCCGACCCTGATGCGTGTATATTTGGAATGTGTATGTTCCCCCCGTGGTCGCGTGGATTTTCTCCAGGTCCTCCGGTGTTTCGCTCCACACTTAGAAACAAGTGCTTAGAGTATTTGGTGGCTTTCGATTTCCATAATATAAGTCACTTTGTTGAGCTGTCATTTGTGGGCAGATCGCTTCGGGAAAAGCTATATAGCTTACCAGGTAAGGTCCACTGATTGGCATTTGTTTAAGCAAGCAAATTCTGTACCGGTATCAATCAACCTCCGAGGTATTATCAGTCGACAGGCGTGTTTAACAAATGCTACTGCATCACCAGATATCATTAGGAAGGGCACTCCATCTGAACGACAGGGCCCTGTTACTACGGACTGCCTTTTTTGAAGGCCTGTTCGTCGAAAGACTGAGCAAATAATTATCAGTGGGCAAAACCGAAAAAAATCACTATCAATACATTAACATTGTTTCCAGTTTACAGCCCAAAACCAGTGGTGGAAATTCCACATTCCTATGGCAGGGTTGAGTTTATCCACAGCACCATTACTCTCGACTTTCCACAAAGCGGTACATATTTGTATTGACCCTGGAAGGACGAACGGCTCCAACGACCCCTCACCGGGATTTGAACTCACAACCTTCCGACCACGAGCTGCGCTCTCCAACCACTTGTGGTGTGGTCGAGTCAGCAGTGCAACATGTGCACACACTCTGCATGTACACAGACGTGTACACCTACCGTACATGTACACATATGTACACATTCGTGCCCATATACAAACACAGCAGTAGTGTGAGTCGGTAACCTAAACTTTCACATATTTTGTCGCCTGTGTCCACACCACGCATTAACAGTATGCCTCCGCTCATAGAGACACTGCCTTTACATTCCAAAATAAATGAGCTTGGGATGAGTAATGTGCAAGGGATTAGATCACTTAATAAATTCGGGCACCATTCAACCCCAATGCAAGTGGAGTTATTAAGAAAAACAGCAACGGGAGATTTACAGCCCTGATGGGGGCGGCTTGGGGCTCTGGTGGGGGTGGAGGTGGTGGTGTTTCTGCGGCGGTTTGTGCCACATCTGACATCAGAAGCATGTGAATCGGTCACCGGCCTCCAAACCTTGCAACCAACCCGTGCCAATCACAATGGTGAATTATTAATTATACACATAAAATTAAAACAAATGTTATGTTACCAGGTAAAGCCCATTGAGTTATACAGCTCTGTTTTTCAGAAGCGACCTGGTTATCACAAATGATAGCTCAACGAAGTGGCTTATCACGGGGAAATTTATAGCAGCAGGCAAATACTTAACATACATGCAATACGTATGAGCAGGAAATTAACAAGTATGGTACAATAAACCCCGTGACTAGCACAGCATGGGGGAGGCCTGCAATCCAACAGAGGATTTACAAAGGGATGTATATTTATATTGTTATTATTGTTGTGTAATAATCATTTATTATTCTATAGCTGTACATCAGCCGGAGGAAGGAGCTCAGTGTGAATAATTTGAGAGGCAAAGACTTTAGATGAAGCCTTAAATGTGTTTGCTTATCATTTTGCCTTT
Source organism: Lampetra planeri (assembly GCF_965212315.1). Taxonomy (NCBI): domain Eukaryota; kingdom Metazoa; phylum Chordata; class Hyperoartia; order Petromyzontiformes; family Petromyzontidae; genus Lampetra; species Lampetra planeri. The sequence goes on from NC_136110.1 coordinate 20,667,812, forward strand.
TTAATATCTGAGCTGTCAGATGATTATTACCAAACTTGTCGGCCAGGGACTGTTATATTTAATATTTTCAAAGGTCATTTATAATACCCTCGTGTGAGTCTGAGAGAAACGAACCGTTTGGCACAGAGAGCCGTTTTGGGAGAGCGTGGCTTTTACGCGCGGCGGCAGAGATAGCTCTTGAAGACACCAACATCGAAGATATTTTACTCTGCTTCGCGTGTGAAGCTGAAATGATTTTCACATTTGCAAATAAATTAGATGAACTGAAAAAAAATACCAATATTGTACGTAATTGTTTACTTCTGTTGTGTTATTGGTGACCGGACTACACTTGAGAAACCATTGTCATCAAGTGGAGCTGCCCATATTCAAGCCCAGTATTTCTGTGGTGCCGGCTCAGTTATCTGACCTCTGACACAGCTGGATGTTTAGCATCCTTCCCAATATGTACAATTAACTCCCGGGGCTGATACTGGATCAGGCGTCTAAGCCAGCACCACTAAAATCCAGGCTTCAAATCCAGGTTTCAGTCGCCTGTGATTAAAACGGCCTTCTCATGTACAGCGAGGTGATCGTCTCACTGCAATAAACATTGTATTTAATTATTTTGAATTCTAATTAGTTCATTCAGGCCTGTTCATCGGCACACGACAATGCACCGCATTTAAATGTCCATACGGCCATTGTTATGAAATGTGTTACGGTTCAACACAAAAGGGACGCATTGTTACACTCATAATTAAAAAAAAAATACTGTATAGTAAATACAACATAAAAAAAGTAACACATATTTTAAAAAAATCCGTTTCCACTTAGCTTGAGTCCTTATGCTAGCTTGAAGTCAGAAGGGGGGGGGGGTAATGAGTCGCCACAATTGCACACACACACGGGGCTCGCGCGCACACACAGACCAATACCAATACCCGCCATTCGCCACTCAGTGACGGTGGCGTCACCACGGCGACTGTGCCAGGCCCGATGCACGTGAAGTGTCGAAGGCTCGCTGACAGGAGGTCTCGAGACAGACCCAGGTGGTGCCATGGGTTGGCTTACTGAGATGACTGGTAGATGCACCAGCTGTACCCCCTGCTGTGGCAACTTGCTGCATTCTAGCCACCCGGCGCTCCGCTCATTGTTGTGAGCGTCGCTCCTCTGTCCTCCGTTGTTGTTGGAGGGCGACTGCCTCTATCGGCCCAGTAGCGTCCTTCATGAGCCTCCTCCATAGAGGCCGATCTTGACACCGCTGGTACCAGTCGTCGGCAAGTCCACTCAGCTCCGCATCAGTCCATCTCTTCTCCAGCCCATGTCGTGCCCGTTTAGCCCCCTCTATCCGGCCAAACAGAAGCTGCTTGGGCATGTGGTGGCTAGGTATGCGGGCTAAATGACCCAACTAACCCAGCCTTGCCTGCCAGCGGAGCTCACTGATGGGAATGTGTGCAGATCTTTCAAGGATTTGTGAGCTCCTCACACAATCCAACCTGGTTAAACCCAGGATGGATCGTAGGCATGCCAGCCTGAATGTTTCTAACCGGCGCAGGTTTTCCCTTAGAGGGGTCCACGTTTCACAAGCATAGAGAAGGGGGGGCATGAATGTAGCCGAGAAGACCCGAAGCTTTTTACGGAGCGACAGACCAGGTAGCTTCCACACATCATTGCGCAGTCGACGAAAAGTTTATGCCGCCCGACTGATTCGGAGTGAGACCTCTGCTGTCAAACCGGAGCCGGTCATAAGCACACTGCTCAGGTATGGGAAACTCTCCACTCTCTCCACAACTGCTCTATCACCAATGGGGAGCTGAAGGGGTGGAGAGTTTGATGGCACCAAATACCCATGGCAGGTGCTTAATTTTGGTGGGACTGATGGTAAGACCCCACCTCTATTGAATGTTATATATATTATTCTATTGCACACACAGGCACACACACAAAGACACACACCCCTGCCTGTACGCGAATGCCCTTCAGAAGAACAATTTGAATAAAGTTGCGTGTTGTGGAGTCGCCCACTTCACCGGAGGACACAACACAACGCGGAAATGTCTATACCCATTGTCTCCGAACTTTATTATTATTATTATTTATTGCTGTTGTCTATTTAGGCGACCCCCCCCCTCGTTAGAATTCACGGGATGAGAGGGACAAGGACGGACCGGCTACAGTAGCCAACCGTGTTCATCGGAGGTTCGGTAAATCGGAAGTAAGTTCTCTATTAATGGTTCCTCATACATTTGAGACCCGTACACATTCCCATGTTCCCAAAATCGAATAGCCTAGGGGACTGGCACAGCGGCTCGCAAACAGAAGGTCGCCAGCCCCAATCTCAGGATTCAAGTGAAGTGTATTTAATTTCATCAGGCGAGAACTCAAGAGGCCAGGATAGGTCTCATTTGCAAGAGTGAGCTTGGTAAAGGTGTGATGTCGACGCGAGTTACAAAGGATTGGAAAGTACTGCGCGGGTTAGCGGCTTAGAATGCAGCATTGTAGCAGTACAAACACGAAATCGACCGGGAGAAGAAGTCACGCCAACGCGCGACTCGCAGGGTCGTGAGTTCAAATCCCAGTCGAGGGTCGTCTAAGCAGCTCTTTGTCCATTCAGGGTCGATCAAATGAGCTCCACTCTGGATAGTCAGCCGTTAGTTGTCCTAGGGCAGGGGTCGGCAACCTACGGCTCCGGAGCCGCATGCGGCTCTTTACGGGCTGCTTCTTGACGATATGTACGTATGTACAGTATGTACTCAGATGCATTGCGGCTCTTGAAATACTGAATTTTGTACCGAATTGGAAAGAAATGGCTCTTCTTGTTATTTTGGTTGCCGACCCCTGTCCTAGGGGATGGCAAAACTCCCCCCCTGCCATAGCAAGATGCGTATTGCACTTCTGACTCAGGGCTGCAAGCATGACGAGCGATGCCTCTCGCTCCGTGCTAATCGCACCTCCGATCAGCACGGCTGGCTACGTTGCGTTACGAAATAAGTTCAGCATACGTACATACGTGGGAGCAGGAAACGAATAAGTTGCAACATTGGAAATAGAAAAACACATCGCTTTTAATATTTAGTATTCGGCTGCTTTGCAGATGCACACCAGCATAGTACGAGCAAAGTATTGTGGGTTCTCCCACGATGCTTTGCGTGTCTAAATGTGTTTCGACTCCGCATGTACCGTTTTACATTCATTAATTTATGCACATTTTAGCGAACAGCCAGGCGGCGTGTCTGGATTTGTAAAAAAACGCATTGGGAACACGTCAAGGGGTATTTAAACCGATGTAGAGGGCCAAGGATACTGAAAAGCTGTGAGTGCTTTGCTTTATGAGATCTGGTGACATCAGACACATTTCGGGTGATGAGGTCATGGGCTTATATAGTACCATATATGGATAGAATATGTGATGACTTTGGGAGGCCTTATCCGGCAGTGGATCAATTGTGGCTGATGTTGGAGATGAATCGAAAGGCTTTCATCTCTTGAATGTGAAATGTTGCTTAGGGCAGCCAAAAGAGACGCTCATATGCGGGACACGCTTTGTTGTTTCACGTACATTATAAACACAACACCCACAGATAACGGAGGAGCAACGTATGTTTACAAATCAAGGTAATTATTAACTGTTTGCTGTTTAACAAGGCACTCAACTGTCACCGTGTTCCACAAGCGTGATGGAGAACGTGGTGCGTGAGTGATCACCTGCCCCAGTGGTTACAGTACATCACTCAACCCTGAGCCAGTTTAGTACAGAAGTAACGGTTCGACTCCCACTACAGGTGCCTGGGAATTTCCACAGGAAACATCCCTACATTGCCGATTAGTTTGTACGAATAGCCAAAGACAAGTGTATCACGGATAGTCTTAAACGCTGGTGTAGGCGTTAAAGTTGCGTGAGCAAGCAAGCTCCTGTTAAGAGCAATGTGGCACACATGTTAGTGGGAGACCAAAAGCACAACCAGCCACCTTTGTCTACCTGATATCTACACACAAGGCTACTTAATCAACGAAGGTTAATGTTGAATCGGAACGTTGTGCTGCCGCAGTGCAATGTTCACCACACCGGACTTAACCAAAACTAAACTTTTGATTTTACCAGCTAAGGCTCACTGAGCTATGTAGCTCTTTTTCAGAAGCGACCTGACCACATACGATAGCCAAACGAGGTGGCTTAAATATATAGAAGCCATACTCTTTGGTTCTTTCGGTAAAGTCACGTAGATCAAAATAGAAAGGAAAAAAATTTAAATAACTAAATTAAATCACGACGTTTCGGAGGCAACACAAGCCTCCGTCATCAGGTGGAACAGCCACAGCAAAATTACTGTTCCACCTGATGACGGAGGCCTGTGTTGCCTCCAATACATCGTGATTTAATTTAGTTATTTTCATTTTATTATTTTTTATTATTATTTTTCATCTACGTGACTTTACCGAAAGAACCAAAGAGTATGGATCCTTGCAGTCACGAAAACTTTAAATCTAGAATATAGAAGCCAAATACTGGAAACGCGTGTTTCTAAATGTGGAGGGAAAACCCGGAGGACCCGGAAAAAACATCAATTCGACCACGGGGAGAGAGAAACATGCACGCACACTTTAAATATACAGACGTCAGGATCGAACCCACGCTAACATCTCGCCACCGCGGCGCTCTGAACCTGCAATCTAGAGGCCGCAGGTTCAATCCCCTGGTTTGCGACGTTTGCGAGTTTCACAACATCCCCCCACAGCCTCTGTCCACCACCCAGCAGTATAAATGTGTACAGCACAGTTGTTGATCGGCAGGTAGCGTGTGGTGGGGTAAACCGTGGGTACCCCCCTCCCCTCTTACAAAATGTCTGGCTAACGTGAAAGGGTAGGCCAAATGTCCTCTAGAGAGGGCTAGAGAGGGCCTCTCTCGAGCAGTAGCTCTCAACCTTTGTTTAGCTGCTACTCTACCCCTTGTTGAATTTGGTTTCAACCGAGTTTCTCCCCCCTTGCCTGGCCCGGCATGGTTCTGAGATATAATGTATGGAAAATGAACATCAATATATTAACCAATTGTCGAGTATGTTAGGTAACCGCGAGTGAGTAAAACAAAATTCAACGGACGCTCTGCACGCGCGACTTAATTTGTTCGCGCTCGCTGGGACCACTTATTTATTTTACGTTACAATGAGTTTACAAAGGTCGTTTATATTGTTCTAGGTTACCATATGTAGTTACATTTTAGCGTACATATTTTATATTGGCAGATCCATACATGATTATTTACCAATGACTGTCATGTACAGTCTAATTTGGCTCATTCATAAATCGTCTCACTTACCCCCCTGGGTCGTTGCCACGTTACCCCCAAGGGGGTCCGCATACCCCCCGGGGTTGAGAACCGCTGCCGCAGAGGTAATCTCTCGCAGAGGCCAGCAGTGGCAGACGCAAAGCAATTTACCATTGGCGAGGCCCCAAGCCAAGGTTCAGACTCTGTCCCATTGCCAGCGGTATCACCGTGGGCCTCGTCCCAAGAATTGAACCCAGCTGTGGGATTTGCAGACCAGCGTGAGAATCGCTGACAGCCACGCGCCCTATCCACGCTCGCACTCCTCCACTCGCGGTGCAGGAGGGGAGGGTGCCAGGAGAGCTCTTCAGTTCACATTCCCAGGAATGTAATTAGGGCATGAAAAAACACAAGAGCGATGCATCAGAATGACCGCCTACGACGGGAGGTTCATCTCACGGTGTTTATGAAATGAGACTAGGCAGGTTTTTCTCTCCTTCTCCGCCTATTAAAACAAGCCCGGATTCCAGCGCATCTTCCTGCGCCCATAGTCCGGGGATTTTCTCCGCGTTATTCTTTATCCGGGGATGCTGCCTTAGTGCGATTGTTAGTGTGCCAGTCCAGAGGTCGCCGGTTGGATCTCGTCCTATGGGCAGTTGAAATAATGGAGGAAGCTTCTTCAATGGCCCCTCCACCTCTCCTCCGTCCACCCAGCAGTGCGATTCTAGGTACACTAACAGTCGATCGCCAGGTCATGCGTGGTGCGGTTAAATGTGGGTGATCCCACTTCTTCCAATACACATGGACAGCGTGGAAGAGGAGTTCCAACGTTTCGTCTAGAGGGACTTTCTGGAGCTCGTCATTCTATTGGGAGGCTCTCCTGCCAGCAGCATCCGCCTGAAGCAAGCAATTGCAGGGCTGCGCCTTAATCCTTTTCATCCCTCATCTTCGCGCAGAAATACACGCAATATTCATGAGAAAGTAACTTCTGGCGATGGCTGTTGCACCTGTTTGCACGTCGGGAGGGCATGCCAAGAACCAAATCATCACGGTTGTTGTTTTGTTTTTACCTTCGCCAACAATGTACAGCGGCCCGGTGTTTCGATTGGGGCTCATGATGGCCGTGTCAGAGCACGGAGCCAGCGACTATAAACAACAGGGGTTTAAATCATGGTTTTGGCCACCCCATAATTGAATCTGGCATTTGCGTGTGGGGCCGTCCATAAATGACGTCACGCTATTTTGGACGATTTTTTTACCCCCCCCCGCCCCCTCGTCACACGGCGTCACAGAAAGTCAGAACGCCCTCAAATATGACGTCACAAAGCCCTGCCCCCCCCCAAAAAATAAAACATGCTTCAAATCGCTTTAAACTATTGTCATAGTAGTGCGTATTTAATGTGGCGCTGCACTCTGATGTTGTAGGAGAAAACATTTATTTAAAAGTCTATTTAATGAAGTAGAATGTGTTGTCTATATTTATTTAAAGTTGTACATTTTGATGTGACGCCACATTTCTCAAACTCCCTCCCCCTCGTCACACATCGTCACAAATGTCTTACCCCCCCCCCCCTAGGTGCGTGACGTCATTTATGGACGGCCCCTGTGACGCTGCAGAATGACTCATTCAACACGCACGACCCTTTTTCTTTCAGCCAACAAAATACCATTCAGACGCTCGCCTTGCACAGCTCCAAGACTTTAATTGCCGCCTCCAAAAAGGTCATTGATTTACGCGCCTATTTACTGAACAAGCTCCCAAAGATCAGCTGGATCCAATTAAATTCAAATGAACAAAAAAAAGCAAATTTGGTTGTTTCTATGCAAATTATTGGTGAGTGACACTGAACCCAGTTTAATCACAGCCGACTGAAATTCAGACTTGAAGCAGTGCTGGCTCAGCGTGCCTCCCACTTGGCCGTGGTGAACCCACTGAGCCACCCTGCGCCTCTCCTTCAAATGCTGTTCACAATTTCACTTCATCACATCGCCCTCTGCTGGGCTGAATCCATCATTTGTCAATGGTATCTTTTTGCCCTTTCTTGCAATAAAACAGGTGTTACAATGCTCACAACACACCAATTATATACTTTTTGGAAGGCATCAAATTATCAGAGCGTGTTTGTTTATATTATCAGAGCATGTTTGTTTGCATGTTTTGCCACAAGCATGTGTGGTTAATGCAGACTTGATCCCTTGTAGAAGGTATACATTTGGTGTTTGAACATCTTACCACCTCCCGTTTAATTGCCAGAAAGGGGCAACACTATTCTTAAATTATATAATGAGTTACTGCGATCTGATTACCAAACGTACGTCGAGCTAGCTGAGAGGGCTAACACCATGTCAGAACACTGACCCCCGACACCGCTAAGAACCTGTGTTCGAGTCTAGGTTTTCAGCCACTCATGTTTAACCGCTAGAGCCATATAAAACCAATCGACTCAGGCACTGACTGACTTTGAACAGTTTAGCACAGAAAATAAAATCGGGGGTAAGATGGCACGCTTTGGGGGACTCTGCAATCACGGAATCAAAGTACAACAGCGTGCCCCCTGGCCCGGAGTTTTGTGACTTTCATGAAGTTCTGTCAAAGCCACGTTCTCTTTGAGCTTGTGGCTTATTGTGCTTTCGGTTATCATACGCCATACACTGCAGGGCAACGTCCTTAAATTAACCATGTGACAGCCAATTGAGATTAAGTATCTTATTATGGAAAATACGCCTGACTTATCACAGTAGTTCAGTATAATGTAAATTATATTTAGAATTGTGGATGATTTTAAATGGTCGCTTTAGCCATGATGCTGGTACGCAAATGGCATATGCCCTTGTAATTGTCACAAGATTACTAACGTCCACTTTCGAGTTTTGGTAATTCACTGATATAATTACTGCACAGCTGCCAAAAAGTCAAAGAAACTCTCATTGCGGTGGGGCAGCAATCGTCTTCTTTGGCGCTCCTAAGCTAGTGGTGGGAATTCCGCATTGTTCTAGCAAGAAGCAGTCTTTACAAAGTTGCAGTTGTCTAAAAAAAAGTGAGAATTGGGAGTTGCATGCTTGGGGACAAAGAGACAAAAAAAGAACACGTGGCTTAAAGAACAAATATAAATTTAAGGCATCATATTCCCCGCTAAGAAAAGTGTGCTTGGGCAAGACACGTCGACGGAAGGGATGAAAACAGATAGAGGAGGCAAGTGACAGAATGTCAGCCAAAGGAGGGAAGACACCGGAGAAGACAAACCACTCGAATTTTAGCGATGATATCAGCTCATGTGCAAGGAGCAAGATGTATCGTTGCATCACGGGACGGTGAGAGATAGCGACGACTTGGGGAAACCTTCATCCAGCAGTGAATGAAGCTTGGGTGATAATGAAGATGATTCATTGAAAACTTGCTCAGCCGCGAGGTTGCTCACCACTGGGCTAGCCACACATTAAGCTGGAGGGTTATGGCTCGGCGTGGTGGTGGTGGTGGTGATAATCGAAGCAGAAGACAAAGACAAAGATCCCCCGTATAGCCTGAACAGACTGTTGGGGCAAATATTGTTAGCGAGCACCTATGAAGGCCGGCACGGCACACGAGAGACTGGGTGGCCAGCACCACGCCCGGCCGCGTTTGTCTCCCTAGTGGCGATGTTTACACACCGCACTAGGTACTCATTTGAGGCTGAGTCGACCTAGGGGAGGCCCAGGATCGGTTCAGATAATCGTCACTGGTGTTGATCGTGAGCGGGAATCGAACTTAGGTCGCCAGGTTCGTAGCGCAGCACAGCGCTAACCGCTACACCACCACGCAACACACGGGCACACACATCAAACAGCTGCGCGTGTATATGCACGGCTGGGCACGGTGTCTCGATTATTGCATCCCTCCGGCCAGAGCACCGTGGCAGCACTCGGCGCCGTGTAACAGCGTGGCGAACAATTTGGCGAACGGAAGCGTGGTCACGCAATTCACGCCGCAAACACCGACGCACCCACACGTCGCCTCGGTCCTCAAAGAAGCGGTCTCAGAGGCGGTGCCGGATTATCCTCGTAGCCCCGCGCTAAATGCTTTCAAGCTATCAATTCCGGTTCAGTGATTCTGCACTTGCTCTATTACTATAGTACTATACTGCCTTCAACTTTTATGAACGACTGGGTGTTTAAGGTTAGCGATTTGTCGTATTATATTATCTGGCTGTATAGCAAATGAAAAAAATACAATTACTTTACTATGCAAATTAAAAAATGTGTGTTTTAATATTTACGTGTTTTTTTTTATTTAGGGCCACTTTATAACAACATATGCTAACAGGCACCGCACCAGCTTAATTCGGCACTGCTCAGAGGAGGTGGTGAAAAACTCTACGTGTGTGTATGGACTGGGCCAGTCTCTTCAAGGGCACGATCACTAACAGCTATCCCAAAATAGCGATGCTTTAGTTCATAAAGCGCTGAAAGGTTGGTGCCCTTGAGCCGATTGCGAACCTTCAAATGAATGAACCGCGTCAATCGAGTAAGGGATGACCGCGGGACCTCCCGGCCAGACACTGCTGCAAACCACGTAATTTAATGATGCCTCGAATAATGTCATACAATCAATCATTACAACTCAATGTACACGCATCGACTCGTATGTGTAAGAAAAACATTCTAAAATACAAACGATTCGGAAAAAATCAAATACTCTATATGGAATGAAAAATAAGAATATGTTTTACCCTTTCTGTCAATAATACATGAGGTTCATCTTCTTGGTTCTTTCGGTAAAGTCACGTAGAAGGGAAATAATAAAATAATAAACCGGAGGACTGCTGCTTGCGTTGTGGCCGAAACGTCGTGAGAATGATTTTATTATGTTTTATTTATTTTATTTTATTATTTCCCTTCTACGTGACTTTACCGAAAGAACCAAGAAGATGAATCCCTGCAGTCACGAAAGTTTTAAATCGAAAACATGAGGTGTTAAGATGTTCAAACATCAAATATAAACTTTTTTGCAAGGAATAATGTCTGCATTAACCACACGTACTTGTGGTAAACCCGCAAACAAAACATCCCCTGCTAATACTGTATATGGCATTGTCTTAGAAAGTGATTGGCCTACAACAGAGAGAGCCTTTTTTAGGGCCTGGTCTCACCAGTCAGTGTCAGACCAGAGGACGCCAACATTGGCAACATCTGAACACCTGTTTTATTGCCAATAAGGGTAAAAGATATTCTTATATTTTCATACTTTGATACTGGAAAAAAAGGTCCCACTCTATATGTCAATGATATGCCAATGTTACGTTTAGATCAATGGGCAAACAAAACCGTGCACACGAATAAAAAAACAATAGAAACGAGATGATGAAAACAAGGCAAAAAAATAATTGATTCTGAAATTACGTTTTGACAATTCATTAACTCACGAGGGGAGGAATTTATTTACGTGTGTTATGTTGAAAATATCACATTCATTCCTATTAAAATATATATGATATGTGGACATTGCTTGTTAATTACTACTTCATGCTCGCATTATTACAATGTAAACTATTTGTTGGTTGAAATCCACTGATATAAAGCAAATTCCACTCCAGACTAATTTCGTTTAAAAAAATGTTTGCTCCACAAACGGCATCCGAATTTGACATCCACGCCACGCTCAACTTCAGTGCGACCCATCCATTCTAGGACCATCGACCAGACCACTATCGAACCGTTAACAGGTTTAATATAGAACGTTCAACACCTCTGTTGTGTTTGATGCACAATCCTTGCCTCAGCCAACATGGAATCCACATCCCATTCAATATAGAATCCGCTGCCTTAACATAGAGACATTGTATTATACGATACAATATAGAACCATTGACCCATTACAGCATAATTTCTTCCAAATATAACATGCGTTCCTCTTTTGGAAACACAACCCTAAGTCACATTCAATACAGGAGTAATACTGACACCTCCAGTAGAGAACCGTCGATACACATGATACACGAAGTCTCGCTACAACAGGGCAGGGTACTTTGAGTTGATGTTTACAGATCGTATGCCAATTCTGCTCATTCGTTGATAACAGCAAGCGGACACGCTGTAAGAAAGCACGCATTTAAGTGCTTTGAATGTGAAACTCAGCTTTGTCGCAAATTAATTTGTCTCACTACCACGATGCACGCAATTACCAGTCAGTTTAACACGTAGTAGTAGGAGGCTTTCGCGACCAATCTTATCCATAATAGATGGGGTTTTTTGGGTTAGATCGCGTAGATATAAATGTCTCGTTAAACCCGCCACCACCCGACAGAGCTGTAGTGACATCGGGTATGTCACTGTATCTAGGCCGTAGCCATGGAGTCAACATTGGGGGGGACCAAATCTTCCAGGGTGTCTGGGGGTCCCAACACAGAAAAATATCTAAATTTGAAAACGAATTTCCTGTCTAAGATATTTTAAAAAAATCACTAACACATGGGATGGACTTTTTTTTTACAATAATGTCTAATAGTGTATTGTATTACATTGCTCTGTTGTTTTTACATTTATACCATTTCTTGTTTCATTGTATGTAATGGCAGAGATTAGGGATTAATAAAGTACAACCATAACCACAAACATATAAACAGAAATGTATGCATTGATTTATATGAAAACAAGTCCAGATATTGTGGCCAAGGTTAAGCAAATTGTTGTTTTTTATTTACATAGCATAGGAATACATTTTTATAGCAATATATTGGGGGGGGACATTTTGAGCATATTTGAATTTTCTATTATAATTACGGCCCTGCACTGTATGGTGCCGGCCCGGGAGGGCCTTGGCCTGCGATGTACTTACGTCGCGGACAGCACCGTGTGTGTTGCTGAGTGAGGCCGGCTCGAACATAGTAAGGCGTCATCGCGTACACCCCGTAGGTGGGTGTAGTACCAGCCGTAGCGGGGCTTGGTGAGCGCTGGGATAGCGCAGGCACCACACATAGCGTGTAGTGCGGGCTCCCACAAGGGGGAGCAGGAGAGCGTCAGCCCAGGGACAGGGTTGCCCCGGGCCATGGCACTCTGGTTGACCCCGTAGGCACGTGATCCGGAGTGTCCACAGAGAGGGCCCCAGGTGGGGGGGCTAGGGGGTGATCACGTGTCCGGGGAGAGCTCTCGAGAGGGATCGAGAGGGAACTAGAACGCTCGAGAAGGTGGGCGGGGCAGAGGGCGGAGCCGACCCCGACCCGGGAGAATAAAATGTGGGTCCCTGAGAGGGACCAGGGTCGCTTCGTTCTACAAGCTTGAGAGGCACCAACACGTGGCTGGGGACCTGAGTGAGGGTCGGACCCATCGTAGCTGTAACTCCTATGGATAGTGCAGTTAGCTGGATGGTCACCACCCCAGGCTGTGTCTGGTAAAGGGGCAGTTACCCCTTTGTGTATATACGTGTTGCAAATAAATGTGTTGCCTCTGAAGAATAACGTCTGCGATTCAGTTCGACTCACTACAGCGCCAATAAGTAAGGTTTGTCATGTAAAAAAACACATGCCAATTCGTTACTAGTTCAGCACACCAGTTAACTCTGGCTGTCGCCTGATGGTGCTGGTTGTAATTACCGACAAAACATCGTACTCGACTTGTAGATGTTGTGGGTTTACTCTCTAACACACCGGTGTGCTGTACTGGTAACCAATTGGCATGTTTTGTTTACTTGACAAAGCTTACTAATTGGCTGTGTCGGGTGGTGGCGGGTTTTCGACACATTAATATTTTATGCGATCTAACCCTAAACACCTCTTATGAATTACCAGTCAGTATTAACTTCAGCATTGCAATACGGTACATTACTTCCAAACAGCATGCATACATATGTGTGCGCATGGGAGAGTTTGTCCCAACGTTTCGGAGACCGAGGCAGCCTCTGATGTAGAATGCACATCTTAAATGCACACAACATTCAACGACTGTCAGTCGCCGACAATCCAAATCGTGGCCCGTGCACATGGGTCATGGCTCGTGCCCGGAGTTCGAGCGGCCACGCGATTGGATGGAGAGGGAACACGTCCTGTGTGGACAGACTGAAGCTCGATAATTGTTTTATTACCCTTTTATCTGGCAACAAAACTGACACCTTTTTTACAAGGAGTCATGTTTGCATTGACCACAAATGAGGTTCCAATGGTGTAAATGCTTACCCCGAGCTCTCATACTCTGATGGTGCATTGTCCTTGAATTGTGCACCTTTTGGAGTCATCTGGTCCAACACCATGTGAGACTAGGCTCTAAAGAAAGCTGTCTCGGGTGTGGACCAATCAATTTCAAGGACAGTGCATACATGATCAGAGTTATGTTTTTTGTTTGCATTCCGACTGCAGGTATTGTGGTCAATGCAAACATGACTCCTTGTAAAAAAGGTGTCAGTTTAGTTGCCAGATAAAAGGGTAAAAAAACAATTATCATATTTTGCTATTGGCAAATGAGGTTCCAATGGTGGACTGAAGCTCCTTGCCATTGCCATAAGATTACCACAATGTAAGCAGAACACAACGGTCTGTAATGCACATTTCACACCTCCGACTAGCAGGGTTGCCTACGTTACGCTGCGAAAAAAGTTCAACATGCATGCAGATACGTACATTTAAGGTCCATCAACATATGGGCTTTTCAGAAGTGTTTGTTTAAGCAGCAAACTCAGGACTAGCCTTGACTTCCACAGTCTCATCAGCAAAGCAGGAATGTTTTCTCCAGGTAATCCGGTTTCCCTCCACATGCCAAACACTCCATACTCTTTGGTTCTTTCGGTAAAGTCAGGTAGGTATAAAATAAATAAAAAATGAATCACGACGTTTCGGGCGCATTTATTTTATTTTATACCTACGTGACTTTACCGAAAGAACCAAAGAGTAATGGTCCCTGCAGTCACGAAAACTTCAAATCCAGATTATGCCAAACACTCGGTAACAGTAATAGTCCGTGGACCAGAGCACCTCCAACGAGCATAATTCGCTACGTACGGGTGCGAAAGGTGTTCAACATAAATACATAGAGAGCAGGAATTGGTACCAGCCTTAGATAGCAACACTTTTGTAGTACAGATTTATTCATATGGCTAATAAGAGTGGATTATTTGACAATGCACTCATCTCAAATGGTGATCACGTGATTCACTGTTATTTGCCACATTTAGAATTTTAAAACACGAAAGTGATGCGATCTCAGTTGGTTACCGGAAAGAGAGATGGTCTGGTCTTGGCCGGTGCAAGCCAAAAACTCTTCCTTCCAATATTAGGAAGAGCCAGGAGCTATGCACTTTTAAATCTAGATGGAAAACGAATTTCTTTAAAACTGTCTTTTGTGTTTAGTTTGTTATCCTTCTGCCTGCCCCTCCGATTAGCGCGGTTGGCTATGTACGGTGTGAAAGAAGTTCAACATGCATGCATACATACAAATACAAGTGGTCAAATACCCCGTTACATGACCCTCCTCATATGCACATAAGAGGGTTGATCAAAAAGTTCCAGGACACATTTTTATGTAGACAAAATTAAAAGACGACATACCTAATCAAATGTACGTCCTTCAAAGTAGTTTCCTCCTGACTGAATACGATACTATTCTTTCGGGGATAGCTTTGAGGTTCCGAGTTGCATATTGGATGACGGTTGGCACATCCTGAAATCTCTTTCCTTTTTAGGGTGCGTTTCAATCTGTGGAATAGGAAAACATCATTTGGTGCCAAATCTGGTGAATACAGCGGTTAAGGAACCAGTGGAATGTTGCGCTTGGCCATCAATTATACTGGTAGGAACCTCCTGGTTACACCAGCCCACAGGGGATTATTGTGTTCGTCGTGCAGGGAGGGGCTGGGTGGGGAGGGGAGGGTGGGGAGGGGCTAGGTGGGAAGGGTGGGGCTGGGTGGGGAGGGGAGGGTGGGGAGGGGCTTGGTGGGGAGGGTGGGGAGGGGCTGGGTGGGGAGGGAGGGTGGGGAGGGGCTGGATGGGGAGGGTGGGGCTGGGTGGAGGGTGGGGCTGGGTGGGGAGGGGCTGGTCACCCCGTGGTGCCCTTATAAAACTCAACGTTTAACCTACTCACGCCGGCTTGTGCCCGCCCTCACAGTCGGGCATATTTGCGGAATACACCACGCCGCCGTTGACCCTGGCCATTGACCGAGCAACCCAACGTTCCTACCAGCTCCCTCCGCAGGAATGTGTTTGTACGAGTAGTGTTTCATGTGATGGTGCGTTGTCGTAATGCGAGATCCACACAGCTGACTCCCATTTTTCAGGCCGTTTCCATAGAACTGCATCTCGTAGGCGTTTCAGAACGGCCAAATGAAACAACCGCTTTAAGGAACGAAACAGGAGGATTTCTCCACAAATCTGGCTTTCCGCCTGATGATGCTAGTGGTAATTACTGGCAAAACGTACTCAGATTGTAAATGTTGTGGATTTGCTCTCCAACACACCGGTGTGCTGTACTAGTAACAAATTGGCATGTTCTGTTTACGTGACAAATCTTACTAATTGGCTGTGTCGGGTGGTTTCGGGTTTAACGACAAATTAATATTTACGCGATCTAACCCAAAAAAACATATATTATGGATATTGGTTGTGAAAGCCTGCCTGTTAAACCAACCGATTCCCCGTCTGACCCTGTGGAACGAACTCATAGTGCACACAACACACCTTCACCGTCAAAAAAGACAGTCGACCATCATGTTTACATTTGAGCGCGCCTGCCTTGCTTTCATTGGTCGAGGTGACGACGGCGATCCTCCACCGAGATGGCCGACGCTTCGTCTCGGGATCGTAGCCAATAAACCCAAGTCTCATGACCTCACCCACTCACTCACCCACTCACTCACCTACTCGGTCACTCG
The DNA here is from genome assembly GCF_965212315.1 of Lampetra planeri. Classification (NCBI taxonomy): domain Eukaryota; kingdom Metazoa; phylum Chordata; class Hyperoartia; order Petromyzontiformes; family Petromyzontidae; genus Lampetra; species Lampetra planeri. Next base: position 20,683,882 of record NC_136110.1, read on the forward strand.
CTCACCCATTCACTCACTCACTCACTCACCCACTCGCTCACCCACTCACTCACCCACTCACTCACCCACTCACTCGGTCACTCACTCACTCACCCACTCGCTCACTCACCCACTCACTCGGTCACTCACTCACCCAATCGCTCGCTCACTCACCCACTCACTCACTTGGTCACTCGCTCACCCACTCACTCACCCACTCCCTCGCTCGCTCACCCACTCACTCACCCACTCGCTCACTCACCCACTCACTCGGTCACTCGCTCACCCACTCGACACTCACCCACTCACTTAGTCACTCACTCGCTCACCCACTCACTCGGTAAATAATTCACCCACTCATCCACTTACCCACTCACTCGGTCACTCACTCACCCAACCACTCACCCACTACCTCTCTTGCTTTCTTTGGTTGAGGTGACGACGGCGTCCCACGCCGAGATGACCGACGTTTCGTCTCGGGGCCAGAGCCAATAAACCCAAGTCTCATCACCTGGTTCCTCACCCACTATATTTACCATATCTGGCACCAAATAACATTTTCCTGTTCCCTATATTAAAACGCACCCTAAAAGGAAAGATATTTCAGGATGTGCCAACCATCACTGAAAATGTAACTCGGGATGATCTTAAAGAGTACCAGAGATGCCTCGAGAAATGACAGGACCCCTGGAATCGCTATCGTGTTCGCTCAGAGGGCTACTTTTAAGGACATACACACTTGAATATATATGTCGTCCTTTAGCTTTGTCTAAATAAAATTAGTCCCGGTACTTTTTGATCAACCCTCGTGTGCTGTATATATCTCTTGAGACTCACTATATTAGCGCAAGACACGGCGAAAAGTGGAAACAAGTGACGAAATATAGAGTGAACACCTACAGTGAGGGAAAAAAGTATTTGATCCCCTGTTGATTTTCTACGTTTGCCCACTGACAAAGAAATGATCAGTCTATAATTTTAATGGTAGGTTTATTTGAACAGTGAGAGACAGAATAACAACAACTAAATCCAGAAAAACGCATGTCAAAAATTTTATAAATTGATTTGCATTTTAATGAGGGAAATAAGTATTTGACCCCTCTGCAAAACATGACTTAGTACTTGGTGGCAAAACCCTTGTTGGCAACCACAGAGGTCAGACGTTTCTTGTTGTTGGCCACCAGGTTTGCACACATCTCAGGAGGTATTTTGTCCCACTCCTCTTTGCAGATCTTCTCCAAGTCATTAAGGTTTCGATGCTGTTTGGCAACTCGAACCGTCAGCTCCCTCCACAGATTTTATATGGGACTAGCTGTACTACCCGGCTTCGCCCGGGACTTGGATCCACCATGGCCGGCCGCCTTTGTCTCCCCAGTGGCGATGTTCATACGCCACACCAGTTAGTCGTTTTGAGGCTGAGTCCACGTCGGGGAGGCCCACGACCGGTTCAAATAATCGTCACCGGTGGTGGCCGTGAGCGGGAATGGAACTCGGGTCGCCGGGTTCGTAGCGCGGCGCGCTAACCACGACACTCCAATGCGTTACGCTTACACATGCGCGGGTCACATGAGAGATTTGACGTCACAGCTCAATTGTTGTGCAAAAATATATGCATTATTGAGCTCACCCCCTCCCCTAAAAAAAGTGTATTTTGAGAATGTTTGCATGGTGTACAGTCTGCAAAGTACCCCCATGAGAAATTAGCTGTTTGTTGCATGTCGGGAAATACGGTTAACATGTTGAACAGACACACATATAGACAACTTTGGCAATTAGCAGTAAAACCCGGCGTTGCACGGGTCCTCACGTGTTGTCTGAGTTGGAGGCTTTGTATTTTGTGGTTTGCATGTGGACGCGTTCCGCTTGTGGCGGGTACATAAGTGGGGACAGAGAAAGATGTAAAAGTGTATAGAATAATTTATTAAGGAGTGTTAGAAATAGGTAAGTAAAGAGGGTGTTTAAGTGAAGTGTTTAAAGATAATTTATTAGGGAAGTTTAAAAACTAATCAATGAGAACTTGTGGGTACACAATGTTTTTTGTCACACTGCCAGGTGCGTAAACAAATAAGTTTTTGGCGGATCCGACGCGAGAGCAGGCCACGTATAGTTGGCCGTGGGCAAAGCAAGCCGTTTGTAGATTGATCCCAGCAATTAGCAATGTTTGACCTTGAGATTTGTTAATGGTCATTGCATAAGCCAAACGAATGGGGAATTGCGTTCGCTTGAAGGGAAATGGGACATCTTCGGCAATAATGGGGATCCGTGGCAATAGCACTTCAACCCCTTTGTGACTGCCAGTCAACACAACTGCTTCAATTAAGTTAGGAAACAAAGACTTGACACAAAGTCTTGTACCATTGCAGAGTTTTGGAGCATTGAGGTTTTGCAATAAAAGTATAGGTGTGCCAAATTTCAGCTCCAGTTTATGTTGAGGCATGCCTGGCAATTCTTGAGAGTCAAGAAATTCAGTGGGAAAGCGTACTGCATCGTCATTTTCAAGTGTCGTGTTGAACGACTTGTATGTCACAGCAGGCTGTGGCAGCAATCCCAAAATATGAGCATTGATTGCATTGACATCATCGTTCCGGGGTGCCAGTATAGCTCGTGCACATAGCCAAGTGCACAATTCATCTCCCATAGGTTTGGTGGCGATATCAGGATAGACTTTGTCTTTTAAGTCGCTAGGAGACGACAACATATGACAAAAGTCGATAGGGAGTGCAACGTCATCGTTATGGATTGGCTGCATAGTCCCATTCCCAATGTGGAGTAATGTGTCGGCAAAACGTTGAGCCGACACATCGCCACTGGTCAATAGGCGCATGTTAGTAGTCAACTTTAGCTTATCGACCTGGGTCCAAAGCCGGCTTTTCTTCAAGCACGCATGGACCTCATCCGCCATGGTTCCCCGGGTAATGATAGGCAGGGTCTGACGAAAGTCCCCTGATAAAATGACACAGACTCCTCCCATGACTTGACCGTGTTCGCGGATATCGTGTAAAGTCTCATCAAGGAGTTCTACAGCTTTTTTGTGTGCCATGGTACATTCATCCCAAACAATGACTTTGCAAGCACGTAACAATTTGGCAGTACCACTTTGGTTGGAGATATTGCAAGTGGCATCTTCAGGTGTCAAATTCAGAGGTAGCTTGAATGTGGAATGAGCTGTGCGTCCCCCATCCATAAGAGTAGCAGCAATGCCAGAAGAAGCTGTTGCTAACGCAATATCTCCTTTGCACCGGACAGAGGCTAATATGGTGTTGATGAGGAACGTCTTCCCAGTGCCAGCAGGTGCGTCGAGGAAGGTGACGGAACCTTGTCCGGAGTAGATCTTCTCTATCAATGATACATATGCCGTATGTTGCGCAGGCACATTCTGCAATAGAGGCAGATTGTGGTCCACTAAACGTGAGAGAGCAATAGTATCGTAGTTCTGCTCCCGAACAATTTCAGCACAAAGGGGCACTCCAAGGTCTCGTCGAGGTGGATCCAGACCAAAGTGGTCCAACGGTCGGCCCGCCATAGACAAAGTGATGTTCTCAATCAAGATCAAAGCCTCATTAGTCATAGCATCGGACAATTCAAGTCCTTGGTCGTTGGACTCATTTTCAAAGCGAAACAGAATGTCTTCAGCCATGTGATGTTTGTAAGCATCCCACAGGTCCCTCGCATTAGCTGGAGTATACGTAGTCAAAATAATAGCGAATAGATCGCGTATTTTTGACGGTTCTCGACAGTCTACTGCTTCTCGCATGGCCTGGTGCAAATGATGTTCGCTTTCCAGAAGGTCCAAACCTTGGCACGCTTGTTTAAACGTATCACAAAGTTGTCCATCGACCGTTTTAATGGAGTCAAAGGATGTTGGGCCTCTGACGTTAATCAAAAGCAAACGGAGATAATAGCATTCCGTTTGGGACATATGAACGGTATACAGGCGACCCAATGCGTGGTCCTTGCAAACGCCAGGCCAGCCTTCCACTGGTAGCCCCTTGAGACGACGGTTCCAAGTGTAGTTCTTCCAAGTGTAATACGACGGAATGTCAGAGTACAGTAGCGTACGCGCAAACTCATCGCTTTCGCATAGTTTGAAGAATGCAGTCAACGTAGTATTGCGACGCACTTGAAGGACTCTGTCGACGTTGCCGGCTGTAAAATACGTGCGTTCACCGTTTTCAAGATGCACATCAAGATGGACAACGGCAGGGAAAGCTGAAGATTCTCCATATAGCCTCGTTGCTGCTTATGTAGCGGCCCTGTTGAAACTGTCGAACCTCGTCCAAATTGTCAGTGCCTCCAGTGAGCTCAAACACAGCTTGGTCGCTGCCTTTGTAGACATACTTGCAAATGTATTTGATAGCCTTCACAGACTGACAATATTCGACATTGATGTGCGCATGGAACATTTTGCACAAAATCGGCGAGTATGGCACAACATATCGGTTGTCGTACGTAAATTCTTTCCCACGGATAGTCTTTTTGAATGTATGACCATCATGGTTGGAATCTCATCTTCTGTACAAAGGATACCCTTCTTTGTCAGTTTGTGTTTCCACAATGAATTGCCTCGGGTAGCGCTTGGAACAAACGCCATTTAGCATGCACGGTGAGGAAGGATTGTCCCTTCCGCATGGACCATGAAGCAAGTTTGTAGTGACAGTTGTGTACAAAGCAGGGTCGATGTTGGAATCTGGGATCTCAGCAGTGATAATGAGATCCACTTGATTCGGGCGTATTTTTTTAGCCAACCAAACCAAGATGTGCGCATGGGGCAACCCACGCTTTTGCCATTCCACCGAATACATGTGGCAAATGGTGTCACCAAATATCTTGCCCTTCGAGATGACTTCCATCATTTTTTTAAGCTTGGGACGAAAGACCCGAGCGATGACATCGTGACGATGTGTAGGTTTTTGGTTTTGGAATAGATGACGTTGTATTTCCTCCCACTTGGGGTTGCATGTGAACGTAACAAAAAGATCAGGTCGCCCGTAATTGCGCACATACGCCATGGCATCTTGAGCGTATTTGTGCATGTGTCTGGGGCTACCAGTGAACGTAGCAGGCAAGAGGACACGTCTCCCAATTTGAGTAGGATCCGCGCCTGCCTGATTCATCGCGTCACACAAATGGAAGTAAGATTCACTGCGCAATTTTGTTTGGTTGTAACGGATAAAGTCCAATCGTTCAGATTCAATTTTGGCATACATGTCGACTACGAACTGATGGAACAATTCACGATAGTACAGCAATATGTTCTTAGTACCGTCGCGAATCATGAGCATGTAGCAGTAGAATTGCATACATGACACTTTTTTAGCACTTTGCCCTCCGTTTTGATAGATATCAAAGTGATAACCATCATGGCCGTTCCAAAAAATCAAGGGGTACTGCAGCGGATCATACGTTGGATTAAATTCGGAAATCCGCACCAGAACACCGCTTGATTTCTCAAGCACAATGTCCCTTTTCTTTCCGTTTTCTCCACAGATGATGACTGCGACGTCGGGTGCCGTTGGTGCGTTGTAGCGCCCACGATGTTCATCCCCAGGTGTTTTGTCCCCACGAATGATCAAGCGCTGGCCTGGTGTAGTCAAATTCCCAAGATGGTTTTTGAACTGCCGCACCAACTCGTTGTGGTCATTAAGCATGTCTTGAAGCATCACAACCACCTCACGGTCCTTGGACCGATCTCGTTCGTTCTGAACTGTGAAGCTCAATCGAGCATTGGTGGCGGTGTCGATACCATCGCAGAAATAAATCTGCAAGAACTGAGGATTATTATCACCGAAAGGCAACAATGACCCTATTCTATGGTACACTTGACCCTTGACGCGAAACGTTGGCATAAAGCCCCCCTGATCCTTAACGTCTGCACCAAAGCTGGTCATCTTAAATGCAGAGTTAAAGCGCCGGATATTGTTTTGGAAATGCCGATCCAAGTCTGCATTCCCGTACAACAGTTGAATCAACGGCGAAGGGGGTTGTGGCAAAGCAGGCAATACGACCTTGCCACTTGCACAACATAGACCCTTGGGTTCTCCTGCAAACGTTAAAGCAGTGCATTGGACACACCGCTTGTCCATGAGACCAAGTTGGAGAACGCGCATATCGGCATATGGGTCGTGGGGTGAATAGACGAATGCCGCGCCAATTAGGTCTCGATAGTTTGTCGAGACCCGGACAGCTCTGCGCTGCGCATCGTCAGCGCGTCGTGCTGAGAGTTGGCGTTCATCTTCATTTTGCCGTGCCACGGCAGTTGCCTCGCGATCCACTCGGCGTCGCGCTTCACGCTCTTGGGTGCTTTCGTTGGCACGTGCGTCCGACGTAAGTTCGCGGTCGCGGAGGCGTCGCGCCTCGCGTTCTTCGTCGGTTTCGTTAGAACGTGCGGCCGACGTAACTTCCCGGTCGCTGTGGCGTCGCGCGTCGCGTTCTTGAGCGGTTTCGTTAGCACGTGCGGCCGACGTAACTTCACGGTCGCTCTGGCGTCGCGCGTCGCGTTCTTCAGCGGTTTCGTTAGCACGTGCGTCCGACGTCACCTCGCGGTCGCGGTGGCGTCGCGCCTCGCGTTCTTCGGGGGTTTCGTTGCCACGTGCGTAAGACATGAGCTCTCGGTTGCGTTGGCGTCGCGCATCGCGTTCATGGTCGGTTTCCTCGGCACGTGCGTCCGACATGAGCTCTCGGTTGCGTTGGCGTCGCGCGTCGCGTTCTTCCTCGGTTTCCGCGGCACGTGCGTCCGACGTAACCTCACGGTTGCGTAGGTGTCGCGCCTCGCGTTCTTCAGCGGTTTCGTTAGCACGTGCGTCCGACGTCACCTCGCGGTCACGGTGGCGTCGCGCCTCGCGTTCTTCGGGGGTTTCGTTGCCACGTGCGTAAGACATGAGCTCTCGGTTGCGTTGGCGTCGCGCATCGCGTTCATGGTCGGTTTCCTCGGCACGTGCGTCCGACATGAGCTCTCGGTTGCGTTGGCGTCGCGCGTCGCGTTCTTCCTCGGTTTCCGCGGCACGTGCGTCCGACGTAACCTCACGGTTGCGTAGGTGTCGCGCCTCGCGTTCTTCGGGGGTTTCGTTGGCACGTGCGTAAGACATGAGCTCTCGGTTGCATTGGCGTCTGGCTTCAAATTCTTTTGCAGTAGCTTGGGTGCGCAAGCGCGCCTTGCCAATTGCTTTATTCTGGCGGCTTTGTTGCAACGCTTCTGCCGTTTGCGTCGCATGTATAAACGCCGCCCGTTCACGTTTTAGCTTTTTTTGGTGTTCGGTCATAACGCGCTTTGGTGCAGGTATGGAGGCTGCTTCGTCGGTCGTTGTACGGGCTTTCTTGTTGGCTTGTTGAGTTGTCGTGGTTTGCGCTTTACGCTTTCCCTTGCTTGATGTAGACATGGATACTTGGTTTCTATGGAATAGAAAGGAACTTAGAATTAACTCCAGCAAGTTGACACGTGCGTGGGAAAACACCACCAATAGCGCTGAACGCAAAAGCGTCAACACTAATTGTCGGTTGACAGTCGGGTTGTAAATCCATACGAATGGGGAAACCCAACTGTAGTTTAGAGTCGTGTTGTAGTTCCCTACCAATGAGGCAACACGACTGTGGCGCTCTCAAGTCGTGTTGGAGATCCCTTCCAATGGGGCCCTTCCGATGGGACAACACGACTATGGCGCTGTGAAAATAGTGTTGCGTGCCCCCCATTCATGGGGTTCCGAACGAAACGTTGACCTGACGCCTTTCGGTATGACCAGTCTGTTTCCAGCTTGCGGTGTTAACACGTCTCTGCCATTGGCCATACAACTCAAGGTGTAGACGGTTGGCTCGGATCATTAGCTTTAGGTGAAGTCCGGTTCGCTACAGGAAACTATAGAGCGACGCAACACAAAAATCGCGGACACATGGAAAATGAGTGTCTACCGGCTTCGGGATCCTTGAGATATCCGTCCGTCCGGAAGGTAAATGTGGGCAAAGCCATGGTACAGAAAACGCACGGTTGGCCGCACCCCCCTCCGGAGAAGTTGATGTGGCAGGACATGAGGCAGTGAAGTATTTAGGTGAGCGTTTAGTGTATTTGTAAAGCATTTTTAAGGGGGAAAAAAAATTTGCCTTCACTACCAGCGTGCCACTTGGCATGAGCCGTCTCCCCCACGAAAGGCGCGTGAGTTGGGATGGTGATGCACATGAATAAAGAATAAGTATAATGCGTAAAAGTGAAGTTTTTGACTCAAAATTATTAATATGCGTGGCAGCGAACTTAATAGAATATTTTTTTAAATATATTCGGCTGTGAAGGACGCGGGGATCGATCCCGCAATTTTTGGCATGGGAAGCGCGGAGCGGCGCGGTGAAATTTAGAAAGAAAGTAGAATATCACAAAATCCGAAATTAAAGCACTTTAAAGGTGACGGATAAAAAAAACTGACATGCCTATTCCCATCGCGGGGCACGGGACGTGCCTCCCGGAAAATCCCTCGCAAGCGAGCGTACACAGACGGACAGACAATTGTAGAGTAGGACGTTTGGCTGCTAATTGCATCCAGCATAAGCGAAACGTCCTACTCTGAAATGGTAATTTTTGGTGGTTTGACGCTTGAACACACCGGTGGGCTAAAGCAGTGAACTATTAGTCATTTATGAACGGGACCCTTTTTTATTGATTGGCCGTGTGGGGTGGTGGAGGGTTACAACACATTAATAAAGAAGGCGATGTAAAGCCAATAAGGTTGTTTTTGAATAATGGTTGCGAAAGCGTACGTGTTACAAAATGAGTGACTTAACTTATTAACCAGGCTAGAGTCTACATTATAGACTGGCAGTAGAAGCACCGAGCTTAATAAGCAGGCTACAGTGTACATTATAGACTGGCAGTACGCTCACCCAGCTGAATGACAATTTGTACAGTGAACATTTAAAGAATGGCTTATTGGCGCGTGGGGTTAAAACATGATACAGTTGTTTTTTAATCATCAATGGTAATTTTTGTGTTTTAACGCTTGAACACACCGGTGGGCTAAAGCAGTGAACTATGATTGTTTTATCAAGGGGACACTTTTTTACTGATTGGCCGTGTGGGGTGGTGGAGTGTTACAACACATTAAGAAATAAGGCGATCTAAACCCAATAACGGTGTTTATGAATAATGTTTGCGAAAGGCTACGTGTTACAAATAGACTAACTTTACTGAAGAACCAGGCTACAGTCAACATTATAGACTGGCAGTAGACGCACTCAGCTTCATAAGCAGGCAACAGTGTACATTATAGACTGTCAGTACACTCAGGCAGCTTAATAAGCAGGCAACAGTCTACATTATAGACTGCCAGTACACCCAGTCAGCTTCATAAGCAGGCAACAGTCTACATTATAGACTGCCAGTACACTGAGCCAATTTAATAAGCAGGCTACAGTGTACATTATATACTGGCAGTGCGCTCAGCCAGCTTAATGACTATTTGTACAGTCAACATTTAAAGAATAGATTCTTGGCGCGTCGGGTTTAAAAGTAATGAGACAGTTGTTTTGTCATTGCTATGTAATGTTTAAAAGATTTCATAAGATTTTGTGGTGGGGGGGGGGAGTGAAGAGGACGTGAAACTTTTATGCATTTACCTGACAGTCGCGTGCTGGGTGTCGAGGCGTAGTACCGTGCAGAGCCTCCGGCCTCGCCTAAATAGGCCACCCGGTCGTGAAACTTTGATGAATTAACGTCAGAGTCGCGTGTTAATGCGTGCGCCTATTTTTAAGTTAAATTAAAAATGGCGTCCACTCCGCGCCGAAGGCGTCGCTATCCGTTGCCAAGGGCAACCGCCGTCCAATGAAAGCGGCGAAGGCGTGGCTACCCGTTGCCAGGGGCAACCGGCGTCCAATGAAACTGCAGCCCGCGGCGAAGGCGTCGCTACCCGTTGGCAGGGGCAACCGCCGTCCAATGAAAGCGGCAAAGGCGTCGCTACCCGTTGCCAGGGGCAACCGCCGTCCAATGAAAGTGCGTATGGTCCGGCGACACACACAGACAGACAGATTCACGATTTTATATATATAGACTAGCTGTACTACCCGGCTTCGCCCGGGACTTGGATCCACCATGGCCGGCCGCCTTTGTCTCCCCAGTGGCGATGTTCATACGCCACACCAGTTAGTCGTTTTGAGGCTGAGTCCACGTCGGGGAGGCCCACGACCGGTTCAAATAATCGTCACCGGTGGTGGCCGTGAGCGGGAATGGAACTCGGGTCGCCGGGTTCGTAGCGCGGCGCGCTAACCACGACACTCCAATGCGTTACGCTTACACATGCGCGGGTCACATGAGAGATTTGACGTCACAGCTCAATTGTTGTGCAAAAATATATGCATTATTGAGCTCACCCCCTCCCCTAAAAAAAAGTGTATTTTGAGAATGTTTGCATGGTGTACAGTCTGCAAAGTACCCCCATGAGAAATTAGCTGTTTGTTGCATGTCGGGAAATACGGTGAACATGTTGAACAGACACACATATTGACAACTTTGGCAATTAGCAGTAAAACCCGGCGTTGCACGGGTCCTCACGTGTTGTCTGAGTTGGAGGCTTTGTATTTTGTGGTTTGCATGTGGACGCGTTCCGCTTGTGGCGGGTACATAAGTGGGGACAGAGAAAGATGTAAAAGTGTATAGAATAATTTATTAAGGAGTGTTAGAAATAGGTAAGTAAAGAGTGTGTTTAAGTGAAGTGTTTAAAGATAATTTATTAGGGAAGTTTAAAAACTAATCAATGAGAACTTGTGGGTACACAATGTTTTTTGTCACACCGCCAGGTGCGTAAACAAATAAGTTTTTGGCGGATCCGACGCGAGAGCAGGCCACGTATAGTTGGCCGTGGGCAAAGCAAGCCGTTTGTAGATTGATCCCAGCAATTAGCAATGTTTGACCTTGAGATTTGTTAATGGTCATTGCATAAGCCAAACGAATGGGGAATTGCGTTCGCTTGAAGGGAAATGGGACATCTTCGGCAATAATGGGGATCCGTGGCAATAGCACTTCAACCCCTTTGTGACTGCCAGTCAACACAACTGCTTCAATTAAGTTAGGAAACAAAGACTTGACACAAAGTCTTGTACCATTGCAGAGTTTTGGAGCATTGAGGTTTCGCAACAAAAGTATAGGTGCGCCAACTTTCAGCTCCAGTTTATGTTGAGGCATGCCTGGCAATTCTTGAGAGTCAAGAAATTCAGTGGGAAAGCGTATTGCATCGTCATTTTCAAGTGTCTTGTTGAACGACTTGTACGTCACAGCAGGCTGTGGCAGCAACCCCAAAATATGAGCATTAATTGCATTGACATCATCGTTCCGGGGTGCCAGTATAGCTCGTGCACATAGCCAAGTGCACAATTCATCTCCCATAGGTTTGGTGGCGATATCAGGATAGACTTTGTCTTTTAAGTCGCTAGGAGACGACAACATATGACAAAAGTCGATAGGGAGTGCAACGTCATCGTTATGGATTGGCTGCATAGTCCCATTCCCAATGTGGAGTAATGTGTCGGCAAAACGTTGAGCCGACACATCGGCACTGGTCAATAGGCGCATGTTAGTAGTCAACTTTAGCTTATCGACCTGGGTCCAAAGCCGGCTTTTCTTCAAGCACGCATGGACCTCATCCGCCATGGTTCCCCGGGTAATGATAGGCAGGGTCTGACGAAAGTCCCCTGATAAAATGACACAGACTCCTCCCATGACTTGACCGTGTTCGCGGATATCGCGTAAAGTCTCATCGAGGAGTTCTACAGCTCTTTTGTGTGCCATGGTACATTCATCCCAAACAATGACTTTGCAAGCACGTAACAATTTGGCAGTACCACTTTGGTTGGAGATATTGCAAGTGGCATCTTCACGTGTCAAATTCAGAGGTAGCTTGAATGTGGAATGAGCTGTGCGTCCCCCATCCATAAGAGTAGCAGCAATGCCAGAAGAAGCTGTTGCTAACGCAATATCTCCTTTGCACCGGACAGAGGCTAATATGGTGTTGATGAGGAACGTCTTCCCAGTGCCAGCAGGTGCGTCGAGGAAGGTGACGGAACCTTGTCCGGAGTAGATCTTCTCTATCAATGATACATATGCCGTATGTTGCGCAGGCACATTCTGCAATAGAGGCAGATTGTGGTCCACTAAACGTGAGAGAGCAATAGTATCGTAGTTCTGCTCCCGAACAATTTCAGCACAAAGGGGCACTCCAAGGTCTCGTCGAGGTGGATCCAGACCAAAGTGGTCCAACGGTCGGCCCGCCATAGACAAAGTGATGTTCTCAATCAAGATCAAAGCCTCATTAGTCATAGCATCGGACAATTCAAGTCCTTGGTCGTTGGACTCATTTTCAAAGCGAAACAGAATGTCTTCAGCCATGTGATGTTTGTAAGCATCCCACAGGTCCCTCGCATTAGCTGGAGTATACGTAGTCAAAATAATAGCGAATAGATCGCGTATTTTTGACGGTCCTCGACAGTCTACTGCTTCTCGCATGGCCTGGTGCAAATGATGTTCGCTTTCCAGAAGGTCCAAACCTTGGCACGCTTGTTTAAACGTATCACAAAGTTGTCCATCGACCGTTTTAATGGAGTCAAAGGATGTTGGGCCTCTGACGTTAATCAAAAGCAAACGGAGATAATAGCATTCCGTTTGGGACATATGAACGGTATACAGGCGACCCAATGCGTGGTCCTTGCAAACGCCAGGCCAGCCTTCCACTGGTAGCCCCTTGAGACGACGGTTCCAAGTGTAGTTCTTCCAAGTGTAATACGACGGAATGTCAGAGTACAGTAGCGTACGCGCAAACTCATCGCTTTCGCATAGTTTGAAGAATGCAGTCAACGTAGTATTGCGACGCACTTGAAGGACTCTGTCGACGTTGCCGGCTGTAAAATACACGCGTTCACCGTTTTCGAGATGCACATCAAGATGGACAACGGCAGGAAACCGATCATGGATCGAAAAGCTGAAGATTCTCCATATAGCCTCGTTGCTGCTTATGTAGCGGCCCTGTTGAAACTGTCGAACCTCGTCCAAATTGTCAGTGCCTCCAGTGAGCTCAAACACAGCTTGGTCGCTGCCTTTGTAGACATACTTGCAAATGTATTTGATAGCCTTCACAGACTGACAATATTCGACATTGATGTGCGCATGGAACATTTTGCACAAAATCGGCGAGTATGGCACAACATATCGGTTGTCGTACGTAAATTCTTTCCCACGGATAGTCTTTTTGAATGTATGACCACCATGGTTGGAATCTCGTCTTCTGTACAAAGGATACCCTTCTTTGTCAGTTTGTGTTTCCACAATGAATTGCCTCGGGTAGCGCTTGGAACAAACGCCATTTAGCATGCACGGTGAGGAAGGATTGTCCCTTCCGCATGGACCATGAAGCAAGTTTGTAGTGACAGTTGTGTACAAAGCAGGGTCGATGTTGGAATCTGGGATCTCAGCAGTGATAATGAGATCCACTTGATTCGGGCGTATTTTTTTAGCCAACCAAACCAAGATGTGCGCATGGGGCAACCCACGCTTTTGCCATTCCACCGAATACATGTGGCAAATGGTGTCACCAAATATCTTGCCCTTCGAGATGACTTCCATCATTTTTTTAAGCTTGAGACGAAAGACCCGAGCGATGACATCGTGACGATGTGTAGGTTTTTGGTTTTGGAATAGATGACGTTGTATTTCCTCCCACTTGGGGTTGCATGTGAACGTAACAAAAAGATCAGGTCGCCCGTACTTGCGCACATACGCCATGGCATCTTGAACGTATTTGTGCATGTGTCTGGGGCTACCAGTGAACGTAGCAGGCAAGACGACACGTCTCCCAATTTGAGTAGGATCCGCGTCTGCCTGATTCATCGCGTCACACAAATGGAAGTAAGATTCACTGCGCAATTTTGTTTGGTTGTAACGGATAAAGTCCAATCGTTCAGATTCAATTTTGGCGTACATGTCGACTACGAACTGATGGAACAATTCACGATAGTACAGCAATATGTTCTTAGTACCGTCGCGAATCATGAGCATGTAGCAGTAGAATTGCATACATGACACTTTTTTAGCACTTTGCCCTCCGTTTTGATAGATATCAAAGTGATAACCATCATGGCCGTTCCAAAAAATCAAGGGGTACTGCAGTGGATCATACGTTGGATTAAATTCGGAAATCCGCACCAGAACACCGCTTGATTTCTCAAGCACAATGTCCCTTTTCTTTCCGTTTTCTCCACAGATGATGACTGCGACGTCGGGTGCCGTTGGTGCGTTGTAGCGCCCACGATGTTCATCCCCAGGTGTTTTGTCCCCACGAATGATCAAGCGCTGGCCTGGTGTAGTCAAATTCCCAAGATGGTTTTTGAACTGCCGCACCAACTCGTTGTGGTCATTAAGCATGTCTTATGTCTTGAAGCATCACAACCACCTCACGGTCCTTGGACCGATCTCGTTCGTTCTGAACTGTGAAGCTCAATCGAGCATTGGTGGCGGTGTCGATACCATCGCAGAAATAAATCTGCAAGAACTGAGGATTATTATCACCGAAAGGCAACAATGACCCTATTCTATGGTACACTTGACCCTTGATGCGAAACGTTGGCATAAAGCCCCCCTGATCCTTAACGTCTGCACCAAAGCTGGTCATCTTAAATGCAGAGTTAAAGCGCCGGATATTGTTTTGGAAATGCCGATCCAAGTCTGCATTCCCGTACAACAGTTGAATCAATGGCGAAGGGGGTTGTGGCAAAGCAGGCAATACGACCTTGCCACTTGCACAACATAGACCCTTGGGTTCTCCTGCAAACGTTAAAGCAGTGCATTGGACACACCGCTTGTCCATGAGACCAAGTTGGAGAACGCGCATATCGGCATATGGGTCGTGGGGTGAATAGACGAATGCCGCGCCAATTAGGTCTCGATAGTTTGTCGAGACCCGGACAGCTCTGCGCTTGGCGATGGTCTTGTAGCCCAATCCGGCCTTGTGTACGTCTACAATCTTGTCCCTGACATCCTTGGAGAGCTCTTTGGTCTTGGCCATGGTGGAGAGTTTGGAATCTGATTGATTGCTCCTGTGAACAGGTGTCTTTTATACAGGTAACGAGCTGAGATTAGGAGCACACTCTTAAAGGGAGCACACTCTTAAAGGGAGTGCTCCTAATCTCAGATTGTTACCTGTATAAAAGACAGCTGGGAGCCAGAAATCTTTCTGATTGAGAGGGGGTCAAATACTTATTTCCATCATTAAAATGCAAATAAATGTATAACATTTTTGACATGCGTTTTTCTGGATTGTGTTGTTGTTATTCTGTCTCTCACTGTTCAAATAAACCTACCATTAAAATTATAGACTGATCATTTCTTTGTCAGTGGGCAAACGTACAAAATCAGCAGGGGATCAAATACTTTTTTCCCTCACTGTACGGGCAATCTACCCACGGATCATGATGATGGTTGTTTATGAAACGCATCAGTATTTCATATTCTTGGTTCTTTCGGTAAAGTCACGTAGAAGGGAAACAATAAAATAATACAAATATAAAAAATATTTTAGAAATCACAGCAAAATAAATTCTTGCTGTGGTTTTCACACCTGATGAGGATTGATTGTGTTGCAATGGAAACGTCGTGATAATTTTATTGTTTATTATTTTTATTATTTTATTGTTTCCCTTCTACGTGACTTTACCGAAAGAACCAAGAATATGAATCCCTGCAGTCACGAAAGCTTTAAATCAAAATTCATCACTATTTGTTTAACTGGCCACATTCTTCTGATGAGACTCCAAAAGTCAAAACAAGATCAGGATTTCATATTCTTTGGGTCTTTTGGTAAAGTCACGCAGATAGGTTAAAATTAATAAAAATATACAAAAAATACGTTTCGATCACACCCATTTTAAACATTTAAAAACAGCCTCATGCCTTCAGCAGCTTCCCCCCTCTCTTTCCTTCTGATGACGATTGCTTGTGTTGTGATCGAACCGTCGTACTTTTTTGTTTATTTTTATTAATTTGAACATATCTATTGACTTTACCGAAAGACCCAAGGAATATGAATTCCTGCAGTCACGAAAGCTTTAAGTCAATATTTAAGATGAGGATTTGCTGCTTAAACAAGTGCTGCCGGACGACCTTGGGCCAAAAGGCTCACCGACTCCTCGATTTAAAAAAAATTTGGTCATGAGAGATCCTTGTTAGTCTGTATTCATTTATATGTTGGCTTGCATGATTTTCCAACCTCCTAGATGGGAATTTGCGAAGTGAACAACCAAGTTAAAGTGATTCCCTGATCAAACAAACATAGAATTGTGGATTATGGGTGTTTGGCCAGTCCTAAGCCTCTTCTGGAAATTCCACATTCCCGTAGCAAAGGCAAATCCATAGCATGATCCTATTGCCACACGGGGCTCATTTCCACCCAGGGGGCATGAGGGGTTATCCTCACCCCGTGCTTGGGACTTCAATTCCCAGCCTTAATATTCTAAGTTATTTTTTTCCTTTCGTTTGGTTGCTGATGTAGATGCAGAACAACAAACTACAATTTCACATTCAGGTGCTCAAGCCCAGATAACCGCATCAGGAGCCAGCTGAGTGTATCGCAGTGATATTTCCTTCGTTTTGGTGGATCGGGGCATTGCGTCGTTATACGTTGTACGGTCTGTTCTGGATGACCACGGTCGCACACTACCGGAGAGCTTAACTTTTTCGACGCACGATAACGCAAGTCACGCACTCTCATCGGTGCACTTCAACCGGCGGATGTGTGCAATGGTGCCGTCGCACGAATTTCTATGGAGATGACAGCGTGACGCTCGTTACTTATCCTTATAATTAATACACCACCATTGGAAGCGTGCCGGCAGGGGCTATGATGCGCGGACGGTGATGAGTAAGCTTAAGTGCAATGTGGGTGTAAGCACCGATAGTCGTGACGTTAACATGTAAAGCGTGTACCAACACTCGGCTGTTTGTATCGTGGCCTAATGTAACCATGATTCTGCAACTAAGATCGGTTCCGTGCAGTAGTAACATCAGGACCGTCGCAGGACGCCCATGGAATCAGAGCCCAACAGCTCTTTGGGCCCTTCCTGTGGTATGAATAAAATCGAAATATAATCTAAAGAGGTGTAAGAAGACAATGCTGACATGATCAAATTGTCTTAAACATCCACCCTACTTGAAAGGCGACTGCATAATATTAACAATAAATAACTTCATATGCTTGGTTCTTTCGGTAAAGTCACATAAAAGGGAAGTAATAAAATATAAAACAATAAAAATTCTCACGTTTCGACTGCAACACAAGCAATCAGCATCAGGTGTGAAATCCACAGAAATAAAAAAAATTCAAATTTTGTGTGGATTTCACACCTGATGATGATCCACAGCCTGTGGATTTCACACCTGATGATGATTGCTTGTGTTACAATCGAAACGTCGTGAGAATTTTTATTGTTTTATATTTTATTATTTCCCTTCTACGTGACTTTACCGAAAGAACCAAGAATATGAATCCCTGCAGTCACGAAAGCTTTAAATAAAAAATTAAAGAACTTGCCACACGTATATATAAATGTTTATTCATTACAATTATTCCAGTACAATATTTTTTTTCAAACTCCCCGCTGCCATTGTTATCGCGATACTAAAAGGCTGGGATAAAGACGGCTGTGATGAGGGGGTTATGTTTCAGTCTGTGCTTGCACGAAGCTGTTGAAGCCGTCCCTGCAGTGAGGATGAATGTATGCAAAGCACATTATGGTGGGAAATTTTAGGACAGAGAGATATAAAAACAGAATGAGCCTCAAGCTCCTGTTTACATAATGCATTTTTCCCATTATGCATGTCAAGAGCACATGCATATAACTTTCACCAACACCATTATACTTTCACTAATGCTGTCAAGCGTGGCCTCCTTAAGGGTTAAACAAGCAATGGGCTATGGTATGGAAATTCCACATACCTATGGCAGTTTCTCCACAGGGGATGATCACTGTTGACGTTCCACGAAATGGTACTCGGTTTTTTTTCGACTCTGGAGGGATAATAGATTAAAGTTTCCCCCCGTGAACTTCGTTGTTGCAAGACATGCGTTTTAAGAACAGCACCGCCAGGTGGGGATTTAAGAATTACGACGCTCGTGAATTCCAAGCTGTTAGTTACACTTGAGTAAGCTCATTACGGAGCAAATACGGCTGGTGTTGTTTACCCGCCTTACTAAGAATCTGTATGTATTGCCTGCGAGCTATACTTAAACAGAATGTATGATTCATGACCAGAACCGTGTTATTGGGCCAGCCTTTGGACTACCAGGGAGAGCATCTTCAACCAGTAAATCTGTATTTAGATGACACTCGTGTGGATTTGAATGGCTTTGTGATCAGCACACTCGCCACGAAGCCACTGTACACGCAGTCAACTATCACCAATGTCTCATCGGAAATCAGCTTCGTTATTTGAGCAGGAGAGCTCCCGATCTTAGGATTAAGATTTCAAATCCTGGCCAGGATGGACTCAGCCCATCATCCCTCTGGGGTCAGAAATGCGTTTTAGTTTAGCGAGCAAATCTGGCGCTGTGGTTTAAGCGTGTGGCAATCATGTCCCATTGTCAGTAAGGTGGTCGAATTAAGCCTCACATCTCTTCAGGGTTGTTAAATAAGTTTCATTATACGGATGTGCAATTTCCACTCGTGACTCAGGGCCCTGCCGCACAGATGAACACCACCTCATAGCTCGAGCACAGCAATGTGAACTTTGGCTTAATAAGCACCAATTTATGAAGGGCTGCACGCACTTTGAAGTGTGGCGATACACGAGCAATGCAACAGCCTCACCCCGCCTTTGAGGAGGAGGCGTCTCTCACTCAGCAGGGTGTGTGTAGTAGTCAGGAGGCAAGGACATGAGGTGCAACTAACTGGCAAGGCATAGGTTCAATTCCTGGGCTGATCATATCTGAATTAGAATTAACGACGTCCATTTCGCCTAGACGGCAGTATTAGGTTATGTTTAAGGAAACACCTAACAGGCGGGCCTCCGCACATCGTCAGGGTTGTATGGCTATACTTCACCACGCCGGTCAGTGCAGGATAGTGAAGGGTAGCATAGACGTGAGAACATTGTTTAAACTGCTATTGTAGCCCCCCCACCCCAGCATCAGTTGTAACTTTTTGACCTGCCCACCAACTGGACATCTGTGAAAATTTGCTTCACAGCCCATCGGATTTTTCCAGGATAAGTAAATATTCTGATTCAGCCTAGAAGTGGGAGCAGAGTAAAATGTGAATTGCTTGCTCACG
This sequence comes from Lampetra planeri, assembly GCF_965212315.1. Taxonomy (NCBI): domain Eukaryota; kingdom Metazoa; phylum Chordata; class Hyperoartia; order Petromyzontiformes; family Petromyzontidae; genus Lampetra; species Lampetra planeri. Next base: position 20,703,142 of record NC_136110.1, read on the forward strand.
CCACTGCTGGTGAAAAGCCCTCTCCTCGAGTGAAACCACTCGCTGTATTTCATCTCCCCTTGCACGTTAACCAGACGCAATGCGACAAGAGGGCGTCCCCACACTCTGCCCCACCACACACGACCTGCCGACTCGCTGCGGTGTTACCCATCGATACTGCTGGGTGGACGACGGATGGGGTGGATCGGAGAAGATTATCCAGTTTAAACGGCGGGAAATCGAATCGAACCGATGACCTGTGGATTGCAATGTCCAATTTGCAAAACCATTACACCACAGAATTGTACACAATGACAGACTTTGCTTAACAGCCCACAGCACAGCCCATAACACCTATTTTTTGTCAAGGTGGACACCAATACAATAACTATCGAGGCTTATGCCTGCTGAGCTTTTGTTGTTAATTATGCATCATTTGGTTATAGGCAATTCATTTTTAATGGGTATAAATTTCATGGTATTTTTAAATATTAAAAAAAACCCTAATTTGTTAGGTTACCCTCAGTGTACACAAAGTCATAACCTTCGTATTTCAAGCAAGGTCCCATAGTGTTCAACACCTTCTGCTTCCGTAACTCGTCTGCCAAAGTTTTTAGTGTAAACTGTATTCATTTATTTGTAAAAGGGTTTTGGGTTAGATCGCGTTATTTATAAATGTGTTGCATCCCTCCACCACCCGACACGGCCAATCAGTAAAAAATGTGTCACGTTGACAAAAGACAAATATTTCACTAATTTAGCCCACCGGTGTGTTGAAGAGTGGATCCATAACATTTACAATTTGAGTATGACATTTCGCTGAAAATTACATCCAGCATCTTCGGCCGATTTGCCAGAATAGTGAAGTCATCCACCTGCTTCCGGTCTTAAATAGTGCAGGATGACGTCATCATTGTTGAACCCCATCAGGATTCGAGATCAGAGGCGGAGGTGTATTAAATTATGTAATAGATCAATAATCATCCACTTAGCATGTGAATAACCTGTAAGGAATTACAATGTGTTGTGTAGACTCTTATATAAGCGCACAACTTTATCTGTGATGAACGCTGCACTTAGTCGTTTTCATGCAGGGGGCGCTGCAAACCTACGCGCCCCCTGCATGAACGACGGAGGCGCAGGGACAGACGTTCGATTACGTTGGAATCGATCTGCAGACGGCGGTCTTCTCGCACGGCCAGTTCAATGTCGCCTTATCTCGATCCCACAATCCCAAACAGGTAAAAGTCCGCATCGAACCAAACCCCCCGCAAGGACATCTACTTAACGAGAGAAAATTCACACGAAATGGCGTTTTCAATTAAGTCTTCCAGATGTAAAATGATATAAGCTTTTAATGAAGAAATACAATGATCTAATTCAAAACAATACAATTCAAAGTTGCTTCATTTTAAAACTTCTAAACGGAGCATCGGGTGCCTGCGTGAATGCGTCGTTCGTGTGCAATTGTTTTCGCGACTTTCCTGGCCGAAGGCCGTGAATGGTTGAGGGGCGGCACAAGCGCCCCCGAACAACCCCTAGTTACTTAATAATACGCTTCCAGGCTGCGCTGAGTCTATAGCTATCACAGTGATTACAATTATTAGAATTCTTCTCAATTTCAATTGATTCTCTAACTAATCTTGGCAAGTAATAATTAGTTCTGCATAACACTTCAACGTTATAAAAATAAATTGAATGTCCTTATTGGCAAGCATGCTCTGCCACTGCTGACAGCTGTTTGGGAGAATTAAATTTTCCTTTGGTGATCTTTTAGTCTTACGCTGTTACGTTCCGTCTGTCCAATATAACACTTACCGCATAAGCAATTAATCCGATATACACCTTCTGTTGATAACTTCGGTAATTCATCTTTAGTACAAGACACTAGTTTTTGAATTTTGTGGACCGTACCAAATCTTACTTTAATGTTTTACTTTTGAACTCCCGAGAAATATGGTATTTTAATTGTTTTGATAATCTGATCACTTTCAGTAGTATTGTTGATTTGGCATTCAATGCTGTTAATTTGAGCATTGTAGCCATTCAGTCTTAGTGCTTCTTAAACATTTAATCTCTTTCCTTAAACTTTCACCATCTGACAGTCTTTGCCCGATGTACGAGCATCTTGATGAGAGAGGATTTCTGTGCTGGGTGATGATGCGAATCTGCATTCAGATAGGCATCTGTGTGCATTCCCTTTCGGTAGACGCTGTGCGTTATTTTGCCATTTTGACCGCGTCCAAGCAAAATATCCAGGAATGGGAGTGTGTTATTTACCTCGATTTCTACGGTGAACTGAATGGCTGGGTTTTGCGCATTGAGATGATTTAAAAATTCAATAAGTGTATCTCTTCACTCTTCAACACACCGGTGGGCTAAAGTAGTGAAATATTTGTCTTTTGTCAACGCGACACATTATTTTACTGATTGGCTGTGTCGGGTGGTTGCGGGTTGCGGACACATTTATAATTAACGTGATTTAACCCAAAAAACATTATTATGAATAATACTGGTAGCGAAAGCCTACGTGTTAAACTGTATTCATTTAATGTTTTAAACTGTAAACATGTTTGCACAACGACATACTTTTTATGTGTAAATATTTCCATCCAGTCATTGGTACATTTGCCATTCATTCCAATTCGCGCCCTTCCCCCTTGTTTAATTAACCACACGTGGCTTTTTGGTGGGGGAGGATAAACTCCATTATGAACCACCCCACCAGTCTGCCAGGTGTGGTGAGATGGTCCTTTTGTCCTACTCATGGCACCAATTATGCCCGCATGTGGCAATGTTGAGAATGCTTAACATCAGCGTATTAGTTGGATTAGACGGAAATACATTCTCAACGAGCACAGACAATGCCTTTTTTAAACTTTTAATTCTTGATGCAGACTTGTCCACATATGTCAGTTTCATTCACCACTGCACTAGCAATAGTTAAATAAAGACAATATATTTGTACATAGCTTATGACGCAGACACTTAAAAAGTTGAGCAGATACACGTCGTACTTTTCACTTTTAAATATAAATAAAAATGTTTAAAAAACCTATTTGCAATAGTCGGAAACCAAGGACGGTGAATGTCACGAGAAGGCGATACGTGGAAGGAAAAAAATGAACAGACCATCATCTCGCACTCATACTATTGCACATCATTCATACGCAAAGAACCTTTATGAGCTTGAATCCGTAGTTTGACCGGGATTGCAAGCGCAGAGAAATGAAACCATGAGCTCTGCCCCACCAATAGAATACTTACGTGAAATAGTTTGGCAGTGGTTGCTGAGTTACCACTAGGTGAAGCTTAACGAAAACTTCACCGATTTCCTTCCTGCTACACGACTGTTCGTTCTACACGCTCTTCTCAGCCGGGCTTCTGGTCGCATGCAAAACGCTGCCCATGCGCCCACCGCTCCGTGGCGAACCTTTCTCAGCGCCGGATGATACTTCCTGCAGACGTGTCGTGTGCGACACCACGACCGCACGCAGCTTCCCGGCGGTGGCGGTGCCGTCTGGGGCCGGCGACGCAATCACCGCCGTCGCCGCTCCCTCTCCTCGCCACGGCGTCACGGTCTTGTCGCATCGCCAGGCGCCTGTGAGCACACTTCTGTATTCCCCTTCTTCCTCCGTCGACGTGGCCGCGTCGGTCTTCGTCCGCTCTGCCTTGTGAGCGGCACACGTCGAGCTGCTCGCCGTGGCGACGTGAGGACCATCGCTCCACTCCGCGGGCCGCGTGGGATCGGGCCTGGGGTCGTCGCCGAGCGGCGACGACTTCCCTTCGTCGCCATCCATTTTCCAATCGTCGTGGCTTTCGTCCATCTCCGAGCCCGCGCCGACGTCGTGTTTCTGTTCCTTCTGCTCAGACGAGCCGTTCCCACCGCTCTCTGGCGCTGCTACGCACTGCTGCTGCTCCTGCTGCTGCTCTGCCGCCGGCTTCCTGAAGCCGGGCAGCTTGTGCGCGGGCGGCCCCCACGGGAAGTCGTCGGGCTGCGGGTAGTGCTTCCGGGCGAAGAGCAGCAGCTCTCGACGCTCCTTCTTCGTGCGGAGGGTGAACACGAAGTATTCGAGGCAGCTCTGCTTCACGCGCGGCAGCTGCTTGTTGCACAGCGTCTCCTCCAGGAAGAACCGCACGAGCGGTGCCTTCATCCTCTCCAGACCCAGCTCCCCCAGACTCTTGAGGATGCGCGTCAGCCGCAGATTGTTGTGCGTGTGGCTGTCGTGTCGGGAGAGAGAGAGAAATACAGATGAGGTAGGTTGGATTGACGGGCCATCTAAATACAGCAAGCAGAGGTCTTCAATGCGGTAATTATTCCACATCAATGAAACTTTAAGAAGTTTTCCCATAGTTCAATATGATACAACAAAAAAACAATTGACATAACGTCTTGAATGCAGTCGCTGCAAAACTGTGTGGACTAGTGAGCGGTTTTCATTCTGCTCCAGTCTGCTGAATAAACATCAGAGCTGAGTTTGACTGAATTACCTTCAGAGTTCATTTGTATCACAGTTAACATGTGATATATCAGTGACACCAATGAGACCATTCCTCATCAGTCTGATAATTTACTTTTACCCAGGAGGGTTTTTCTTTGGATATTAGGCCAGTTATTTTAAAGTTATATTGACTTCATGTGTAAGAAAACCACGTCTAAAATGGGAATGCACATGAGCAGACAGTAAAGGTCAGTAGATATTCTGGCAACATGCTTGCTGTCCTTACTTCTACAGGCAGGTCACTGCCCCTGAGCATCAATGAATGTCTCTTGCACATTGAGTCTGCTTCATCCAGGTAAGCGCCAACACACTCGGCTAAAAGCGCAGCACTTATCTCTACTGGCGGCCTTGAGTCAGTGGTGGAATTTCAAGGGCCATTCCTTACAGGAATAATGGGTCAAGTTGACCACCGAGCGGGATGTAAAATCACAACATTCTAGTTAAATTTTGATTTAAAGCTTTCGTGACTGCAGGGATTCATATTCTCGGTTCTTTCAGTAAAGTCACGGAGAAGGGAAATAATAAAATAATACAAATATAAAACAATAAAAATTCTCACGACGTTATAATTCAGTGGGCTCACATGACATTGGGCTCACATGACATTGACTTCTCCAAGACAGAGGTTCTCTGCAAGCCATCTGGCTACCATGAGAGATTCGTTCATGAGGCTATCCACATATACAAACACAGAGACAATTTCAACCGAGAAGATGGATTCTGGCTTAGCAATCATTGGAAGGATTTGATAAACCATTTCGGGTCTTAATTGATTGTGTTCACGCTTACGGTGACTTTCAGACCGCATTCCATTTTATTCTCCCTCTTCCTCTTTTCCGAACATAGATGTACTCGTCCATCTGGCCAACTGCCAAATCGCCGTCTATGGTGCTGACGTTAGGAAAAACCGCCACTTTTTTCAAATTTTCTTGCTGTGGATTTCACACCTGATGATAATTGCTTGTGTTGCAGTCGAAACGTCGTGAGAATTTGTATTGTTTTATATGTTTATTATTTTATTATTTCCCTTCTACGTGACTTTACCGAAAGAACCAAGAATATATAACCTTCTAGTTTCCAGTCAAGAGCTCTAACCACTGCACCACCCAACGAGGTGGAAGCCTAAACTCCACAGGCAGATCTGGATGCCATGGACTTAAGAGTCCTTGCCTGTTCAGGTTGAGAAACCGCGTCCTCCAGTTGCCCGTACGCGCCACTTCCCCAGTCTCCTCATTGACGAGCATGATCCCATAAAAATCCAGCATCATGCGGTAGGCCCGCATCAGCCGGCCCTGAACCTCCTTTGACTCCTTGAATTTCTAAACATTTTGCAAGCCACACAAACGAGAGCGGAGCCAATCAAACACAGTGAGGCTAGGGATGTAATGATTCACAAGTCGGGGTTCACAATTCAATTCTCGTGACGCAAGTTTTAAGCAACAGTGCCATGAATCTACAATCGTGTTGAAGAACCAATGAACACAAATAATTAGCAAATAAGCAGCACATCATTTGCTAGGGTGAAAAATATGCGGTCAGCAAAGCTTTACAGCATAACCCACAATGCTTTACGAGTCGAACTAAAAGCAGCTGCAGCATATGCACAGGAGCTTTATTCTGAATGTTTACAGTTAAAACAGCAAGGCGAGTGTTTCAGTTTAACGATTATCAAAGATTATCAGTAAATTAGATCCCCGATGTTCTGTGACAAGAGTGTACACGTTTTACTCTTATTATGGATCATTCGTGAGGTACATCCTGCTACCCTATATGTCTACTAGTTTCACCCTACAAAGAAGTGTTTAGTGCAATACACTATTTCGCACCTGTAGAATTATTTTATATCAATAATTTACTAGAATGAAGGATGGCAGTGACAGTGGTAGTAGTGATGCTGGTGGTACTCCTGGTACTGCTGATGTAGGTGGTGGTGGTGATGTTAGCAACGCTGGTGGTGGAGGTGTAAAGCTGGTGGTGGTGCTGATGCTGGGGTGGGAGCGTGGAGGCAAGGTGTGGGAAGTTGTGAGTCCCAGACTGCTGTGGGCTGGCCTACTCATCAACAAGAGGCGAGGAATGGTGGTGGTCGTTTACGTCCCCACCGAAGATGAACATCAGTAGAGAGATGCAGACAAAGCTGATGAGTCAGAGGCCTTCTATAACTTCCTGTCCCAGGTGCGAGCTAGACTGGCCCCTCAGGATAGAGTCATCCTGTTGGGTGACTTGAATGCTCCAGTATGTCATGACGCAGGTACCTGGGCCGGACTAATTGGAAGGAATGGGCCAGAGCTCATTAGTAACGATAGGAGGCTACTAAGTACCAACAACACTGTTCCACCATTAGAGCATCTACACATCATGGATGCACGCCTGGTCCAAGCAAGAACATCTGCTGGACTATATACTAACGGGACAGCGGATGCCAGCCCATGTCCTTCACACCAGGACCTACCGTGGAGCTGATCTGCCCACTAACCATCGGCTTGTCATCTGTAATATACGCCTGCCATTCCTCCACTGCGGTGGTGGGTGTCCACCTAGGACCCCATTCAAACCCACGGTAGCCTGGTCTAAGCTAGATGATGATTTTGGCAGAAGTAATTACTCCTAGTGAGTGGGCAGAGATCAGAATCTTTATTTAGACTGGAGGAATCTGATGAGCTATGAAGCTCTTTTTCACAGACGTCCAGTTGGAGATGATCTCCCAACCGAACTGCTGAAGGAAGTTGTCGTTTGTGTGCAAACTACCCTATATGACGTCACAACTGCCTGGACCACAGGACGGGTTCCACATGATTGGAAGGATACCCTGGTGGTCCTCCTCTCTTTAAGATGGACCATACAGATTGTAACAACTACCGGGGCATCCCCCTCCTCAAGTGTGCGGGGAAAGGTCCTGGTGCCAGTTTGAAACATTCAGGATGGCCTGCCTATGATCCATCCTGGGTTTAATCAGGCTGGATTGTGTGACCTCCCAAATCCTTGAAAGATCTGGACATATTCGCATCAGTGAGCTCCTCTGGAAGGCAAAGCTGCCTTTGGATGGGTCATGTAGCCCACATGTCCAGTCACCGCATGTCCAAGCAGCTTTTGTTTGGATAGATAAAGGGGCTAAATGGGCATAGCTCAGGCTGGAGGACAGATGGACTAATGTGATCCAGGAGGATGTGGAGATGACTGGACTTGCTGAAGACTGGTATCAGCAGTGTCAAGATCGGCCTCTATGGAGGAGGCTTGTGAAGGACGCTACTGGGCAGTTGGAGGCCGTCGTCATCGAACAACAGCGGAGGGCAGAGGAGCAACGCTCACAACAATGAGTGGAGTGCCGGGCCACTAAAATTCAGCAAGTCCATACAGTAGGGGGCACAGGTGGTGCATCTGCCAGTCATGTCAGTCAATCCATGGCACCTGGGTCTATCCTGTGACCTCCTGTCAGCAAGCCTTTGACACTTCACGTGGCCTCAAAGTGCACCTGGCCTAACACAAGCACCGTGGTGATGTCACCGCCACTTAGTGGCGAATGGCGGCTGTGGTTATTGTTGTGATAATGGTGCTAATAGTGGCAGCAGGTCCAACTCAAAGTTTGTAAAAGATGTGACCTTGATGCTCACCTCAATCTCTTCCTTGGTCAATACTGCTGCATAGGGGTTCATGCCCTGCTCCCTTATCGGAAAAAGCCTAGGGAACAATCAATCAAGCAATTAATCACTCAACATCCTTTACTAAGCCCCACAGGGGCCCACGGTCTCTCTCCAAGATAGACTAAAATCGTTCAAAAAGGAGCGGCTGCAATGACAAGCCAAAACTACTTTCCCTCTATCATCAAGTTGAATTTTTTTGTAAATTAGTGTCAGGTAATTTTACAAATATGAAATTTATGCTGTGGCATTCGTTCAATGTGTTTCTTGCAGAAATGTCACATCTGGGTCTTTATGTTTGGTGGAGAGATGTTAACAACCTCGCTTGGTATACAAGAGATCATGGGTTCCATCCCAACCTTGACCACTGATTTCCTCATCTCTTCCTCCCCAACTCAGATTTCTCCTCCCTGCACCCTGACTATGCTTCTTTTCATATTCTTGGTTCTTTCGGTAAAGTCACGTAGAAGGGAAATAACAAAATGACAAAAATAAAACAATAAAATTCTCACGACGTTTCGATTGCAACACAAGCAATCATCATCAGGTGTGAAAACCACAGCAAGAAAAATTAAAAAAAGTGTTTTATTTTTGTATTATTTCCCTTCTACGTGACTTGATACAGCTATCATGCTGTTCCATCTGAAGACGGAAGCTTGTGTTGCCTCCGAAACGTCGTGATTTTTATTTTATTTTACTTTTATTAATTAAAATTTTTACCTACGTGACTTTACCGAAAAAAAAAAACCTAAGAATATTTACCGAAAAAACCAAGAATATGAAACCCTGCAGTCACGAAAGCTTTAAATCGAAACTGCTTCTTTTGTCCTAAATTCAGGACTCTCTTCCTCTAGACGCGCTTGCACCTCTGCTTCCCTTCCACCCTCCGCAACGCTCCTCATGTCCTTGGTCATCACCACCGCTCAAGTCACAGCGCAGGCTCGTACACAAAGCAGAGCGCATTTGGAGGACCTCACCAACTCATGATTCACGTTCCGCATATACTTCCCTACTATCAAATTACACTTCGGCCCTGGAGGCTTGTCGTCAATCATACTTTCTTTCCCTCATTTCCGCCCTATCTGCACACCCTGCTCTCCTCTTCAATTCTTTAAACTCTCTGCTCCATCCGTCTTCTACCGCACCTATCACTTCCTCCTCTGCCTCCACTCAGGTGGTCCTTTCCAACTACTAATTACTCAGTGAAATTAGTGGGCAGTTGTGAGATCCCAATTGTATACTTTGCAAAATAGTCAAGTACTTATAAAATCTGCCACCTAAACCACCATGCAATCTCTGCACATTTTTTAAAGAGGACTAACGTTTTGAACAACAATTTTCAGCTGGAAATACAACACGCTGCCTGGTTATACTCTCCACGAGTTCTCCCAAATAAAAGAGACATGTGGTCTCAATGGGCTCTCTCACCTAATGAATACATTCTCATTTAATACAAAATATATATTTTCAAAGGAGAATTAAAAATCTTGTTAGTTTGCTCAAATCTTACCACTGGATGTACGAGTGGTTCCATTCCAGCTGCTCGTAGTCAGAAAACCAGTCGGTGAGTATCTCCTCGATCAGCATGCCTGTGCAGAAAATTCTAAGTTAAAAACACTTGTACAATAATGTATTTAATTTTACCATGAAAGCCTCACCGAGTCTGAAGGCTAATTTTGAAGAGTGTTCTGCTAGGAATATTACAACTTCAATGTAATTGCATTTCAAAGCTGACCAGAGCATATAAATAACCCCATGAGTGGATAACGCTCGAAATGCACATAGATTAGCAACCTTCTTGCTGTACTGCAAGTGGATTGTTGTCTGGTTAGGTGGTGGCTATGCATGCCTGTAATTCAGCACTGCAGAGGCAGCAGCGAGGGTTGGGGAATCGCGCACAAATATTCTGAAACTCCCTTCCCGTGGCCAACGAGCTGCCACACCTTGGCTTGCCATGCGAATGCAGTACAGCAAGTGGCCTAATCGCTATCTATTTCCATTTGTAGGGGTATAGTGTTGCCCCTTTTTGATTTGTGTTTTCTTCGGGTGTTCCGGTTTTCTCCCACAAGTATTTACACTTATTAATTGGCTGAAAAAGACTCAGTGTGACTCTCCTGTATGAAATTAAAAAAGACAGGTGTCATGGGCAGCAAATTAAATTTATATCACTTTAGAAAAGTGTGTGGATGTGTGGGGAGCAGTGGCAAAGTGGTTATTAAATTGCACAGCAACCCTGATGACCTATTCCAGTCCATCGGTGACAACTATGGCAAGTGGTCTTAAACTGTCCTGAACCTCATCTAGGTTGACTCGGCCTTAAATAAACTCAGCACACATTAAGTGCAGGGTGTTTTTTTACGTGTGCTTGTGCACCACTGTCCATTAAGTCCCTTGGTTTTTTTTGCTCAGCCTCAAATAAGTACCTGGTGCAGTGTTTAAATATTGGCACTGATAAAAAGCTATTAGGCGTGGTGGTGGCCACAACACGCCCCCTCATGTACCATCCTGGTCTTAAAAGGTGCTTGATAACAGCACTTGCTCTAGGAGTTTGTATAGCTATGACTTTGCCTTTGTGTGTGTGGTGAAGGTGTGTGTATGCGAGTTCGTTGTTGCCATTAACAATGAGCTCAGTGTAAAACCAATCAAACATCGCGAGTTGGCACAATAGCGAGTGCGGGAGGTTCATCGGCAAGTCACGCCGGTCAATTAACCAAGCCTTTATCACTCAACGTGGCCTCAAAGTGCACCAAGCCTGATGCAAAATCCGCACGAAGAATGGTGACTGTTGCTGTCGTAGTGCTGGGTGTGTATGGGGTGGAGGTGTGTGTTTATGTATGATCTTACTGCCAGGCTTGCACCTCAACTGGTTCAGATAAAATTTATAGTTCATCATCCTTCCAGCAGGGATGTCATCTTGTGTGCCCTGAAAGGATAAACAGGGACAAGCATCGTCAACACAACCTCCGACAGTGAATTATCATTAGACGTGGCTGGATGGCTCAGAAACAAATGTTAATACGTGTTTGTGATCTGAGTTCGTGCATTTCAAACGTGGGTTCTCACGCAGCATAAACCAGATTGTTGAGTACAATGTTTGTGAACCCAGCCACAAAAAAATTTAATAAACAGCATATAAATTGGGGTTTTCACTCAATTTGGCTCTGCTTAGCTCTGAGAACGTAACTAGCGAAAGACATAGAGTGAGCCAATCACTGACTTGCCCAGCAGAAAAGTGCAACCGTGGGTTGTGGAACCAAAGATCCTTGAAACAAGCCAGATGAAAGCTAGCTTCTGGGTACTTCCCTAATCTGACCTGCCAGAGACCTAACAAATGTATCATGTCAATTATCAGTACTTCCATTATAAGGCATTCACACTGCCTTTATTTTAAAATGATGGTTAATTACAAAGATGTACATTGATATTGGTGCTGGAACACTGCTGTCAACACTGTTCCTTAATTTAAATGTATCATATGGAGATCGTGAATGGAAAATACCTCACTGTCTAGATGCAGGCAATTCAATCACAATATAATTTCCAAAAACAAAAATAAATTATTATAAAACTAAGCCCCTCATTCAAATGGTATTATTTGACTTGAAGCACACATGAGAGTATAAGATGGAGGATATTCATATCACCAGCTCCCAATATAAGCATCACTCTGTTTGAGGGCACGCAAGGCAATGTGAACCCTCTCTAAGCAAATGGGTACAGGCAGTCCCCAGGTTACGGAATGGTTAGGTTCCTGATAACGATCCGGAACCAGAATTTTCCGTATGTCGGAAATTGAACAATTTTCCTCCAAAATCAACAATAAAATCCAATAGCCGGTAATAGTCATGCCTTGCCTTCCATTTCTCTCAGTACTTTATCGCGCTATCGTTCGTTTTCTATCGCTACCCGTATCGTAACGCTGAACATACGCTCTACATTTCCTATTATTCTTTCATTCTTTTATTTTATCGAATATCTACCCTAACACTACCCATAATTAAACTGATGGAACATGTACTGTATACAATTGTTTATGAATACCAGGAAAATTGTAATATTAATTGTTAACAGAAAGCAGTCACTTTCTAATGGTCGTTTACCATGCATTAGGCTCGCCTAGACTTCGCATACATGTACACAAAAACAAAGGTGGAGTAAGCTTGTTTACACGCATACACATACAAAGACAAAGATCCCCGTATAGCCTTAACAGGATGTTGGGGCAAGTGCTGCTCGCAAGCACCTATGAAGGCAGGCACGGTACACGAGGGGGTGGGTGGCCAGCACCACGCCCGACCGCCTTTGTCTCCTCAGTGTCTGTTTACACACGACACCAAGTACTCATTTGAGGCTGAGTCAACCTAGGGGAGGCCCAAGACCGGTTCGGATAAACGTCACCGGTGTTGGCCGTGAGCGGGAATCGAACTCGGGTTGCCGGGTTTCGTAGTGCAGTGCGCTAACCACTACACTACCACTGCCCCAACATACACACAGATACACGCACACATACACACAGTACATACAGTAACTAACTCAAAAAATAAACTTCAAATGAAGACAACTAGCAGTAGAAACATGGGAGAAAAAAGACAGTTCTAAGCACAGAAAACAAACAATTACTTAATGTAACAAAAGGAAAAGAATTAGTAACTCTACAAAAAAATTCCATTTGACTTAATCCTCGTGAAACTCGGGCTCGGTGAGAAGGCCGCGTTTTGGTGGAGGCGTAAGGCGGAGCTTACACCTCACTCCGCGGTATTCATCCGCAACCTCACCGCGCAGCAACTATTTGTGCTTATATAACTCATGCAAACATTCCGCATATTTTACTTTTTTTACATGATTTATGGGAGAATTTCCGTTAAGTTGGAAGTCGGGTCTTCCGTAACCCGATGATTGCCTGTATATTATTCTGGGCTAACAAAATAATGGCTTTCCTAGGCGTCTCATTCACAGCAGTAACAAACAGACCATACTATTGTGCGGGAGCTGTTCATAAAAACAAACCCACATTTGGTTCTGTCCTCTGCCCTCAAACCAAAGAGTTGAATGTGTTGAGGACAATATAAAGGTAAATAAATGTACACTGCCCTTGGTAATCCCTTAGCATGGCAAATACAAGCCAGTCCCTTGAGTAGGTTCCTTTCGCAATGTTCCTTGGCCTCCTTGGCAAATACAGCATAATTAGGTCTCTCCCTTTGGAGATATTTACATGAAAGCAGTAATATGTGGTAATCGCAAATTCACAGGTGGTGGAGCATATTGGTATTACGTTGACAATGGTGTGGCTACTATTGGAACTATAAGTGATGTAACGTGATTTTAAGCGCATGCAACTTCGTCTGAACACTTAGTAATGCAAACATAGCCATCACTGCAGTCTGAAAGCACTGCATGTTTGTTTTAAACTTGTTTTTTACTTGCATAAATGAATGTTGCATACCAAGGAATATTTTTAAATGATTATCTTTTAATAGTGTTATCATCTTTGTCAATCCACAGCTGAAGCTATTCCCCATGTCATTTATAGAGGTTGTTTGATCATACTCCACCATACTGGTCAGTATGGGTTGGTGAAGTGAGGGCCAGCACCAGTTCAAATATCACTCTCACCGAATGTTAGCCTTGACCAAGGAATTTCCAGGTTCACAGCGCGCTGAGCACTACACCACAGCTGCCCCCCAACATGAGATATATTTTATCGTACATGTGTAGTGACTGTACTTGTCACTGTGTGGTGCCAGGACTTGCGAAGTCACGGCCGGTAATGTTGTCATTGAGGGCAGCCCGGGTTGCAGACTGCAGTACAGTACCAACACTAGCGGTGGTTGGGTGAGTGCTGGTTAGCGCGGAGGCACCGCGAGCAGTGTGCGGTGTCGGCTCCCAGTGAGGGAGCGAGAGCGTCAGCCAGCCAAGGTTACTCTGGGGCATGATACTCTGGCTGACCTGTTGTTACATGACCAGACGATACTGGAGGGGGGCCGAGGGGCGGTCACGTGGTCCCGGAGAGCTCTCAGGAACATTCCAGAGGAGCCTGGGAGGTGGGCGGGGCTAAGGGCGGAGCCAGCACCAGCCCGGACGCATATAACGAGAGCTCCGTGAGGAGCTTGGGGTTCTTCAAGTGTTGGTGTTCGAAGATCCACGTCAGGGAGAAGAAGCCTCTAGCCACGCAGTCTGGGAGACCGAGCGTAGGTTGTGTTATGTTCGTGCTGTTGTGTGAATAAATAGTGTTGCTCCCAAGATCACATCTGCGATTCAGTTTGACTCACTACAACTGGTGTCGGAAGTAGCCAACTTGCTAGGCTATAGCTAGCGGTAGACAGAAGATGTCTACACGTCGCAGAGTTCCCGTGCGAGCGTCGGACGACGAAGACGACGACGAGCTGATTCCGCCCACGGCCGCCGAGAACGGAGCGGAGACGCTGCCCCTGAAGCAGGGCCCAGCCGGGGCACGGGGCGCCTCGCCTCGCCTTCTGTTGAGGAGCTCGTCAGGGACGGCGAAGTTAGGGGTGGCGGAGCCGTCCGGGCGAGGCGACTTGGCCGCCATCCTCACAAAGGGCGGGAACGCCATTGCTGTTGCCCGCGGGCACTATTTTGCCGCCGTCGGGGAGCGCGGAGCCCGCCAAGCTTGAAGCAGGAACCTCCTCGTCATCTGACGTCCAGTCGCTCCGCCGTCGGCTGCCCTTCATTAAATAATTTGTGGCCTCCAGAGGAGATTGGGTGGCGTTTAAAAGAAAATTCCTCACACGAATGCCGACGTGGCGGGGTGGTCGGAGGCGGATGCGCTGAAGGCGCTTCCCGCCGCCCTCAATGACGATGCTTTCGCGGCGTTCCTCGCCATCCCGCCGTCCGAGAGGTCGACCCTCACACGCAGGCGTTTGACCAGATGGCCGCCACTTTTGAGCCAAGGATCTTCGCACTGTACTTCCCGCCAACGGCGGGGACGTGTCTTCGCTCAAGATCGCCAGGTGTATCCACGCGCAACAGACCCTGCAGCGTGACAGGGTGTTGGTGGCGTGCTCCGCGTCTTCTGCGGAGCCCGAGGGTCACACGGTCGGAGAGGCCATGTCCGCGTACTCGCTGCATTGGTGGGGCGCCGATCGACGGGGCGACGGTGATCGGCGGCGGGACGACCTGCAGCGGGCGAGGTCTGCTTCGTCCCATTCCAGTGACGGACGAGTCACCTGCTACAACTGCGGCCTGCCGGGGCATGTCCAGTTGGGCTGCCGGGTTCCTCGACGGCGGGCCTTGGGACGTCCGCCTTCCTACGACTCCATCCCCCCCTAAGGCGAGTCGCAATGCACCTCACACTCGGCCCCGGGGTTCCCTTCATTCATGGGGGGGATCCGGTGTGCGTCGGGGTCGCGCGTGTGTTCGGGGGGAGTCGGGTCGTGTTCGTGACGCGCGGCCGCTCCGACCTGATCAGTGGTCGGAGCTGGCAGGTCGTGTGGTCACGGCAACCACAGGGTCATCGGCCGTGCTCGGGTTTGTTGAGGGAATTGGGGTGCGGATGCTGGTGCGTCCTCGCCCATTATATCTGAGTTGATTCATAACATTTTGCCATGCCGCCGTTTATACAAGTCCTTAACACTGGGTCGGACACTACGATTATTCAAGAGGGTTCCGTGATCGCTCACTCGTCCCCAGGGTGTCCGAAAGCGGATGTTGTGGGAAACGTCGGGATCGGCGTTCAATCGCACGGACCTCCGGTGGTCGATGAGGCATGGATCGACAAATAATGTTCGGAATGCGGCGATTTGTCCGCGGGCTAAACGCGGAAACTAAGGGCGCTCTTGCGGGAATTTTCCGACATTTTTAGTAAGTCGAAATTTGATATCGGTCGGATATCTCTATTGAGCTACCATATTGACATGGGCAATGCTGCCCCCATTCGCCAGAATCCTTATCGCCGAGTCCGGCTGAGGAGGACCATGTTCGTGTGGCGGTGAATGAAATGTTGGCCGCGGATATCATTTCGCCGTCCACCAGTCCATGGGGGGCTCCGATAATCCTTGTTAAGAAGCACGACGGTAGTCTGCGGTTTTGCGTCGATTTTGGGAAACTTAACAAAGTGTCAGTCGCGGATGCCTACCCCCTGCCTCGCATGGACGCTCTGGCAGGCGAGCGGTATTTTTCAACCCTCGACCTTTTGTCCGGGTTTTGGCAATTTCCGCTTGACGAGGCCTCGAGGCCCAAGACGGCTTTTCGAACACCCCAAGGGCTGTTTGAGTTCAACCGACTTCCAATGGGGCTCCATTCCGCGCCTGCCACTTTTCAGAGGCTGATGGCATTGTTTTTGGCGGGCCTCCAATGGGATTCGTGCCTGATATATTTAGATGACGTCATCGTTTTCGGTCGCATGTTTGATGAGCATTTGGATCACCTGCGGGCTGTTTTTGTTAAGATGCGCGCCGCCGACTTGAAGTTCAAACCCCAAAAATGTCATCTGCTCCTAAAAATCTGTCCGTTACTTGGGCTTAATAGTCAGCGAATCGGGCATTGCGACTTATCCTGAGAAAACTGCTTGTGTTCGGACGTGGCCGACACCCACCTCGGCTTGGCCTCTTATTATCGCTGGTTTGTTGCGGGGTTCGTGTTCATTGCTAAACCTCTCCACGCCTTGATGGCCAAGGGCCAGAAATTTTATTGGGGGGAGGCGGAGGAGGCTGCGTTCCGCTCTATTCACGATGGCCTTGTTAACGCTCCTCCCCGACGTTATTCCGACTTTTCGCTGCCGTTCATCTTGGACACGGATGCCAGTAATACCGGCATTGGTGCCGTGTTACCTCAGATTGTTAATGGCGTGGAGCACGTGGTTGTGAATAGCAGCAGGGTGCTGTCTCCGGCGGAGCAGCGGTACTGCGTTACGCGCCGCGAACTGTTGGCCATTGTCGTGTTCGTGCAGCAGTATCGGCCGTATTTGTACGGGCGGCACTTCGAAGTGCGCTCGGACCACGCGGCGCTCCAGTATGCGTTGCGTGTGGACCAGCCCTCGGGCCAATTATTGCGCCGACTTGAAATCCTACAGGATTTTTCGTTCAATGTCACATATCGTAAGAGAACTCGCCATTCGAATGCCGATGCCCTCTCGCGATTGCCAGCGCCTGGGGAGTGCGCATGTTTTTCCGGTTCGGGTCCCTGTCGGCCATGCGGCTCAACCTCCCCCTCCCCTCTCGTTGCGTCTGCCACGAACGCCGTTGAGAGGACGGGCGACGTCCCCGTCGCGCGTGATGCTCCCTTGGGTCTTGATTATGAGGTATGGGGACGTCGACAGGCGATGGTGAGACACCACGGGACGTGAATTTGTTTGTGCTGCAGGGAGGATTGCTCATGTATCTAAATGGAGGATTGCGCCGTTATGTTATTGTTGTCCCTATCGCCCTGCAGGGCGAGGTCGTGTGGGCTGTGCATAAACGGCTCTTGCACCTCGGAGTGCAGAAGACGCTGGCCGCGCTCAAATTGGATTTTTATTGGCCGGCCATGGCCTCCGACGTTGAGGATCTACTTAAAGGCTGCGTGCAATGTGCCCGGCGCAAGCCGCTGGCGAGATCCTGTTGTCCTCCGCTGCAATCCATCCAGGTGTCACGGGTAAATGAAATTGTCGCCCTCGATATTCTCTGGCCGTTTCCCATTTCGGCACGGGAAAACTAATATTTTATCGTGGGCGTCAAGTATTTATCACGCTGGTCTATGGCTTGGCCGCTCCCAAATCAGTCGGCTGTTGCTATCACCGAAGTGTTCCTGAATGGGTATGTCCTGGATAAGGGGGCTCCTGAGTGCCTATTGACGGATCAAGGTAAAAAAGAAAAATTCCACGCTGCTGCGTGAGGTTTGCGACCTGCTGCGTACAAAGAAGGTATGCACGTCCCCGTACCACCCGCAAACTGATGGCATGGTCGAGCGCTCACACCGGACTCTGACCGCCATGTTGAGTCACTTGGTCAGCGAGTCGCAGGTTGATTGGGATTTGCATATCTCTGCGGTTCTTGCCGCTTACTGGCTGACCCCGCACATATCTACTGGCTACTTTCCCTTCTTTTTGATGTATGGTAGAGAGTATAACCCTCGCATCGATGTACAGTTTCAGGCTGTGCCCACCCCAAAAGGTATCCAAAATTTCCGACTCAATTCAATTCACAATGGGCAAACTTTCTGAGGCGCAGGAAGCCGCCAGCGTTAACTCTCGGGCCAGGCAGCTGGCCAACGAGCGGCTCAACGGTGGCCACGTTTCCCTGCATGATTGGTCGCCGGGTGACAGGGCCTGCTTGCATTGCCCGCAGGTGCCAGTGGGCACGTCACCTAAATTGCTGCAACCTTGGAGAGAGCCGGTTGATGTCGTTCAGGTCGTGAGGCCCTAATGTGTCCAGGTTCGGTTTGGTAAGCGGAACTGGTTTGTCCACCCCTCTCGCCTGAAACCATTAATCATGCCGTGCGAGTTTGTTTCATCTCCATAACGAAGGGGCCGAGTATCGGGTGTGCCTGACGAGCTGGGGCGTGCGTCTGCCGACGCGGTTCCTCAGGAGACTGTTTCTGTTCCGTCCCCAGGCACCGCGCGACTCATGCCTCACACGCGGCCGTTCGTGTCGGCCTCGCGGGCTCGGAAGGCCAAGGACTTAACGACCCGGCCTACTGCTCTGCATGAGGAGCCGGCTTCGTCGGGTCGATTTCTTGCTCCCCCCGGCCCTCCCAAGGCGGTCGAGCCCAACTCGTTTGGAGGACTAACGTCATGGACTCATTCAAAGACTTGTTTTGCATGATCCCGCACAATGCACACTCCCACACCGTCATGGCCTGTCGCGCTCACGTGATCCTGCTCGCCATCGAGATCACAAGCATTGTTACACGTTGAGGGTGGGAGATGGTGGTTGTGGGGATTTCGTGCGCCGCGGTTGCCGGTTTGACCGGTTGTTTTTTTGTCTTGTTGTCATGTGTACATATTGTACAGTTGGGTTGGGTTATTTATTATTGCCTTGTTATGTTGTTGCAGCACACTTGTTGGTTATGTTAGTTTACGTCGGTTGCTTGCTTTGGGGGGAGTTAGCAGCCAGGACGGCTGGAAGATACGTAGGGGGGGGGGGGGGGGGGGGTGATGTAGTGACTGTACTTGTCACTGTGTGGTGCCAGGACTTCCGAAGTTACGGCCGGTAATTATCATTGCGGGCAGCCGGGTTGCAGGCTGCAGTACCAACACTAGCGCCGGTCGGAGAGAAGAAGCCTCTAGCCACACGGTCCGGGACCCAACTTGTGGTCCGGACCGGGATAGCGAACCGTGTCTAGTTCTACCGTAGTGTGATTAGATGGGCATTCGAGACCAGAGCGTAGGTTGTGTTATGTTCGTGCTGTTGTATGAATAAATAGTGTTGCTCCCAAGATAACGTCTGCGACTCAGTTTGACTCACTACACATGCATTAACCACAAAAGTGAAAGCACCTTAAACATGGACCTAAACCTGTAAATCCATAGTTTACCCGTATTCTTGCACAGGGAAACTGAGTTCAGGTTCATACACCGTACAGCCGTTTCAATACGGGCAAAAATGTGTTTGTCTATTTGTTTGTGTTTCTCCGTTGTGATGGGACTTTGTAGGATGAGACGTATAAGGACACGGGGTAACAAATCAGGTCTGAATTGGTCTGTAATAACGTAGGCACCGATAAGGGGTATACAGGTATGTGGATCCTAAAATAGATGGGCCAATTCCCTACAAATATTACCCGTTTCAGCTTCAGTTTATTTGGTATAGCCCTGTGAGCCATTCGGCTCTTGAATCGGGTGCAACTGCAACAAAACAAAAAACACATGAACAAGAAGACATCTTAAAGTGACTATGCGCAAACAGAAAAATCCAGGAAAAAACTGTAAAGTCTTCCAGAAAAAGCACCGCACACCAACGCTGTGTGCAAAAATCCCAGTGGGATGCAAGTTAAACAACAAGACAACTTAGATTAAAGCCATCAGTCTAACTCCATACTACAATAAACAAAACATGGCCAAACCAAAAAAGCCATAAGCAATGTAGCAGTGATCATAGGAACTGTGACCGAATTTTCACAATAAACAACATGTACCACCAAACCCTGTAGCCATAGCTGACTGCATGAGTCACTCCACAACAGCAGGAGCATCAGTAGGAGTATTAACATTGTTCAATGTACCTTTAAGATCAGCACACTAAATCAAAACACAAGATCATACTTTACAGCGGTCACCGGGAGCGAAAACATTTTATTTTAAGCCACTGAATAGCAGTGGCAGATAGGGGTGTAAAACTCCTCTAGAGCAGTTTTGAGTGAAGATCTCATAGGTAGTGATTCAAGTTGCAGTTTATTGGCAATAGCATTCCAGACCCTGGGAGCATCAATAGCAAAGGCCCTTCCTCCAGTATTTGTACGGCAATAAGGAATGTGAAGCTGGTAAATGAGCGAAGACCTTAGGTCACATTTGTTCCTCGAAACAGAGAGGATATCCAGCAGGTAGTCTGCAGATTTTTTTGTAAGTATATCATTAATAAATAAGATCTGGTGCACAAGCCGTCGAACATTGAGATATTAAGTTTGACCCAATGTAGAGATAACAGTGGTGAGTTCTATATGGGCAGTTCAATGCAAATCTTAAGGCCGAGTGATAAATTGAGTCAAGCTTCTTCAGTACAGTACTTGGGGCTGATTTATATACGATGTCACATAAATCAAGTAGAGGCAGTATGGTAGCTTTTATCAATTCCAAAACGGAACAAAGGGGGAAAGCAGGATGACCCCAATATACTTATAGATCTTGACTTGCTGTATTTGATCATTATTTAAGGAATGTAATTGGGGAAAAATAACTTCCTGCTTTAGCCCTGGTGAGAAACATAGCACCTTGGTTTTGGAGGTATTCAGGACTAGTTTAAGAGCAACTAGCTGATGTTGTAGTTTGTTGAAATCACCCTGGAGCTTAGCAATCACGTCATCCGGAGAGCGGCCAGCAGTAATCAGTATCGTGTCATCTGCAAAAAGATTTACCCTGGAATGATCCAGGTCAGTGCCCAAGTCATTTACATAAAGAGAGAACAAGAGGGGGCCGAGGATGTTATCTTAACACTGTTTGACCTCCAACCGTGAATCTGTGAATACAGTGTGGGTGCGAGAAAAGAGGTAATTTTCTAACCATTCTACTGCATGTTTGGATAAACCGAGGCAACTTAGTTTACTAAGCAGGATGTTGTGGTCGACTGTATCAAAGGCTTTGGACAAGTCAAGAAAAAGACTGGTGCAGTACTGCTTATTATCAAGGCTACTGTAAATGTGATTCAGAGTCTAGTGCAGCAGATGTGGTGCTGTATTTTTTTCGGAAACCAGATTGTTTTAGATGTAATAGATTGTTGTCGGACAGGAAACTGATAATTTGGTAGTTCAATAACTTTTCAAAAATTTTCATCAACGGGGACAAAATTGAGATAGGTCGGTAGTTATTTGGATCATCTTTAGGGCCCCCTTTGTGAAGTGGACTAACATAGTAATTTTTCCATTCTAGAGGAATTGATGCTTCTTTGATGGACAGTTTGAAAATATGGGCTATAGGTTTGTATATTAGGTTACCAACATTTAGCAGAGCAAAGACAGGAATACTATCTGCTCCGGTAGAGGAGGACCCTTTGAGGTAGGACAGTTGTTTCAGAACATTACTTTCGTGGATTGGCTGAAAACTAAATTCGCTTAATGTTTGGACAGGGGTGTAGGAATTTGCATGAGCAGGGGTGACTCCCAATACATTATCAAAAAGGTTACCAGCTTCAGAAAAATGAAGGTTAAAATTGTCAACTATTTTTTTGGGCTCTGAAAAATATTCCCCATTTCGGTAAAGCTCAACGGGCAGATTATCTGTTTTGGATGCCTTTTCGATACATTTGATTGTTTTCCAGAAGATCCTGGCATTTCCATGCGATTCCAGAAGAGTGGAAGAAAAGTAGGCATCTTTTGCATGTCGTATTTTTTTGACGCATCTATTCCTTAAAATCCTGTATTCTAGCCAGTCATTGACCAAATTACTTTTCTGAGCACATGCCCAAGCCTTGTCCCTAGTTTTCATGAGCTTAGTAATCAAAGGATAATACCATTGTGGGCAGTTGCCTTTAGTTTAAAATCTAACTAACGGAGCATGTTTGTTAAGAATTTGGAGAAACGTACACCTGAAGGTCTCCCAAGCCGTAGTCAGGTTGGGGATATCAGACCCTGTCAATATCTGAGTGAAGCACATCATTAGTAAATGCCGAGAGCTGAAGTGTCTCATGGAGTGCTTCTCAATCAATTTAGGGGGGGCTTTGGGTCTGGCTGATGATCTCACCCCAAATATGAAGGAGTGATCACTAAGAACACCAGTCAGTGCGAAATTGTGAGGGGCATTTGTCAATTTGTCCGTCAAGCAGAGATGACTGTCCTGGATTTTTCAGGTTGAGTCTTATGGGGCCATTTATTAATTGAAACAGGTTAAATTCATCTGCAAAATGTGCGGCCACGGCCAGCGGGTTTAGCCAATTCCAATTTAGATCACCCACTAAAACCATTTCACCTTTAGGGAGGCCCCCAAGAAGCTCTCAGTGCAGATGCAGCTTCAACATCCTTCCCACTAGGCGGTCTATAGCACACACTACGAATATCTGTTGATTATTTAGCAAAGTTATTCTGAAAGCCAGACCTTCAAAGCAATATATTTTAAATAAGGAGTGAGCTGGTGAACATGCAATAGTATTACGAACATAGATGGCAATTCCACCTCCTTTAGATCCTCGGTCAAGCCGAAAAAGATTGTAGTTGCCAATCGTAATCTGCAAGTCATTGATGGCAGGAGTGACAAATGTTTCTGTTAAGCAAAAAATGTCCAGGTCCAGATTTGCCACTTCTAGTTATAGTTGACTTAATTTAATCACAAGCCCAAGCCCTCTGATGTTGACATGTAGAACACCGACACCTTTCCTGCCAGAACATTCTTCAGAATTATACGAGTTCTTTACATTTGGACCAGGATGAAGCTAAATACCTCCCTAAAATAAGAAAAGTAGAATTAATAGTTTCCACAGGTATTTTCTGTGAATGGATGAAGAGCGGCAAACCTTTGACAAATAGCAGCAGCTCGCAGATGGTGACATTGTTAAGAGCAGAATGCAGTTTGGAAGGAGTGCTGGTGAAGTAATGGGACAGAGATAGGGTTTACAAGGATACAATGATGGAGTGTAGAAGTGTCTATAAGTTATTTCATTAGCAGGTGTAGTGGCAAATTTAGCAATAAGTATTGACGCGAAGTAACGTGGGTAGCCGTTTGTAGAGTTGAGTGTGGCACTAGATATGGCCGGGAGGGACAGCAGTGGGATACACAGCAGGAGAATTGACATCTTTAAAACACAAAATTTAAACACACACACAGCTCACTCACACGCAGCTCATTCTTACCCAATCTCACGCACAGCTCACACTTATGCAGCACAACGCACACGCCGCCGCCATCTTGCTGCTGTTGCCGCTGCTGTTGCAGCTGCTGCTGCTGCTGCTGTTGCAGCTGCTGCTGCTATTGTTGCAGCTGTTGCAGCTGCTGCTGCTGCTGTTTCAGCTGCTGCTGCTGCTGTTTCAGCTGCTGCTGCTGCTGTTGCAGCTGCTGCTGCTATTGTTGCAGCTGCTGCTGCTATTGTTGCAGCTGCTACTGCAGCTGCTGCTGTTGTTGTTGCAGCTGCTGCTGTTGTTGTTGCAGCTGCTGCTGTTGTTGTTGTAGCCAATGCTGCTGTTTTTGTTGTAGCTGCTGCTGCTGTTGTTGTAGCTGCGGTTGTTGTAGCAGCTGCTGTTGTAGCTGTTGTTGTTGTAGCTGCTGCTGTTGTAACTGCTGCTGCTGTTGTAGCAGCTGCTGCTGCTGTTTTAGCTGCTGCTGTCGTTGTAGCTGCTGTTGTTGTTGTAGCTGCTGTTGTTGTAGCTGTTGTCGTTGTAGCTGCTGCTGTCGTTGTAACTGCTGTTGTCGTTGTAGCTGCTTCTGTCATTGTAGCTGCTGCTGTTGTTGTAGCTCCAGCTACAACAGTAACACGAGGTCGCGGCAAGCGGGGTTTTCGCGCACCCAATGAACCCAGCCACCAGAGTAGCAGCAGCAGCTGTAGCAGCAGCAGCCGACCCAACTGCAGTTGCAGGAGTCATACACGAAGCAGCCGCAGCTGTGTGAACAACAGCAGAGCAGCAGCGGCCGTGCGGCCTGGAGGCGCCGAGGCCTGAGGAGTAGGCCGCGACTAGCACCCCCTCCCTCGTCCTCACACGGCAGGCTTCGCAGCTCTCAACCGCCTCGCACACACAGCTCACTCACACTCATTCACTCACTCGCACACACAACCCACACTCACTCACACACACAGTCCACACTCACTCACACACACACAGCTCAAAGTGCAAAGATAACTAAACTTCTGACACCTTATAAAATGGCTTTGTTGCAGGCATGCCGACTACCGCAAAAGCCAGTTCCCTGCTGCAGTTGTAAACGAAAAACAATTGAGAATTCAGCAACATGATGAACTGAGATACTATTAAAGTAGACCCTCCTGTTCCAGTGCTATACCATTAGTACTGCACCGTCAAGTGGCACAGTGATATATGATGCCCTTACCGGATAGTTACGTCGATACCGCTGCAGATCCTTTGCTGCAAACACGCTTCTCCCACACAAGGTCCTCTGTGGAAAGGTGTAAATTTCAGGCCGAGATTATGGTTCAAGATTACGTTAATATCCTGAGTTTATCCACAACGCTATGGCCAGTAAATAAACCACGTACTGAACTGGTCTTAACTTCACTAAGTCTCATCAACAGGGTGTGGCCAGTTAAATGCAGCTTCTGGGTCGCCCAGTGATTTACACAAACGCCAATGTGGCTCCTCATTGTCATATTCAGCGGAGAACTTCAACATTGTACAAAATAACCCTTTTAGGTCACACTCTGCTCATGAAGCAGCAAGAAGCTGAAATCAATTCAGGGATTGCCATGTTTAACCAGGGCTTTAAAATAATGATCCAGAAGGTCCACTGATGGATGGACACAAGTGCTATTGTAGTTTATGATGTACAAACCTTCCCCAATTTCTTTATTGCCACGTATATGGATCAGATTAACATCCTGAATTCACCTATCACACATACCAAATCGAACTTCTCTCAACATTAAATGGAATTTTCATGATTGTTGATGGGTTTTTTACAATTCAAGTTTACATTTATGACAACAAATGTTAATCATTTAAAACATAATTGGAAAAGCTGTTTACGATAATGGAACACAGTGAGAGAATACCATCATCACAAAAGTCTATAAAATATGTACCACTTTGTGGAAGTCGGCAGTGGTTGTTCTATGAAGAGAATAGTCCACATACAGGAATGTGTTATTTCCATAACTGGCTCTGGACCACGAAAGGTGAAAACCACTGCTCAATAAAATTGGGATACTTTGACAACTGATAAAAGTATTGTAGCAGTAATTTACTGTAGTAGTTATTCAACTGTCCGCTAATTGATTGAATTTCAAAATATACTTAGAAACGTACAAAAGTCACTCGGCCTTTGTCCATTATACAACAAAAACATCAGCAGCTTCTGAATGAATGCAGTGGTCCTCTTGTCTTAGGTGACCATCGAAATAAATTTGAGCAAACTGACTGGCATTTTTGAAAGTTAACTAAAACAAGATGACCAAAATGCAGTTCTTCACGAAATAGTTTTTATTATTTTTGCAGAAAGCACAAAGGCTCAGCGCTTTTGGTACACATTTTGCACGTGTTTTTTTTACTTTTTGGCCTACACTATTTTTATGTTATGATAGATTTTCTCGTCATTTACATATCTGCTTATTGAATTCAAGAACTTAATTTGAACTTGAATCTTTAAAAATTCTCAAATAAAGCTTGTCTGTAAATATGACATTAACTGAAAGGTAAGTGAAAATTCCAACACGTAGAAATATCGACTGAAATAAAGTAAATATGACAATTTTTAAACACAACCAATTTACAATTCCTTGTCGGTTTTATCTGTGCTTTAAAATTAATGTAACAATAAAATTGGACGTGTATTTTAATCCATTTAGATGTATGACAAACATCTTAAGACAGAATGTTTAAGTTTAAAAAGTTGACAATACTTTAGTACATACAAAAATATATAAATTACCTGAAGCAGGGCAATGACGATTATACTTTTTGTTACAGTTATTGTATTCTATACTTACTTCTGCTCTTACATACCGCCAATTATCTTAATATAATTTTACAATGACACTTTTTTTTCATTTCTATTATTAATTTTTTTACTGGTGTGCCAATATAATCACGAACTTTGTCTTTTTCATTACACGGATTAACCGTATATATAATATTAAATAAAACTATGTATTGGTCACTGCAAAAAAAGCTTGTTTTCCTTATTCTGTGCCATAACTTACGTACTAAAGTCTTACGAGTTTACAGCGTTTTAATAATTAGTAAAATTCTAGAATCTGCTACTATCCATGTAGCATGATTATAACCACAATAATGTAAGAAACTGTTTCATTTATGTTCCACAAGCGTATAGTATTTTAAAAAGATTGTTTAAAATGATACTAACAAATTACCGGTTAGTGGGTGTTTACGATGGAAAGCGTTATTACAGCATTACAAAATAACACCTGTCTGCCCGTTCGCTTATCTGTATTAAAGGCGCTGAGTCAAGAGATGGAAATTCCACATTATCATGACGAGGTCAGGCACACATTCCCAATTCGACCATAACAATTGTAAACCAAAGCAACCCATGCACTTCGTATGACAAATACCAAATAATACAAACTCACAATATTTTTTTTTATGCATCGGCAATAAAAAAAAATGTTAACACGTATTTATTACTACGTGGCTTTACCGAAAGACCCAAAAGAATACACGAATTAAATCCCTCTCAACATCCCACATGGTGTCCCCGACCCTTGCCGCCTTTCCTGAGAACGTCCGCGGAAAAGCCTGCGCTAGGCCAAGCGCAGCAACCAAAGCATGGTCCGGCGAGTGGTGGCGGTGGTGGTGCGCGTACAACGCTTATTTTTTTTGTAACCTCCGCCTTCTTTGGCCTCGAGTCCGTCTGCTGCGCGGCCTCGTCCTCGTCGCTCGTGTCCCACGTCGAGTCGTAGCCCGAGGACCTCTCCATGCGCGCCTTCAGCCGTGCCCGGAGCGCCCGGCCCAGGTCGGCCTTCCTCTTCCCCATGATAACGGTTCATGCACCACGGCCTCGACAAACCTCGCTTTAGATTTCGTACAGCTAACGCGCACGAATGGTGGTGGTGGTGGGGGAGGGGGGTGGGCAGGCAACAACCACCCCCCACTCTCCGTGCACGCGCGCCCATTGGTCGGGCTTCGCTTATCCACACTAGGAAATGTACGGCAAGCACGCTGTGCGGGGGGCGGGGCTGGGGTCCGTTATGCGCGCCTCAGTGCGCGTGCGCGGAACTACGGTGACCCCACCCCCACCCCCAACAAAACAGGGTTTCAAACTCTGGTTATTCACAATAATCGAGGTTTTTTTATCAATTATTTTTTGGGTTATAGAAAAATGTGTCGTGAAACCCGCCGCCACCCGGCACGGCCAATTAGTAAGGTGTGTCTGGTAAACAGTACGTGCCAATTCGTTACTAGTGCAGCAACACTGGTGTGTTGGGAGAGAAAGTCCAATCTGAGCACGACGTTTCGCCAGTAATTAAGAACCGGCATCATCATGCGGCAGCCAGATTTGTGGAGAAATCCTCCTGTTTCGTTCCTTAAATATGTTGTAGATTTGCTCTCAAACACACCGGTGTGCTGTACTAGTCACGAATTGGCACGTTCTGTTTACGTGACAAAGTTATTAATTGGCTGCGGCGGGTTTAACGACGAATTTATATTTACGCGATCTAATCCAAAAAAGTCTGCATTATGGATGATATCGGTCGGGAAAGCCTACGTGGTAAACAGACTGGTTAGTTTGCGGGCAAATTTAAAATTGGCCAGGCGTAAAACGCCCGCAGAGCACGGTGAATCTATACCGTCAGCCGGGGCCTTCATTGTGAAGTACCGGTGAAGACGCTGGACACCCAGGTTGAGGCACACGTATATTTATTTTCAGCTTATCGGTACAGGACAACACTAGAGGGGGTAGCGGCCCCCTCACCCGGATAACTGGGGATACCCCCTAGCTAATCTCACCTATCCCCAAGTCCTCCTCTAACGAGCTAGGGGAGGCTAACTGGCCCGACACTGGTGAGTCGGGCTACGGTCTCCGGAGTCCCAGGGTCTAACCCTGGTTCACGGAACCACGCCTCTGGCTCGCTCCTCTGCAGCCCTGACAAGGGCGGCGTCGAGGGGAGTCCAGGGCTCTAGCTAGAGGATCTTCACTCTTCCTCCTTTGTTCCCAGACTGAGCCCCGAGCTCTCTTTGTCCTCCCCCTTTATACCCCCCATCAGGATCACAACCCCCCAGGCTGCCTGATGCGGACGTCGCTGCGGGCACCCCCCCCGTGTACTCCCGTAACTCCGCCCACTGTGTTTGTTACCCATTGGATCGTATGCACTTACAGCCCTCCCGTAACAGCCCTACATCACCCCCCCCATTACAGCTCGCAGCCGTCCCGGCTGCAACAATTCCAAATAAAGGAACAATTACCCCTCGACCCCGTGTGTGCCTCATTTTTTCAACAAAATGCAAATAGCAGAACAACAACAAGAACAACAACCATACCCCCGAAGGGAATGTCCGGCGCACCCCCCCCCCCGCATAAATACGAAATCCGTAAGCACGTATGTACAACTAGCCAGGAACTCCCCCATCACACACAGCACACCCACGACACACAACGCACCCACAACACCCACACCGCGCCCACACAACACAACACACTCAGTGTGCAAGGAGCACACCACCGACGCAGCATACAGTAACCATGACACGTGAAGGAAAATAAATAAGAAAAGTTTTTTTTTTCTTTTTCTTCCTGCTGTATATTATAAGAGTCTGCGCATTTTAGCGCGCGTCCTTGCCGCAGGCCCGTCACACGGGGCAACCCCGGACGGCGGACCATCCGGTGGCGGCTGTCCCATTCGAGGTGAGGTCGCGATTGAAGTCGCGCGACTGTCGGCATCACCTGTGGGGGTTCCAGGGCGTGAGCCCGTCATTCCCGGTACACCTGTGGGTGGGACAGCCGGCAACACATCAGGCGAGAGCAGCGACGGACCCTCCGAGTCGGTCGACCCCCCACATGCTTGGCCTCGCGTGCGTGGCGTGGGCCCCCGCACCGCAACAAACGGCTTCAGCCTAGAGGGGTGTACAAACCACCGGCGCCTCCCCCATTGGATTCGAACGCACTGAGGCCTCAAAACCTCAACAACCTCGACGGGGCCCCGCCACGGGCGTACGAGTTTAGAGGAGGTCGCGAGTGGTACCTGGGGACAGTGCAGCCATGCCCTGTCCCCCGGCTTCCACTGCAGCACGTGCGCGCGAGCCAGTCTGAGGCGCTCGTTCGCCTTCTGACGCCTGTCAGAATTTAGCCTCGCCGCATCCCGCGCCTCAGTCAGTTTGTCAAGATTAAATTTAACGTGATCGTCCAATTTAGATTTGCCCAGCGGCACGGGGATCTGCAACTGTGCCCGAACAGGTGGGTCGGGTTCGCGGCCATACATAAGAAAGAAAGGTGAAAACCCCGTCGCAGCATGGGGAGCCAATCTGTATGCCGCTAGAACCCCTTGAATATGTAAGTCCCAATCAGCCTGTGAGTCCGAAACTTGCTGCGACAACATAGACGTGATGGTGCGATGCAGACGCTCGACCATCCCGTCCGTTTGCGGGTGATAGGGGGAGGTTCGAATTTTTTTCGTTCCCAGGAGATCACAGACTTGTTTTATGAGTTTCCCCGAAAAATTCCTACCCTGGTCGGTCAACAACCGCTCCGGGGCACCTTTGTCCATGACATAACCTTGGACAAAGGCGTCGACGATGGCTGCTGCCGACTGATTCGCCAGGGGCCAGGCCATAGGCCAGCGCGTAAAATATTCGACCCCAGTAAGCAAATATTTATTTCCCCTGGAGGTGGCGGGGAATGGCCCCAGAATATCCAGTGCGACCAGTTCATTTATTCTGGAGACCTGGATGGATTGCAAGGGCGGGTTCGACTCCCGTGCCGGTGGTTTGCGCTGCGCACACTGAGGGCATGCCGCCAACAGGTCAGTGACATCCTTTGTCATACCCGGCCAAAAAAAATTCAGCTGGAGCAAGGCGAGTGTTTTCTGGGTACCTAGGTGGAGGAGGCGCTCATGAGCAGCCCACACCACCTTACCTCGTAGGCCAGAAGGGACCACCAGCCGGTGACGCTGGGATTTCCCGTCCCAATGCATAAGCAAGCCCGCATGGGTTTCCCATGCGTCGGCATGACCCGTCACACGCCCCCTCTCCCCGGCGCGACGACGCAACGCGAGGAGGGAGGCATCCTCCAACTGGAGGCGCCCCCATTCATCAACGGGCAATCCAAGCAGGGAATCTCTCCCCTGTTCGGCGATATCAATGGGGACTACCGTTTCATCGTCGGCGGCCGCCGCCAGGACCGGAACCATCATGTCCCCTACTGGCTTGCAACGCCCCGACCCCAGGAGACATGCGCATTCGGAGGCGGTTGGCATCCGTGACAGAGCGTCAGCGTTGGTGTGGCGAACGCCCTTACGATAAGTGGTTTCAAAACTGAAATCCTGGAGGACCTCCAGCCATCGGGACAATTGTCCCGATGGCTGTTGAACCTTCAGGGCGTACTGCAGTGCCGCATGATCTGTGCGGACGGTGAAATGCCGACCGTACAGATATGGGCGATACTGTTGGATGAAATAGACAATTGCCAACAGTTCCCTACGGGTGACACAATATCTTTGCTCCGTTGGAGACAACACCCGACTGCCGTACGCGACCACCCGTTCCACGCCGTCAACCACCTGGGAAAGCACGCCTCCAATACCCGTGTTGCTCGCGTCGGTGTCGAGCAAAAACGGCCTCGAAAAATCTGGGTAAATCAAGGGAGGAGCCTTCACCAGCGCGTCCCGAAGGGAGCAGAAAGCAGCTTCCTCATCCTGACCCCAGTGGAACCGAACCCCTTTAGATGTTAACGCGTGTAGGGGTTTGGCAATCGTTGCAAAATTAGCGACGAAGCGTCGGTAATATGATGCGAAGCCAATAAAACTCCTGACCTCTCCCACCGAGGTGGGAGTCGGCCAGGAGCTGACACACTGCGTTTTGGCGGGATCGGTAGCAATACCCGAGCGCCCTACGATGTGCCCCAAATAACGCACCGACTCGCGTAACAAATGGCATTTTTGGGGCTTAAATTTC
Organism: Lampetra planeri; assembly: GCF_965212315.1. Lineage (NCBI taxonomy): Eukaryota > Metazoa > Chordata > Hyperoartia > Petromyzontiformes > Petromyzontidae > Lampetra > Lampetra planeri. The sequence continues at coordinate 20,734,628 of NC_136110.1, forward strand.
AAATTAGCAGCCCGCATCTTTAGGAAAACCGCCCGCAACCTCTGGAGATGTTCATCAAAAGTTTTACCAAAGACAATAACGTCATCCAAATAAATCAGGCACGATTCCCATTGCAATCCAGCCAAAACCAATTCCATCAATCGCTGGAAAGTTGCCGGCGCTGAGTGTAAGCCCATCGGCAACCGGTTGAATTGGAACAGGCCGTGCGGTGTACGGAAAGCAGTTTTAGGCTTAGAATCATCGTCCAGAGGAAGCTGCCAGAATCCCGAAAGTAAATCTAGTGTGGAGAAGAATCGCGCTCCCGCCAAAGCGTCCAGCGATTCGTCCATCCGTGGGAGCGGGTATGCGTCGGCAACCGAAATTTTATTAAGGCGCCGAAAATCAACGCAAAACCGCAACGAGCCGTCCTGCTTTTTAACCAGGACGATCGGCGCTCCCCACGGGCTGGTGGAGGGAGAAATGATGTCGGCGGCTAACATGTCATCAACAGCCGATTTGACATGGTCCTTTTCGGCGGGACTTAACCGAAACGGATTTTGGCGAATTGGCGCGCTGTCACCCGTGTCAATATGGTGACGCAGCAGGTGAGTGCAACCCAAATCATATTTATCACGACTGAAAACGTCGGAAAATTCCCTCAGTAGCGTTCTAAGCTGTTGGCGCTCTGAATTTGTCAGGTCCGTCGATCCCGCACAAAGCGCGTCGATCCACCCTTCATCGCTGTCCGAATGTGGGAGCATCCGGGAAGCAGTGCCAACGTGGTTCGCGACAGGTTCCTCGCAGGGCACTGGCGTCGCGTGAGCGAGCACCGTCCCTTGAGGAACCACCACCGTCTGCGATCCCACATTGAGGACCGCGATGAAAGGGTCCCCGTCCCCTCTTACGACGGTCTGGGCCGGAATCAAATGAGGCCTATTAACCCCGGCCCTAGACGGTCCCAGCAAAACACCCTGATCCCCTATGCCCTTAGCGAAGGGCCTACGAAGTTTCAGAGGCACTAGCATTTGAGCTCCCGGCGGCACACGAACAGTTTTAACGACGAACGCCGGTACCGTCGCGAACGCCGACCGAGCTGCCGCAGGGGATGGCAGGAACGCCATGCGCCGCCCCGATGGAAGCTCAATGCATCCTTGGTCGATCAAAATACGAATGGGCATTTTACCTAAGAAATCCGTCCCCAGCAGGCACGGAACCGCCAGCGAGGAGGAAACGAAAATCGGCCCCGACAATTTGATGTCCCCAATAGAAATTTGCGCTCGAATCTGTCCCATGATGCCGAGAGAGCCCCCGTTAGCGGCATAGAATGGGACGTTAACCGGCAGTAAAGGCCGGCTTTGTACGGGCAGAATATTGTAAATTAATTCCGAAATGATTGTCGCCGATGCCCCCGTATCGACCAAGATGCGTACTTCTACCCCGTCAATGTGTCCGACTACGGCCGACGACCCTGACGACGCGGCTACCACGCGATGGGCCAACACGGACCACTGTTTGGGCTCGATTTGAGTCCCCGCAGTGATCCGCGTTAGCCCCTCGCAACGCGACATCGGCCCCCCGTTTGTTGTGGTGCGAGAGCGTGCAACGGGTAGGTGCTTTGGCCAAACATGTGTGGTGCCGCGACTCGCCGGGTCATGTTGCTGGAGCTTGGGAGGAGGAGGCCCGGCGTCCCGTCGAGCCGTCGTCCCGCGCTGTCGAGGAGAGCGGCACCCCGAGGCGACGTGGCCCCGGACGCCGCAGTTGAAACACCGCGGGAGCCCCGGTGGAGACGACGGGCGGTTGAAACGGCTTGACCCGTCCCGGGCCGACCGTACTTCTTGCGCCTGTTGCCGTCGATGGTCGACGGCGAAGAGCTCCTCCGTCGGAAGGGTGGCTGCAGCCACCGCACGCCCTGCCGATGCCCTGCTGGCTTTCCGCCGCAGGGACAGAAGGTTGGCGTGAAGGAGGCGCGCCGCCTGAAGAGAGGTCATCTCGGCGTCCTCCTGTGCGACGACAGCGATGTCCAGGTCGTCTGCCAGGAGGAGTATTTTCTCCGTGACCATCGCGTCCACGCCATCGTCGTCCATACGGGGAAAAGCCGTCTTAGCCAGCGCTAGGAGGCTCGTCCTGTATGCCAGGGGCGACTCCTTCTCACCCCGCTTGCGCTCGTAGAACCGCTCTCTGCATTCCGCTGAAGGTCCATAGACCCCGGCCAGCAGCTGTAGTGCCTTCGGCAGAGTAGACCGCTTCTCTTTCGGCGCCGATGTGAGGGCGGCGAGCGCGTCTGCGTCGAGGAGCGCCGGCAGCGCGCAGAGGGCTTCATCGTCGGACCACCTTGCCATTTCTTGGTGGGCGATGAAGCGTCGCTGGAAGCCGCCCCAGTCGCCCTCTGCACCAACAAATTCTTTAAGCGGAGGCAGCCGTTGTTGTAGCGCAGCGTTCGCCTTGGACGTCTGTAGGCTGCTATCCCCGGGACTCGGCTGTGCGTCGGCGCGAATGGCAGATGGAATCGCCTGTCGCGGATGTGATGACGCTCCCTCCGCTGGAGATGACGCAGCTGTCCCAGCGAGAGCGGTGTCGGACCCAAGGTTGAGCCCGGCCACGCCCTCCGCAGCTGCCGTGACGATGGCGGGAAATTCAAAGCTTGAGTTTTCAGAAATGGCGGGAAGGCGCTCAGGTTGACGGCTCCCCTCGCCCCGTGGTGGACCACCAGCCCCCAGCCGCGTGATGTTTTCCAGCGTGGCGGCAGCGGCGTACAGTAGCTCCGCCAGTCTCTCGTGAGCCAGCCGTAGCGCGTCTGGCTGCGGCCCCTCTTCATGCCGATGCCCCGGTAGGAACGCGTCGGCCCCCGGCTGCGCCATGTCTTGGTGAGCCGCCTCGGGCTCAACGACTTCAGCAGTGTCCTCCTCCGGTACTCTGGCTCGAGCTGTCTGACGTGTTTCCATGTCCGTAGTACTTCTGACACCAGATGAAGTACCGGTGAAGACGCTGGACACCCAGGTTGAGGCACACGTATATTTATTTTCAGCTTATCGGTACAGGACAACACTAGAGGGGGTAGCGGCCCCCTCACCCGGATAACTGGGGATACCCCCTAGCTAATCTCACCTATCCCCAAGTCCTCCTCTAACGAGCTAGGGGAGGCTAACTGGCCCGACACTGGTGAGTCGGGCTACGGTCTCCGGAGTCCCAGGGTCTAACCCTGGTTCACGGAACCACGCCTCTGGCTCGCTCCTCTGCAGCCCTGACAAGGGCGGCGTCGAGGGGAGTCCAGGGCTCTAGCTAGAGGATCTTCACTCTTCCTCCTTTGTTCCCAGACTGAGCCCCGAGCTCTCTTTGTCCTCCCCCTTTATACCCCCCATCAGGATCACAACCCCCCAGGCTGCCTGATGCGGACGTCGCTGCGGGCACCCCCCCCGTGTACTCCCGTAACTCCGCCCACTGTGTTTGTTACCCATTGGATCGTATGCACTTACAGCCCTCCCGTAACAGCCCTACAATTGCAAGGCGAGCGTGCGTGTGACTGGTCATCCGGAACAGACCGCATGACGGACGCGATACGCAGACCACGAATTGGAATGAGACAACACAGCGACGATGCAACACTCCGCTGGCTCCTGACACGGTTATCTGTCTTGACCACAGCCTGAATGTGAAATTGTAGTTTAGTTGTTGCTCTGCATCTACTTAAGAAAGAAAGCCATAAGAAAGAAAGGCCCCTGGCGGGCCCCTGATGGCCTTTGGTGCGGTCCCCAACAATATACAAAAGTGAAAACACCCCCCCCCCGCCATCATGATCATCGTGCTGCTGTCAAACCCACAATGGTTTCAAATGTGTGGCGGCCCTCACACTGATAATGTCTTATCGGCAAAAGTTGCACACCCCCCCTCTCTGAAAATTAGTAAAGAACACTGATTTACATCATCAGTCACAAGAGGCAATGCATCTCAGAGGATTATTTCTCTCTCACTTGGTTAAATAACTGTTAGAGGATGAATCTCATCAGGATCTCATCCTAGTTAAGTAAATAATAACACAATTCTCATCTGGCGTGCGCTCCCAGCAATATGTTCAGGAGCAATATGCGAATGTTAATGTCTTTCTGGCCACGACGAGAGGACTTGAAGACAGAGGGAGTTTGTAATTTCGCGGTTCCTCCATTGAAGGAGGGCAGACTACAATGGTTTACTATATGGTCAATAGTTTCGGTTGCATGGCCACAATCGCAATACTTTGGCTTACCTACAATGCCCAGAGGTAAAACAACTGCACAATGAATTGACATCAGGTACGAGAGCAACGACTTTTAAAGCTATGATTTCTCTCCCACTTGGTAAAATAAAGAACTTCAGTTACTTGACTTCACAATGAAGATACAATGACAATGAAGATACATTGAATCTCAATAGTTTTTTTTTATCTGAATTAGTGATTGAAAGGACGTCAATTACTCAATGCATGTATTATGAATGTAAAATGGAAATAAACTGTTCATGTAAATCATAAGATCGAATCAATCTCAATAGGCTCTCACCTCTTTAATACAGAGCGCCATTCACAAGGGACAGTCTCAAAGGGTTCTCACCAGGTTTAAATAAAGGCAAGGCCGTAATTATAATCAAAATTGGAAGGGACACACCCCCCCCCCCCCCCCAATATTCAAATATGCTCAAAATGTCCCCCCCAATATATTGCTATTAAAAAAATAATTGCTATGCTATGTAAATAAAACAACAATTTGCTAAACCTTGGCCACAATATCTGGACTTGCCTTCAAATAATCAATGCATACATTCCTGTTCATATGACTGTGGTTATGGTTGCACTTTATTAATCCCTAATCTCTGCCATTACATACAATGAAACAAAAAATGGTAAAATAGAAAGTTAAAACAGAGCAATCTAATACAATACACTATTAGACATGATTGTAAAACATAAATAAAAAGTCCATCCCATGTGATAGTCAATTTTTAATATTTTAGGCAGGAAATGAGTTTTCAAATTTAGATATTTTTCTGGGTTGGGACCCCCAGACACCCTAGAAGATTTGGCCCCCCCAATGTTGACTCCATAGCTACGGCCTTGAATAAAGGACACCAGAAATAACATCTTTTGACTTTTACACGTTTCGGTTCTCAGAGATTAAGTAACAACAGCCAAACTATCTTGATGTAATTATTAAGTTATTATCGGTTTTATTTTATTTCATGAGATTAAAATGTAGTTTTAACTTCGAGGCAGAAAATGAGTGAAAGTTACAACACTTCGCGATTTATGTCCTTAATCTAATCAGTTGGGAACTCAAATTTCGATTCAGACTCTGACAGACTCTGTCTTCTCCACAGACCTGCTCTCCACCTGAGGACTGCTGCTTGCGTTGTGGCCGAAACGTCGTGAGAATTATTTTATTATGTTTTATTTTTTTATTATTTTTTTTATTTCCATTCTACGTGACTTTACCGAAAGAACCAAGAAGTTGGGAACTCGTTGAGATTCAATATCTCTTTACGAAACCAATACATTCATTATTGTAATCAATCGAGAACCCGTGATATTCATTACACTATATATTCATTCATTATTTAACAATGTAGGATCGGAGCTATATTACACTTCTCTTTGAAGTGCTCTTTATATAACCACGAGAATCCTCGAGAGATGTCTTCACTCCTTTAACAAGGCGAGATAACATATATTAATTTTACATTATTACCCTTTCTCTAACCAGGAAGGAGCTTATATAAATGACCCAATTATTATTCTTTATGCGGGTGAGAAATGTAATCTTCTTTCTGAAAGTGAGACCTTCAGTAAAGTAGATCAATTTATTTTATTTTATACCTACGTGACTTTACCGAAAGAACCAAAGAGTAAAGAACGTAGATCAAGTATTAACGTACATGGGATTTCACACCTCACTCATTATTTAAGTAAGGAAATAAATACATTTCACGTATTTATTCAAGAAGGTCTGCATCTCATGGCTCTTTTTCAGAAGAGTCCCGCCTCCCATTGTTTTGCGATTCCTTTTAGAACAGTGGGTCTCAGAGTGTGGTCCCCAGACGGTGATCCAGGTGAGCCACAGGCTGTGATACAAATGCAAGTTGATCCGGAAAATGTCTTTTTTTTATATACATTTTGTTTAGGACATTAATTAATATGTTACTTTAATTTTAAAATGAAGTTAGAAAAACTACCCTGATTAAACTACCCTAGCCCTAGGATCTAATTACTCCCCATGAAAAAAAAACACGTTATGGGTGCGTGTAAAAAATGTTTATGTTCCGGTAATATTAATCATTTGGTATGAGTGGTGTTTAGAGAGAAGTGCATGCGTTTTGTCACCAGGGGTGTGAGGCTGGGTGGTCCACGGAAAAGTTTGCTTCGGCTGAGTGGTCCGCGAGCCAAACACGTTTGAGAAACACTGCAATAGAGGAATGTGTGTTCACTCCACCCATCTTCACTCACGCCATCTCGTAGTCCTCATGCTGTGACCTCATCAATGGGGCATACGCCTATTCACTTGCAACGGCTTAGGGACTTCACAACCCCTGCTGGGCCAGCTCCCCGTTGGCTCAATAATGCTGAGGGACTGGAGGAAGCTTCCCCATTAATCAATGCTCAACTTGTGTTATACTGTATACTGCGCCTGGCCTTGGGACTCACGTCTGATCGCAGTTGTATTATGTTTTAGTATGACGATGTGGTGCTGGGTGCCCTGGCTCACCATCATAAAAGTACCAGTTCAAACACAGCTCGGATGTTAACTTAGCCCATCATTCCTTCAGGGTAGATTAAAGCGAGTACCACTTTGTGGTACGTCAACAGTACCTCTATGGAATGGCTTCCTTACCACATGTGTAATTTCAACTACTGGCGCGGGGCCGGCAATTGTGATGGGCACTTTGTCATGCTGATATGAACATAGTGACCCTTTTTGTTATAAAGGGCGTGAAGATGCTAGTAGGGGTGATGTCACGAGACACATATAATTAAAATCAAAAACCCCAGCCCTTTGTCAATCCACTTCTGAATGAAAGCATTCCCTTGCCGTGTAGGTGTTGAGAGTTGTTCGACTTGACAGTACTCCACTTCATACTTCACCGTGTTCGTCAGAGCAGAGCGATATGGATCAAATACTCAACCCTTGTACACGTCAACGTATAGAATGGCGTTTTTTCATTCAACACTCAACTATTTTAGGAACAAGATAATTTCTTGCCATACACAGTACTGCATATATTTTCACCAGTGAAGGTATGAATACTTTTTTAAATGGCCAAATTATTTGAATGATCTGGATGACATCGCCAATGCAATTTTAACTTTGAAGTTGTGTGTGGAATAATAAACCCCACTGATAGATTGAACTTTAAAACACTGTATTGAACATCCTGCCACAACACTGACCTCAAAGCATGGCCCCTGGTGTTCTGATAGTTCTGAAGATTGCCGACGCACTCTTCACTTCAACCCATGACCATAACTGACCTTTATAAAGGTGAACCTCGCTCATGACCTCCTACTAAAGGCTTACAAATGAAACAGCATCAGCAGCCTACTGTTCATCAATCCACTGCTATGTGAATAAATCCCCAATCCTTTGCCATCTCACGTGGTCCTGCATTGTAACAATCCACCTAGCACTTGCACAGGAGTTGATTTCACCACTCCGTCTTCTCGTAATATATCGTGCCCAAGCACCTTGCTTTCCTTAACAGCCAATGTAATGATAATTGGTTTGTTACCCTTTACTCTGGAAACAAAACTGACACCTTTTTTAACGAGGAGTCATGTTTACATAGACCACAATACCTGCAGTCAAAATGCAAACAAAAAACATAACTCTGATAATGTATGCACTGTCCTTGAAGTTGATTGGTCCACACCCGAGACAGCTTTCCTTAGAGCCTAGTCTCACATGGGTTGGACCAGATGACGCCAAAAGGCACACAACTCAAAGACAATGCACCATCAGAGTATAAGAGCTCGAGGTAAGCATTTACACCATTGGTACCTTATTTGCCAGTTAAAAATATGATAATTGTTTTTTTTAACCGTTTAATCTGGCAACAAAACTGACACCTTTTTTTTATCAGAGTTATGTTTTTTGTTTGCATTATGACTGCAAGTATTGTGGTCTATGGAAACATGACTTGTCGTAAAAAAAAGTGTCAGTTTTGTTGCCAGATTAAAGGGTAAAAAACCAATTACCATATTTTTTACTGGCAAATGAGGTACCAATGGAGCTAATGTGATGTCTAAAATTTGTTCAAGTTCTCCAATCGATGTGTTTTTATTTCTCTCAGTGCAATGTCTTTTCATGCATCTTTGCGCACTTTTCACATTGTTGTTGTTGTCATTGTCGATGTTTTCGATCCATATAATCAGTGTACACACTAACAATTATCTCCTTTAAAATATATTGCACTCGAGGCCAGGATGGATATGCATATGCGCCATTAAAATTTTTTTAATCGAATGCATTCGATTCATGGGGTGCAGTGAGTATGGAGAAGTGTATTGTATATCTGAATGAGTGGGGAGTGATTTCTCCTACTTGTGCAGCAATTGGAAGCCCACAGTCAGCGTCGAGCGCTCTCGAGGCAGTCCTCGTTTTCACTCGAGGGAACTTCTGAGAGCGACAACCACGAGAGTTAAATTCCAGCAAGAACAACCATCCATACGCGCGGCTTTCTGCGATGCCTTTTAAACGTGCGCTTCGTCTTCAACGACCAGTGCCGGATTATCCCAGTAGCAAAAGTAGCTACATAATGCTACAGGCCCCGCACTTTCAAGGGATCAGCGCCAAATGCTTTCAAGTTATGAATTCCGTGTCAGTGATTCTGCACTTGCTCTATTATTATAGTACTAAACCACCTTAAACTTTTATAAACGACTGGATGTTTAAGGTTAGCGATTTGTCGTATTATCTGGCTGTATAGCAAATTAAAAAATACAATTACTTTACTATGCAAGTTAAACATTTATGTGTCTTAATATTTACGTGTTTTTATTTAACATAGGGCCCCTTAATAACATATGCTACAGACTCCGCACTAGATTAATCGCTCACACGCCAGGCGCGACGAGACCACGCGGGTTTGCAGAGTGGCTCTGCCACGGAAAATGCAGGCAACCCCTTTGCACTGCGGCTCTTTAAGGACTGGCTTCGTGACCATTATTTATGAAGGAAACACCGTCTCGTATCCACGTGCATTGTGGCTCTTGAAATATCGAGGGATTTCTTTGTTGCTGAATTCTAACAAAAATGACTATTCTTGTTATTTTGGTTTCCGACCCCCGATTCTAGGATGAGTCCCCAATAGCAACACACCTTTATATGAATGTTTCGTTAATTGTGCAACATCGTTCCTTTAATAATCACGACCCCATGTAACGTACGAAAAGGCAGATGGACAGGGCTACAATGCATTACCCGCTTTCAGCCTCACCTTGAAAGCGTTAGAAACCAGTGCCTCCTCCAGGCACGCCGTTTAAAAGTCACGTGCTCGTCATCATCAGCCTTGGTCAAGCCACTGCTGGATGAAGAGCTCCACAATCGGCCGCCATCGCCAATTCTCCTGTGATATAATAATCCACCCTGCTCCATCTCATCGGTGCACATCCTCTCTGATGCGTGTTGCAAATCCTTGGCTGTCACACCGCTTAACACGTAGCAGGCTTTCGCGACCAATATTATTCATAATACAGGTTTTTGGGTCAGACCACGTTATTTATAAATGTGTCGTAACCCTCCACCACCCGACACGGCCAAACAGTAAAAACTGTGTCACGTTTTCAAAGGACCAATTAATTGACTTCTTTAGCCCACCGTGTACTGAAGAGAGAATCAACAGCATTTAAAAATGTGAGTACGACGTTTCGCTGGTAATTACAATCAGCTTCATCGGGCAAGAATGGTGAAGCTCTCCTGTTGCTTCCGGCCTTAAATAGAGCAGCATCAGAGTGACGTCATCATTTAATTCAATTCAATCTGGTGCAGTGATTCGAAGCAACAATTGAATGATTAACAATAATTGGAACAACAATTGAATGATTACCAATCATTGAAATAACAATTTAATGATTACCAATCTATATCATTACAATACCCTCCCCCTCCTTGCCTCGAATCAATGCACCAGATTGAATTGAATTAAATGATGACGTCACCCTGATGCTGCTCTATTTAAGACCGGAAGCAACAGGAGAGCTTCACCATTCTTGCCCGATGAAGCTGATTGTACTCAAATTTTAAAATGCTGTTGATTCTCTCTTCAGCACACCGGTGGGCTAAAGAAGTCAATTAATTTGTCCTTTGAAAGCGTAACACATTGTTTTACTGTTTGGCCGTGTCGGGTGGTGGAGGGTTACGACACATTTATAAGTAACGCGATCTGACCCAAAAACCTATATTATGAATGTCACACCGCTGTTTATTCTTCAACATCAGCCACCATCCCTTTTAGCATTTTGTCCTGCACAAGTACACTTTCCTCAAGAGTCTGAATTTAGTCTCGAGCTTCTGTTCTCTCCGAGTGCACGTGTTTAAGTTGACCACACGGGGGGAATCGTGCAGCTGTGGGGGTCGCTAGCCCCCGAGATCCCTCCCTCGATAATACTAACGGCCGGACTAACATCATCAATCGCCCCCCCGCTGCTAAGCGAACCGCCGCTAGGCTCCTCACCCAGGGTGTGGGAGCCGTCACCCGAGGGTTCCCCTCCACCGCGGGTCCGCGTAGCAGGCATGGATAACCACGCACGCGCACACCCACACACAGCTCTGCACGGCACTCACCCAACCCTGACCACTCACGTTAGGATCGCGCACCTGTGTTACACACGTCGTGAACGTGCGCGCACACACGCATACAGCTCCACACGCGATACCCACTCCTGCGCCGCTCTGCGCCGCGCTGGCCGCCCACGTTACGATCGCGCACCTTGGGCACGCCGATTACGCACGCCGAGAGCTTACGCAAGTAACGAGCGCACGCAAGCGGGGCACACGCCGACACGACGACTCGTCCCCTCCCCCACTCGCGCGTGCACGTCAACACAAATATCGTACAAGGACGATTCTCCTCTCACACGGCTGCGTAGTCACGCCAACACACCAAAAGTGCTCTCCCCGGGCGTTAACGCACACACCTCCGTACCCGCACAATCGTACAGAGACCACGGCCTTTATGCGTACAACGACCACACACTCGCGAATGCAGTGCACGCTAATACCACGTTCCAAAAACACCCAACAACACGGTTTTGTTACTACGCTCGAGATTTTATTAGCCCTTGCTAACCAACCGAGCCACCCGTGTGTGTGTGCGGGACAGCAAGGCGCTTCTAACCCACACTCTGGTGCCGTGTAGCCCTATTCTATGCTGCGCTCTCTGCTAAACCGCTTTCCTACTCGTCCTTACCCCGAACTAACCCTCTCCTACGGATCCTACCCTCCGCTCTGAGGTGTTGTAAGGCGCGCAACACGATACCGTCTGTAGTCCTTGGTGACCTTGCGGCGCTCAGATCGTCCTGCAGACAATCTAGCGGCTCGCCCGATGACTCCTTCGTCGCTGACCCCGTGTCCAAACTCCAGAAGAAGAGAGTTCCCTACTGCCCCTGCGTTTTCTTTTAAACTATTCACATCAAAGGCTAGGCGCCCCCGTCCCGACCGCCTTGGTCTCTCGACCAATCCTGAGCCTAGGATTTCCCGCTCTTTTGCGATCCCGCCGGCCTTTGAACTTTCGACCAATCAGTCGTCCCGGTTCCTGATCCCAGCTATCTGCCTTGCTGACCCGTGTTTGTGTTTGTATGCGTTTCTAACTGCGGGGCTCTCTGAGCTCGCCGTGGTCGTGCGATCTCAAATCCGCCCACGGCGCCGCAGTGTTACTTGGCCTGGGAAGGGTCCTGTCCAATTCCCTGGCCCTGAGAAACCGTGGGGTAACCCCCCTAGGGGGCCCTCGGGTGAAAACTCAGGGTAGGTGACCCGACCACGAGGCCCTACGTGGGTGCGGGTGCGTGTTTATGTGGGGGGGGTGATGGGGGGCAGTGCGGCGGTGGAAGCCGGGCGGCTCCCTGGCTCGGCCGAGCGGCCCCGTCGCTGTGGCACCACATAGCCCCCCGGGGTGCCAGTCCCCGTCCCGGGTTGACTGGAGCACCTCGCCTGGGTTGCCCCCACGAGGTATCGCCGCGGGGTCCGCGGGATTCGCCCGGCCCTTGTGGCTGGCCTCGGGGGTGGCGGCTCCGTCTCCTGGGGCTCCGGCGGTGGTCTCCTCCTCCATTCCAACGGCTCCCCTCGGTCTCTGGCACCTGCGGGCTGGGGAACAAACTCAGAGGCGGTGGGGTTTAAGGGTCGCCGTCCTCGTCGCCCCCGGCCCCGCCCGGGGCCCCTCGGAGCCCGGGGCTCCGTGGGGCCCATATACTGCGCGAGGCCCCCGGGCACGGGGGGTAGGGGGACCCCGGGGTTTCGGGGTACTTGGACGGCGGGGCTCCCCCCCTCGGGGGCTGCTCGCCACGGCTTCAGTCGGCGGATGTTGACCACCATCTCCCGGCCCCTCTCTCCTCCCTGAATCAGCACCGTCCATGGTGAGATCTGCCGTCTCACAATCCAGGGTCCTCGCCAGTAGGTGGTCAGCTTCCCCACCTGTCCGGCACCGACGCGGGGAGTGTACAGCCACACCTCGGAGCCCGCAGTGTAGAAGGGGGGCTCCATACGGGGTCGGGCGCCCTGCTCTTGCCGCTGGTGCGCGGCCTCTCCGTGCGGGTAGGCTCGGCCCCTGGCCCCTCGCAGGGTCTCCAGCAAGTGCTCCACGGGGTGGCTCCCTTCCTCCCGTTGCGGCGGAGGGACACCGAACAGCAGATCTGCGGGCAGGCGAGACTCGCGACCAAACATCATTAGGAACGGGGTCTGTCCTGTAGATGTGTGAACGGCGGTGGTGTAGGCGAACAGGGCATAGGGGAGGTGTTCGTCCCAGTCCTGTTGATTCGCGGCCGCCATGCGTTTAAGCTTCCCGGCCAGAGTCTGGTTCATCCTCTCTACCATCCCGTTCGCCTGGGGGTGATATGCCGTGGTTCGGTCCTTCTGGATCCCGAACTCTCGGCACAGCGCCTGGAATAGTTCGGCCTCGAATTCACTACCCTGGTCGGTAATGACTCGTTCGGGGATCCCGCACTTAAGTACGTAGTTTTCCACGAAGGCCCGGGCCACTACGAGGGCTGTTTTATCCGGGATAGCCACCGCCACGGGGTAGCGGGTGAAGTACTCCACCGCTACAAGAATATATCGGTTGCCCCGGTGGGATCGTGGAAAGGGCCCTTGCAGGTCGATTCCGACCAACTGATTCGTCCGACTGACTCGGAACGGCCTCAGGGGTACCTGGTACCTCGCCGGCTTTTGCCCACACTGCTGACAGGCCCGGCAGCCCTGCACCCAGGCGGCCACATCTTGCGCCAATTTAGGCCAGAGATACTGGCGACGCAGAGTCTCCCGGGTGCGCCGTTCCCCATCATGGCCCCCGAGCGGGTGGTCGTGTACCAGTCGTAGCAGCTGGGGTCGCACCTGGGCAGGAACACAGATACACCCCGGCTGGCCGGCCTCGGTTAACTCCCGTACCACTCCGTTCTGTACACACAACCGGGCATACAAACCGCTCCAGGGTCCTGGTAGGGCGCTCTTTTCCTCCCGCAGTGCCGCCTCCACTGCCGCCAGATCCGGATCTCGCTGCTGGGTCTGTCTCAGCTGCTCGTCGTTTAGGCCCGGGAAGGCACAGCCGACGTCCTCCTGGGTCCGTCCGATCGGGTCCCGAGCCGCGGGTCCCGCGCTTGCCGGGCGGTCGACGGGATCCTCAGTGCCACCTGCGAGGGTCTCTGTGGCGCACACTGCACTCTCTCTCGGGGGGGGGAGTTTAGTTTCCGCGCGCTCCTTGGGTTCTGCTGCCTGGCGGCAGCGTCCCCCCGTGAAGCACGGGCAGGCGTCTCCCTCCCTCGTCTCAGCGCGCACCGCGGGCCGTCTTGACAAGGCGTCCGCGTTCGCGTGTGTCCGCCCCGCTCGGTACTCGATCTGCAGGTTGTACTCCTGCAGCTGCGCCAGCCATCGAGCCATCTGCCCCCGCGGTTCCTTGAATGTAAGGAGGAACTGCAGTGCATAATGATCGGTGCGCACACGACATTTCCTGCCGTACAAGTACGGTCGGAACTGTTTACACGCGAAAATTACAGCATACAGTTCCTGACGGGTTACACAATAGTTCAGTTCGGCCCCGCTCAGGGTCCGACTGGCGTACGCGATGACCCGCTCCGTCCCACCCTGCACTTGCGACAGCACCGCGCCCAGCCCACTGCTGCAGGCGTCAGTGTCCAAAATAAAATCGGTGGTGAAATCTGGGAAAGCCAAGGTGGGGGTGTGGGTGAGGTGGTCTTTGAGTGTGGTGAAAGCCGTCTGGCAGGCCTCCGACCACTGATAGGGGTTCTTAGGGGAGGTGAGTTGGGTGAGGGGGCGTGCAATCTCACTGAATCCCTTTACAAATCGACGGTAATAAGTGGCGAGTCCCAAGAATGACCTGATCTCCGTCAGGTTCCTCGGCCGCGGCCAATCCACTACGGCACGCACCTTCTCGGGATCGGTGCTCACCCCTGCCTCGCTGACTCGGTGTCCGAGGTACCCCACCTCGCGTTGCGCAATGTAACACTTACGTGGCTTGAGCTTGAGATGGGCTGCTCGCAGTCGCTGGAATACTTCCCGCAGCCTGGACCAGTGTTCGGACAGCGACCTACTGAACACTATTACGTCGTCCAGGTAAATCAGGCACTGTTCCCACTGCAAGCCCCGCATCACCAACTCCATCAACCGCTGGAACGTCGCGGGCGCGTTAGTGAGTCCGAACGGCAACACTCGAAACTCAAACAGGCCCATCGGGGTGGTGAATGCTGTTTTTGGCCGATCCTCCTCCGTCATCTCCACCTGCCAGTAACCGGACGCCAGATCGAGGGTGGAAAAATACCGCGCTCCTGCGAGACTGTCGAAGGTGTCGTCGATGCGTGGGATGGGAAAAGCGTCGCCGAGGGTGACTGCGTTCAATTTTCGGTAATCAACGCAGAACCGAGTCGATCCGTCCTTTTTCGTTACCAGTACCACCGGGGCAGACCAAGGGCTCGCGGAGGGCTGGATTATGTTATCGCGTAGCATATCCGTGACTGCCTCTTTGATCTGGGTCCGTTCAGGCGCGCCCACTCGGTATGCGGGGAGTTTGATGGGTCGGGCTGCACCTGTGTCAATTTGGTGCTTGACCAGGTCGGTCCGGCCCACGTCCGAATCGTGCTCACTGAACACGTCGGCGTACTCCCGCAATAACCCGCGCAGCTGATCGGCCTCCCCCTTAGGTAAGGCTGCCCAAGGCACATGTAGCGCATCCTGCAGGGGAACAATCTCGGCTCGGGGGGTCGGGCCGACTCGCCAGGCCAGATCCTGGCTGTCCTCGGGGCGGCCAGGGTCCTCCGCCCAGAGTGCGAACACCGAGTCGTTCGAGTGGCGAGCGTGCAGGGGGTGTACGGTGGCTACCGGGGTGCGTCGTCGTATCATTGCCGGGGTACTGTGTGGGTTAAACACACGTATAAACAGCCGGCCCCCATCTGCGTTTACCAGTGTGGCTGACCCTACCACCCCGTATCGCGATGCCAACTCCGGGTGAGGAGTCAGCATTACCTCGCCCGATGGTCGGTGGGTTGGGTCGGTGGAGAGGGTTGCCACTGGCACCAGCATCTCGGCGAGAGGCCCGATGGTGACGGCCGACACCAGCGTAGCGGCCACGGGTGTGAAGCGTGGGCGATTCGGCTCCTGTCCTAGGAACGGAATCCGCTCCCCGCTGCCCTCCACCGTAGCGCATCGTTGCCGGGGCTGTACGTTAAGTCCCAACTTTTCCAGGAGGTCCGTTCCTGCAATGCACTCGTGGCACAACACACTCGAAACGTAGAATTCCTGTGTGCACACCTGGTTTCCTAGACGGACCTCGAGGGAGACCTTCCCCAGCAACCCCATCCCGGCTCCGCTTGCCGTGTGCAGCGCGCGATCCGGGGCCTGCAGGCAGCCCACGTCCACCCCGAGCATGCTGCAGTGCGCGGCGCTCATGAGAGAGGCCACGGCGCCCGTGTCCAACAGGATCCGGGTGCGCTGCCCGTTCACCTGGCCTTCCACCAGCGACGTGGCTCCCGTTATCCCTGCCACCAGCTCCCGCAGCCAATCGCCCGAGGTCCATGCGCCCTTGGGTGTTGTCGTTGTAACCTGTTTATGGATCACTCGCTCGCCATTATTATTACAGCTGGTTTGGGTCGGGTCTACGTCGATTTCATCCCCTGGTGGTCCCCTCTCTAGGGGGGGCTTAGTGTTTGACCTATGCATCGGCCTCGCACGGGCGCGCTGAGGGCAGTCCCTCATGAGATGCCCTCGACGGTCGCACACATAACACGTCCTGGGAGGAGTGGCGGCTCTGTGGCGAACTTTCTGCCCACTCCCTCCTCCCCCCGTGCGCTGTTGCTCATACTCTGCTTCTAGTCGGGCTATCCTCCCAGTTAATCCTCCTACCTCGGCCTGGACCGTCTCTACCATTGTCTCCAGCGCAGTCATGTGTGCCCGTACTTGGGTTACCTTGTTGTCTACTTGGGTTACCCTGTCACCTACCTGGGTTACCCTGTCACCTACCTGGGTTACCTGGCCGGAGACATCCTTTATACCCGTTTGTATACCGGCAACCCATCCCGGGGTTGTCTCGCGGGACACTGGAGGTTCTCTTTCCCGGCCCCTTACCGTCCTCGCGAGCTCCTGTTCCTCCTCCTCGTCTTCCGAGAGCAGGCTCGCAATGGCGCGCTCTCGTCCCAGCCCCCGGAGCTGCGCGCGTTCGCTGTGAATTCTTTCACACTTACGTGCGCGCTCGACAAGGGTGTTAAAGGGAAGACGTGGGCAGCTCATGTCTGGCTGCCACCACGCCGTGCGAGACAGGTACCGCTGGATTTTCTCGGCAGCCAGTTCCTCAATAACCTCAGTTGCGTACCCCGGGCGTGCGATCTTTGTTAACTCGCGCACATCCTCGGCGTAATCACGGAGATCTTCGCCAGGTTGGCGACGGCGCGCCTCTAAGGCCGATTTTGCTTCCTCCTCGTCACGCGTGCCAAAACGCTGATCGAGTCGGCGCATCAGCTCCTCTAGCTGTGTCTGTGCGCTCGCGGGTAACGCTTCTACAAAATCGGCTGCCCGCCCATCAAGATTCATATTAAGTTGACGTACTGCCTGCGCGTCCGTCCATCCATTAATTTCCTTGGCCCCTAAGAGATTGCGGGCGAATGCCTTCCACGAAGGGGCCCCCCGGCCGGTAAATATCAGTCTTATTTTAGCGTGAGGTAACGCGGGGGTCCGTACCGCTTCCGACACCAATTTGTGGGGGTCGCTAGCCCCCGAGATCCCTCCCTCGATAATACTAACGGCCGGACTAACATCATCAATCGCCCCCCCGCTGCTAAGCGAACCGCCGCTAGGCTCCTCACCCAGGGTGTGGGAGCCGTCACCCGAGGGTTCCCCTCCACCGCGGGTCCGCGTAGCAGGCATGGATAACCACGCACGCGCACACCCACACACAGCTCTGCACGGCACTCACCCAACCCTGACCACTCACGTTAGGATCGCGCACCTGTGTTACACACGTCGTGAACGTGCGCGCACACACGCATACAGCTCCACACGCGATACCCACTCCTGCGCCGCTCTGCGCCGCGCTGGCCGCCCACGTTACGATCGCGCACCTTGGGCACGCCGATTACGCACGCCGAGAGCTTACGCAAGTAACGAGCGCACGCAAGCGGGGCACACGCCGACACGACGACTCGTCCCCTCCCCCACTCGCGCGTGCACGTCAACACAAATATCGTACAAGGACGATTCTCCTCTCACACGGCTGCGTAGTCACGCCAACACACCAAAAGTGCTCTCCCCGGGCGTTAACGCACACACCTCCGTACCCGCACAATCGTACAGAGACCACGGCCTTTATGCGTACAACGACCACACACTCGCGAATGCAGTGCACGCTAATACCACGTTCCAAAAACACCCAACAACACGGTTTTGTTACTACGCTCGAGATTTTATTAGCCCTTGCTAACCAACCGAGCCACCCGTGTGTGTGTGCGGGACAGCAAGGCGCTTCTAACCCACACTCTGGTGCCGTGTAGCCCTATTCTATGCTGCGCTCTCTGCTAAACCGCTTTCCTACTCGTCCTTACCCCGAACTAACCCTCTCCTACGGATCCTACCCTCCGCTCTGAGGTGTTGTAAGGCGCGCAACACGATACCGTCTGTAGTCCTTGGTGACCTTGCGGCGCTCAGATCGTCCTGCAGACAATCTAGCGGCTCGCCCGATGACTCCTTCGTCGCTGACCCCGTGTCCAAACTCCAGAAGAAGAGAGTTCCCTACTGCCCCTGCGTTTTCTTTTAAACTATTCACATCAAAGGCTAGGCGCCCCCGTCCCGACCGCCTTGGTCTCTCGACCAATCCTGAGCCTAGGATTTCCCGCTCTTTTGCGATCCCGCCGGCCTTTGAACTTTCGACCAATCAGTCGTCCCGGTTCCTGATCCCAGCTATCTGCCTTGCTGACCCGTGTTTGTGTTTGTATGCGTTTCTAACTGCGGGGCTCTCTGAGCTCGCCGTGGTCGTGCGATCTCAAATCCGCCCACGGCGCCGCAGTGTTACTTGGCCTGGGAAGGGTCCTGTCCAATTCCCTGGCCCTGAGAAACCGTGGGGTAACCCCCCTAGGGGGCCCTCGGGTGAAAACTCAGGGTAGGTGACCCGACCACGAGGCCCTACGTGGGTGCGGGTGCGTGTTTATGTGGGGGGGGTGATGGGGGGCAGTGCGGCGGTGGAAGCCGGGCGGCTCCCTGGCTCGGCCGAGCGGCCCCGTCGCTGTGGCACCACACAGCTCGGTGCGTCTGGCACCAACGGCAACGGCCGTTCACCACGAAGTGTCGGTGACGCCACCACGGTGCTCGTGCCATGCTCGGTGGATTTTTTAGGTCACTTTAAGAGTCGAAGTCCCGCTGACAGGAGGTCACGGAACAGACCCAGATGCCATGGGTTGACTGACTGAGATGACTGGCAGAAGCACCAACCGCGATCCCAACTGTGCCAACGCTCTGCGTTTTAGCTGCCTGGCGCTCCGCTCATTGTGTGTGAGCATCGCTCATCTGCCCTCCGTTGTTGTCGGAGGGTGACTGCCTTCCAACTCCCCAGTAGCGTCCTTCATGAACCTCCTCCACAGAGACCTATCTTGACACTGCTGGTACCAGGCATCGGCAAGTCCAATCAGCTCCACATCCTTCCATACCACATCAGTCAATCTTTTCTCGAGCCTGTGCTGCGCCCGTTTAGCCCCATCTATCCGGCTGAACAGAAGCTGCTTGGGCATGCGTTGGCTGGGCATAGGGGCTGCATGGCCCAGCCAACGCAGCCTCGACTGCTGGAGGAGCTCACTGATGGGACAGTGTCCAGATCATTCAAGGATCTGTGAACTCATCACACAATCCAGTCTGGTTAAACCCAGGATGGATCGTAGGCAGGCTAACCTGAATGTTTCAAACCTGCGCAGATGTTCAAATTCAGAATATTTATTTATACTGGAGCAATCGGATGCGCTATGAAGCTCCTTTTACAGATGTCCAGTTGGGGCAGGTCCGAATGTTACAACAACAAACAATACAAAAACACAATAGGATTGCAAAGTATAGCAAAGGTAAACAAATCACACAAAAAAACGAAACTATTTTTTATTTGACCAGGTACTATACAGCCCATTGAGCTTCTTCTTCAGACATCACCTGGCCACATATTATAGCTCAACGAAGTGGCCCATATGTGGACATGTATAGCAGGCAAAATAATCTAAACGATCTAAAAACATGTTTCTAAATGTGGAGGGGAAAACCAGAGGACCCGGATAAAAATAAAATTCCACGCGACCACGGGGACAGAGACATGCAAACTCCAAATAAACAAGCATTGGTTCGGGTTGGGATCGAATCCCCGATCTCCTGCATACCAGGCAAGGAAGATAACATCTCGCCACAGTTTCGCAAGCACAGAGAAGGGAGGGCATAACTGTGGCTTTGTATTTGTAGTGACATCGCTGGATGGCACCATGCTGTAAGTGAAGTGCCGGCCCTACAGGACACGGTGGTGGGTGTCGACCTAAGTGGAAGGTCTTTTTAGGCCATGGCCCTCTGGTTGACCCGGGAGGACACGTGACCGGTTAAGATGACAGGGGGGCCCCCAAGAGGGGGCTAGGGGAGTCACGTGATTGGGACCCAGGTTCTTCCCGATGGTTCTGGAAGGGGGGCGTGGCCAAGGGCGGAGCCGGCCATGCCGCAGGGAATAGAAGCCGAGTCCCGAGAGGGATCAGGGTTGTTCATTCCGGGAAAGAAACCCTTCGTCTACGATCTCCGTCCTACTAGTCTTCCAGCACGTGGACCCGAGCAGATGCTGTTGGTCCCAGGTCCGTAGTAACAGTTACTTGGTAACTAGTGTAGTTAGCCGGGTGGTCACCACCCAAGGTTGTCATTGTGTTAAGGGGAAGTGTACCCCGTGTGTTGGAACTAAATAAATACGCTGCCTCCAAAGTCTACATCTGCATAATAAGTTGAGCCCACTACATTTTGAACGACAGGCCAAGTAGCTTCCACACAGCGTTACGCAGCTGATGAAAAGAGAATGTCGCTAAACTGATTCTGAGCTGGTGATAAGCACACTGCCCAATAAGTTGGGCATCTGGCACCAAAACAAAGATCCCCCGTATCGCCTTAACAGACTGTGGGGGCAAGTGCTATTTGTGAGCACCTATAAAGGCCGGCACGGCACAAGAGGGGGTTGGGTAGCCAACACCACACCCGGCCGCCTTTGTTTCCCGCGTGGTGATGTTTACACACCACGCATTGGATGCTCATTTTAGGCTGAGTCGACCTAGGGGATGCTCAGGACCGGTTCAGATAATCGTCACTGGTGATGGTCGCGAGCGGGAATCGAACTCGGGTCGCTGGGTTCGCAGCGGAGTGCGCGAACCGCGACACGACCTCTCCCCATATCTGGCACCACCACTACCTCGACCAACCACGTGGAGGATGGAGTTACGGGCTGCTCCGTAAATTCTCCTCCTCCCTTACCCCCCTCCTCTCTCTCTCATTACCCTCCCTTATTCTCCACCACCCCCCCCATGCGATACACGCCCCTGCATTCCCCTTTCCTCCCTCTCCCTCCTCCCTCCCTCTCATACCTCTCTTTCTCCTCCCCCCCTCTTCTCCCTCCTCCCTCTCTTTTTTTTTACGATCGGTGTAGTCGGCACTTTTCTTCGTTCATCATTTCGTTTTTTTAATGTGTTGCTTTATGTAACCCCCCCCCCCCCTTTTCTCCTCCTTCTTCCCTCTCTCTCTACCCCCTCTCTCTCTCTCTTTTGCAATATCAACCAAACTGCCTTTTAATTTAAGAACACAGCACTTAGTAGTACATTTTGTACAAGGTACTCGTATGTAAATGATTACAATATCTTACAATCGTACGAGCATTTTACACCCATCGCTTACATCCCGTAACCGATGGAATTCCGTACTTGCGAAAAATGGACAGCAGAGGGCTGTACAACAAAATCCATTGTTGTACTGCACCTCTATGCTCCAGCATCTATGCTTCCCATTTTCGCTAACCAACACTGGCCAGCGTAGCAAATAGTCAAATAACCCCCCCCCACCCCCACGACGTGCATGACGTGGGGAGAGACGTTGACTAGAAGTGAATTGAAACTCCGCTGCACATGTCCTCAATCGTGCTTCTCATATACAAATATACATGAAAATACAAGAGGGCAGTTTCCAAGCTCTAAAATGCTTAAAGTTTACCAACACGTTAAGCTAAAAAGGTTCACCGGACACAAACTGAAATCAGCGTGACTATCAAAGCACCGTTTTACTTGACCGACACCCTTTTCAACCAGGCTAACCTGACGCACGCACACACCTGCAAACCTACCCCCCCCCCCTCTCTATCCCCCCCCCCCTCTCTATACCCCCTCTCTCTACCCCCCCTCTCTCTCTACACCCCCTCTCTTCCTACTCTATGTCTATGTTCCCCCTGTTTTCTATGTCATTTTTTTTACTACGACAAGTGCTGCATCTGCACCCCGCCCTTCTCGCAGTCCTACGGCCTCCGACGGTAGCTCATATCTGCATGCAGAGCTCCCCGTCTTCTGGCACCGAGCACACGGCCTCCTCCAGTGCCCACTGCTCCTTGAAGGCCGGCACGGCGTGGGTCAGCCACACCCTGGCTCCGACCAGAGCGCAGAAGATGCCTAGGCTGCTGGCCGGACGGTTCCCCTCCAGGGCCACCTTCCTCGCCCTGATATGGCGAGCTTGGCGTAGCCGACGAGCACGTTGACCAGCCCCTGAAGATGTTGGGATCCGTCGCCCTTCGGGTATCCAACGATGAGGACCGTCGGGGAGAAGTGGAGGCTGAACCTTAGGAGGCTGTTTCTCAGGACCTTGAACAGCGAGTCCAGGCTCTTGCACTCCACGTATTGGTGCGCCACCGTCTCCACTTTACCGCAGAACCGGCACTCCGGGGACGTGTCGGTGAAGCGCGCCAGGGAAGCGTTGGTGGTGACGGTGCCGTGGACGATGCTCCAGCTGAGGTCCTCTCCTCTCTCCCCTCCCTCTCCTCTCCTCTCTTTTTTACGCTCAGAGGAAACAAGAAGATGCTCGGTGTAGTCGGCACTTTGCTTCGTTCATCTTTTCATTTTTTTCAATGCTTTGCTTTACGTGCCCCCCCCCCCCCATTTAAATGAAAGATTTCACGAAATATTTCACGCTCTGCTCTACTCCTTCTTACCCCCCCCCCTCTCTCTCCCCCCTCTCTCTCTCCCCCCTCTCTCCCTACTCTATGTCGATGTTCACCCTGTTTCCTCTCCTCTCACTCCCCCCCCTCTCTTTCTTCTCTCTTTTTTTCTCCCTCCTCCCTCTCTCTTCTCTCCCTCCCCCTCCCTCTCATCTCCCTCCTACCTCCCCCCTCCCCCTCCTTTCCATCCCCCTCCTCTCCCTCCCCCCTCCCTCTCCTCTCATCTCCCTCCCTCTCCCTCCTACCTCCCTCTCTCACTCACGCGTCCCGCACCATTTCCACACAGACGCACGTACGCACGACTCATCCTCGCGTCTTCCTCTCGTCTTCCCTGTTGATGTAAAAACAACCCCCCCCCCCACGAACGACGCCACCACCCCGCCACCCACAGTAGCCATCGCCTGCAGCAGCATCAGCATCACCAGTCACCACCACCACCACGGAATTGCAGCATCTCGCACGGAGCGGCCACAGACACGGAGAGGGGGGAGAGAGACGGACCGGAGGCAGCCAAAGGCGACTGCTGCCGGGGCCGCTGCGTGAGAGCGGTGTGCGGCTGAGAGTCGGTGTGCCTCTTGTCTGCATCCATCGAGTGAGAACACACGCGGACACACACACCATAGACACACACACAACCAGACACACACCACCATAGACACACACACATCCAGACACACACAACCAGACACACACACACCATAGACACACACACAACCAGACACACACACACCATAGACACACACACAACCACACACACACACACCATAGACACACACAACCAGACACACACACACCATAGACACACACACACCATAGACACACACACACCATAGACACACACGCACCATAGACACACACGCACCATAGACACACACGCACCATAGACATATACACACACAACCAGACACACACACACCACGTGGTCTACACACAACTGTTCATGTGTATCGAACACTCTTACCATAGACACACACACAACCAGACACACACACACACCGCGTGGGCTACACACAACTGTTCATGTGTATCGAACACTCTTAACATAGACACACACAACCAGACACATACACACACCGCGTGGGCTACACACATCTGTTCATGTGTATCGAACACTCTTACCATAGACACACACACACACACCACGTGGTCTACACACAACTGTTCATGTGCATAGAACACTCTTACCATAGACACACAACCAGACGGGCACACACGGATAAGAGTGCCCGTGCTGTACAAAACTGTTCATATTCTAGTCAATACTTTACAGCCCGCTGTACACAGACGGCTACACACTGACACACACGTTGTGTATGTCATATGTAACTGTTCGCATGCACGTTATATACAGAACCATGTGTATGCTGTACAGAACGCACACCTAGCAACCCCTTATGAGTGTGCCTCCCTTATTACATACCGATTCAAACCTTATTGGTTCGGGGAAAGGACAACAAACTAAAAATAAAAAGCAATTCTAAAGAAATTATGTTTAAATCTACATTTAAAAGTGCATAACTACAGTGGCTTCCTAATATCAGAAAGAAGAACGTTACAGACGGCCGCAGAAGCGCATCTGAAAGCGCGCGATGTGGCGGCCGTCTTTGTTTGATGGTTAGCCAAAAGCCGCTGCGAGGATGACCGGAGTTTGCGTGATGGTTCATGCTCCTTGATAAGATCAGCAAGGTATTTTTATTTTATTTTTGGCAAACACTTTGTGTGTAATAAGTGCGATCTTATAACAACGTATTTGTTCAATAACCTGAAGCCAACGCAGCTCGGCGAGCACTGGACTGATATGGTCAGATCTTGCAGTACCACCCGTACACTGGTTTGCCAGATGTCCTGTGGAGTAGTGAGTTGCAATAACCGAGCCTTGTCGATACTATGCTCCACGCCACTGTGTTGGTTATGTCAAGACTCAATAGTGGTCGAATGTGTCATAGAGCCCTGATGTGAAAATTTCAGGACTTGACTATATTTTGCACGTGGTGATCAAACGGAATATTCTGGTCGAGTAGACGAGTCGAAAAACTGAATCCTGGAGTCTGCGACTGCCACACCTGATCCTCCCATAAATGTTGTCACCTGATCCCGAGGCACTGCATTCACCACTACCTGGAGTACAGAATTCACAGGGCTTGGACCTAGACTGTGGAATGCCGCTATGCCCTCCCACATCAGCAATTGTGACTCTGTCAGCACTTTTAAATCCAGTGTGAAAACCTATTTTCATTCATTGGCATTTCCTGAACGTAGTTTTATTGGATTTTACCCAAACTGTACTGTAATTGTATCAGAATCGTTATACTGGAGAAGGAATCTGATAAGCTATGAAGCTCTTTTTCACAGATGTTCAGTAGGGAGCGGGTCATCAAGTTACAACAAAAAACAATATTATTAACTTCTAACGTAGTTATTCATTTCATCTGTACTGTATTGTGAGTGCAGTTATTATTTTATTGGATTTCATTTGGAATTTATTGATACTTGGGAGTGCAGTTTTTTTTTGTACAGCGCTTTGAGATTTCGTTATGAAAGGGGCTTTTATAAAATCAACATCACTCTTTGGTTCTTTCGGTAAAGTCACGTAGAAAATAAAATAATAGAATACGACGTTTCGATTGCAAC
Organism: Lampetra planeri; assembly: GCF_965212315.1. Taxonomy (NCBI): domain Eukaryota; kingdom Metazoa; phylum Chordata; class Hyperoartia; order Petromyzontiformes; family Petromyzontidae; genus Lampetra; species Lampetra planeri. The sequence goes on from NC_136110.1 coordinate 20,760,155, forward strand.
ACAAGCAAAACAACATCAGGTAAAAATGAAGGAGAATAAAAACATAGTAAACTTAGAAACACAATACAACACAACACAGAGAGCCGGCCAACACAACAGCCAACATCCCACGTGGCTGTCCACGCTCCTCCATAGAATGACAAACAGAAAGACAGCGCCACTGTGTCGAGGCCTTAAATAGAGGGGGGAGGGGTTGGGGCATAGAGAGAGTGGGGGGGCAGAGGACAATGAGAGAGTTGTGTGGAATTCCGGACCATAGTGGCCGGAGGAGAGACAATGGACTCTAAACAAACCAGCACGGCAATATTTAGAGCAAGAAAATCGGAAGTTTGAGAAAGCAAATTTAGTAAAATTAGGAAGTGTAATGCAATGCAACACATTCTTACCTAGTGATGGTTGCTTGTGTTGCAATCGAAACGTCGTATTCTATTATTATTTTATTTTCTACGTTACTTTACCGAAAGAACCAAAAAGTAATTCCTGCAGTCACGAAAGCTTCGAATCGAGTTTAAAATAAACATTATTATTACTACAGACCGAGTTTTGACTGATGCATACACACTGTCAGTATATGGTAGATTTGGAATGAATATATTACATATGGTATTGTGTGTGCTGTGTGAGTTACTAGGACACCACAGTACAGTATAAGTATATTGTTATACGATTAGTGTATATACACACACACAGACACATAATACACTGTTGCGGGTGTGTGTATATTATGTCTGTGGTGTACAATTCAGTTGGTGATCCAGCCCTCGAGTCAAACAACCAGGCACCGAGAGACATCCAACCTTCCCACCTATTTATATCACGCAGTACAGATAGATAGACAGATAGCCAGGCAGACAACTGGACACGTGGAGAGATCAACAGAAAGACAAATCAACGGACAGGCAGACAGATAGGCAGACAGAGTGGAACATTGACGGATGGACATGCGAAATGGAGCTGCAACGAGGCATCGATTGGTCAATTAGTATTGATTCTTAAGCTCATGCTACCTGCATTGAATCACGTGTGTAAGGATAAATTAATCAGTTTTGGGCAGTGACACGGTCTAGCGGTAGTGCGTTCATCGCCGGTTACAAAGATGCGCGTTCGGTTCTAACCCAGTGGCTGCCCTGGTAAATACTGTGGGTGTGGTAACCGTAAAAGTACGCACCGTTTTGCTTCACAGTGAACGTTAAAGATCCCATTACGGCATTTGCAAGAGGAGGTCATCGTGACGTTCCAAATTTAGAAATTACCTGCAAATGTACGGTATTGGAATGTGCACAACAATAATCGACCCCCGTCCTACGGAAACTTGGCAGGACCCTCCTGAAAAGGTCATGAGACTCGGTGAAGCTTTCTTGGGTGAACAAAACATACAATTATCAGGATATTTTTTTCAAATCGCACACATACATTGCATGCGATGGGTTTGTCCAACCTCTGCAGCTGCATCAGTAACAGTGATAAACAAGATTCAATTCTTGAATCGTATCATGACCCTGAATCGTGACAAGTCATCGACTAAAGAGAGACAAAACACGCCAATAACGAAGTACAAGGTCAGACAGCTAAAAACAGACGGACAGACGGCTAACCAGACAGACAAGTCGACAGACAAATGCCATCTGAATAGGGGCCGTCTATAAATGACGTCACGCGGATTATGGACGATTTTTGACCTCCCCCCCTCGTCACACAGCGTCACAAAAAGTCAGACCCCCCCTCAAATATGACGTCACAAAGCTCTGCCCCCCCCCCCAAAATCATATTTCCATTTTGAAAATAAAACATGCTTCAAATCGCTTTAAACTATTGTCATTGTAGTGCCTATTTAATGTGGCGCTGCACTCTGATGTCGTAGGAGTGTTGTTATAACAATTAGTGTTGTTATAACAATTCTAAGTTGATTTAAAGTTGCGCATTTTGATGTAACGTCACATTTCTCCCCCCCCCCCCCTCGTCACACATCGTCACAAATGTCTGACCCCCCCCCCAGGTGCGTGACGTCATTTATGGACGGCCCCATAATGGCCACAGCAAGACCTGTGTGCTCTACTCATTGATCGAAGCCTGACATCGAGGCACTTTCTTTGCGCCGTACGTAGCCAGCCTATAGCTGTTACACACAGCAGTGCCTGCCAGCCCAACTGCTCGTACATCACGACAGTGGAATGGCGTGTGATGCATTATCACTACGGCATGCTCTGTAATATCACCACATGCTCTGTGTTGACAGTGACTGTCTAAGTTACTGTCGTCAATTTGGGAGCGGTAGTGTAGCGATTCAATCTAGATTTGAAGTTTTCGTGACTGCAGGGATCCATACTCTTTGGTTCTTTCAGCAAAGTCACGTAGATGTAAAACAAAATAAATGATATCTACGTGACTTCACCGAAAGAACCAAAGAGTATGAGTGTAGCAATTAACGCGCTGCGCTATGAACCCGGCCATCTGAGTTCGACTCATCGCCATCACCGGTGACGATGATCTGAACTGGTCCTGGGCCTCCCCAAGGTCAAGTCAGCATCAACTGAGTACCTGTGTGATGTGTAAACATCTCCGCAAGGGAGACAAAGGCGGCTGGGTGCGGTGTTGGTCACCCACCCTCTCATGTGCTGTGCAAGCCTTCATAGGTGCTCGCTAACAGCACTTTCCCCAACAATCTGTTAAGGATTCATACTCTTTGGTTTTTTCGGTAAAGTCACGTAGGTAAAAAACTTAAATAAATGAAAACAACTAAATTAAAACAACTAAATTAAATCACGACGTGTCGTGATTTAATTTTGTTGTTTTCATTGATTTAAAATTTTTACCTACGTGACTTTACCGAAAAAAACAAAGAGTATGAATCCTTGCAGTCACGAAAACTTAAAATCTAGAATCTGTTAAGGCTACACGGGGGATCTTTGTCTTGTAGCCACTGTGACGTGATGGGCACACTGTGTGAGCACCCATTTCACCGGATATGAATCCCACTGAATACCAGACCTATACAGCGAATGTGTGTAGCGGATGCGTCCGTAATAAATGTGACTATCGCGGCTGTGTCTATAGAGACTGCCTGGTCCGTACGCACGCGTGTGTGTGTGTGATGCACAGTAGTGTTCATTAGAATCCCCTGCATGTCCGCTGCAGAGGAGGGGGGGGTTCCTTTCTGCTGTAGGGCAGCCTGCACAAAGAGCTCGTTTCCTATTTTCATGTTTTTCATTCTTGTCGCTAAAACAAATGTGGGCTTTGACCTGGGGGTGGGAATCACGCTTGGACCGATTAAGTCGCGGATGAGTGCTGTGGGTGCAGGCCCACTCATGCATGCACACCGCTGGGCATGTGTGCTTGCGTGCACGTATGCATGTAATATTTGTGTGTGTCGGGGGGGGGGGTGTGATCTATGGTCCCCATACTTGGGCAGTGAGCTCACGACCAGCTCTGATTTGGCAGCGGAGGTCTCACTAAAGCAGTTGAGCGGAGCGGCATTATCTTTCCATCAGCTGCGTGATGCTTTGTGGAAGCCGCCTCCTGGCCTCTCGCTCCACGCGAAGCTCTGGGTCTTCTCGGCCACGAACTTTTCTTTTTTCTTATATGGACCCATTTACAGGAAAACCTGCGCCGGCTTGAAACGTACAGGCTGGCCTGTCTACAATCCTCATCCTGAGTTTGACCAGGTTGGATTGTGTGAGGAGCTCGCATATCCTTGCAAGATCTGGGCACAGTCCCATCAGTGAGCTTCGCCGCACTCTTAAGCAATAAATGAGGGTGAATGAGCGACTCTCACAACAACGCTTGAGCTGCCAGGCAGCTCAAGCACAGCTGGGTGGAACAGTGTGGAGCACGAATGGTGGATCTGGCAGCAATCTCAGTCACTCACTTAATCCATAAAACTTGGGCTTGTCACGCGACCTTCCAGAAAGCCTTCGACTCTTCACGTGGCCGACAATGCACCTAGCCTGGCACAAGCACCGTAGCGATGTCACCGCAGATCAATGGCAAATGCCGGTTGCTTTTTTGCTGCCTTGTGCCTTGGCACGTGGGACCACCACGTGTACGCCTGTGCGTGTATGCGAGTGTAATGATGTGCATGCACACATCGCCTACGCTGTCATGTGCTGACACTGTGCGTGCGTGGGTGGGCTCTGTGTGCGCGTGCGTGCGCGGTTGTTTGTTTCTTTGAGAGACGTCGCGCTGGTTACGCTGCGACCTGGGTGTGATCGATTTGCAGGTGTCGTTTTACTAAAAGGGGTGGCTTTCGGCTCACATGGCACGTCATGGTACAACGACTCATTCCAAAATTCAAAGGAATTGCAATTCAAGGGGACTGCATGTACTGCGCTGCAAGACCACCACGGCTAGGTATGGGTTTCACACTGTTGGGCTCCGAGTTCCCGCATTCTCAAATTCCTGCGCAGCATTCTTTACAGCCTCACCAGATGACGACGACTGGTCACCTTCAACATTGCACCGATTTGCTTCATTAAACAGCTGGGAGTGGACCCTTAAAGTAAAATCCTTCTTCAGATTATCGTTGTGAATGTACATTGGGTCTGACGAGAGTAACTCTAGGAAGATTAAAATGACATTGGTATTCATCAAGTCCGTGTTCGTTAGCAAAGGGGTGGCTCTCAACTCCACTGTAAGGCTATGGTAAATATCGACCATGACACTCACAATGCAACGATGCCTCCATTAACTACCACCATTTACACAATGATGTTCAGTGCTGGGCGTGGTGGCATACACTTCGAGTAAACAGTTATCATTGTAGTGACATCGCGGAATGTCACTGTGTAGTGCCGGCCCTAGAGAGGCACGGCGTGCGGTGTAACGACATCGCGGATACCACTTTGGTGTGGGTGTAGTACCGGCCCTAGAGGGGCTCGGTGAGTGCTGATTGATAGCGCGAGATGGCATCACGCTTGGCGTGCACTGCCAACACCACAGGATAGGGTGTGGGAGTGCCGGCGTAGGAATGGGGTTACTAAAGGACATGGCACTCTGGTTGACCCGAGAGGACACGTGACTAATTAAGTCTACAAAGGGGCCCCAAGTGGGGGCTAGGGGTGGTCACGTGGTCGGGATCCAGATCCTGCTCGAGGATTCTGGAAGGTGGTCGTGGCCAAGGGCGGAGCCGGCCACGCAGCAGAGAATATAAGCCAGGTCCCCCCAGAGGAACCGGCGTTGTTGTTCATCCTGAAGAAACCTTCGTCTACGTCCTACGTTCTACCGAGCCTCCAACACGTGGACCTGGACCCAAGCTGTTGGTCCCGGCCCGTAGTAGCTAGTTACGTCGTAATTAGTGTAGTTAGCCTGGTGGTCACCACCATAGGTCTTTCTGTTAAGGGGCAGTTTCCCCGTGTGTTAAATGTGTTGCCTCCAAGTGTACGTCTGCGACTCAGTTGAACTCACTACATTATTATTACCACTGCGCAAGCTTTCGCGGTTGTGCTGCACGTGGAACTTAACGTCGGACATTGCGCCGAGCGATACTCGGTTCAACGTGAAAAGACACAGGAGAGGAGTGATTGCGAGTTATCATTGCTGCAGGTGGTGGCAAACGCCTGCAAAACCTGGTGCTTAGGAGACGCAGTTGGTGGTTCATGCAGATGCGACATCCATATGCTGGTCTACGAGGTGGCCACTAGATGTCAGTACAGCAAGTAGGCTGCTAACCTGTCCGTGTGGACTTTTGAGTATTGTTCCTTTGTATGCATGGGCCTTCTTCAGCCACTCTGGCTCCCTCCCCCACAAACAATTAGTGAATGTGGAACTGGTTCCAGAATTGTATTTGTTTTTGTTTGCGTATTTAAAATATTTAATCTGGAATACGCCTTGATGGAACAGATCGTTTTCAAGGGTGTGTCTATAGTTTAACTCATGCATAGTGACCCAGTTATGACATATATACACATCAAATCTGTAACTGACACAGATTGCATTCATGCAATGAATACGTGCGAAAAAGTAAACAAACGTTTTAATTGCAATAACATGAATGCGCCCCCTCTAAGCGTGCATTCATAAACAAATGACCGTGGCTGGTGGCCGGCACAGGACGTTGCTGCAGGGCACAGCGCTTTCATAATCCGGCGGCGAGACATTCCGTGCGTGGCTCTGCGATGTTATCGGAGAGGGACTTCAGAGAGGGAGGACCAAGTGACCCAGACAACGGGGCACTGGGATTTGACACCGTCGTTTCACCACAGTGGGGGGGGGGGGCTCTCTCATCCACACTCCACTGCTCTCCCAATGCCCTCCGTTTCAGCAACCAAGGCCTCCCGTCAAATTTCCCCCATTTGATCGTTGCTCAGTAGGAGATCTCTCCTTCTCTGTTGCTGCTCCAGATGACATTAGCAGAGTGGGGGAGTGGTGATGCTTTAATCGGTACCCTGCACTATGACAAACCTGTCAACCCCTTCTCAGTGCCTACCTTATTACAGACCAATTCAGACCTTATTGGTCACTCCGTGCCCTTATACATCTCAACGTTCATCCCACAAAGTCCCATCACAAGGGAGAAACACAAACATATAGACATTTTTTTTTGCCCGTATTGAAACGGCTGTACGTCGTATGGGCCTGAAAACTCAATTTCCCTGTACAAGAATACAGTGGTACCCCAGAGATCGAACTTAATTCGTTCCAGAAGGCCATTCGAACACCGATTTGTTTGAACACCGATTTGTTTGAACACCGAATTAATTTTCCCCATAATAATTAATGTAAATGACATTAATTGGTTCCAGATACAAGAAATCTCTCATTATACAGCATTTTTACATGAATTTTACAGTAATTACATGTGTAGTACCGTCGAATACAGATCGACACCCGGGGTTGAGGCACACTGACGTTTATTTACAATAAGCACAGGGGACACGTAATACTGGAGGGGGTAACGGCCCCCTCACCCGGATAGCTGGGGACACACGGCTATCTACCCTGACCTGCCTCTTAATCCTCCAATCTCTGGGCTAGGGGAGGCTGTCTGGCCCGACACTGGTGAGTCGGGCTACGGCACCCGGAGTCCCAGAGTCCTAGCTCTGATTCACGGGGCCCCGCCGCTGGCTCGGTCCTGCGCGGCCCTTACAAGGGCGGCGTCCCAGGGGAGACCAGGGCTCTCACTAGGCAGTCTTCAATCTTCAAGAGTTACCAACACATTCTGCCCCGAGCCCTCCGGCTCATCCCCTTATATCTTGAACCCCTCCCCGCTGGGGTGGGCCCTGTGCGGACGTCGTTGCGAGCACCCTCCCGTGTGCTCACGAAGCCCCGCCCACTGTGCTAGTTTCTCATACGATCCCATACATATCACCTCTACACATATCTCCTCCGTAAGACCCCTACATCACCCCCCCCTGTACAGCTCGCAGCCGTCCCGGCTGCAACATTGACAATAAAAGTTTAAACCATCTCCATCCGCCCCAGCATGTGCCTCATTATTTTATCTTTCTTTTTTTTCTTTAACAATAACGCAACGAGAAGAACAACAGGAAGGAAAAGTAACCCGACGAACCCCCCCTGAATAAATACGAAATCCGTAGGACGAGCGTATATACACGTGTTTCTCTTCCTGGAACCCCCCCAGCACACACAGAACACACAGAACACACAGAACACACAGAACACACCCAACAATCGTACAACGCAACGTGCAACGTGCCGGGAACACAGCACGGACGCCCCACACCGTGAGCACAACATGCGAATGTACACCGGAAAGAGAACCCACAAAAGATGCAAAAAAAAATTTTTTCTTCTTTTTTTTCACAAGAGTTTGCGCATTTTTGCGCGCGTCCTCGCCGCAGGCCCGTCACACGGGACAGGCCCGGCCGGCAGGTCGTCGGCCGGCAGGTCGTCGGCCGGCAGGTGTTCATCACCGAGTGAGTCTGTTGCTGACGTCGCAAGACCCTCAGCATCCCCTGCGGGAGGAGGAGGAGGAGGGCCGGCGTCCCGGCGAGGCGTCGTCCCCCGCTGTCGAGGGGAGCGGCACCCCGAGGCGACGTGGCCCCGGATGCCGCAGTTATAGCAGCGCGGGAGCGCAGGTGGTGAAGACGTGCGGTCGGAGCGGGCCGACCCATCCCGGTCTGCCCGTACTCCCATCCGCTGCTGCTGTCGGAAGTCGGCGGCGTAGACCTCCTCCGTCGGTGGGGTGATGGCAGCCACCGTACGCCCGGCCGCTGCCCTGCTGGCCTTCCTTCGCTGCGACAGGAGGTTAGCGTGGAGGAGCCGTGCCGCTTGGAGGGAACCCATCTCTGCGTCCTCCTGCGCGACGATAGCGACGTCCAGGTCGTCCACCAGCAGAAGGATCTTCTCGGTGACCATGGCGTCCACGCCTTGGTCATCCATACGAGAGAAGGCCGTCTTTGCGAGCGCCAGAAGGCTCGTACGGTAGGCGAGGGGCGACTCCTTCGCACCCCGCTGGCGATCGTAGAATCGCTGCCTACACTCCGCCGAAGGTCCGTAGACCCCAGCCAGCAATTGCAGCGCCATCTGAAGAGTAGAGCGCTTGTCCCTCGGTGCGGACGTAAGAGCGGCGAGGGCGTCGCCGTCAAGGAGCGCCGGTAGCGCGCAGAGGGCTTCGGCGTCTGACCACCCCGCCATCTCTTGATGTGCGAGGAAGCGCTGCTGGAATCCCCCCCAGTCGCCGTCCTCAGCCACAAACTCCTTCAGCGGGGGCAGCCTTTGGTGTAGCGCAGCGACCGCCGTGGAGGCCCGCACTTTGCTGTCCCCGCAACTCGGCTGAGCGTCAGCCCGAACGACAGATGTAATCGCCTGTCGCGCAGGTAGTGACGCTTCGTCCGAAGGTGGTGACGCGGCAGCCCCAGCGGAGCCGATGTCGGACCCCAGGCTGAGGTTGGCCACGCCCTCGGCAGCTGCAGCGGCGATGGCGGGACTTTCAAAAGTGCCGTCGGTAGAAATGGCGGGAAGCCGAGTGATGGTCTCGAGTGTGGCGGCAGCAGCGTACAGCAGCTCCGCCAATCTCGCGTGCGCCAGCCGAAGTCCGTCGGACAGCGACTCCCCTTCCTCCCGATGCCCCGGTAATGGTGCATTCGGTCCCGGCTGCTCGTTGCCCCCATCAGCCGTCTCTGGTACCGCACTTCCCGCGGTGTCCTCCGCCTCATGCACCCCGGCCCGAGCTGTTCGGCGCGTGTCCATGTTCGTTGTTGTTTTTACTTCTGACGCCAGATGTAGTACCGTCGAATACAGATCGACACCCGGGGTTGAGGCACACTGACGTTTATTTACAATAAGCACAGGGGACACGTAATACTGGAGGGGGTAACGGCCCCCTCACCCGGATAGCTGGGGACACACGGCTATCTACCCTGACCTGCCTCTTAATCCTCCAATCTCTGGGCTAGGGGAGGCTGTCTGGCCCGACACTGGTGAGTCGGGCTACGGCACCCGGAGTCCCAGAGTCCTAGCTCTGATTCACGGGGCCCCGCCGCTGGCTCGGTCCTGCGCGGCCCTTACAAGGGCGGCGTCCCAGGGGAGACCAGGGCTCTCACTAGGCAGTCTTCAATCTTCAAGAGTTACCAACACATTCTGCCCCGAGCCCTCCGGCTCATCCCCTTATATCTTGAACCCCTCCCCGCTGGGGTGGGCCCTGTGCGGACGTCGTTGCGAGCACCCTCCCGTGTGCTCACGAAGCCCCGCCCACTGTGCTAGTTTCTCATACGATCCCATACATATCACCTCTACACATATCTCCTCATAAAATCATATAAAAAAAAACAAGAAACACAATCAATAAATGGAATAAATGAATAAATATATGGAATAAATTAAATAAATGAACATTGAACTCCACTTTACCTGTAGTAAGGAGAGTTGATGGCTTGAGTGGAAGGTGGTGAGGAGGAGGTGGTGGTGTTATTGTTTGGAAGGGGAGTCCCCTTTGTCTGGGCAAGCGTCATGCACGCTGGCCATACGCATCTCAGCCGTACAGGTTCTTTCAAGTCGCGATTGCCCGTTCGACCTCCGAATTTCGTTCGGTTTCCGGGACAAAAAATGTTCGGAAATATCGTTCGAACATCGATTTGTTCGAGTTCTGGTGCGTTCGATCTCCGAGGTTCTACTGTATAGGTAAGCCGTATTGGGTTGACAACAGGTATGCTATGAACTCAGCTGATTTGTAACGCGTTCGTGAACTGATGTTAGTCATGACAACGTTTCTTTTGGTAGGATTTCATAAATGTCAATGTGTTCTACACCCACCTCCACACTTTTACCAATCGCCCAATGATGCTAGTTGTAAGCGCCATCGAAACGTCATGCTCAAATTGTAAATGTTGTGAGTTTGCTCTCCAACACACACACTGGTGTGCTGAAGTAGTAACTAATTGGCATGTTCCGTTTACGTGACAACCTTCAAAATTGGCTGTCGGGTGGAGGTGGCTGTACGACACACTTACATTAACGCGATTCAACCCAAACAACGGTATCCGTGAGCTGAGCTAATTGTCTGGCCATGGCTAACATTAGTGGCAAGTTATATCGAAACCAGACCTGGACTCTTTCACCACCCCACACTGATCAGCATGGTGAAGTATGGTCAAACAGTACTCACGACTGACACGGCAGGGTGGAGGCCGTCATCCACCAAGGAAATTGACAAAGCACTGTACGTTAAATACCAGTATAGTAGACTCGATTATTTGCGCTAATGACGGGGAGGACGGCCGCGGATAATCCAAAAATATAAATTTTCCTTGGATCTGCTAAAAACCACTAATATAGATATACATTATGTTTGAGCCTAGGAAATTGAGGTTTTCATCACTAGCGTGCTCAGTGATAACACTTTCCTGCCCCCGCACAGAAGGCTCGGCACACTAAGTGGATGATAGCAGAGCCACGCCAATCAACATCAATCAAACGCTGCCCACTGTTGTAAAGATATTGCAACTACTGTACTGTAGAGATGATTCCGTGGATTTCTGATTAACTGGAGCACATATTTGTTCGGTTTAAGCATGTGACTTGTAATACATATTTCCAAGAATAACAATGTGTAACTGTTTTTAGATTATTAATTTGGGCTTAAGGGAAAATCCACGAGTTATTAATTTATGTCAAAATATCAGGTGCGCGGTTAATCCGCAAATTGTATAAAACTCACGCGGATTAATCGAGACTCTAGTGTATTTACACCGTGCAAACAGTATCAGATACTTGCTTTGCTTTCTTTCCCATCCCCACACCGATCACAGATGTTACGAAATGCCGTGAGACGTGATGACATCTCATCTCGGCAGCTTATTTTTTCGGAGTTCGCGTTGAGCTGACTGGCATAGCCTCTTGGTCGGCGATCGGCCGCAGAAGATGACGTCGTGGTCACTTTTGATGTCGCTTCAATCGGCCTCTTATCTACGCTAGGTGGTGGCTAGGTGATGGCGCACCCTTACGCCCTTCAAAGCATGTCGGTCTTTTGGAAATGAAACTGAAAAAATCTGTACGTGTAATATTCAGTTGGAATAAGCCAAATTGTGTCAGTACATTATCTATGGTGGCAGTCGTCATTGGACACCAGGCTGAGACCATACATTCACCAGATTTGAGAACAAAGTGTATTCATTGGTGGCTGAAAGCCAGATTTATTGTACATATTATTATTATTATGCTTGTTTACCAAGGAAAGTACCACTGAGAATCGAGGACCTTTTGTCATGAGGGTCCTACCAAGTTTTCCCAGTGATGGGAACGATGTTGCTGTGCAAAATCCCCATTGAGTAATTTGCGGCGCTGGTTTATTTGTCAAATACCGGTTGCACTGTGCGTGTATTTGTTTGGGCTATTTGAGGAAACTGGAGAATCCGGAGGAAACCCATGCAGAACAGAGGGAGAAGACACAAACTCCACACGAAAAGTCACCGTAGTCGAGAATCGAACCCAGGCTTTCTTAGTTGTGAGTGTTACCGCACTGCAAAAGATGCCAGTGTTTGATGTCTCAGTGCTTTGATAAAACCATGATGTGACCTCTGAGCTAATATGTAATTTACCCAGGCAATCTTCAGTCTCAAGACTCCTCTTCGTGCGTCGGAGGAAACCCACAAATAAGAGGAGCGGCCACTCAAAGCAATCCGTACAGATAGGTCTGTAATTCGGGGCTATCAATCTCCCATGTCTTACTTGCCATGTCAGAACGTTGCCATGTGTTTTTGAGAATACCAGCGTTATTTTAAGGAAGCCTCTTCAGATGCGTGACTGTATTAGTCTGACGTGAGCATACGTGTGTACATGGAGACCGAATCAATCCTGACACAGGAGCCATGGTGATGTCCCCACCACTTAGTGGTGATTCCTGGTTGTTGGGTTTTTTGTGTGCGTGCGTGTGGGTGCGCGCGCGCGCGCGCGTGTGCTTGCGCGTGTCTAGGGAATGATGTTGCAATGGTCTCTGCGCTGCACTACGCCCCCGTAACTTGGGTTCAATTCTTGCCAATGCTTGCAAATCAGTTACAAGCTGCAACTGAAACTGTGTTGAACCTTCCCTCGGTCAACGAAACCTTAAGTACGTTGCGAACAATGCCGGATTGCAGACAATGGTGGCCGGATGTGGTACTTGCGACACCACCTGTTCCTGCGGGATGCGGGCCTTCACAGGTGCTCACTAACAGCGCTTGTTATTATGGTCCATTAGGTTTGCCAGGAGATCCTTTTCTGTGTGTGTGTGCGCACACACATGGCATCTGGTGGGTGTGTGGCCTAGCCGCCCAGCAGTCCTTTCAATTTCGCTTGGATAGCATTGCTATCTCCCTGTCTATTTGCTCCTCTGCTTTCCTGCCTGTCTTTCCATTTGTCTTTCGATCTGCCTATCAGTCTGTTTATCTGTCTCTCCGGTTGTCTGTCTGCCTGTTTGTCTTCGTTTCCACCAATCCCTACCATACAGAATTAATGCAAACCAATGGCAGGTATGTGGGGCTACTGATGTGTGGGGTGACTGCACGCGTGACTCACCTGTCTGCCTCTCTGCGTCGTTCACCACAGACGCCGCATCCGCACCCTCTCCTCCTCCTCCTACGCCTCTGCGGGGGCAGCCAGGGCGCCGGTGTGCGAGCGCCACTCGTCCACGGGAGGCGGTGTGGTGGGCGCCAGGCGTGGGGCCGCCGGAGCCATGATGGAAGAGGACATTGAAGTGGCTATAAAGGTAGTGGTGGTGGGGAACGGCGGCGTGGGGAAGTCCAGCATGATCCAGCGCTACTGCAAGGGCGTCTTCACCTCCGAGTACAAGAAAACCATCGGGGTGGACTTCCTCGAGAGGCTCATTCAGTAAGTGCCTCTGGCAGCGCTGGGGAAACCCAGAGAGTGCCTCAGTGGTGATGGCTCATTGCTCTGATATGTGACAATTTAGTTTCCACCAAAGCCTCCCTCTCTGCCTCCCTAGTCGGTCACATACTCTGCATCTCATCCCCTATATTATGCATAGCCTCCCTATCTCAACCACATACTCTGCATATTGAACAGTTTCTCCTTATCTCACCAAAAGCCACAGAGAATCAAATCCACATATTTGCTGACATTTTTACCTCCTTCTGCCGGTCAATACTTTTCTAAAATGTCTCGCGTTAGTCTGCCCGTTTGTCATATCAGCGTGAAAATTGTACTTCCTTGCCGCACGCCACGCTTTGCCTCACCGCGATTCAGGCAAACCCCCCCCCGCAGCCACCGCTGAACTCTGGGACTCTCTCCCCCCTCCCCTCGTCTTCCCCACCAGAGTCAAACTCACAGTCACTTTAAGTCTTGCGACAATCGCTCTCCACTTTCACGTCTGCGTCGCTGACGCTGATAAGGTCCACGGTAGGCCCTGAGCTCGTGCCAGCAACTTTCAATAAAGCAACAACAAAAATCTGTTAGTTTCTGAAATTTGAAATTCTGTGTGGGGTGAATCCCTAAGGGAAATATCCCTGCAGCACTGACACACGCTGATGGAATCGTGAGACATGAGTACGCGTGTATTGGTGCCGATAGCCCGTGCCGCACAGCCGAGGCACGCCAGTTAGCACGGCGACAGCAGGTAATGCGTTTCGTGCCTGCATGTGCTAAAGAACAGCATGTGATATGAGGGTGTTGGAACACCGTGAACCCCGTAGTTAATGCATTTTCAGAGTTTGTTCAAAGATCACAGCCCTGGTCTTGTATGCCTGGAGGCTGTGCTTTAATAACGCCTATTGTGTTTTTCGATTTCTATTGAAAGCCATTGTTTAGATAATTATTATTCTAATCTGCACCTGCTGCACTGAATGGGCCGTAGTTGCGTAGAGTCACAGCAAGGGGTTGGAGCGAGGCCCAGGCAGGGACTGATTTATTTAAACGTGATTTATCGTCAGTGCCTGACCAAGCTCCTCCTTCCTGATGCGCACTCAACGATCGTTTGCATTGAGCCCTAACAGCAAGAGTCGCAATAAAACGAGTTGGCCAAGAGAGATTGCTCCGTGTGTTTTTCCTACTTGGATTCTCAGTTGTTTCGGTTTGGCTCTGAGTCTTGGGGTATTTTCACTTAATCCCAAGGATCATAAATACACTTCTGAGTTTGGCTTCGGCAATTTAACTATTAGCTATTCAACTATTTATTTTATTTTATTAGGTAAGGCCCACTGAGCACTATAGCTCTCTTTCAGACGCTACTTGGCCACAAACGATAGCTCAACTTAGTGGCTTATCATGTGGAAATGTGTAGCAACACGTGTTGATTCTAAATGCGGTAGGAAAAAACCGGAGGACTCGGAGGAGAATCCACACGACCATTGGGAGAACATGCAGACTCCAGGTATCAGGGTTGGAATCGAACCCACGACCTGCATACCAGGCGAGGGAGATAAGATTTCGGCACTGCGGCACCAGTTCATTGGTGACCAATGGTTTCCGAATCAAAGCAGCTGTGAAGGTGTTTATTCTTCATTTTATTTGAAAATAACATTAACTATTATTATTATTACTCCAGCGCTTTGCATTCTGTTCTTATCGGACAGCTCGGACCATACAGCGTGAACCCTGTATCCACCAAATTGAACAGTATTTGGGGATACCGCATTGGCAGTGGGTGCACAGGCACAAATAAGAAATAAACAGACAACTCAGCACATTCAACAGTAGCACTGGATATATAATTGGTGACGTTTTGGGCAATGGCCCTTTTTCGTAGCACATTAAGAAGGGCCATTCCCTGAAACGTCTCTTATGTCTGTTTTCTGATGACTGTGTTGAATTTTCTTTATCTGCAAGAGCCGATTCGTTTTCGGGTTCCATCCACCATCGACTCACAGGGCTCTCCCTTGGGGGGGGGGGATCTCTGTGGAACTTCTCGGGGAGAGGGCAGCGCTGGTAACAGGCAGCGGCGTTCTCTAGCCGTCTCTGCGGCGACCGGCACAGCTTGAGCCAGACGGAGCGCGCAGCACTCGCCCGGCCTCCCCGTCATCGCATGCCCAACAGTCTCCTGCTGTTGCTGCTGATTCTGCTGCTGTTGCCGATTCTGCTGCTGCTGATGCTGCCGATTCAGCTGTTGCTTTTGCTGTTGCTGCTGATTCTGCTGCTTACTTGTCTGATTCTGCTGCTCCTGTTGCTGCTGCGCAGGATGAAGGGGCAGGACGTGAGGTTGATGCTGTGGGACACTGCTGGGCAGGAGGAGTTTGACGCCATCACAAAGGCCTACTACAGAGGTGAGGCGCTGCTGCGGCTCTGCTGTGGGGGCGAACTAATTCACAGCGCCAAAGCACTGTGAACGCGCCGATCTCGACGAATATCGCAAGCCCAGCAGGTTTGAATCTGGTTAGTGCTTCGACAGCTTTCCACGTGTTGTAGGCTCGAGGCTGCGAGGTGACAGGCAGTAGTGAGTGTCACCCCCTCTTACGAGTGGTGGGTTTTGTCCGGGTTCTCCAGGTTTGCTCCCACGTGAAGCCAAACACTCATTCTTGGAGTTGGCCAAAAATCTCCCTTGGGAGAATGGTTCACGAGACTCGGCCAGACTTCGTTCTGTGACATAACCTCCCAGGGCTGCTCTCTGACACAAGGTGGTGCACTTCTCCCTGCTACAGTATCGAATGGAAATCTCTTTCGTCTCACGACATGATGCAAAATCAAATGTCAGAATTAGTTAAAGTCTCGGGATTTCAAGAATTGTCTCTACTCATTCTACACCACACCGGAGCCTCTTAGCAAAGTAACCGTAGTCTGCTAATGCTGTGTCTTTGGGCACGCCTCGAAGCCACACAAGTATGCAAACCAGCTCACTTTTTCGTTTGGCATTAAGAAAATAATTGAAAAAGAAAAACTGTCTGGGAGTGCAGGAGGCGGTTTAAAGATTTACAGATCTCTGGTTCTGTTTGAGAAGCTAATACATCACCCTACACATTAACGTGACCCGACATGCCGAGCCTGCACAGCCCGCCGATGGGAAACGGGGTCGCAGCACCTGCAGCTTTATCTGAACGCACACAGTCCCGATGAATGCCTCGTTACCCAGTCGACTTTCACCTTCAAGAGAAAAGGACATATGATAAAAAAAAATAATGACTTGCATTCATTGGCTGCCCATAACAACGGTACTTCTCAGAGCACAGTCTTTGGTGTACGGTGCTCTTTCTGGAAGACTTTGCAGTTTTTTCCTGGATTTTTCTGTTTGCGCATAGTCACTTTAAGATGTTTTCTTGTTAATTTTTTTTTTTGCGGTTGCACCCGATACAAGAGCCGAATGGCTCACAGGGCTATACCAAATAAACTGAAACTAAATGAACTGAAACTGAAACTTTTTATCCTAGGGGACCCCCTCTGCATTAGGGGGGTGGAGGGGAGCTCTGGAGCCGCATGCAGCTCTTTACGGCCTGCTTTGTGATGTAATGTAATGTACAGACATATTCACGTGCATTGCGGCTCTTGAAATATTGAGTTGTTGTGTGGAATTCGGAAGAAAAAAAAATGGCTCTTCTTGAGCCATTTTGGTCTGCCGATCCCTGCCCTGATGTCAGCTTGTCCCTACACACGGGGGCCCTTGGGGGCCCTGGTTGAGCAGCCGAGGGGAAGGATATTGTGGGGCACAGCAGGTGGCTGTTTGTGGGGAGCAGCTGCCCCACTGCCTCCCGTGCCCCAACAACACGTGACCAAATGTTGACGAGAGATCGCTGGAATGTGCTGCCTCTTGGCTTTCAGCCACAGCGAATGTTCGCCCCCTTTGCTGGCGCAAGGTGGGATGTCTGCTGCCGGCTCAGGGCCGCAAGGGGAGACCGGCACTACCCCAGTGTCAAGAGACACTTTCACTTTTGCGTCGTGCACTTTAAGTTTCGTCCTTTGAGCCTCGTCTTCAGAGATGCATTCCAGTGTCTTTAAACTACGGAGCAAGCGGTGTATTGATCTCTTTCTCTTCTTTTCTGTGCTGCCTACCTGCCTGTGTGCCCATTTGCCTGCCTGTCCATTTGCCTGCCTGCTTTTCTCTCTACGTCTGCATGTCTATCCTCTGCGTGTGTACGTGTTTGCCTGCGTGCGAGACTGTGTGTATGCTTGTCTGCGTGACTGCACGTGTCTGCGTGCGTGACTGCACGTGTCTGTGTGCGTGCATGTCTGTGTGCGTGCGTGACTGCACGTGTCTGTGTGCGTGACTGCATGTGTTTGTGTACGTGCGTGTCTGTGTGCGTGCGTGTCTCTGTGTGTGCGTAGGTGCGCAGGCGTGCGTGCTCGTCTTCTCCACGGTGGACCGCGCCTCCTTCGAGGCGGCGCTCTCCTGGAGGGTCAAGGTGGAGCGCGAGGTGGGCGCCGTGCCCATCGTGCTCGTGCAGAACAAGATCGACCTCCTCGACAACGCCGTCGTCAACAGGTGTCAGCGCCGGACCATCGTCGGCTCATCGTCGCCGTCATCTCTGACATTATCCCTCCTCTCATTGTCACCGCGATCATCAGCGACAATGTTGTTATCAGCAGCATTCTTGTCATCCTCGTCTTCTTCATCCTCGTCGCCGTCGTCACCGCCACCGCCTTCAGCGCCTTCTTCATGATTAACGGTATCGTGATAATCGTCTTCATCAATGTCATCATCGTCGCAAAGTTAGCATAATTGTCACCGCCACCATCTTGCACACTCCATGCTGGACGCGATTGTGAAGCCTGCCACGCTGCAGAGCACAGGAAGATACTAACCTCCGGGTGTAGTCGTAGCCCCGGTGTTCCGCGGTCTTGGCTAACGCTGCGTGCCGCGTGCCCCTTCATAGTGAGGAGGCGGAGGCTTTGGCCAAGCAGATGAAGGTGCGGTTCTACCGGGCGTCCGTCAAGGAGGACCTCAACATCAACGACGGTGAGCTCTGTGCACAGGGCACTGGGCACTTGGAGGTTTATCCATGAGGTTTTCCCTCGCATTGATATCTGTGTCATAGGGATCGGTGCACAGAGCAACGCAGCTTGTTCCATTCTGGTTTCACTATTTTCATTGTCAATTTGAGACGATGCCTGTGCCTGCGAGGAGCGGGGGGGAGCAGTGGTTCGTGCATTTTGCTGCGAACCCGACGCCCTGAGTTTGATTACTGGCCACGGCCAACATCAGTGGCGAGTGATATCTGAACCTGGTCCTGGGTCATTTCTTCACCAACCCACACTGGCCGGCTTGGTGAAGTATGGTCAAACAACTCCCATGACTGATAACGACGTGGGGAAGCCTTCGTCTCGTAATGGAGGAAAGCACACGGCGACACGTCCACATTTCAAATGAGGTCATCTCAATCGGGCTCCCATTGGTTGCATAAAACACCAATGGAGTTGAGATTTGGGTTGATCATTCACACTGTCGTGAGACGTGCGCACGGTCGTATAGGCTGATGGCGTTCAATTCCTATCCATCCACGACATTCGTGGCCGATGTAAACTGAACGTGGCCACCACATTCTTCATTTAACCCTTTCCCTTTCGAAACCAGAAGGAAAGATAAAATAACTTTATCGGTAGCGATCCTCCCACAAGGCCATGAAGGAGGGCGTGTGGCACAGTTTGACGCCGGCTATCATGGAGTGATCGTATCACTACGGTTCTCTGCGGTGAGTACAGTAAAATGTATTAAAAAAAGCAACGGCGCTACTCCTCTTTAAATAAAATGAACGTCGAGCTACTTGCACGTTCCGAGATTCAGCGGTGAGCGGGACACTCCCACCCTGCAACTTGCAGACGTCTCGGAACGAGAAGGGGTTAATAAATTCTACATTGAGCGACTGGTGCGGTATTTAGACATCAGGGCTGAGGAGACAAAGGTGGTCAGGCGTGGCCCTGCCCACACCCACCCACCTCATGTGCCCTGCCAGCACTTCTCCCAACAATCTATGCGGCTAAAAGTTGGATCTTTTGAATTGTTGTTTGTTTGTGTGAGACAGTGTTTAAGTACCTGGCAAGGAAGTATCTGCAGAGCCTGCAGCAGGGTGCCACAGAGGCGCCGCGGAAGCAAATCTCCAACAGCAAAATAGGCGAGTCATCTTCAGTCCAGATTATCCATTTGCTCAAACGCTGCAGCGAGCCGTTGCCATGGCACTCATGTGGCTCGGCAAACTGTGTTTGGATAGCGCTAAGCGGGCACCACTGATATCCTGGGCTTGAATTTAGGCAATCAACTGCCTCACCACACCGTCGCCACCCCTCGTGGTCTTGCCAAGCCATAATCCGTCTCACTCTGACGCTCGTCTCGGCGCTCCGTGTGTGCGATGTTCGTCCCGTTTGCTGCTCACCAATCTTGCACACGGCCCTCGTCCCACCGAACGATGTGCTCCCTCACTTACTAACCCGTGTGATGTCTTGAACTGCGTTTGTTCCACCTTTCTGTGCTTTGCACACTTTTCAGCTTTTGCCATATTTTCTGTTTCAGTGTCCATGTTTCTGATCCATGTCTCACTGATTGAAAACCTTCTCGCACTGCCTTGGTATGTTGCTTTCCATCATGAAATTCACGTTTCCAAAAGCACTCCATTCCGCTCTCATTTCATCATTTTCACCTCGATCCTTCCTTCAGTAATCGTCACATGTGTACCTGTTCTGCTGCGTCATACAGTTGCCTCCCACCAACAATTATTCTCTTGTCCAGTTCTATTAAGCTAGTAGAGTTCGACTTTTTTTTTATTTTATTTAACCAGGTAATGTCCACTGAGCTCTTTTTCAGAAGCTACCCGGCCCCAAATGATAGCTCAATGGGATGGCTTATCACGTCGAAATTTATAGCAGCCAAATTCTCGAAATGAATGTTTCTAAATGTGGAGTGAAAAAACACACAACCACAGTGAGAGAGAGAGAGAGAGCATGCAAACTCCAAATATACAGGCGTCAGGGTCAAGATCGAAGCCACGACCTCATGTATACCAGGCGAGGAGGTTAACATCTCGCCACCGCGACGCCCTCAGATTGCCCTATTCGTGGCTCTAATCTAGTGGTGGGGGGGGGGATCAATTCCACTTTGCCATTGCAGGGTCCCGTCTCCCCCGTAGAACAACCGCTGCTGTTGGCCTCTCTGACACGAGAGCGATCGCGAGCTGGGCGGACGGGGGCGAGTGACCGTCGTTTCTATCCCCACAGCCGTGTTCAACACCGCGAGCGACAGCAGCCCCACGCTGCCCGCGGCCAACGGGAGCGACATCGTGAGCCTGAGGCCCAACAAGCAGCGCGCCAAGAAGAGCCGCGTGCCCTTCAACAGCTGCGGCCTCTTGTAGCGATGGCGCCCGGCACGCCCGGGGAGGAGGCGCGGAGGCGGCACAAGGCGCCGCCCGTTAACGCCGTCGTTCTCGCAGCGGCAGGCGGCGCTGTAGACAAGGAGTCCTCGGGAGACGTGACAGAAAGTCAAGCACACGCGCTCGACCCTCACCGCTTAGAAAATGCTAAGGGGTGACGTCGGTGATCCCGGCGTTTCCAGAGCGGGGCTCGTGCCGGACCGGCTCCTAGATCATGGGTTGAGCAAAACAGGGTTTGGTTTTAATGTTCGTTGTCGAGTCGCAAAACGTTGCCTTGCTCCCCCCCCAACCCGTGCTCCTCGCCCTGGAGCTTCCCGCTCCACCTATGGACGCAGCGACCGTGCATGCGCCGCTCTGTGTGTGCGCGCCGCGCCGTGTGTGCGCAACGCAGCAGGCACCGGCAAACAAAACGTCGATGTAGCCCGACGCTCGGATCTCTCTCTCCGGCCGCGGCGACGCCGATTAATGCCGAGGGAAAGAACGTGCGGTGGCTGTGGATCCCCCGGCCTCTCGGGAGCTCACCGTGAGGCGGTGGAATCCAGGAGACGACAAAATCAAAGCTGCCCACTGCCTGCCGTTTGTGGAAAGGCGTCACCTGCATCACCAGAGGTGTCTCCACTAAAGCCGCTTTGCACATCGTCCGATATCGACGAGTAGAAGGTTTAAATTTTTTCTCCGTCCGCCCGGTAATTTTCACGGGGAGGTCCCAAAGCGGGCCGGCCGTTAAGACTCTTGTGATGCCATCGTTTTGCAAAAAAAAAAATGGCCGTTGTGTGCCACTTGCAGCCTAAATCCTTACATGCATAGAGCTCTTGCAAAAAAACACCCCTAAATGTTGGACTGCTCCTAGATACAAATGGCCTGCCAGGTCTCGATTGGAGGGGATGACGATTATCAGTAGATTTGCACCTTGTTAAAGGATGGGGATAACGAGTTTGTTTTATCTTAACGTTTCAACAGTACCCACGTTTTTTAAAATGTATTATTTGGGTCAAGGGAGTCAGAAGATGCTCATTTCTACTGTATATTAACATTTGACCCCAACGGTAATAAAATGTTCAGAATGCTTCATTTCTAGAACGCATACCTAGAAAGTGCCACACTTGTAAATCCGCAGTCCTTCGTTAATTCGCTGCTGGTTGAAGGCCTCCTCCCCACGCCGTCCCAGTCATGGGGAATGTTTGGCCATACTTCACGCCAGTCAGTGCGGGTTTTGCCAACACTCTGTACTGATGTCAGCTGTCGACAGAAATCGAACTCGGTTTGTCGGGTTTACAGCGCAGTGCGACAACTGCTGTGTCATTGTTCCCTCATTCCGCTTGTTGCTGATTATTAACAGTGGCTAGTGGCAGTCGCAGCCTGGCGTGTTGGGAATGAGCTGCTTTGAGCGTTACGGGTCGGGAAATAATGAACAGCGACATCCAGTGGTGAACTTTCATGTTTTGTAACTGTGTTCCTATGTCCGAGTGCTGTGTTATTGTGGAACGCAGGGTGGCCTAGCGACGTGGAGTCGATCTGGAATGTACAGTTTCCAATCTTTAAAGTTAAGTCGGCGTCTCCCTGTTGATCTCCATCGGTGGTCCCTGAGACGCACGGAAGCTCCACATTCCAGTTGGAAACACCAGTCTCTCCGTAGGACCGCAGGTGACTTCCAACAAAGGGGTATTCATTTTGACCACCATTCGAGGGATGATGGGGCCGAGTCATTCCACGGCGGGGGATTTGAACCTCGTAACCTTTCGATTGTGGATCAAGCGTTTTATCCGCAGCATCACCCAGCCGATTCAAATCTTTGTGGCTGATGGCCGCGTTTTCTGAGAATGATGCAAGCGTGCCAAGGATGACGCTATCGAACGTGTTCTATTGTTTGGAAGAGGAGGCCATTGGACACTGCTGCCTTTGCCAAAATCTCAACATCTCCACACTAAATTGTTAATGTATATTGAACAATCATGGGTCCAAGCGTCTGTTTCACAGGCCAAAAAAACATGTAATTGCATTTGGATCCATCGGTGAGCGAGCCTTCCAAACCAATGTGTGTTTCCCTGCAGCATTTCCCTAGGCGGCGGATCTTCGCCTGGTTTCAACATTGGGAGATGGACCAGAACAATGTGGCCAGTTAAACAAATGCTGACGGGTCTCATTAATAATATTGCCAATCACCGAGGGGTGCAACACCGAGTCTCAATACTTTTCTTTTTTTAAAGTAGGGTCCTTGGCCATTGGGTTCGATCGGCCAATTTGACGAACGGCTTGTGGGAGGAAGCCGGAGTTCCCGGAGAACACCCCAGCTCTCTGAAGGGGTGACACTCGGCACTGACACCGCCTGGCCACCCCACAACCCCATGTCGAAAGTGACTGCCAAGCCCTGATGCTTCCTGTCCACCTGCTAACCAGGCCCAACCCTGCTTATCTTCTGAGATCTGACGGGGGAGGCGAATGGTCGACACAGCTAATAACTGTGGCGACGTAACTAGCACGCAGGCCTCCATTTGAAAGAGGTAACGCATTTAAATGTGCCCCCATAAACAAGAATAATGTTACATATTTGTTCAACGAATAATGAATCCACCGAGTCTCAAGACTAATTTCTTCGGGGAGGGTCCTTGCTTAGCATACGTGGCCAATTCCGAGTAGATTTTTTACGATAGCATTCACGAACATTTTGGAACATCCGTGTGGTTCTGTGACCGCTGTTCCCACCTCAGACTGCTTCTTCTGCCAGAGCGCTGCCTACGTACAACGGCCTCGTGTCCGATTGATGATGGAGAGACACCTCAGTATACATGTGTACAGATCAGGGTTCGACGGTCAAATGACACGCAGCAAAGTTTGTAATCCTCGGAAATCGCACTGTGCAATCGGGTGTCGTGTTGCGCCTGCAAAACACGGGTTTTATGAGCTTTTGCGAGCCGAGCAGCGTCGTTTTATTCAAATAAAGTATTGACACGTGATGGGATTGGTGCAGCGGCGTGCACGCGGATCGGCAAGCATCGTGCGGCGAGGCACGGCGGCGACCGCGTTGTGCAATGAAACGCGTCGCGCTGGGACGCGCCTCGCTTCTCGAACGTTTGTAACACGACGTCTCACGCGAAGGGAAAAAAACCCACACCAGTCGAGCTTATTACTCGCTGGGGCTAGGTGTGAAATAATTGGAACCGTAATTGGCCGACGGGGCTACGCGTGTTTGCCAAGTTTGTGAGATGTGTCCGGGTGGCTCGATGGCTGCGTCAAGGACACTGAGCCTGCACCGCAAGAGGCCCTGGGCTTGAGTCTAAATCTGGTTTTTAGTCACAAGGAACTTAAACTAACTGCATAAGTGTCGCGAGTCTATGGTCTTGGCCTGGTCACCAACCAATAGCAGCACACTTGCCATACGAATGTCGTTTTTGTTTGCTTAACGTATCATAATGTAATAAAAGACTTGACCACGATCTCTGGCTCAGTGTCCTTTATTCGGTCCGTACTGCGTTCCCACACGGCTGTCTCTCTTATTCTCTCAGTGCTGGTTCCGATGTCACTCCAGTCACCATCAGCAGCCCCGCTGCTGTTCTTGTCGCTCTTGCAGCCCCACAGCAGCTCCGCTACTGTACTCCCACACAGCTCCCTTGGCTGTTCCTGCTGCAGCTCTGACAGCCTCGTGCTGTCTCGCCTTCTCGTCGCTCCTGCGACTCTTGGCAGCCACCCCGCTGCCCCTCACACACAGCCTTACTGCCTATCTCTATCTGCAGCTTTACACCTCCCAGTAGCTCCCTACTGTTCCCGGGGTTGGCTCCCGCTTCGACGGTGCCCCCTCGGCTCGTACGCCCGCGTGGCCCCACACCTTTCCATTCACACCCCGACTGCCTTCTCTTTCCGGTTTACCCGCTTAAGGACCCCAACCTTTCACCCACGTCACCTGGCTCCGCCTCCTCGTGACGTCACATCCGGAAGGTCGCTTTCGCCCGCATTACACCACCCTCCCCCATAGAAAAAACCCAGCCGACCTCGGCTGAACAATACCAAAGCGTAATGCGGTGAACCGACCTTCCCCCTTAAAGGACACTAAGCATGCAATATAACAACAAGAACAACAACACAAGTAACATCGACGAACGTACAATAGCATGCGATAAATACGACGGCAAGAACAAGAACAATAACAACATACAATCAACGAAACGTAAGCGATTTGGAACGAGTGCGGGTCGCCGGCCCATCCCGGACGGTCGGCGGCCCACTTGTAGAACGGGGACGCGATGGAACACGAGGAATGACAGGGGGTAATTCCCCTGCTGCGATTGGAAGTCCACCGACGTCTCGTGTCCCTGACGAATCAGTCTTGGTCGTATTCCACGAATGCGCCTGCAGCGGGGTCGGAAGGGTCGCCGGGCTTGAAGGTCCCGCAGCCCTGGCAGGCGCCCTCCGAACAGGCCCACTCCTCCCCCGCGGTGTCACGGTCGGCCTGTCTGGAACAGGTACGACAGGCGCTCTAGCAAGATCAATGGACGCAGGCGGGGAAGAGTCAGAGTCAGCAGCAACAGACCCCGGCAAGGCAACATTGGGAGATGACGCATCACGTAGGGGAGCAACATATGGTTTTAACCGCGACGTATGAACAAACCAACGGCGAGACCCAATCTGAACGCGCGCCGACTGTGGATTGGGAACCTCAATGAGGCGCACAGGACCATGCCAAGGTTTGTGCAATTTAGGAGAGGTCCCCGGCCGCACCTGCGGGCAATGGAGCCAGGCCAGGTCTCCCACCTTCCAGGGGCACTCCCCCTCAGACCGCCGAGCATACCGCTCGTTCCGGGCCTGGGCTTTGGCCGTAGCCACGCGGGCGTTTTCCCGCGCCTCCGTAACCCGGCGAACCGTGTCCTGAATGTATTCAGGGAGTGGTTTACGAGGTCCCTTCACCCCAGTACCCAATTGCACATCCACCGGAGGCACGTTTTCCCGACCATACATAAGGTAAAACGGCGAATACCCTGTAGCCGCATGGGGCGTCATCCTGTACGCCGAAAGCACTCCGGGGATGTGCAGATCCCAATCTGATTGCTGTTCACTCACAGTATGGCAAAGCATGGCAGACAATGTCCTGTTCAGCCGCTCAACCATACCATCCGTCTGCGGATGGTATGGAGATGTCCGTATTTTCTTAGTCCCAAGGCCTGCGCACACTTCAGCCAATAATTTAGAAGAGAAATTTCGGCCCTGGTCCGTGAGGAGTCTCTCAGGCGCCCCCTTGTCCATAATGTACCCAAACAAAAAGGCGTCGGTGATGGCCGCGGCCGACTGATTGGGCAACGGCCAGGCCATCGGCCAACGGGAGAGATACTCAACCCCTACCAGCAAATATTTATTTCCCCTCGCCGATGGTGGGAAGGGTCCCAATATGTCCAGTGCCACCAATTCATTGACTCGAGACACCTGAATCGACTGGAGAGGCGGCACGTAAGGATGTTTAGGCGGCTTACGCCGGGCGCATTCAGGGCACGCGCGCACGTGCCCTACGACATCTGTCGCCATGCCGTGCCAAAAATAATGACGTTGTAACGTCAACAAAGTCTTCTGCACCCCTAAATGCAATAGTGTGTCACAATGGAGAGTTCTAATCAACTCAAATCGCAAGGACGTTGGTACCACCACACGCCAGCTTTCCTGGAACCTTTCTTGCCACATAAGCAGACCATCTCGGAGAGCGGTTCGCGGCCCCACAGCCGAACTCGGACTCCCATTGTCCCTCATAGACCGCTTCCGCATGGACAACAACGACTCGTCCATCATCTGTTCCCGAATCCAGACAGACCGCGGCAGATTCAAAACCCCATCAGTCGGTCCCGGTTCCATCGGAGTATCCGACTTCCCGACGGCCAACGTAAGCGGCTGAGGGGGGTTCAGAATCGGCGAACACCTATGCGTCCCCGACGCACATTTACAAGGGGCGCGCCCTGGTAATCTGGAAAGTGCGTCAGCGTTCGCATGGCGCACTCCCTTCCGATGTTGAATTTGGAAGGAAAATTCCTGCAGCGTGTCCAACCAACGTGCCCACTGTCCCGATGGCTGGTCCATTTTGAGTGCATATTGCAAGGCCGCATGATCCGTACGCACAATAAACGAACGACCGTAAAGGTACGGTCGAAATTGGCGTAGGAAAAAAACAACCGCCAAAAGTTCTCTACGAGTGACACAGTAGCGTGTTTCCGCAGGCGACAAGACTCGGCTACCATACGCCACGACGCGCTCTACGCCCCCTTTAGACTGTGATAATACCGCCCCAATACCTGTGTCACTCGCGTCCGTATCAAGAATGAAAGGGCGATCAAAATCGGGATAATCCAATGTCGGGGCCGTAGCCAATAGATCACGCAGACTCCGAAAGGCCGCCTCTTCCGGCTCTCCCCAAACAAATTTCCGTCCTTTACCCGTAAGGAGATGCAAGGGCCTCGCAATCGTCGCAAACCCCGGCACAAATCTTCGGTAATACGAGGCAAATCCCAAAAACCGCCGAACATCCCCCACGGAGGCCGGAGTCGGCCAATCCCGGACGCACGCCGTCTTTTCCGGATCCGTGGACACCCCCTCTGCACTCACAATGTGCCCCAAATAACGGACGGACCGTTGCAGTAGGTGGCATTTCTTTGGTTTGAATTTCAAATTGGCAGAGCGCATCCTCGTGAACACTGTCTCCAGCCGCGTTAAATGTTCCTCGAATGTGCGGCTGAACACAATAATATCGTCCAAATATATAAGACACGTCTCCCACTGCAACCCCGTCAAAACGAGCTCCATCAACCTTTGAAACGTAGCAGGGGCCGCATTCAATCCCATCGGGAGGCAGTTGAATTGAAATAACCCCTGCGGCGTACGGAATGCGGTTTTCTCCCGTGAGGACTCGTCAAGGGGAAGCTGCCAAAATCCCGAAGAGAGGTCCAGTGTGGAAAAGAACTTAGCCCCCGACAATGCGTCAAGGGAGTCGTCCATACGCGGCAGGGGGTACGCATCTGCCACCGATATCTTATTCAATTTCCGGAAATCAACACAAAATCGCAAGTTGCCATCCTTTTTCTTAACTAAGACCACAGGAGCGCCCCATGGGCTGTTAGATGGCGATATAATGTCCGCAGCCAACATGTCTTCCACCGCCCCCCGAACGTGTTCTCGCTCCGCTGGACTCATCCGATGCGAATTTAACCGAATAGGGGCAGCGTCGCCCGTCTCAATGTGATGGGAAAGCAACGATGTGCGTCCCAAATCCAAATCGTCGGAGCTGAACACATCCGAATACGTCAGCAACAATTTACGCAGCGCATCACGTTGCCCCACGGACAGGGAAGAATTTTCGTCACATAAGGTAGCGATCCAACGATTATCCGAACCCCTTGGCTCGGAAACACCAGCGACCACTCCCCGGCGATGCGGGCAATCGTGCGTCGCAAACGCCGTAGTGGCATGTGCCACAACCGTACCGGCCGGAACACGGATGTTTTCCACCCCCGCATTAAGCACCTGTAAAACCGGTAATTGATCCGGCCGGACGATGGTCTGTGCCCCAACTAACGCCAATCCTGTTGTTATCGTGGCGGATGGCGACAACAAGACCCCTACTGCTCCTAGCCGATTGGGCAGGGGCTTCCGATACCGCAAGGGTATAAGCATCTGTGAACCAGGTGGGATGTCCACAGATGCGACGGACAGCGCCTGCACCTGTACGGCCGAAGCAGGTCGCCCCCAGGGCGACGGCAGAAACGAGATCCGACGGCCCCCCGGCAATTCAATACAATTCTCATTGATTTTAATCAAAATGGGCATCTTTGCCAAAAAATCCGTGCCTAGTAAGCAAGGAACCGCCAAAGATCTCGATATTAACACAACGCCCGAAGCCGACACATCCCCTATAGATATCTTAGCATCCACCTGGCCCACGATACCCATACTACCCCCGTTCGCAGCGACGCAAGACCCATAAACCGGACGCACAGCCCCCGGCGGAATGCCCAACAGATGGAAAATGACATCCGATATAATAGTCGCAGACGCTCCCGAGTCGACCAAAATGCGCACGTCCACACCTTGTATAGACCCCGGTACAGTGGACGAACCCGTAGCGGCCGCGACAACTCTCCGTGCCAATTTGCGCCACTGCGTAACTGAATGACAAGGCCCCGTCGATGGCCTTTCTTTAACAACAACAATAGGATCGCGCAACAAAGGTTTATTCAAATAAAGTATTGACACGTGATGGGATTGGTGCAGCGGCGTGCAGGCGGATCGGCAAGCATCGTGCGGCGAGGCATGGCGGCGACCGCGTTGTGCAATGAAACGCGTCGCGCTGGGACGCGCCTCGCTTCTCGAACGTTTATAACACGACGTCTCACGCGAAGGGAAAAAAACCCACACCAGTCGAGCTTATTACTCGCTGGGGCTAGGTGTGAAATAATTGGAACCGTAATTGGCCGACGGGGCTACGCGTGTTTGCCAAGTTTGTGAGATGTGTCCGGGTGGCTCGATGGCTGCGTCAAGGACACTGAGCCTGCACCGCAAGAGGCCCTGGGCTTGAGTCTAAATCTGGTTTTTAGTCACAAGGAACTTAAACTAACTGCATAAGTGTCGCGAGTCTATGGTCTTGGCCTGGTCACCAACCAATAGCAGCACACTTGCCATACGAATGTCGTTTTTGTTTGCTTAACGTATCATAATGTAATAAAAGACTTGACCACGATCTCTGGCTCAGTGTCCTTTATTCGGTCCGTACTGCGTTCCCACACGGCTGTCTCTCTTATTCTCTCAGTGCTGGTTCCGATGTCACTCCAGTCACCATCAGCAGCCCCGCTGCTGTTCTTGTCGCTCTTGCAGCCCCACAGCAGCTCCGCTACTGTACTCCCACACAGCTCCCTTGGCTGTTCCTGCTGCAGCTCTGACAGCCTCGTGCTGTCTCGCCTTCTCGTCGCTCCTGCGACTCTTGGCAGCCACCCCGCTGCCCCTCACACACAGCCTTACTGCCTATCTCTATCTGCAGCTTTACACCTCCCAGTAGCACCCTACTGTTCCCGGGGTTGGCTCCCGCTTCGACGGTGCCCCCTCGGCTCGTACGCCCGCGTGGCCCCACACCTTTCCATTCACACCCCGACTGCCTTCTCTTTCCGGTTTACCCGCTTAAGGACCCCAACCTTTCACCCACGTCACCTGGCTCCGCCTCCTCGTGACGTCACATCCGGAAGGTCGCTTTCGCCCGCATTACACCACCCTCCCCCATAGAAAAAACCCAGCCGACCTCGGCTGAACAATACCAAAGCGTAATGCGGTGAACCGACCTTCCCCCTTAAAGGACACTAAGCATGCAATATAACAACAAGAACAACAACACAAGTAACATCGACGAACGTACGAAAGCATGCGATAAATACGACGGCAAGAACAAGAACAATAACAACATACAATCAACGAAACGTAAGCGATTTGGAACGAGTGCGGGTCGCCGGCCCGTCCCGGACGGTCGGCGGCCCACTTGTAGAACGGGGACGCGATGGAACACGAGGAATGACAGGGGGTAATTCCCCTGCTGCGATTGGAAGTCCACCGACGTCTCGTGTCCCTGATGAATCAGTCTTGGTCGTATTCCACGAATGCGCCTGCAGCGGGGTCGGAAGGGTCGCCGGGCTTGAAGGTCCCGCAGCCCTGGCAGGCGCCCTCCGAACAGGCCCACTCCTCCCCCGCGGTGTCACGGTCGGCCTGTCTGGAACAGGTACGACAGGCGCTCTAGCAAGATCAATGGACGCAGGCGGGGAAGAGTCAGAGTCAGCAGCAACAGACCCCGGCAAGGCAACATTGGGAGATGACGCATCACGTAGGGGAGCAACATATGGTTTTAACCGCGACGTATGAACAAACCAACGGCGAGACCCAATCTGAACGCGCGCCGACTGTGGATTGGGAACCTCAATGAGGCGCACAGGACCATGCCAAGGTTTGTGCAATTTAGGAGAGGTCCCCGGCCGCACCTGCGGGCAATGGAGCCAGGCCAGGTCTCCCACCTTCCAGGGGCACTCCCCCTCAGACCGCCGAGCATACCGCTCGTTCCGGGCCTGGGCTTTGGCCGTAGCCACGCGGGCGTTTTCCCGCGCCTCCGTAACCCGGCGAACCGTGTCCTGAATGTATTCAGGGAGTGGTTTACGAGGTCCCTTCACCCCAGTACCCAATTGCACATCCACCGGAGGCACGTTTTCCCGACCATACATAAGGTAAAACGGCGAATACCCTGTAGCCGCATGGGGCGTCATCCTGTACGCCGAAAGCACTCCGGGGATGTGCAGATCCCAATCTGATTGCTGTTCACTCACAGTATGGCAAAGCATGGCAGACAATGTCCTGTTCAGCCGCTCAACCATACCATCCGTCTGCGGATGGTATGGAGATGTCCGTATTTTCTTAGTCCCAAGGCCTGCGCACACTTCAGCCAATAATTTAGAAGAGAAATTTCGGCCCTGGTCCGTGAGGAGTCTCTCAGGCGCCCCCTTGTCCATAATGTACCCAAACAAAAAGGCGTCGGTGATGGCCGCGGCCGACTGATTGGGCAACGGCCAGGCCATCGGCCAACGGGAGAGATACTCAACCCCTACCAGCAAATATTTATTTCCCCTCGCCGATGGTGGGAAGGGTCCCAATATGTCCAGTGCCACCAATTCATTGACTCGAGACACCTGAATCGACTGGAGAGGCGGCACGTAAGGATGTTTAGGCGGCTTACGCCGGGCGCATTCAGGGCACGCGCGCACGTGCCCTACGACATCTGTCGCCATGCCGTGCCAAAAATAATGACGTTGTAACGTCAACAAAGTCTTCTGCACCCCTAAATGCAATAGTGTGTCACAATGGAGAGTTCTAATCAACTCAAATCGCAAGGACGTTGGTACCACCACACGCCAGCTTTCCTGGAACCTTTCTTGCCACATAAGCAGACCATCTCGGAGAGCGGTTCGCGGCCCCACAGCCGAACTCGGACTCCCATTGTCCCTCATAGACCGCTTCCGCATGGACAACAACGACTCGTCCATCATCTGTTCCCGAATCCAGACAGACCGCGGCAGATTCAAAACCCCATCAGTCGGTCCCGGTTCCATCGGAGTATCCGACTTCCCGACGGCCAACGTAAGCGGCTGAGGGGGGTTCAGAATCGGCGAACACCTATGCGTCCCCGACGCACATTTACAAGGGGCGCGCCCTGGTAATCTGGAAAGTGCGTCAGCGTTCGCATGGCGCACTCCCTTCCGATGTTGAATTTGGAAGGAAAATTCCTGCAGCGTGTCCAACCAACGTGCCCACTGTCCCGATGGCTGGTCCATTTTGAGTGCATATTGCAAGGCCGCATGATCCGTACGCACAATAAACGAACGACCGTAAAGGTACGGTCGAAATTGGCGTAGGAAAAAAACAACCGCCAAAAGTTCTCTACGAGTGACACAGTAGCGTGTTTCCGCAGGCGACAAGACTCGGCTACCATACGCCACGACGCGCTCTACGCCCCCTTTAGACTGTGATAATACCGCCCCAATACCTGTGTCACTCGCGTCCGTATCAAGAATGAAAGGGCGATCAAAATCGGGATAATCCAATGTCGGGGCCGTAGCCAATAGATCACGCAGACTCCGAAAGGCCGCCTCTTCCGGCTCTCCCCAAACAAATTTCCGTCCTTTACCCGTAAGGAGATGCAAGGGCCTCGCAATCGTCGCAAACCCCGGCACAAATCTTCGGTAATACGAGGCAAATCCCAAAAACCGCCGAACATCCCCCACGGAGGCCGGAGTCGGCCAATCCCGGACGCACGCCGTCTTTTCCGGATCCGTGGACACCCCCTCTGCACTCACAATGTGCCCCAAATAACGGACGGACCGTTGCAGTAGGTGGCATTTCTTTGGTTTGAATTTCAAATTGGCAGAGCGCATCCTCGTGAACACTGTCTCCAGCCGCGTTAAATGTTCCTCGAATGTGCGGCTGAACACAATAATATCGTCCAAATATATAAGACACGTCTCCCACTGCAACCCCGTCAAAACGAGCTCCATCAACCTTTGAAACGTAGCAGGGGCCGCATTCAATCCCATCGGGAGGCAGTTGAATTGAAATAACCCCTGCGGCGTACGGAATGCGGTTTTCTCCCGTGAGGACTCGTCAAGGGGAAGCTGCCAAAATCCCGAAGAGAGGTCCAGTGTGGAAAAGAACTTAGCCCCCGACAATGCGTCAAGGGAGTCGTCCATACGCGGCAGGGGGTACGCATCTGCCACCGATATCTTATTCAATTTCCGGAAATCAACACAAAATCGCAAGTTGCCATCCTTTTTCTTAACTAAGACCACAGGAGCGCCCCATGGGCTGTTAGATGGCGATATAATGTCCGCAGCCAACATGTCTTCCACCGCCCCCCGAACGTGTTCTCGCTCCGCTGGACTCATCCGATGCGAATTTAACCGAATAGGGGCAGCGTCGCCCGTCTCAATGTGATGGGAAAGCAACGATGTGCGTCCCAAATCCAAATCGTCGGAGCTGAACACATCCGAATACGTCAGCAACAATTTACGCAGCGCATCACGTTGCCCCACGGACAGGGAAGAATTTTCGTCACATAAGGTAGCGATCCAACGATTATCCGAACCCCTTGGCTCGGAAACACCAGCGACCACTCCCCGGCGATGCGGGCAATCGTGCGTCGCAAACGCCGTAGTGGCATGTGCCACAACCGTACCGGCCGGAACACGGATGTTTTCCACCCCCGCATTAAGCACCTGTAAAACCGGTAATTGATCCGGCCGGACGATGGTCTGTGCCCCAACTAACGCCAATCCTGTTGTTATCGTGGCGGATGGCGACAACAAGACCCCTACTGCTCCTAGCCGATTGGGCAGGGGCTTCCGATACCGCAAGGGTATAAGCATCTGTGAACCAGGTGGGATGTCCACAGATGCGACGGACAGCGCCTGCACCTGTACGGCCGAAGCAGGTCGCCCCCAGGGCGACGGCAGAAACGAGATCCGACGGCCCCCCGGCAATTCAATACAATTCTCATTGATTTTAATCAAAATGGGCATCTTTGCCAAAAAATCCGTGCCTAGTAAGCAAGGAACCGCCAAAGATCTCGATATTAACACAACGCCCGAAGCCGACACATCCCCTATAGATATCTTAGCATCCACCTGGCCCACGATACCCATACTACCCCCGTTCGCAGCGACGCAAGACCCATAAACCGGACGCACAGCCCCCGGCGGAATGCCCAACAGATGGAAAATGACATCCGATATAATAGTCGCAGACGCTCCCGAGTCGACCAAAATGCGCACGTCCACACCTTGTATAGACCCCGGTACAGTGGACGAACCCGTAGCGGCCGCGACAACTCTCCGTGCCAATTTGCGCCACTGCGTAACTGAATGACAAGGCCCCGTCGATGGCCTTTCTTTAACAACAACAATAGGATCGCGCAACAAAGGTGGTGGGTGAGGTGTAAAGCCTTGCCGAGTGTCTGGTGCGTGCCGACATGCCTGTTTCGGAGGTTCCTTGGTCGGCTTGTCCGGTGTTGTGGGCTCCTGCTGCGGCGGACCCGGGAAGCGGGCCCAGCAATCTTTGGCGTAATGGCCCCTACGGCCGCAGCGGAAGCAATCGGCCTCGTTGCGCCGAAGCGCAGGTCTTGCATCCCGGCGGCCCCGTCCCGATGGCGTAGCGCGCGGCCCCGGCCTTCCGCGTCCCGACCATGGAGAGGAGGCGGCCGTCAGCTCCCGAGGACCCCGCTCATCCGGCACATAGATCGCCCTTGTGGGGTCCCACCCCATTGCGCCTCCTTCCTTGACGGGCCCACCCGTCCATGCCGCCACTTGCTTCCAGCGACGGAGATTAAACTGCGCATCCAGACACTTTGCTGCCGCCCGGGACGTGAGCTTCTCATGCCCACACACAGGCATGGGGATCCCCAGATCCCGAGACAGCTCCAGCATTTTCCCAATATGAGAGGCTCTAGCAGATCCTGTGGCGTGTCAGGATATGCTGCCATGGCCAGCTCCAACACCGCACCCCTGAACGCCACGGGCGATTCTTCGGGTGCTCGTTGTCGTTGAGCGAATCGCCGATGCGCGTCGTCAGGTGGCTCATAGGCGTCGGCCATTTCCTCAAAAACTCCACATAAAGTCTTCTTCTTATCGGCCGTTATGGAACGGAAAAATCGAACAGATTCGTCGTCCAGTAGAGTCGGCAACACTTCCAAAGCCTCCGCATCGGTCCATCTTGCTGAACGAACCGCCGCCAAAAATCGGCAGGCGAAAGCGCTCCAATCGCCCCCGATAGAGAATTCCTTAACTGTAGTAAGGTGGCGACTCCGACTCCTCTTTACGCCGTCTTCCAATGATGGTTGTTCTGGAGGCAAATTCAAAATGGCGTCGGCCCGCGGCGTGGCCAAGATGGCGGTTTGGCGCCGCGGAGCGCGCAAGATGGCGTCTTCTTGCCGCGTGGCCAATGGCGGCGGCAGGGCAGGCAACGTGGCGGCCCGTGGAGCACCTTCTCGTTCCGTCGTCGTCCTTGGCGTAACGAGGTGACATAGATGCGCCAGGACGTCCTTGAGTGTCTCCAGTTGTTCTGCCACCTGTTGCCATCTTTGCTCAGCGTCCGATGTTGTTGACGGACCCGCCATCGCGCCGACATCTTCCACGCCCATCCCCGTGCTCGCCTCAGCAGGGCTCTCCTCCACCACCCCAGCAGAATCCGTGGTCGGAGGGAATTCGTCGTCGTCGGACGAAGAAGCCGATGCTGGCGCCGGGGGAATTTTCTTCCTTACTTGCTTAGACATGCCGTTTCACTTCTGACCCCAGTGTAATAAAAGACTTGACCACGATCTCTGGCTCAGTGTCCTTTATTCGGTCCGTACTGCGTTCCCACACAGCTGTCTCTCTTATTCTCTCAGTGCTGATTCCGATGTCACTCCAGTCACCATCAGCAGCCCCGCTGCTGTTCTTGTCGCTCTTGCAGCCCCACAGCAGCTCCGCTACTGTACTCCCACACAGCTCCCTTGGCTGTTCCTGCTGCAGCTCTGACAGCCTCGTGCTGTCTCGCCTTCTCGTCGCTCCTGCGACTCTTGGCAGCCACCCCGCTGCCCCTCACACACAGCCTTACTGCCTATCTCTATCTGCAGCTTTACACCTCCCAGTAGCTCCCTACTGTTCCCGGGGTTGGCTCCCGCTTCGACGGTGCCCCCTCGGCTCGTACGCCCGCGTGGCCCCACACCTTTCCATTCACACCCCGACTGCCTTCTCTTTCCGGTTTACCCGCTTAAGGACCCCAACCTTTCACCCACGTCACCTGGCTCCGCCTCCTCGTGACGTCACATCCGGAAGGTCGCTTTCGCCCGCATTACAATAACATAGCTTTAAGGACTCAGTTTTATGAATATATCGGTTGAATTTCGATTTAAAGCTTTCGTGACTGCAGGGATTCATCTTCTTGGTTCTTTCGGTAAAGTCACGTAGAAGGGAAGTAATAAAATAATAAAAATAAAACATAAAATAAAACAATTCTCACGACGTTTCGGCTACAACGCAAGCAGCCGTCTTCAGGTGAAGAATGAGACACTACCAAGCTAGGAGCTTATATATAAACTGGGTTGGAGGTGGAAGAGCGCCTTAACAAAAAGAATGTGCATATGAAGAGGAATTTAGCATATTCATGGAAAATGCGTAGGAGGTGGGCGGGGGGGGTTTCAAAGTCATATTATGCCCATGCATTATGCAGGATCAGCAGCACCAAAGGGAGGGGGGGGGGTAGCATTAACAAAGGGAGGGCATGTTAATAGTATGTAGAAGCAATGAAACATGTGAATGGGAAAACGGTGGCAGGAGATCCGCAGCGGAGCAAATAATGCATTCCCTGTGGAGAACACAAGATACACAGTTGATGCCAGTGAGTGGACTGCGGTTTGAAAGTCACCATAAACGTGAACAACAATCAGTTAAGATCTGAAGTGGTTTATTACGTCCGTCCAATGATTGCTGAGCCAGAATCCATCTTCTCGGTTGAAATTGTCTCTGTGTTTGTATATGTGGATCGCCTCATGAACGAATCTCTCATGGTAGCCAGATGGCTTGCAGAGAACCTCTGTCTTGGAGAAGTCAATATCATGTGAACCCACTGAATTGTAACAGTGATCTGCCACGGCTGAGGTGTTTGTCCTACCGTGTTTCAGGTCAGCTTTATGTTCACGGATGCGGTCCGAGACATGTTTGGTTTCTCCAATGTAACTGCTACCACAGAGGCAACTTAGTTTGTAGACGCCAGGGTACTGTATGTCTGGAACCACGTCTTTTACAGACGGAACCAGATCACGGATTTTATATACTGTGTTGAATCGTACCTGAATCTTGTGTTTAATCAGGATTTTGGAGATCTTTTTTGTGACCCCAGCAATGTAGGGTAAGGTGATGGTTTTGAAAGGCTCCTCAGCAGGATCCTTCTTGACGGTTGGAGTGATGGCCTTGCGGATTGTGTAGTCGGAGTAACCATTAGCCCTAAGAGCTTGGCGTACGTGTTTGAGTTCACTGGCAATGTGTTCCTGGTCGGAGATGCATTGGGCTCTATGGTATAGAGTCTTGATGAGGGAGTTCTTCTGGGATGGATGGTGGTAGGAATCCGGTTTTAGGTAGGCATCCGTATGGGTGGCTTTCCTGTAGACAGAATGGCTCATTCAACCATCAGGTCTCCTTTTAATTAGGACATCCAAAAAGGGTAGCTTGCCATCTTTTTAGACTTCCATGGTGAATCTGATGGCTGGGTGTATGGAAGTGATGTGGTCGAGAAATTGGTCTAGAGCAGGTCGGCCATGTGGCCAGATGACAAAAGTGTCATCTACGTACCTCTTCCATAAGGTCGGGTGTAGAGTGGCAGTCTGGATGGCGTCAGTCTCAAATTTCTCCATGAAAATGTTGGCTACAACCGGAGATAGGGGGGAGCCCATTGGGGTGCCCTCAGTTTGCTTGTAGAAGGTTCCATTCCAGGTGAAGTATGTATTGGTTAAGCAGTGTCTCACCAGGGGGGGGTACCCCAGCATTCAGTCCTTGATGAACCAAATCTTCAATGATTGCGATGGTGTCAGGCACAGGAACCTTGGTGAACAAGGAAACCACATCAAAACTGACAAGCAGGTCATCTGGGGACAGGGAAATCCCCTTGATTGTCGATACCAGGTCAGTAGAGTTTTGTACCGCAGAGGTGGTTTTTCCAGTGAAAGGCCGTAGGATTTCAGACAAAAAACGAGCCAGTTTGTAAGTGGGGGAGTTGATAGTAGAGACAATGGGACGAAGAGGTGTATCTTCTTTATGTATCTTTGGCAAGCCGTACAATCTTGGTGGCCTGGCTGCAGAAGGTTTCAACGAGAACTGTTTGGTCTGATCAATTAATGCGGTTGAAGCAGAAATGATTTTGTTGGTTTTGGTGACGAGGCTGTTGGTGGGGTCTCTTTTTATTTTTGTATAGCTGCCATCGTTGAGCAGTTCTTGAATTTTGTTGTTGTATTCTATTTTGTCCATGATGACAGTGGCATTGCCTTTGTCGGCTGAGAGGATGACAATGTCATCCCTCTTTTTTAATTGAGCTAATTCAAAACGCTCATCTTTGCTGATGTTGCTAGCTGGCATCTTAGCGTTTTTGAGGGTTGCAGAGATTTCAGATCTTGCTACGTCTGCAGCGATGTGACTCAAGCCCTTGAGAGCTACATCTACTCGAGCAATTATATCATTAACTGGTATGTGTCTCGGTGTGACTGCAAAGTTTAGTCCTTTAGCTAAAACGGATTTCAGACCTTCAGAAATAGGACTGTTACTGCGATTAATTACGACTTTGTTAACATCTAGCTTTTCAATGTGTGGGTCCGGTTTCTTGTTTGAGAGGCGGTTGAATTTGGAAATCAAGTTGTCCTTACATTTAGTCGACATAGCGGCAGCTGAAGAGGCAGTCTACGGGGAGGGTTTCCACATAACTTTGAGATCCTTCAACAAGCTCCGTGATAAGAAGGCTCAGCTAATCGAGTCTCTCACCTTTCTGAAGAGATGCCGCGACTCTAAGGTAATACCAAACGCATTTACACTAACATCTGCTGCTGTAACTTCTTCTAATGCGAAACGAATTCTGTCTAGAACTAGCTTAGCTCTTATCTCAGAGAAAATCAGACTTACGCGCACCGAACTAGATCAGTTAGACAAGACACTCTACAAATCACACTTATCTTTGAGTGCAACAATGTCCACATCGGATTGGGAACATGTAGAAAAAATGACTGCCTCTTCAGCTGCCGCTATGTCGACTAAATGTAAGGACAACTTTATTTCCAAATTCAACCGCCTCTCAAACAAGAAACCGGACCCACACATTGAAAAGCTAGATGTTAACAAAGTCGTAATTAATCGCAGTAACAGTCCTATTTCTGAAGGTCTGAAATCCGTTTTAGCTAAAGGACTAAACTTTGCAGTCACACCGAGACACATACCAGTTAATGATATAATTGCTCGAGTAGATGTAGCTCTCAAGGGCTTGAGTCACATCGCTGCAGACGTAGCAAGATCTGAAATCTCTGCAACCCTCAAAAACGCTAAGATGTCAGCTAGCAACATCAGCAAAGATGAGCGTTTTGAATTAGCTCAATTAAAAAAGAGGGATGACATTGTCATCCTCTCAGCCGACAAAGGCAATGCCACTGTCATCATGGACAAAATAGAATACAACAACAAAATTCAAGAACTGCTCAACGATGGCAGCTATACAAAAATAAAAAGAGACCCCACCAACAGCCTCGTCACCAAAACCAACAAAATCATTTCTGCTTCAACCGCATTAATTGATCAGACCAAACAGTTCTCGTTGAAACCTTCTGCAGCCAGGCCACCAAGATTGTACGGCTTGCCAAAGATACATAAAGAAGATACACCTCTTCGTCCCATTGTCTCTACTATCAACTCCCCCACTTACAAACTGGCTCGTTTTTTGTCTGAAATCCTACGGCCTTTCACTGGAAAAACCACCTCTGCGGTACAAGACTCTACTGACTTGGTATCGACAATCAAGGGGATTTCCCTGTCCCCAGATGACCTGCTTGTCAGTTTTGATGTGGTTTCCTTGTTCATCAAGGTTCCTGTGCCTGACACCATCGCAATCATTGAAGATTTGGTTCATCAAGGACTGAATGCTGGGGTACCCCCCCTGGTGAGACACTGCTTAACCAATACATACTTCACCTGGAATGGAACCTTCTACAAGCAAACTGAGGGCACCCCAATGGGCTCCCCCCCTATCTCCGGTTGTAGCCAACATTTTCATGGAGAAATTTGAGACTGACGCCATCCAGACTGCCACTCTACACCCGACCTTATGGAAGAGGTACGTAGATGACACGTTTGTCATCTGGCCACATGGCCGGCCTGCTCTAGACCACTTTCTCGACCACATCAATTCCATACACCCAGCCATCAGATTCACCATGGAAGTCTAAAAAGATGGCAAGCTACCCTTTTTGGATGTCCTAATTAAAAGGAGACCTGATGGTTCAATGAGCCATTCTGTCTACAGGAAAGCCACCCATACGGATGCCTACCTAAAACCGGATTCCCACCACCATCCATCCCAGAAGAACTCCCTCATCAAGACTCTATACCATAGAGCCCAATGCATCTCCGACCAGGAACACATTGCCAGTGAACTCAAACACGTACGCCAAGCTCTTAAGGCTAATGGTTACTCCGACTACACAATCCGCAAGGCCATCACTCCAACCGTCAAGAAGGATCCTGCTGAGGAGCCTTTCAAAACCATCACCTTACCCTACATTGCTGGGGTCACAAAAAAGATCTCCAAAATCCTGATTAAACACAAGATTCAGGTACGATTCAACACAGTACATAAAATCCGTGATCTGGTTCCGTCTGTAAAAGACGTGGTTCCAGACATACAGTACCCTGGCGTCTACAAACTAAGTTGCCTCTGTGGTAGCAGTTACATTGGAGAAACCAAACGACATGTCTCGGACCGCATCCATGAACATAAAGCTGACCTGAAACACGGTAGGACAAACACCTCAGCCGTGGCAGATCACTGTTACAATTCAGTGGGTTCACATGATATTGACTTCTCCAAGACAGAGGTTCTCTGCAAGCCATCTGGCTACCATGAGAGATTCGTTCATGAGGCGATCCACATATACAAACACAGAGACAATTTCAACCGAGAAGATGGATTCTGGCTCAGCAATCATTGGAAGGACGTAATAAACCACTTCGGATCTTAACTGATTGTTGTTCACGTTTATGGTGACTTTCAGACCGCAGTCCACTCACTGGCATTAACTGTGTATCTTGTGTTCTCCACAGGGAATGCATTATTTGCTCCGCTGCGGATCTCCTGCCACCGTTTTCCCATTCACATGTTTCATTGCTTCTACATACTATTAACATGCCCCCCCTTTGGTGCTGCTGATCCTGCATAATGCATGGGCATAATATGACTTTGAAACCCCCCCCGCCCACCTCCTACGCATTTTCCATGAATATGCTAAATTCCTCTTCATATGCACATTCTTTTTGTTAAGGCGCTCTTCCACCTCCAACCCAGTTTATATATAAGCTCCTAGCTTGGTAGTGTCTCATTCTTCACCTGAAGACGGCTGCTTGTGTTGTAGCCGAAACGTCGTGAGAATTGTATTATTTTATTATGTTTTATTTTTATTATTTTATTACTTCCCTTCTACGTGACTTTACCGAAAGAACCAAGAAGATATATCGGTTGACTTAACATGAGGGTGTCACTCTTTTTTAGAGGGCACATTGGGAGCACCATCTCGTGTTGGGTGAGACTGGTCTAACGTGAAGTAGCTCCAGTTCTGCTGACCGTAGCAGGTTCAAGGACAGTTTCTTCAACTTGAGAACTTACTTAAGCAGAATAGCTTAGGAAATGTCAAAATGTATTGGAAATATTTTAAGTAGGGTACTGAAGCCTATATTGTCAAATTAGGCTTGGCACACTGTATCACCACCGTAAGGAACATGTGGCACTGCCAAAGACATTTGAACGATCAGCTTAGTCACTTATCGGAAATTATGAGGGGACATCACCAATGGGTTGGGATGCTTTTTTTCCATGATGCACACGAATATATTACAAGATGACCTGATTTTAAGTGCAGTGCTGTAATAACTGTTTCCGGTGAGAAATGTATCTGAATAAAGAATGCCCAAGGTTATATTGCCTTTAAGAATATCAAGTCGGGATCCACTGCATATTCATGTTGGTTTTATTCATAACATATGTATAGGAAATGAATCAATGGTGAGACCAGGTTTGAAAGTGGCTTGATCGGCCAAAGTTAATTTGACATCCATCATCCACGTGCACCGCCACACGTGAAGTTGATTCTGTTTAATCCAGGTGAGAACTGAATGGGCCAGGATAGTGTCATTTACAGGGGCTCTTCTATTTACGAACGCGTTAGGTTCCAGAAGTCTGTTGGTTTTGTTCACAAGTCCAACTTTAACTACCGTCGATTCCAAACATGTTTTAAGGCATGTACACTAAACGCGGGGAATGGTTTAAAAAGTTGTATAATCTCCTGTAGATGCCACTGGTTCTTCATGTTCTGCAGACGGAGATGCCACCACTGCATCTATTGCGCGGTTAAACTTATGACTATCGGTCCGAAGAGGCAACTGGACATGTGGACATGTTTCTTCGTATCTCTGAAAATGCGTAAGTCGAATGTTCGTAAGTAGAGGAGCCCCTGGACAAAAGTGACAGAGCCTGCCACTCACGAGCAATGAATGCTGTGTAATGCCAAGTGAGTAATTTGCGGTGTGATGTTCAAATCTTTTAAATTTGGACCATGCTGCCGGCACACAACGGACTACTCTTGCGAATGACTTCACAGAATCTTTAAAGTTCACTGGCGTGTGTAGTGTTCGGGTTATTATACCGACAGTAATAACCAGGGCGGCCGTTGGGATTTGAACCGTGAACCTCCGTAAGAGGTGAGCGCGCTCCCACAAGGCCACGTCACCGCCGCCGCTCTTCAATGAGAGTTTGTAATACGTCAACATTGAATTAAGTGGTTACGGAAATATTTTTTAATAATTATGTATCTGCAAAATACATTTCAAAGGCATAAGCACACCTGTGTCGCATCTTACGTAAGCTCGCCGACACATGGTTTCCTGTTATAAAACGTTAAATCGCATTATTACAATTTTGTGAGTTAAATAACGTAACCGGCTTGTGTATCCTTGGCAAAGTAACGGAGGCAGGTTAAAGCAGCACAGACTTTAAATTTCAGTTTGTGTGCTCTTTGTGCCGCATAGGGGTTCCCTTGCAGTATCATGTTCAGTTTGGTTCCTGTCTGTGCACGATGCAGTTGTAATAATTTGTTTGGAAATCTGGAATGGGGGCGGGTGGTACCTTCCCCTGGGCCAATTCACCCGAAAGTACTTGGTGCTGTGTTGTTGACGAAAGTGAAATAGACCATGCTCATGTGCCGGCTTTGCGAGCGCGTCAGCAACATTTGCCATAAACAGTCGATACAGACGAATATAAAATGGTTGTTTCATACACACAAATATAAAAGAAATTTGCGTTAACAATCTGGCTTATTCAGACGATTCAGGCTTGCGTTTCTAAACAGCTGTACGCTTACCATTCGCCCCCGAGTTGGAATAGTAGTGGTCTGTGCGTGTACGCGTGCAGTCAGGGATTCAATCGTCGATGCTGTACACGTGACGCATGAAGAGGGACCGCACCAGCAGTTACGTTGTTTTCTGTACTGTGATTTTGAGAGGGAAAAAAACCCACTAGGTATTCCAATTAAACATTGTGAAAACGAGCGTTTTAGTCTGGGTTGCGACGTTGCACGCATTTAACGCTGTTAGACTATGTAGAACTTCTTTCGCACCGTATGTAGCCAACCGTGCTAATCTTAGGTACGGGGAGGGTAACTACAAAGTAAACATAGAAGCGGTTCTAAATAAATTATTATCAGGGTTGGACACAAGAATTCCCCTCCTCCAAGGAAAAAGGGCAGTGGTGGAAATTCCACAACCATATGGTAGGGACCTACCGAACTTCCCTGTAACACATTCCTGCGTAGGAAGCTGGCAGGGACGTTGAGTTGCTCGGTCAATGGCCAGGGTCAACGGCGGCGTGGTGTATTCCGCAAATATGCCCGACTGAGGGCGGGCACAAGCCGGCGTGAGTAGGTTAAACGTTGAGTTTTATAAGGGCACCACGGGGTGACCAGCCCCTCCCCACCCAACCCCACCCCTCCCACCCCCCACCCAGCCCCACCCTCCTCACCCAGCCCCACCCTCCTCACCCAGCCCCACCCTCCCCACCCAGCCCCTCCCTCCCCACCCAGCCCCTCCCTGCACGAC
Source organism: Lampetra planeri (assembly GCF_965212315.1). NCBI lineage: Eukaryota > Metazoa > Chordata > Hyperoartia > Petromyzontiformes > Petromyzontidae > Lampetra > Lampetra planeri. The sequence continues at coordinate 20,804,235 of NC_136110.1, forward strand.
GGACGGATGGACACAATAATCCCCTCTGGGCTGATGTAACCAGGAAGTTCCTACCAGTAAAACAGCACATTGTCAACATTGCCTTGGCGACTGGATTCACAGATGTCCCTTGTGGGATGATGACCGTGCATTTTAACCCACCTGAGTAATGTACGGGAATTTGCGGCGATACGGTCAGAACCCAATTTGGACAAAATTACGCACAAAAGTTTTATTATCACAACCGATGGTCACTTACAAATGTTATGGCATTCTAACCCATTACTCTGGAGCTGTGGATTTTAAGGCATAGACAATCACTTATGATGCATGTAACTAAGTTCCAAAGGAGAATATATTTACAAAATACTCAACCCGAGGCCATAAAGATGCAGCAGCACTGCAATTGCTTGGTCAGGCCACTGCTGGTAAAAGGGCCTCCTCTAGAGGGTATTTGGCCTACTCTTCCACCCTGACCATAGGTCTTGGAAGCAGGAGTAACCACTCACAAGTGTAACCCCACCACACGCGCACTGCCGATCAATTGGAGGTGTGCAACTTGACCGGTTTCAAGTGCCACGCTGGGAGATCAACCCGGTGGCCATTACATCGTGGCAGCATCCTTACCCTATCAATCCGATGCCATACACGCTTATCTGATCCTAAGCGATTTTTGTTGTATGGTTTTAATAGAACTATGGGGAGTCCTCGCTTAACGCGTAGTTCACGTAACGTGTTTTCCACGTGAACGCGGTTTCTTCCATTGGGATTTTTTCACACAACGCAGACTGCGCAAACCGTTATCGCGCGGCTCACCGTTGTAATGTGCTTTCTGAGCAGTTGACGGCAAACTACTTTCTTGAGCTGCGCGGTCCCAGCAGTACGATACGCTACGCGGAATGATAGTAAAACGTGGCGGCGTACCCTCAGTGAATTGTACCGCTGCGTGCGGACGTCATCTCACCAAAAATTATTGTTGCCGTCATAGTTATAGGGAAATTGTTTTCGCTTAACGCGGCACTTTTAAGGAATGCACTTACGGCGCTGAACGAGGACTTGCTGTAAACCCAAAGTATGCTTAGGCTTACAGTGGAGCAGCAGCTGCACTGGAATCCATTGCACTTAGGCTGCACCGTCTATGATAGTACCTCTGATTAGCACGCTTGGCTACGTACGGTGCGAAAGATGTTCGACATACATATGAAGACAAATAATCCCCATATAGCCTTAAGACTGTTGGGCCAAGTTTTCAATCGAAATGCATTATCCCACAAAGAAGCCCTACCACAACTTCACCCTTCACTTTTAATTGTCAATTATTTTTTTGGAGAGCACAGGTCAAATAAAGCACATTACAGTTGAAGAAAAAGGCAAAAAAGGTTGAAATTGGAGTCGGCTCTGTTGAGACAATGATGTCTCAGAATTTGTGTAGCTGTAGGAGAGATGGACCCATTGTGGAAAGGTTAATAAGTGATGGCTCACATACCCGTGTAACTTGAATCATATTTACAAAGTTGAGAATACGCTCTGGGAAATTATAAAACATTTCTTGCAAAACGTATTTCTTTACATTTTAAAGCCAACATTTTTTTGGGGCAAACTGCTCACAAATAACTGGAGCATTTAAATTGGGCCAATGCCTCTTTTTCATCTTCTGATCAATATACACCAACTGTGAGTTAACTAAGTGACAGATAAATAAATGGCCTACCAAGATCCAGTGAGTAAATGATAAACATCCACCCTTTCATAAAAATAAAAAAAATTCTCTAGTTAATTTAATGACTGTTTTTTAGTTGCCATGCCATGGACAGGTAACAATACATTCCTGCGGAGGGAGCTGGTAGGAACTTTGGCTTGCTCGGTCAATGGCCAGGGTCAACGGCGGCGTGGTGTATTCCGCAAATATGCCCGACTGTGAGGACGGGCACAAGCCGGCGTGAGTAGGTTACACGTTGAGTTTTATAAGGGCACCACGGGGTGAGCAGACCCTCCCCACCCAGCCCCATCCCTCCCACCCAGCCCACCCTCACCAACCAGCCCCTCCCCACCCAGCCCCTCCCAACCCAGCCCCTCCCAACCCAGCCCCTCCCTGCACGACGGACGGACACAATAATCCCCTGTGGGCTGGTGTAACCAGGAGGTTCCTACCAGTATAAACAAAAGCAATCATCTCATTTCGCCAAGCAGTTACACCAGTAAAAATTTGCTGTTTTTTATCTTGCAGTCTTTATTTTGTTTGGTTTGCCTAAATGGAGCACACTGGCATAATCAGAATGAAGATTTGTCACTTTTAATGTGGATGATACAATAGTCATAGCTCAAAGCAGAGCACTGTCTGTTGATCAAAAATTAATGCTCATTAAAAAATTAAGGAAGGTCAAATGGAGGTTCTGAGGTGAACTGGGGGACAGGTCACGCAGAGAGGTTAGGATGCAAGAGGGGACTGCGTGGACCCCATGTCTTTCAGACTGCGCGCCAATGCCTCCCTCAGCTCGGCTTCCTCCTCGGCGTCTACTGCACTCACACGGCACGCATACACACAGCAGTCACACACGTGGACACACAACACACTGTCCTTTAGCCCACGAGCCCAGACCAGAAATTTCACTTATCGGTACCACAAGGCAGCATAGCTTTTTAGTGGCTCCAATTTCTTTATGTGGCCAATAACAGTGAATTGTGAGAACCCTTTGAAATGTTCGGGTGTTCAGATAATTAACGTCTCAACATACTGTACAACAGCAGAGGGGCTCTCACATCAAAGGGGACCTCGAAGAGGTTTAATTACCCATTGAGGGGACTACAGGGCAGGGAAAGGAGACGATGGTTTGGAAAGAAGTGTGCATTAAAACATTACATAGTGAAGACAGTCCTGGGCAGAGGAGCGGACCAGGGTCTTTAGCCTGGACGTATGAATAGAGGTCTTCATCAGCTGCAAATGATAGTTTGTGTCATAAACCCTTAGAAAGTTGTTACACTTCCTCTTTTGAGCAGGCCTTTCAGTTTACAGAAAAGGACGGTTTGGACATAAGGTTACTGGCACACAACACGCACCGGCATACAGACACACACGCACATGCCTACACACACAAACCTGCATACATGCCGTTACAAACAAAGATCCCCCATATAGGCATTTACAGACTGTTAGGGCAAGTGCTGTTAGCGAGCACCTATTAAGCAAGGCAGGCACGGTTCACAAAGGGGTGGGTTGCCAGCACCACACCTGACCGCCTTTGTCTCCCCAGTGCCAATGGTTACACAACACCGGAGGCCGAGTCGATCTAGGGGAGTCCCACGACCACTTCAAAAAATCATCACTTACAATGACCGTGAGCGGGAATCGAACTGGGGGTCGCCGGTTTTGTAGCGCATCACACAAACTGCTGCGTCACCGCTCCCCACAGACAGACACATGCGCACCCACGCAACCGCACGCAAAGATTCCGCACACACACACGGTAGCCGTACCATTGTCAGAGTCTGAGATGCTGTTGATGAGGGCGCAGAGCAGCTTGGCGTCCGTGTTGTGGGGGTCGAGAATGTGTGACGGGCGTCCCGTGCGAGCAAACTGCTCCTTGACCTCCATGAAGCCCTTGTCCCCCGACAGCACGGACAGGGGGATGTGCTTGGGCAGCTGCGCGTCCATGCGCCCAGCCTACGCGCGAGCAGTACGAGGCAAACGCAGACCATCAAAACACAGGTTCTGGCGCCGAAACGGTTGTGTAGCTAATTAATCATCGTCGCCGCCGCCGTCGTCTGCGACGTTGTCCCTACTCTCGTCGTCTCTGTGATCGTCACCGACGATGTTGTTTATCAACATCCTTGTTGTCGTCGTCGCCAATGTTGCCTTCAGCACCTTCTTCATCATTAACGTCATCGTAATGACTGTTGTCGTCAATGCCATCGTCTGGGTGTACACCCAACACCGGAGTGGAAGAAAGGCAGGCGCATCTTACAGATGACTAGTCGATGGTCAGAGGGCAGATCAGCTCCACGGTAGGTCCTGGTGTCAAGGACATTGGCTCGCATCCGCTGGTCCGTCACTATGTAGTCCAGCAGATGTTCTTACTTGGACCCGGCATGCATCCATGATGTTGTGTGGATGCGCCAATGCCGGAACAGAGTGTTGGTAATAACAAGCCCATGGGCTGCACAAAAATCTAGCAGCCGCCTACTGTTGTTATTGAGCTGATCTGGCCCATGCCTTCCAATCACTCCAGACCAGGTGCCAGCATCATGACCAACTCGGGCATTGAAGTCACCCAACAAGATGACTATCCCAAGGGGCCACTTTAGCCAGCACCTGTGACAAGTCATAGAAAGCATCTGACTCATCGGCCTTGCCTGCATCCCTCCATGGATGTTCGTCTTTGGTGGGGGCATAAGTAACCACGACCACCACTCCTCGCCTGTGGTTGATGGGAAGGCGAGCCCAAAGTAGCCTGGGGCTTACAGCCTCCCACACTTCACCGCCACGCTCCCACGCCCCCTTCATTATATTGTTCAGAAGAAGAGCCACACCCTGTTGTTTGGCAGTCTCCTGCCCCGAGTAGAGGACTGTCCACCCCTCATGGTGGCAGGAGCCAGATCCGGTCCACCGGACCTCCTGAATGCCAGAGATCCAGGCGGTACCAATCCAGCTCCCGACAGGAGTGGCAGCCTCTCCTCCGCAGTGAGCGTTCGAACATTCCACGTGGCCATCCGAAGTGGCTTTTCATTGATTCTGGAGGAGCCCCGAGAGATTCAATCTCCTGGCTCTGCCAAATGGGGTTTGGCCAGCAGACGTCATAGACGCCTGTCTGCCCGGGGCCTCCGGCACAAGCTTATTAGTTAGATATTTCAGTCGTGGTTTAGTGGTAATTTATTGAAGGTGGAGGGGTTACCAGCCCCTCGCACCCATCCAGAGCCCCTATTTAGCCGCCCTGAGGGGAAAGGCCAATCTGAATTGGCCCTCCCCTCACGGCACTGCCCACGACAGCGTTGCCCGTCCGGCACCATGAGGTTAGGGGGTTATTTTGCACAGACACAAAAAATATATACATATATACACCAACACACAACAATTTATAAGTGACTGAATGACAGACCAGACTATGCATCAGTGTTAATGACTGAATGACGCACCAGGCTAACTGTGTACGTTTGTAGGGGTGGGGGGGGGTGTAGCGTTTAGCGCGCTGCGATATGAAACCAGCCATCCGAGTTCGATTCCCGCTCACGGCCATCACCAGTGACAATTATTAGAACCAGTCTTGGGCATCCCCTAGGTCAATACAGTCTCAAATGAGTACTTGGTGCGATGTGGAAAAAACTTTGCCACTCGGGAGACAAAGGCGGCCGGGCGTGGTGCTGGCCACCCACTCCCTGGTGTGCCGTTCTGGCCTTCATAGGTGCTCACTACCAGCACTTTCCCCCAAGAGTCTGTTAAGTCTACACGAAGGGAGGGGGGGATCTTAGTCTTTAAAGTCTTTTGAAACTCACGTGCAGGCAGATGGCGAAGTCGGCGGCGTCCTTGCGCCCACTGCACTGCGGGTGTAGGAAGAAGCAGCCCTGCTGCTGCAGCTGACGGTATGCGGCACAATCCCTGGGTGGCTGCCACTTGTTGCTTCCGCCTTGGTTCGGCAACGCCACCCGGGGGACGAACGCAAGCACAGCGTGAAGAGGTGCAGCCACGCGACTGTCCGTTCACACCGCTGCTGGTGGAAGGGCTTCCACACACGGACTTCCACGCTAGCCAGACATCTTGGAAGTGGTTCAGATACCCACACTTTACCCCACCAGACGCGACCTGCCGATCGGTTAACTGTGCTGCACCCAATTTTTGGTGCTGTGTGGCAGAGGCCGAGAGATTTAAGCAACCTCTGTATGTATGTTGAACTTCTTCCGCACCATACGTAGACAACTGTGCTAATCGGAGGTGCGGGGGAAAGGACAAAAAACTAAACACAAAAATCAGTTCTAAAGAAATTAGTTTTTAAACTAGATGATTTAAAAATACATATCTGCAGTGGCTTCCTAATATCAGAAGAGCGTTCCAGAAGCCGCAGTAGCGCATCTAATAAGCGCGCGATGGGGTGACTGTCTTTGTTCAATGGCCAGCAAAAAAGGTGCTGCTGCGAGGATGACCGGAGTTAGATTGATGGTTTATACTTCATCGTTTAAACTGTCACGCAAGGAGATCAAACATGCAGCATGTGGATCACAAGAGTAACTGAAGGTACTTCATACTGAACAGTGAGCCAGAGCCTGGAATTGATGGCAAAAGCCAGCAGGGTTGCCTTCACATCCAACCTGCCATCGAGAAGTAGAATCCGAAAAGTTTATTTAGACCAGTACCAGAATGCCCGATTCACAATGGAGTGTTTATTTAATTGAAACAGTGATGATAAGAGGTTACACAGGAGTTAAAAACACATTCGGCAAAGCGCCAATCAACATTGTCCATCGCTAGCTTACGATGAAATTGGTTGTCATTTAATTTCCTCATGGGTAGAGGGAGGGGTAAGGATGACAACCATGGCTCATGGCCACTACTCTTACTCGCCCCTTTGCTTACTCCTCACCTTTGAAGCCCCATATGAAGATGCCAGTCTGCAGTTGTGCAGGAAGTTTCTGAAAGAAGTTGGGCCAGTTGTCCAGGTCAATGAGGAGAACGTGTGACATGGTGCTCAGGTAGTCGGCGTCCGGGAGCTCCAGATTGCTTGAGTCGGGGCCTGGTTGTTCAAAAATCCACCCCCCCCCCACCCACGCAGATATGTAAAGCACAAAGCACACTCCACACACACCAAGCACGTACATCATTGTGTCTTGCTCGAGCGATCAAGTCACATTTTCAAGAGGCCTGAAGGTGGCGACATGTTAACAACCTCGCCTAGTATACAGGAGGTCCTGCGTTCTATCCTAAATATAACGCCTGTATATTTGGAGTTTGCATGTATTCCCTGTGGTCGCGTGGATTTTTCTCTGGGTTCTCTGGGCATTCCCTCCACGTTTAGAATTGACATAACATGTTTAGAGTATCTGGCTGCTTTACATGTCCACACGATAAGCCACTTCCATAGAGCTATCATTTGTGGCCAGGTCACTTCTAAAAGAGCTACATAGCTCAGTGGGACTTACCTGCTAAAATAAAAGTTTAGTTTTTAGGTTAGTAAAAAAAAACACGACTTGCCAGACTAATAGGGTGGAGCCCTCGTTCCCAGATCTGAAAGGTCTGGCGCGTGTGTTAGTGTACAGACCAAAATAAGAGAGTACTTGTGGTGTGTTTTTTTTATAGTACTGCAGTCGTTTCGACGGTACACGGCTCCCCTCACTCCCCCTACCATACATCACCCACTGTCGCCCTCCCCTCTCGCTCCCTCCCCGTCACCCTCTACCGCTAATGTATTTCCGCAAATAATCTTCACACACAATGCAACTACATAAAAGTGCAATAGCATGCTCGAGCGCGTTCCGTCATGCATTACATTATGTAAAATATTCCAAACGTAGTGTGATAAATATTCTGAATAAATATACATATTATTTTTTTTATTAGCGGACCTGGTCTAGCTAAGTGCAAATCTGGCTCACTGTGGATTTTACTGTACTTTAACATCTAATTTGCATTATAATAATTCCTAAATAATATACTCTTTGGCAAACATGCACTCCTGGTGGAAGGCCTCCCTTCATGGTGTGGATCACGGCGGTTCTTTGACCGTGAGCCGGTTGGTGAAGTGAATGAAGGGTTGCGACGGGACAGGTTTACATTTCAATTGCCACTGGTCTCTCAGCAGTAGCGAAGAACAGAGCTCACCAGGATTCATTGTGTAACAAGCTAATAACCACCACGCCACCTCCCAAATCATCAGTATGTATACACTATGTCTTTGGTGTCTCTCAGTTCAGAGTAACGGAGAATCTCATAGAACAGAAGCAATTAAAGCAAAATGCCAGCACTCACTGCTTTCCGGAGATGGAGACGCTGTGAACTCAAATGGCATGGGCTTGGGCTCCAAGTCCAACTGAACTTTCATGTAGGCCGCTAAGAAGGGGTAACCACCTCCACCACTCCTCCCAACCCCATTGTTACTGCTGCTCCCACCGCCGCTGACCCTGTTCCCGCAGCGCTGGCACGTGCTTTTGCCTGGCAACAGCTGCGTTCGACACTCTGGACACAAAACCAGGTAGTACGGGCCCTTTTTGGATAGATTAGACTGCTTGTGACTTTTCAGGTGGTCATGAATAGCCTCCAGTAGATAGCTTGCCTTCTTGCAAAAGCAGCACTTGTAAATTGGCCCGCGATTGTCAGCAACCTTGTGCTTCTTCCTGGGCGGTTTCAGAGTCTTCTGCTGCTCAACACTGTCCCTGGGCCTCGCGGCCACGGTGTTATCCTTCTGCGGGGAAGCCCCGCTCGTGCCGGCCGCCTCCGAGCCCTGCGCGCCACCAGCCGCTGCACCGAGCGCCGGCTCTGTCGCGGGACATTCTGGCGCCGCTGCCGCCGTCGCTTCCGTCGCCGGAGTCTCGTCGTCGTCACCGCCGTGGCGCTCGAAGTAGAAGGAGTGGCCTGGGTGGTAGTTCAGCAGGTGGCCCGCAATGCCGTTGCGTCCACTGGGCACCTCAATGCGGCACGAGCAGCACCAGGGCTCGTAGTCGGATAAGTGCGCACCGCCGTGCGTGCGGCTCATGTGCAGCCTCGCAATGCTTTCGGCTTGGAAGACCGTACGGCACACGAGGCAGCGGAAGCGCACGCTGTTGGTTGCCACGAGGTGCTCGAAGGCATCGTCCTCCGTGGCCAGGACGCTGCCGCACTCACACACCCACTGCGGGGCCTCCGTCGCCCTGCCGCCGCCTGCAGCCTTGCTGCTGCTGCCACCGATGATGTTTCCGACACCGCTGCCATTGTCGTCGTTGTTGTTGCTGCTGCAAGCGGGATGTGGAAATGCACCTGTCGATTGCGCAATATACACACACGCGCACACACCAAGCGACGGTAACGCAGCATTTAAAAGGTAATATTTAGAAAAAACTGTTCTAAATAAAATACTCAGTCAAGATCAGTAAAAATGTATTTGTGTTTAACCCATGAAGACTCCAAATGAGCTTCGGGACTATTTCGGGATGGTTCTGCTCAGGAAACCTAGCCAATACCTTTGAGTATTTTTTTTGTAACTGGGAGATCAGAACAGGTGCACAGTAAATCGAAGGACGGCGTCATTATTCACTGCCACCCACTGGCACGGTCAGTGCAGGGGTGAATATCTCATACTCCTCGCTTCGCGCGTTTTCGCTATAACACTGTTCTTTTATTTGGGAAGACTTTCTGAACAACGCGCCTGTTAGAACTCGGTTCCTGAGCGGTGAACAACAAACTACTTTCTGGAGCTGCGCAGCCGAGTGGTACGATACAGTACGCGGAACGATACAGTACGCTGTGTACCCTCATCTCAGTTCTTTGTCCCGCCATGGCACGACTCCAGGCTGGTTTGAGCGCAAATGTTGCTTTTACTTAACACACCTTTCAGGAACGCATCTACCGTGTTAAACGAGGAAATACTGTATACACAGCTATCTGTATGTGGTACCTCACAAATTATAGCGTCCTGAGAACAATTGTTTAAGGGCGTGTTATAAATTATGATTAATCATTACAAATTGGTATCTGCTTCAATGTCGTCTGTTGAGAGGAGACCTGCATAGCTGCTGATTTAAACACCATTACAAATCGTCGTCATGACCTCACCAGGTCAGTATGATGGATACGAAATGAAATGACCAATCGTACCGGCTAAATTGCTCGACTAAAGGGAATGTCACCACAGCCCTTATCACAACTCTACGGCCATCACCCAGGACTGGCTATAAAACCTGAAAGCACGGCCTAGCCCTCGTATGCTTGGCGGGTGGTGAGATGTTAACTACCTCGCCTGGTATGCAGGCAGGAGGTCGTGGGTTCTATCCTGACCCTTATACTTGTATATTCGGAGTCTCCATGCTCTCCCTGTGCTGTGGATTTTTCTCCGGGTCCACCGGTTTTTCTCTCCACATTTAGAATCAACAACACGCGATTAGAGTATTCGGCTGCTATATATTTCCACACAATAAGCCACTTCGTTGAGCTATCATTTGTGATAGTCAGGTCACTTCTGAAAATAAGACCTACGCAGCTCAGTGGGCCTTACCAGGTAAAATAAAAAAAATAGTTTCTAGCTTTTTTGTTTAGTTTAGCCCTGGCTGGCCGACCTCTCAAACCGCATTACTTGCCGGTGTCGGTGGATGACGTGCTGGGCTGTGGACTGTGTGAGCCAGCCTTCTTTCCCTCATGGTTTTTGCCGATGCTGCTGCTGGTTTTGCCGTCGTTGACAGCGGCGCTGTTTACGCCCGAGCGGAAGTAGCAGAAGGCGATGAGGGCGACCTGCATGTTGTTGATGCGCCACACCAGGTGGCCCGTGGCCGCCTCGTGATTGGCGCAGTCGTCCTCCGTGAGCAGCGCAAGGCCAGCGCACAGCAGGCAGCGCCCGGCTGCCCAGAACACCTTGGCCACGTCGCTCACCGGTTGCTTGGCCAGTGCCAGTGGCCACCCGCCCTGGCACTGCAACCTGCCACAAGTCCCCCCCCACCACCACCGCGGGCAAACAAAAGACTTTAAAGACAAAGATCCCACCCCCCATAGCCTTCACATAAGAGCTATTCAGACAGAGGTAAAAAGCGCGCGATGCAGTCACCGTCTTTGTTCGATCGCTAGCCAAAAGCATTGTTGCGCTACACGGCGGTGTTAACGGTCCCGGTGGCGACGACGTGTTCTTGGTGCGGGCCTGCCGGGTGCAGCCAAGACTACCGCAATGCTCCGTTATCAATGGAGAGAAAGCGACCCCCGAGCCCCATGCTCGGTCACCTGAAATGTTCCGTGACGTGACTGTTGCTGCACAGTCCCTGCCCGCAGGAGACGCACGTCACCGTAAATTCCACCTCCCGGCACAGGGACACCAGCATGTTCTTCGCGTAGTCTGGGAACAGGATGGGGCACGGCTCCTTTTGCTTCTCTGCCAATCACAGACAAAGCGTTCAGCAGGTGGAGGGGGTTAGAGGTATCGATGAGTGTGGCTTAACCACAGCGAGCAGGTACGTACGTTGAACTTCTTTTGCACCGCACGAAGCCAACCGTGCTAATCGGAGGCGCGGGGGAAGGACAACAAACTAAACACAAAAATCAGTTCTAAAGAAATTAGTTTCCAATCAGGATTTAAAAGTGCATGGCTCCAATAGCTTCCAAAAATAAAAAAATTGCTCTCCACCGATATCAGCATCAGGTACGAGCGAGCTCATTGGGTGCGCTTACCAATGGGGTAGGTGCTCCGGAAGTGGCCCTGCTGCTGCATGTGCTGCAGGCACTGGTCGTGCAGCGTGAAGAGCAGGAAACAGTCGGGGCAGGCGAAGTGGCGGGAGGACAGCGGGGACGCACCAGGCTTGTGGGGGGGGCAGATGCTCAAGCTTGAGTCATCTTTCAGCTGAGGAGATCATTCGTAATTGGGGAAAATTCAGCACGGCTGCACTATGGGAATATATACGGTATTAGTAATTTGTTACGAGTCGAATTGCCGAACCGAATGGTCCAATTTTGGCATACACGTGGAACGATGCCGCACGCCACGACCAAAACACCAACTTAAGTCTGGTGGCGGCACGCATGGTGAGCGTCAGTGCAGACATGTCGCTTTGGACTTTACCTTGTTTATGCACTCTGTGCAAGCCAACTCCCTCAGAAATGTCTACACCTACATCAAGAAGTAAATCCCTAAGTCTGCGAGACAAATCCAAAGTTTTGGATAAAATTGATTCAGGTGTGTCAATGCCAATGTGTGAAGGGTTTGGGGCAGGAGGCACTGGAGAGTACCGTTGTACATAATTCGGAATATTGGGTAATTCGGCAAGGCAAGAGATCCGCATGTGTCGATTTAACAAGGGTTTACTATGTTTATTTATACTGCAGGAATACAATGAGCTAAAACGCGATTTTTCACAGATGCCCAGTAGTGACTGATCAGAATGTTAGAACAATCAATACGAGAACAAGATAGGAGTGCAATGTATAGAAAAAGTAAACAAATCATACTCTTTGATTCACGTAGGTAGAAAAAAATAATAGATCACAACGTTTCGATCGCCACACAAGCAATCGTCTTCAGGTGGGACAACCACAGCAAGAAAAAACTGAAGAAGCAGTGTGTGATGTCCTCTTCTCCCCCCCCCACCCCAATGCGTCAACTTACTACTATAGGATCGGTCGATACTACTGTAGTGAGTTCAACTGAGTCGCAGACGTACTCTTTGGCGGCAACACATTTAATGACACCAACACAAAGGGGTAACTGCCCCTTCACCAGATAACCTATGGTGGTGAACCACCAAGCTAACTACACTAAATACACTGGGAGTAGCTACAACGGGCAGGACCGCAGCTTGGGTCTAGGTCCACGGTTTGGTGACTATTCTCGGACGTCGAACGTAGATCTTCAAGATAACAACAGCAACACTGAACCCCGGTCCCTCTGGGAACCCGGCTAATATCCTTCACTGGTCGTGGCTGGCCCCGCCCTTGGCCACGACCACCTTCTCGAATCCTCAAGCAGGATCTCGCCCCGACACGTGACCACCCCTAGCCCCCACTTGGGGCCCCTGTGTAGACTTTACCAGTCAAGTGTCCTCCGGGGTCAACCAGAGTGCCACGGCCTATAGTAACCCCATTCCCTGGCCGATACTCTCACACCCCATCCTGTAGGGGTCGGCACTGCACGCCAAGCGTAGTGCCACTCAGTGCTATGACTCAGCGCTCACCGAGCCCCTCTAGGGCCGGTACTACACCCCCATATACGGGATGTCCGCGATGTGAGTCCATCGCACGCCAAGCCTCTCTAGAGCCGGCATTACACCTTAATGTCAGCGATGTCACTACACCACTGTAGAGATTGTATTTACTGCTATCGTAGAGCGGGCGGTGGGGGTGGGGGGGTGGTGTAGCAGCCCAGGACCAGGCTGCCAAGGTGCCACCTCAGCCAGCTGGGCAATCTAGGCGAGGCCGGGGGCTCTGCATGGGACTCGTCATCACCACGGCACTGATAAGTAGTTAACTGCTATAGAGTCGAAAGATACTATTATAAAGTCGGTATATACGACTATAGAGTCGGTAGATACAACTGTAGAGTCGGTAAATACTACTGTAAAGTCGGGCGATACTACTGCAGACTCGGTAGATGCTACTGTAGAGTCATTAGTTACTACTATAGTCGGTAGATACAGCAATAATCAGCAGAAACTGCTAGAGTCTGCAGATACTGCTATAGAGTCAGCAGATACTGCTATAGTCAGCAGATACTATTGTAAAGTTATTAGTTATTACTATCGTCAATTGATACTACTAGAGCCAATAGATACGACTATAGGTTCAGTAAATACTACTATAGTCATTAGACACTACTGTAGAATCAGTATTTACTACTATAGAGTTGGTTGATACGACTATAGAGCCGGCAGATACTACTATTGAGTCAGCAGATACTACTGCAGTCCGTAGATAACACTACGGTCAGCAAATACTGCTAGTCATTAGATAATACTATATAGTCAGTAGATACTACTATAACTTAAGGCTTTCGTGACTGCAGGAATTCATACTCTTTGGGTCTTTCGGTAAAGTCACATAGATAGAATTTTTTTTTAAATCACGACGTTTCGATCGCAACACAAACAATCGTCTTCAGGTGAAAAAATATCGCAGGCGAACTGCTAAGGCAGGAGAAATATAGCGAGAGAACTACTGCAGCAAGAGGTTATATAGGTTTGAGATGGGTACAACCCAAGGGTAAGTGGACGAGGCTAGAGATAGAATTTACAAGTAATGTACCTCGGCCATTGGATTGTTAGAGATTAGCATGTCAATCTGTTAATGTAACTCCACGACTACGGTGCTGAAGAAGCCATTGTATTGCTAGAGATTAGAGATTGGCATGTCAATGTGAGATGCCTCCCGCAGCAGCGGCTGTGTTAATGAGACACATTCAGCCTATTAAACAACGAGAGCCACCGCCACATCGAGGAAAAGGGAAGCAGCGGCTATGTTAGCGAGACATTTAGCCTGTTAATGTAAAGACATTTAACAAGGTAACGTAACTCAGAGAGTCGTAAATAACCGTTAACATCGGCAGGTAGGATGGAAGCATCACAGCCAGTTATGATTTTACTTGGTTAATAACATCCTTCTAAAGATTGCTCAGTTTGTACCCATCTTTTTCAGTTGAAATTGTGTCTGTGTTTATATATCTGGATGCTTCATGAACAAATCTTTGTTGATAACCAGTGGGTTTGCAGAGTACCCTCGCTCTTGGAGAAATCGATTCCGTGTGAGCCCACCGCATTAAAACAATGATCAGCCACGGCTGAGGTAAATGTTCAACCGTGTTTCAGATCTGCCTTATGTCCAAAAACACGGTCCGAGACATATCGCTTAGTTTCTCCAATGTAAATACTGCCGCAGGCACAGCTTAGTTTGTAGATGCCAGGATATTGCATGTCAGGGATCACATCCCTCACAGATGGGATCAAATCACGAATTTTGTGTCCTGTGTTAAATCGAACCTGGATCTTGTGTTTGCTCATGATTTTGGAAATACTTTTGGTGACCCCTGCTATGTATGGCAAGGTAATGGTTTTGATTGGGTCCTCAGATGGTTCTTTCTCAATGGTTGGGGTGATTTATGTACGGATTGTGTAGTCTGAATATCCATTCATCTTGAGGGCTTGGTGTACGTGTTCCAGTTCACTGGCTAGGTGGTGTTGGTCGGAAATACGAGCTCTATTGTGTAGAGTTTTGACGAGGGAATTATTCTGGGATGAATGGTGGTGGGAATCAGGTTTTAGATAGGCATCCGTATGGGTGGCTTTCCTGTAGACAGTGTCCCATTGAGCCATCTGGTCTCTTTTCGATTAAAACATCCAAGAATGGTAGCATGCCATCATTTTCCACCTCCATGGTGAATTTGATGGCTGGGTGTATGGAATTGATGTGGTTAGGGAATTGGTTCAGAGCTGGTTGGCCATATGGCCAGATGACGAATGTGTCATCTATGTACCTCTTCCACAAGGACGGACGTAGAGTAGATGCCTGGATGGCATCCGTCTCAAATTTTTCCTTGAAAACATTGGCTACAACTGGAGATAAGGGAGAACACATTGGGGTACCTTCGACTTGTTTGTAGAATTTTCCATTCCAGGTGAAGTAAGTGTTGGTGAGGCAGTGTTTAACCAGGGCCGGTACATCAGCATTCAGTCCTTGTTGGACCAAATCTTCAATTACAATGGTGTCAGGCACAAGAACTTTGGTAAACAAAGATACTACATCGAAACTAACGAGCAAATCACCTGGAGATAGTCAGATGTCCTTAATTAATGATACCAAGTGAGCTGAGGTAAGTACAGCTGAGGTGGTCTTACCAGTGAATAGTTGTAAGGTCTCAGACAGAAATCGGGCCAGTTTGTAGGTGGGTGAGTCAATGGTGGAAACGATAGGCCCAAGTGGTGTGCCTTCTTTATGGATTTTTGGCAAGCCATATAATCTGGGTGGTCTAGCAGCAGAGGGTTTTGAGGAAAACCACTTGGTTGGTTCGATTAAAGATGTCGAATCAGTGATGATATCGTTGGTTTTCGTAACCAGGCGGTTGGTGGGATCTCTATTGATTTTGGTATAGCTACCATCATTAAGTCCGTCCTGAATTTTGTTCTTGTACGTGGTTTTGTCCATGATGAGTGGCATTTCCCTTGTCGGCTGAGAGGATTACTACGTCATCTCTCTTTTTAAATTGAGAAAGCTCAAAGCGCTCATCCTTACTGATGTTGCTAATGGGATTGCAGCGATTTCCAATCTTTCCACATCTGCTGACATGTGTCCCAAACCCTTAAGGGCTACGTCGACCTGTCCAATGATATCAACTGGGATGTGTTAAGGGGTGACTGCGAAATTCAACCTTTTAGCTAGAACCGATTTTAGGCTGTCGGATATTGGACTGTTACTGTGATTGATAACAATCTTGTCAACGTCTAACTTTTTAATGTGTGGATCTGGCATTCTTCTTGGAAAGGAGGTTGAACTTGTGAATCAGGTTATCTTTGCATTTAGCTGACATTGAGGTGGCTGAAGAGGCTGTCGCGTTGTCTACATGTTCCTAATCAGATGCAGACATTTTTTATGTCAATGTTAAGTGTGATTTCAAGAGAGTCTTGTCTAAATTGTCTAGTTCAAATCGGAGCAATCTTATTCTCTCTGAGATCAGGGCTAGGCCGGCCCTGAACAAGATCCGTTTAGCATTAGGAGAAGTGACAGCAACAGACGTCAGCGTGAAGGCGATCGGTATTACCTGGCTGTGATGTTTCCATCCTACCTTCCAATGTTAGCAGTTATTTTCGACTCTGATTTTACATTAACAGGTTCAAACTAACAAAGCCGCTGTTTACATTGACATGCTAATCTCTCTCACTTTAACATTACTAGCCCCGCCCACTTCATTTATGACCCTTGGGCTACACCCATATCAAACCTTTAAAACAGCCTGCTTCAGCAGCTTTTCCCCCTCTTTTTTCACCTGATGACGATGCTTGTGTTGCGATCGAAATGTCGCGATATTTTTATTATTTTTGATTCACTTTATTTAAATTTGTATTATTATAATTTTATTTTTTATCTATGTGACTTTACTGAAAGACCCAAAGAATATGAGTTACTACTATAGTCAGTGGATACTATTGTAATGACAGTGTGGAGCGATAGCTGGAGAGTATAGTTTTCCCCGGGATGTTGCATATGTAGGCCTTTTTCCAAAAAAATATTAAGAATCAATCTGCCAATTTTTTTTTTCATAATCGATCGGGGTGAGCATGGGATATGAAAGAGTGAGGCACACCCCACCCCTCACACCCAGCTGCCTTGCCACATTAAATCAACTGGAGGAGGTCATAAAGAGCCTTAAATAATAAACTCCAGGGTAAAGAGAGGTTAACGACGATCTGGAAAATCTCCAGATTGTCAAAGGACCATATGACATGACCTCTACGGACGTTTTGGACGTTTCGCAAACATCTCCAGACACAGACACAGTGCAGGGGCAAACGGATATTACCACTGGCGTTTTCTTTAACGGTAAAAGTTCGAAGCTTGGCTATAAGAATAAGTCGACATTATAGACTGCAGTCTATATTAGTGGCTTTAATTATTACTTAATTTATTTCACCCTTATTCACCTCATATTGTTTCTTATTGTATATTTCTATCTACGTGATTTTACCAAGAGAACCAAGAAATATGAATTCCGGCAGTCAAGAAAGCTTAAGTGAAAACTTAGTTACATCTCCAACCTCAGGATATCAAAATATAACTCGAGAATAAAAAGCACGGATCCCTGGATACAGACAGGGAGGAAAGGTTAACAAAACCATTGAAATACCGGAGGTAACAACTAATGGCACTATACAAATCCTGGTTAAACATAAACCAAATAATAATCATGAGGTATTAGAGTAGATACAAAAAGTGGCTGGCTGCAGGGTGACGTAAGGTTAAAAAATACATGGCTCTGAAAGGGTTAAAGGCAATGGCCTGGCTGAAAAGCCGGTTGGCAGCAACTGCAGCGGCAACGATCCAGCTTCACCAAAGACGTGCCCAATGCTCGTGCCCGACCCCCGTGCGCGAAAGCGACGCTCTCACCTTCTCCAGCAGGTGCACCTCGTAATCGACCATGGAGTAGAACATCCGTTGGCACGGGCCACACACGTACTTCACAATCGGTACTCCCTTCAGCATCACGCAGGGATCGCAGGGTGAGTGGTCGAACCTGCAGAGAAACCCGGCCGATTCATGTCAGCCGAGGCCAAGGCCACCGGTCAGTACCCTTACAAAGCTGACAATCACAAGGGGCCTCGGAATACTACCAGCCGGGTTGCCTTCACATGTTTCAACTACAACATTCCTCAGCCGACTGCTATGAAATATATCGTACTTGTAAAGTTTTTTTTGGCAAGGTTGATAAAAAAAAGTTTAAATGTTGTTGTTGTTATTAATAAAGGTAATGCTGCATTCTAGTACAATTAGCAGTGCACATGCAAGGATGTGGATATAAATTCACGTGCTGCATGTGCATTCAGTTTGCATGCACCCAATTCTTTGTACAGTCGATCCCGCTAACAAAATGCAGGCTCCCATGATAGACTGCCTTTCCAGATTCCCATTCAAGTGAAGAGTGGGACAGCATCCCATTCAAGTGAGGATTTTTACATTGGAATCGCCAATAGAACTGCGATTCCTACAGGTATGTGTGCGTACTTTGTTTAGTGTTTGGCTCATGATAAAGGTTTTTTGGGTTAGATCGCATAAGTATAAATGTGTCATTAACCCGCCACCACCCGACACAACCAATTAGTAAGGTTTGTCACGTAAACAAAACGTGCCAATTAGTTACTTTAGCCCACCGGTGTGTTGGAGAATAAATCCACAACATTTACAATTTGAGTACGACGTTTCAATGGTAATTACATTCGGCATCATTGGGCGATTTTGCCAGAATTGTGTTTGGCTGCTATAAATTTCCACATGATAAGCCACACCATAGAGCTATCATTTGTGGCCAGGTTGCTTCTAAAAAAAGAGCTGTATTAGCCCAGTGGGTCTTACCAGGTAAAATAAAAAGTTTAGTTTAGACATCGCCCATGATAGAATTATAATAGAATGTTGGGATATGAATATAATTCCCGCAAAAATAACTTAAGTTAATTCATACCATGAGTAAAGTAAGGAACGGGCATGGCTCGTCATCTACTCCCTGCGCAGACTCACCTCTTCATGTGGCCCAGCAGCAGAGGGCGGTTGTCGAAGGTGCGCAGGCAGTTTTTGATGGGGCAGTTTAGGGCCTCGGTGAACGAAGAAAAAGTTGGGCAGCCTGGCGCCTGCTGGCGCCTGCTTGCGTGCAGGTTGCCTGGCCGCAGGGCTGGGTAAGGTCGCACACACAAAGGGGGATTTAACCAGCTACAGTCTAGATTAGAGATTTCCAGTACACTCACTCCGATTACGAACCAGGCTAGTCTACATAAGCATTTTTGGTTTTTATTCACTTTGTTTTTATTATTCTTTTTCTATCTACGTGACTTTACCGAAAGAACCAAAGAACATAGAGTGAAGTAAGTTGAACGTCTTAGCAAATACCAGTGAATGCACAAATATACCATATACCTACTATAATCACCCAGGAATGTCTGTCTTTAACGCTCGTGACATCATATCCACATCGACCAGCTCCCCTCATTAATATTCATGAGCAGGTGACGTCCTCCAAATGGACACCCCCCCCATTCATAATAATTAGCGGCTGACGTCACTCCATATGGAAGGCCGAGGTGCCTCCTGCCCCCTCCTCAGCGTCAACTTACAAACCTCACTACAAAGGCAGAACCCTCACGTCACACAATCCCCGTAACGCTATTGAGACATCAAAGTAAAAAGGACGTCATGATGAACAAGGGATTATAACCTTAAAATGAAATAGGTCTGTGTCACCATGCCCTTACACATTGCACACGCATTAATGCAATGAATATCACGTCGCGGTCTGCTTTTCGCTTGCAAGCTTCAGATTTACTGCAAAACACCCGTTCTTAGACGGGCAAAAGGCTAGTTAAGTTAGATTTTCAGAAAATGGATACAAATTTCCAGCGACAATTGGGTTTATTTAGCCAATGCGATGGACACCTCTTTAGAAGGACATATGAATGGTACACCAGCCAGTGTGGATAAGAAGAAATTTAAGGGACCTCATAGGTTGTCCTGGGATATAACCTTTCAGAAGTTGTTCTCTAATACGAGTGGCGGCTTCCTGCAAGTATTTGGAATGGAAATATCCTTCACTTCAAGCAAAATTACATCATAAAGCCATTGCAAAATAACTAGGAATAAGACAAAATGCTATCGCCTATTCAGGCCCTCCAGCTAGTTAAACGACCCATGCGACGACTGACCGGGCTTCTTGGCGTAGTACTCAACGCATTTCTTTGCCGCCTGCATGTCGGGGTTCTGTGGGCACAGCCCCAGCATGTAGGTGCCGTGTGCCTGCAGTGAGTCCCTCTGCACCTGCAAGCGCAGCGCGGCACGCGCCTCAATCAGCGCCGCACCATCGCCGTCCGCAACCCCCCCCCCCCGCAACCTTTGCGCAAGCTCCCACAGGGCAGCCACGGGAACTCGCGCGCACAGCTCCCTCCTTTTGACCACTTTCAGACTCGTGTGTGCAACAGCAGGGACTTCAGCTCTCCGGGCTGGACAGTGACACGCAGTGAATGTTGACGCAGCACAGCAGATGTTGACGCAGCCTAGCTGATGTTGGAAAAGAGGAAACCCTTAATATTCGTGAGGGGGGGGGGGTGGGGGAGATACATTCTCCAAAAACGGCACGAACATTAAATCTGCGAATATTAACAATTAAAGCTTAGGAGGAAAATAGGGTTGGCATAAACATATTACGTTTCAATATATGGCCTGGATGAATAAATAAAGATAATTATTGGGTTATTTAACTTACTGTTCATAATTATTAAAGTTAACATTTTTAAAAGTACACATCAGTGAATAAATAAATATTACACACTACGTACAGTAGACTCTTGGTTGTCTACGCTAATGATGGCGAGGACGGCCACTGATAATAATAAATCGCGGATAATCCAAAATGTGTCATTTTCCACAGATCTCTATGCCAAAAACCACCAATATACGTATAAATTATGCAGAAGTTGTTTTTATCAAACTCCGCCCAATCAAACTCCACCCACTGTTTTAAAGATATGCAACTACTGTACTGTTGAGGTGACCACATGGATTTCAGATTAACCGGAGCACATATTTGTTTGATTTAAGCACGTCACTTGTAATGAACATTTCCAAGAATAACAATGTATAACTGTTTTTAGATGATTAATTTGGGCTTAGGGACAAATCTATGAGATATTAAATTATGGCAAAATCTCAGGTGCGCGATTAATCCGCAAATCGGATAAACAGCTCGCGGATAATCGAGTCTACCGTAATTACAAACAATTGTAAAGGAAAGCACTCGCGTGTAATCCGTGTGGCAGTCAAAGATAGACCGAAATGGAGCGCCGCATGGGCAGCGCTCACGCTCTCACCATCCACGCCGCTCCCACGCCTCCGACTAGCACGGTTGGCTACGTACGGTGCCAAAGAAGTTCTCTATACGTACACACGCCATGCTCCTCCCTGTCGGGTAGTGGGGAGCTACGGCCACGAATATTTAAAATACAACCCCGCAAATTTAAAGACACGCTCCAATAAATGAATTGCAAAACCGCGGTTATAAAACCCGCAAACATTAAGGGTTTACTGTTTCCAGTTGTCATATCTGAGATTAAGCATGGAATTTCTATCTCGCTGTATTTGATAGAATTCACAGTAGAGCAATAAGGTTGATTGATGATCCAGCACTCACTAATTCACTCCAGTAACTCACTCACCAAAAGTCAGTCACCTCCCTATCGCTCTTCTATCACTACGAACATGTTTGCTGTTCATTCCTCTAAACCTCACTCATCAATTCCTCCACCCATATTGCAGACTCAGTCAAACAAAATTACTATTCCGTCCCCTCCACGCTGCGTTCAACTGCAGCTCCCAACATTTCTCTTTCCGCTTCTTCCCTCGCACGGCTCGACTTTGGGAATTCCCTCCCATTGTCTCTTTTCCCAAGCGCTTATAACCTTGCTCAATTAAAAAAAACGTGTTAACTCGTATCTAATATAACTCTGATAGTGTTGTATTGTTGCTGGTCCAGGTGCCATTTTAGGCCTTTAGGCCTGTGCTCAAGCAACCGTGTAAAAAAGAACGATTCTCAAACACAAGCATTGCCTCTTCCTTTCTCGTAATAGCCAGCGGGCATCGCCTTTTTCCAGAATCATCCCCCCACCCTGGCCGTAAAATGATGTACGTTGAACTTCTTTCGCACCGTACGTAGTCAACCGTGCTAATCGGAGGTGCGGGGGAAGGACAACAAACAAGGGGAGGTGACGTGGGCACTTACGCGCAACAGCTCGTTGTGCGCACGCCGACTCTCCTTGTCCTCCTCCACGTTGCGGGCGAGACGCTCCAGTGTGCTCTGCACACGCGCTTTGACACGGTCCACGTGATCCTCGGCGGCAGGCGTCTTCCCCTGTGAACAACAGCGCAAAAGAGGAGTCTCGAGACCTCCTCAAGGTCGTCGGCTTCACGCGGACAGGATGGCTCCCATGCCGCCTCTGAAAGTTGTTGAACACATGCAACCCTATCAGATCGAGGAAAGTAAGCAGAACTGAGCCTGGGTAATACTCTGAATGCGGGGCCAGCATGGGCTTGATACAGTATGGGGATGCAAGGTGGTCCAGGAGATGGCGGTGCCGAGCGTTACCCCTCGTATGCGTGGCTTTGTTTGGGTACTCTGGTTTCCTACCACATGCAAAACACTGCTTACAGAGGACTTGATCGAACATCCCAATGCAAAACCCTTATGAAAGATTCTTTAGATTCAGAAAGGCTTTCCCCTCGATAATTATTACGACGGACAAGTCACTTGACAATGATGATTGCAACAAGCATTCCTTTACCGTTCACCACATGCTAAGCGTTAAGAACAGAAAACGAGCTATTGTGCACAATCCATAACAGTGAGACAAGCAATCCTTTCACATGAACTGGTTCACACAAAGTCAGGAAAGTCGCCAAATATAATTTCGACGAGTGTGGACAGCGTGAAAACCGGCGGTGACTGCAAACTATTGTGTATCTTGCCTCATCGTTGGGATTGTTCAAGTTGCTCTCTTCGTCCGAAAGCTCAATGAAGGCAACCACTGGCCTTTGCAGCCCCGCCTGCAAAGGGGCACAGCCGCTTCCCATGAGTTTTTGTACAGCAATACTTTTTCCATTGAATGGAGTGTCAGATTATATGGAGTGCTCTTACCAATAACATCTGGTAATCCAGCAGCATATGTTAACAAGCCTGACAAGACCAACAAGGTCAAAACCGGTTCAGAGTTTCATTGCTTTGCTTAAACAAACATTGCTTGATCATTTTGGTCAAGAAAGCCATTAGGCCGATGGATATACAAATATTTATTTATGGAGCCACAGAACAGAGTTCGGCTTATATATGCAGTTTCCTGTGTGAGCGATGAAGATGTACTCAAGCATTGATGGCCGATCACTGCAGTTTCTCTATGATGGTACACAGAGCAAGTGCATCGCTTTTATGATTAAAATAAAATCTTACACTCATAATACACTAATCATTTGTGCTGATCAAGTGAAACTACAAAAAAGAGAAACGATGCAAAGATGGTCTAAAACAAGACAAGAAATGCATTAAATCACCGAGTTGGGGAATGGTTACAATCCCTAGTACCGAATGCAGGTAAGCAGAATGTCATATAAGCGATCAGAAAGTTGAACCTACGGATGTTCAGGTACGGTTTTCCAGTTAAGACAAACCGACTAAACCAGCTATGCGGTTCAATCGGCTTAGATTAGTTATAGAAGGTTCGGTTCCAGGTTAACCGTTGGCAAAAAAAACAGTTTTAAATCGGTTCAAATGTGCATTTGCTCAAAATTTATAAAACAAAGACCTCCCATGTAGCTTGCATTGCAGGATACAATGTATGCTACACAGGTATTCATTTTGCAAAATTTGGTATAATTTTAGCTGATATATTTTGTTGTGTTCGAGTCACATGTCTCTCTGCAAAGAGGCAGATGCCAAGAGACAAACGGAGATGCAGTAACAAATGGGGCAAAGAGACAATTGGAGATGCAAAGAGAGCATGATGCAGAGATGTAGAGACAGAGGCTGAGACAAACTGAGACGCAAAGAAACAGAGATAGAAAGAGGCAAATGGTGGTATTGGTCAACATGGAAAATAAATGAAGCGTTCATTATTTCATATTTTCTCTATATATTGGTAAAATTTTCACGGATTAGTTGTACCCTTTTCGGCATTATCATGAAAGTAGGAATGAAATGTTATTTTATAAATGTTCTGAAATGTATTTTCATGTTTACTGCTTGTGTTTGCATGAATGCAACTACTAAAGTACAGGATTGATCAAATATGCTTTAATTACTACTTTAATGACAATGTTTTAGAACCCAGCGACCCGAGTTCAATTCACGCTCACAACCAATATTAGCGACGAATATCTGAACTGTTCTTAGGCCTCCTCCCCATGGTCGACTCAGTCTAAAATGAGTACTTGGTGCAGTGTGTAAACATCAGCATTGCGAAGAACAAAGGTGGTGGTCAGTCGTGGTGCTGGCCACCCATCCTCTCGTGTGCCTTGTTGACCTTAATAGGTGCTCGCTAACGGCACTTGCTCCAAGAGTGCTGTTTAAGTCTTATACGGGGGATCTTTGTGTTAGCTGAAACTATGCATATTGTCACCATTGGATTCTGAGTGAGTGTGACCGTCTTACTGCCTGGTCTTGTGTTGACCGTTGAGTAGTGTACTTCTGAGTACAAGATGTCTCACCGAGTGACTCAAGTACCACAGCTAATGTGGCCTTCAGCATCATTGGTTAAAACTGCAAAGTTGGCTTTGAAACCGTATCCATTTTAACTTTTACACCCTGGCTACAAAAAGCAATATTTTAAGGGATTATCAATGCTGGGCAACACATTTTATATTGATTTGGTTTTCCGTTCGACTCTCTGGAAGAGAAGCACTTTTGTTGACAGGCTGGAGTGCATGGAAGCGTGCGGTACCTACAGACACAAAGACCACATCATCAGAGTCTTCTAAGTTATTGCCATTGACGGGCTGCTCAATGTCCGAGCTCTTCTGTTGCTCCATGTCTGTGCTGCGTGGAGCAGAGTGCAAGTTGAAGGTTAATTTGTTGAACCAGGTGAAAACTGAAGAGACCAGTGAAGTCGCATTTACAAGAGCGACTTGGGTTATCAACATGACAAAAAGCAACAGATTTAAGTTTTACGATGAAGCAAATAGAAATCGGTGCTAACACAACCTCGTAAGAGGAGAAATCGAAAATGTTGCAGAAATGTAAACCGACAACGAATATATATTTTGAAAGGTGGCTTGGCCAAATTACCTTTAAATACATTTCTATTACAAAGGAGTTAGAGAAATACAGATTTATAGTGATTGTTGCACGATGTAAACAGACACGACGAACACATGCCACGTTATACAAATACAATTGACGTTATCACAGAGCACAGGGCATGAGACGGAGAGTCTAGGGACCCATCCATAACTCATCAACCAAATGGCAAGTCTAAATGTATATTTCACATTCGTTTCTTAAATCACAAGGGCATTGTGGTGGCAAGGGTCGTTAGATCACACAAGACACGTGAAACTCCCAAACATGCCAAGTACACGAGGCTGCCCAGAGATTGCAGTATCTTACAACAAATTAGTGAAGTGAACCATCATGGGACCTCCTATGCCAGTACCAAAATATTAGAATAGGTTTTCCCCTTTTTTCTGGCAACAGGTGTTAAGATGTTAAAACACCAAACTGAAACCTTTTACAAGGAATCATGTGTGCATTAACCACAATACTTGTGGTCAGAATGCAAACAAAAAACATACTCTGATAGTATATGCATTGCCTTTGAAACTGATTGGTCCACACCAGAGACAGCTTTCTTTCGAGCCTAGTCCCAAAAAGCGTACAGCCTCAAACACATGCAACTTATACACATACACCGGATGAAGAGGGGTAACAAGGGCGTGTGTGCACCGTACAGACACTCACTGGTGCTCGCTAGCAGTTCGCAAGTGTTGGAGGCGTGAAGGAGCTAACTGTTAAAACGGAATGGTTTCTCCACGTCCGTATGTGATGTGTGTGCCTCAAAGTGCACCTAGCCTGGCACAAGCATCGTGGTGACGTCACCTCCGCTGAGTTGCGAATGTCGGCTGTTGTTGTGAGTAGTCTGTGGAGTATTTGTGAGTTGTTTGTGGTGTATTGGCGAGTTGTCTGTGTGCGTGTCTGTGTTCTACAACGTGGGGCGTGTGAACGTAATGGCGGAGGTCCCAAACACTCGCAGGATCTTGCAAAACATTTTCTGAAACTAAACGATGTTTTTTTTTACCAGGTAAGGCCCACTGAGCTACATAGGTATTTTTCAGACGCGACCTAGCCACAAATGATAGCCCAGTGAAGTGGCTTATCGTGTGGACATTTATAGCAGCCAAATCCTCTACACGCATTCTAAATATGGAGAGAAAAACCCGGAGGACCCGGAGAAAAATACACACGACCACGGGGAGACGTGCAAACTTCAAATATACAGCAGGCGTCAGGGTCGGACCCACGACTTCCTGTATACCTGGCGAGGGCGATAACATTTCGCACAATTACGCGACCCCCCATGCGTAAATCCCATGGAAAATTGTACTTTTATAATTATCATTTCGTACGGCCGATATAGATGCAGAGCAACAACTGCGATTTCACGTTGAGGTGGCCTAAGCCAGGTCAACCGCGTCTTGGAGTGGCGGAGTGTATCGTTGCTTGTGACGGCGAATCTTCACATGGGCCACGAATATTGACCCCACGCGATTTCACAAAACTGCGTGAAGCAGTTCGGTTACTCGAGGCCCCCAGGGCGACTGTTAAAAAGTGAGGCCTGCGTGCACTTGTGTTGTTGGTCGCACTAAAAGCAGCGGTGGTCGTTATCGGCAGCAAGCAACATCATTTAGCGTACAACAAACACATTCCTGCGGAAGGAGCTGGTAGGAACGTTGGGTTGCTCGGTCAATGGTCAGGGTCAACGGCGGCGTGGTGTATTCCGCAAATATGCCCGACTGTGAGGGCGGGCACAAGCCGGCGTGAGTAGGTTAAACGTTGAGTTTTATAAGGGCACCACGGGGTGACCAGCCCCTCCCCACCCAGCCGCTTCCCACCCATCCCCTCCCTTCCCCACCCAGCCCCTCCCTACAGGCAAGCAGTGTGTGTGTGTGTGCAAGCGGTGTGTGTGTAGCAAGCGGCGTGTGTGTGCTCGTGTTGATTTTTTTTTTTAAAGCGACGGCCTCACGATTATCGCAATTTTAGTTTTACCCCTCTTAACAACTGCGACCACTAACAACGACAAGAAAGCGGCGAGGAGAGCATTGCCAATGGGGTCAATGACCGGACACCCCTGAGGTACCGTGGTTGGTAGTTGTTGTTGGTGGTGGTTGTTGTTGGTTGTTGATGGTTGTTGTTGGGGGTTGTTGTTGGTGGTTGTTGTTGTTAGGGGTTGTGTTGGTGGTTGTTGTTGTTGGGGGTTGTTGGTGTTGGGGGTTGTTGGTGGTGGTTGTTGTTGGTTGTTGATGGTAGTTGTTGATGGTTGTTACCGTGCAGCCGCGTGCCGCCCGCGGGCGTCGAGACGTTGAACTGGCGGCTGCGTTGAGGCCTCCCGCCACTCGCCTGTACGGTGGCCGCGCGGTTTTTTTAAATAAATAAAAAACCGCGCGAATTCGCGTTTTTATTGCGGCAACGTTTCGCGACCCGTAGGCCTTGCTCTGTGCAAGCGGCGTGGTGGTGTGCTGAGTGGTGGTGTACGGTGGGGTGGTGTGTTCTGTAGTGTTTACTGTGGCGTGGTGGTGTATGGTGGGGTTGTTTGATGTGTTCTGTGGTGTGTTTACTGTGGTGTATGGTGGGGTTGTGTGATAAGTTCTGTGGTGTGTTTACTGTGGTGTATGGTGGGGTTGTGTTATGTGTTCTTTTACTGTATCGTGTTGTACCGTAGCCCTACCTAACCCACTTGTGCAGTACAATGTAAATTACTATCGCATTTATTAGCGACTGGAAGAATGCGATGAGCTATTAAGCTCTATTTTTCTTACACAGATCTCCAGTAAGGGGACATGCCAAAACGTTACAACAAGCAATACAAAAAACACGCATAGGAGTGCAAAGTATAGGAAAGGTAAACTAATCGCTTGCAAAAATATATACAAATAAAACTGAACTTTTTTTTTTATCAGCTAACAATCGTTGAGCGTACAGAGATGCACGTACCGGAGACAATTGTCCGCTTGTCATGTTCTTTTGTTTTCTACAAAACGAATTGTGAGAATTGATATACTGTTACTATTATTATTATTTTGCAAGAGAAATAACCGAGGGAACAGACCGCTTACCGGGGGCACACAAACGCACGTGTGGCCCCTACGGAGATTCAGGAAGTGAATCAAAGCCTCTGAATCGTTGCATGGAGGGCCTCACAAGAGGATTGGTCAGATGAGATGAGATATTCAAAGTTGATTGGCGGGGCGGGGGGGGAGATTCAAACGTTAAAGGCGGGAGACGAGGGCTGATTGCGTTGGATGGGCAGCAGGACGAGCATTGGCTGAAGGGAGTGGGGTGAGCGAAGGTTCGGGGAATATAAGCTTCAAATCTAGAATATAAGCTTCAAATCTAGAATATAAATGAGTTCTAGATTTGAAGCTTTCGTGACTGCAAGGATTCATACTCTTAGGTTTTTTCGGTAAAGTCACGTAGGTAAAAAATAAAATTAATAAAAGTAATAGAAATTAAAAAATATATAATATAAATATTATTTTATTTCTATTATAACTTTTATTAATTTTTATTTTTTACCTAAACATATAATATAATTATTATTGTATTTCTATTATTACTTTTATAAATTTTATTTTTTACCTACGTGACTTTACCGAAAAAATCTAAGAGTATAATATAAATGAGACAGAAGGGGGGAGGTGGCGGTAAGAGAGCGGTGGTGCAGCGGTTAGTGCCCTGCGCTGTGAATCTGACGCCACGAGGTTCGATTTCCGCTCACGGCCAACAAGTTGACGATTATTTGAACCGGTCCTGAGACTCCCCTAGGTCGACTCGGCTTCAAATAAGTACCTGGTGCGATGTGGAAGCATCGCCACTGGGGAGACAAAGGCGTGCGGGCGTGGTGCTGGCCACCCCACCCCCCCCCGTCGTGTGCAGTCACCGGCATTTCTCGGTGCTCGCTAACAGCGCTTTCCCCAGCAGTCTGTGAAGGCTGTGTATGGCAGATTGTTGTATTTGGTGACAGAGAGACGAAGACGACCTAGATAGTGTTATACTCTTAGGTTTTTTCGGTAAAGTCACGTAGGTAAAAATAATAGAAATAAAATGATAAATCACGACGTTTCGGAGGCAACACAAGTCTCCGTCATCAGGTGGGACCGTCACAGCTAAATTTACTTTATCAAGTGACGCAAAATTCCAAGAGACCAGCTCTTAAATACAAGTTAAGGGGGAGGGGAGGGACTTATCTGAATGTGGTAGCCAATGAATGGAACGTGTTGGGGGGGTGGGCGGAGCTAAAAGAGAACAATAGGTGCACTTGTTGTAACCGGTATTGGCTGACAATCCAAATACAAAAAGGGGAGTACTGTTAAACGCCGGGGATAAGAAGTCAACTAGATAGTGCTGTGTACGAATAAAGGCTCATAGTAAAGTGCAACGTGTGCCGGCGTCATTACACGGTTATGTATTTGTAAGGGATGTCAGGGGAAGGATTCCCACCAAAAGAAAGGGGGGGGGGAGCAGGTGAGATATAAGAGAACGGGCGAGGAAAAGGGGAAGAATTGGTGGGAACCGGATCGAGAAGGCTGGGGACGAGTGTGGACTGGGGGAAGCAATAAAAGACGAACCCCCTGCAAACTTGTGTCGGCTCACTTTCACATATTTATTGTTTATCATTTTGCATGGAAGTCTGGTCGCATACCTGAGATGAGAGGGCCCTTCCCTATAAACATCCGGCAGTTCAGCATTGCTTTCAAGCACAGCCTGACTGCTGATGACACTATTAAACTTCGGTATTTAATTGTAAATAAAAAAAATTATGTTACCAGGCAGGCCCCACTGAGCAATATATATCTTTCAGAATAGACCTGGCCACAAATGATAGCTCAAAGAAGTCATTTCTCATCACGTGGAAATGTCTAGCAGCCAAATAATATTGAACGCATGTTGACTCTAATTGTGTCGGGCAAAACTGGATATCTGTGAAAAATAGCTTTATAGCTCATCGGATTCCTCGAGTATGAATACATTCTGACATGCACATTCCAAATATGCAGCAGGCGTCAGGGTTGGATCGATCCCACGACCTCCTGCATACCAGGCGAGGTAGTTAACCTCTTGCCACACTGAGTGACGCACTGTTAAAACTGCCCCAGAGGTTTTTTTTTTTGTGTTGAAACAGTAAATATATTTGATCCTTATTGCGGTACCCCCAAATAATATAAAATGGCCGAGGCAATTAAATATTTTATTTCTGGGTCACTTTTTTTCCAGGGGTGTACTTAACTCCGCGACTGGGGTACCAATCAATCCGAAATCAGTGGTGCTACTCCGCGATGTCGAAACGCAGCGAGGACGATTGTGCTGAAACCCTGAACGCTCGTACGCACCGTAGTGGTGCATCGGGTAGAGCTCGTCCAGATTAGTCAATTGCCGCATCGCTGACCATCAACAGACTAAAAATGACTGCATCAAGGATATTATGCGAGAGCCGGGGTACCTGTGGGGGCTACTGCCCCCCGATTCCTCTCTGTGAGACATAACTCTCGGCTGGCCCCTTGGCCACCTTGGTCATTCAAACACCCTCCGCGTGCCTTCCCTCAAACATTGGTAATAACTACCCACACGCTACTGCTCAACCCCGTGCACACTCTAAAAATAACACGGCAGCTGGGGGTCGGAGGGCAGTGGCGTTGCTCGCACACGCGCGGCCGCCGTGAGCGGGTGATAGCGCTCGTTTAAAGGGCCGTGGGACCGGTGTTTACGGTGGGTGTGAGCCCTCACGCAGCACGAGTATCCACAGCCACAGAACGGAGCGTGCACCCGCGGAAACACCGACCACCTACGTTACGAGCGCACACACAGCACCACGCGCTTTCAGCACCCCCCCCCCCCCCCCGTGGGCACACACTAAACTAAAGCCGTATGAATTATCTCACATGTACCCATGCGAGTCTACCGTCGCTCCCAGTGGGCACACGCTAAATAAAAAGCCGTATGATTAATCCCACGTGTGCCCTTGCGGGTCTGCCGTTGCTCACCGTGAGCACACGCTAAGCAGTTAACGCAGCACAAACGTAAGTATAACCTAATAGAGGGTCAGATCCGCACGTTAACCCGTCATTCACGCCTATGCACACACGCAGCGCGGAGGGTAGGGGCCACAGGACGAGACGCGCCCTCGCGGAGTCCTGCGGGCGCAGCGTTTCTTCCACCGGGACGCGGTGCACCCAGCCACACACGTCAACGCGAGCGCACACACACCACAATTCACTTTCAATACACTCGTAGAATCCACACGAGACTGTGGTTAGTTATTAACTATTTATTACCGGCCGACTGTGAGCCACTCTCCTGAATTAATCTGAATCGGCAAAGCAGGATTAAAATTATCTCCCGTTGGTCTGAACTCGTCTGTTGTGACTTAAACTTATTTGGCTATTACGCTCAATACCAGCTCTCTCTCTCTCTTACTCACGGTTCGACGCTCCGGTGCGCCTGTCCTTGCAGCACTTCGACTCGTCACATGGACGTTCGATTAGCTGAACTGAAGAGACGACCGCCCCGGTGGCTGACTCGAGAAGCAAGATACCTTCTCCCCTTTCTGTGGCCCCTTTTTATCGTTACCCACATCAAAGCTGTCTCTCCCACCACACAGAAACAGCCACTTGAAACTCCGACCAAAACCATCACGTTACCATACATAGCAGGCGTGACCAAAAAGATCTCCAAAATTCTAAACAAACATAAGATCCAAGTCCGATTCAGTACAGTGCATAAAATCCGTGATCTGATTCCATCTGTGAAGGATGTCGTTCCTGACTTACAGTATCCAGGAGTCTACAAATTGAGTTGCATTTGTGGTGATTGCTACATTGGAGAAACGAAACGTCATGTTTCTGATCGTGTCCGCGAACACAAATCAGATCTGAAACACGGCAGAACTGATTCTTCTGCCGTTGCCGATCATTGCTACAACTCAGTGGGCTCTCATGAAATTGTCTTTTCCGAGACCGAGGTTCTCTGCAAACCTCCCGGCTACCATCAAAGGTTTGTACACGAAGCCATACAAATATACAAACACAGACATAATTTCAACCGTGATGATGGGTACAAACTTAGTAATCATTGGAAAGATGTTATCAACCACGCAAAAAAGACTTAATTACACTTTTTTGGACCATCTTATCTGACAGGCACTATTTTACTTTACCGAGTGTTAACATCCCCAGTTATTTTTTGGCAGTGCTCTCTTCATTGCTCAGCCAGCATTGGTATAAACATGGGCATTTTCGTTATTTTGTCTATCATGTGTATCAAACCTCCCCTCCCCCCTCTCTGTCCATTGTGTTGGCGTGTGCAGCGGCAGCCGCGTCCAAGCCGTCGTCCATTGTTTTGGCCCCGCTCCCCCCCCCCTCCCGATGCGTTGTGCTTAGCGCTCCCTGCTGTCTTTGAGCCCCGCCCCCCTCCCTCCCGATGCGTTCCATTCATTGGCTACCACATTCTGATGAGCTCCCCCCCCTCTTCTCCCCCCTTCAACTTGCTTATAAGGGATTACTTCTTGAATCATTGCCTCACTTGATGCAGCTAATTCGGCTGTGACGGTCCCACCTGATGACGGAGACTTGTGTTGCCTCCGAAACGTCGTGATTTTGTTTTTATTTTATTTTCATTAATTTTGATGTTTTACCTACGTGACTTTACCGAAAAAACCTAAGAATATGATTCCTTGCAGTCACGAAAGCTTCAAATCTAGAATTAATGCCCTCTACGGGGAGGAATTCCACCTATCTGTTAGAGTTTTTAACAGACGAGACAAGAAGTCACAGCTTCTCGAGTTGCTGGCCTTCCTCAAGAGATGCCGAGATAACAAGGTAATACCCATCGCTTTCACACTCACATCCGCTGCTGTGTCCTCACCGAACTGTAAACAGATCTTATTTAAAGCTAGCCTATCACTAATCTCGGAGAGAATAAGGTTACTCCGATCTGAACTCGATAATTTAGACAAGACTCTCTTACAAACACATTTAATGTTAACACAAAAAATGTCACCTTCTGATTGGAACCACGTTGATAACATGACTTCTGCTTCTGCTGACTCAATGTCAGCCAAATGCAAAGCTAACCTGATTTCTAAATTCAACCTCCTATCTAAGAAGAAACCAGAGCCACACATCGCAAAGCTGGATGTTAACAAGACCGTGATTAATCAGAGTAACATCCCAATTTCTGACACTAAAAACGGTACTGGCCAAAGGACTAAATTTCGCCGTCACCCCTAAATATATACCAGTAGAGGATATGATTTCTCAGATTGATGTAGCCCTCAGAGGCATAGGACACATCCATGCGGACGTAGCAAGAGCTGAAATAGCTACTATTCTTAAGAATGCTAAGAAACCCACTAGTAACATCAGCAAAAACGAACGCTCTGAACTCGCGGACCTAAAAAAGAGAGATGATATAGTCATCCTCTCGGCAGACAAGGGCAATGCCACGGTCATCATGGATAAAGATTCATACAACAACAAAATCCTGGACCTTCTTAATGATGGGAGTTACTCCAAAATTAAAAACGATCCCACTAAAAGCCTAACGACGAAAACCAACAGTATCATCACGAGTTCGACTTCCCTAATCGAACCAAGCAAACGTCCCTCTCTAAAACCATCGGCGGCAAGACCTCCCAGACTCTATGGTCTTCCCAAAATCCATAAGGAAGGCACCCCGCTACGACCCATTGTGTCGACTATAAACTCTCCAACGTACAAACTAGCCCGTTTTCTATCAGATACTCTGCTCCCTTTCACAGGCAAGACCGCTTCGGCAGTACTCAACTCAACCCAATTAGTCTCTATGGTTAAGGACATGGTACTATCTCCTGATGACATCCTCGTCAGCTTTGATGTAGTATCTTTGTTTACCAAAGTCCCAGTACTGGACACCCTAACAATAATTGAGGACTTAGTCCAACATGGATTGAATTCTGATGCACCTGCGCTGGTTAGGCATTGCCTCACCAACACCTATTTTACCTGGAATGGCACCTTCTACAAACAGAATGAGGGTACCCCTATGGGCTCCCCTTTGTCACCAGTTATAGCCAACATGTTCATGGAAAAGTTTGAATCAGACGCCATC
This sequence comes from Lampetra planeri, assembly GCF_965212315.1. NCBI lineage: Eukaryota > Metazoa > Chordata > Hyperoartia > Petromyzontiformes > Petromyzontidae > Lampetra > Lampetra planeri. The sequence continues at coordinate 20,838,443 of NC_136110.1, forward strand.
CAGACATCTACCCTGCGTCCTTCCCTGTGGAAGAGGTATGTGGATGACACTTTCGTCATCTGGCCACATGGCCTCCCAGCATTGAACCACTTCTTGGACCACATCAATTCTAGACACCCATCCATCAGATTCACCATGGAAGTGGAGAAAGACGGTAAACTACCATTCTTGGATATTCTGTTTGAGAGGAGGCCTGACGGATCCTTGGGACATTCTGTCTACAGGAAAGCCACCCACACAGATTCCTACTTGAAACCGGATTCCCACCACCACCCATCTCAAAAGAATTCTCTCATCAAAACGCTATACCACAGAGCCCATGGCATTTCTGACAAACACCACCTGACCGGTGAATTAAGACATGTACATCGGGCCCTCAGGATGAACGGATACTCTGACCGTACTATCCGCCAAGCTGTCTCTCCCACCACACAGAAACAGCCACTTGAAACTCCGACCAAAACCATCACGTTACCATACATAGCAGGCGTGACCAAAAAGATCTCCAAAATTCTAAACAAACATAAGATCCAAGTCCGATTCAGTATAGTGCATAAAATCCGTGATCTGATTCCATCTGTGAAGGATGTCGTTCCTGACTTACAGTATCCTGGAGTCTACAAATTGAGTTGCATTTGTGGTGATTGCTACATTGGAGAAACGAAACGTCATGTTTCTGATCGTGTCCGCGAACACAAATCAGATCTGAAACACGGCAGAACTGATTCTTCTGCCGTTGCCGATCATTGCTACAACTCAGTGGGCTCTCATGAAATTGTCTTTTCCGAGACCGAGGTTCTCTGCAAACCTTCCGGCTACCATCAAAGGTTTGTACACGAAGCCATACAAATATACAAACACAGACATAATTTCAACCGTGATGATGGGTACAAACTTTGTAATCATTGGAAAGATGTTATCAACCACGCAAAAAAGACTTAATTACACTTTTTTGGACCATCTTATCTGACAGGCACTATTTTACTTTACCGAGTGTTAACATCCCCAGTTATTTTTTGGCAGTGCTCTCTTCATTGCTCAGCCAGCATTGGTATAAACATGGGCATTTTCGTTCTTTTGTCTATCATGTGTATCAGACCTCCCCTCCCCCCTCTCTGTCCATTGTGTTGGCGTGTGCAGCGGCAGCCGCGTCCAAGCCGTCGTCCATTGTTTTGGCCCCGCTCCCCCCCCCTCCCCCTCCCGATGCGTTGTGCTTAGCGCTTCCTGCTGTCTTTGAGCCCCGCCCCCCTCCCTCCCGATGCGTTCCATTCATTGGCTACCACATTCTGATGAGCTCCCCCCCCCCTCTCCTCCCCCCTTCAACTTGCTTATAAGGGATTACTTCTTGAATCATTGCCTCACTTGATGCAGCTAATTCGGCTGTGACGGTCCCACCTGATGACGGAGACTTGTGTTGCCTCCGAAACGTCGTGATTTTTGTTTTTATTTTATTTTCATTAATTTTGATGTTTTACCTACGTGACTTTACCGAAAAAACCTAAGAATATAAGAACAAAGAAAAGCCGTCGCTGATCCGATGGCCTTCCCGGCCAATCAGATTGCTCATCTTGCGCCGCAGCATTCGGCGCTCTCAGCGCCATCCACATCCCGGTTTCCATATCAAAGGGACTGCCGCTGGCTGCTGCGCTGGCGGCCGTGCACAAGCACATTCGTCCTGCCAATCAGACGCCCACCCTGGTTTCCCGCCGTTCGTGGCTCCGCCCCCCTACCTGCCTGCCGATCCGTGTGTGGGGTGTGTGTGTTAACCGTGGTGGCTGGGCAGCCCCGCCATGACCATGTAATCTCAACCCAAGTCACAGCGCCGCGGTGCGAGTTAGCATCGGGGGAGATCGCCCAATTCCCTGGCCGCAGGAAACCGTGAAGATTATCCCTATGAGAGGGCTTCTGGGTGAAAACCTGTCGGCCAGGTGACCTCCCCTCGGAGCTCTATGGGGGGGAAATGTGTGAGGGTGTGTTTATGTGGGGGGTGGTGAGGGGGAAGCAGTGTTGGCCCCGCCGCTTGGTGGTGGCGAGGTCGTAGATGGGGGGCGCCCGCAGAGCTGCTTCGCGGCGGCGGCATCACATACCGCCATAAGGTTCATTTCCTGAAAAGCTAGATGTTAACAAAGTCGTAATTAATCGCAGTAACAGTCCTATTTCTGAAGGTTTGAAATCCGTTTTAGCTAAAGGACTAAACTTTGCAGTCACACCTAGACACATACCAGTTAATGATATAATTGCTCGAGTAGATGTAGCTCTCAAGGGCTTGAGTCACATCGCTGCAGACGTAGCAAGATCTGAAATCTCTGTAACCCTCAAAAACGCTAAGATGCCAGCTAGCAACATCAGCAAAGATGAGCGTTTTGAATTAGCTCAATTAAAAAAGAGGGATGACATTGTCATCCTCTCAGCCGACAAAGGCAATGCCACTGTCATCATGGACAAAATAGAATACAACAACAAAATTCAAGAACTACTCAACGATGGCAGCTATACAAAATAAAAAGAGACCCCACCAACATCCTCGTCTCCAAAACCAACAACATCATTTCTGCTTCAACCGCATTAATTGATCAGACCAAACAGTTCTCGTTGAAACCTTCTGCAGCCAGGCCACCAAGATTGTACGGCTTGCCAAAGATACATAAAGAAGATACACCTCTTCGTCCCATTGTCTCTACTATCAACTCCCCCACTTACAAACTGGCTCGTTTTTTGTCCGAAATCCTACGGCCTTTCACTGGAAAAACCACCTCTGCAGTACTAAACTCTACTGACCTGGTATCGACAATCAAGGGGATTGCCCTGTCCCCAGACGACCTGCTTGTCAGTTTTGATGTGGTTTCCTTGTTCACCAAGGTGCCTGTGCCTGACACCATCGCAATCATTGAAGACTTGGTTCATCAAGGACTGAATGCTGGGGTACCCCCCCTGGTGAGACACTGCTTAACCAATACATACTTCACCTGGAATGGAACCTTCTACAAGCAAATTGAGGGCACCCCAATGGGCTCCCTCCTATCTCCGGTTGTAGCCAACATCTTCATGGAGAAATTTGAGACGGACGCCATCCAGACTGCCACTCTACGCCCGACCTTATGGAAGAGGTACGTAGACGACACTTTTGTCATCTGGCCACATGGCCGGCCTGCTCTAGACCAATTTCTCGACCACATCAATTCCATACACCCAGCCATCAGATTCACCATGGAAGTCGAAAATGATGGCAAGCTACCCTTTTTGGATGTCCTAATCAAAAGGAGACCTGATGGTTCAATGAGCCACTCTGTCTACAGGAAAGCCACCCACACGGATGCTTATCTAAAACCGGATTCCCACCACCATCCATCCCAGAAGAATTCCCTCATCAAGACTCTATATCATAGAGCCCAATGCATCTCCGACCATGAACACATTTCCAGTGAACTCAAACACGTACGCCAAGCTCTTAAGGCTAATGGTTACTCCGACTACACAATCCGCAAAGCCATCACTCCAACCATCAAGAAAGATCCTGTTGAGGAGCCTTTCAAGACCATCACCTTACCCTACATTGCTGGGGTCACAAAAAAGATCTCCAAAATCCTGATTAAACACAAGATCCAGGTCCGATTCAACACAGTACATAAAATCCGTGATCTGGTACCGTCTGTAAAAGATGTGATTCCAGACATACAGTACCCTGGCGTCTACAAACTAAGTTGCCTCTGTGGTAGCAGTTACATTGGGGAAACCAAACGACACGTCTCAGACCGCATTCGTGAACATAAAGCTGATCTAAAACACGGTAGGACAAACACCTCAGCCGTGGCAGACCACTGTTACAACTCAGTGGGCTCACATGACATTGACTTCTCCAAGACGGAGGTTCTCTGCAAGCCATCTGGCTATCATGAGAGATTCGTTCATGAGGCGATCCACATATACAAACACAGAGACAATTTTAACCGAGAAGATGGATTCAGGCTTAGCAATCATTGGAAGGACGTAATAAACCATTTCGATACACATTAGGGTGAGTTGAATAATACATAGTGTTATATTAAAATGTATAAAGTATAGGGTGGTTTACAGCAATACAGTATATAATTTAATGTTGGGTTTATCTATGGCAGTATATAGTACTGTATATGCTAAGAGAATAAAGTTTAGATGGAAGTATATTATATACTTCTTACGACGTAGAATTGTAAGTTATTATTTGTTGTTAGTAACTCAGCTTATTGTAGAGTATAGTAAGTATCAGTTTATATTTTAGTTTTTTATGTAGTTTTTACTTTGGTTTTCTACGTGGTTGTTGGGTAAATGCAGCTACATATCATTAACATTCCTTTCCCTTATTAACGCTGTTCCTTGTGCCCCCCCGTGGTGCTGTTGATCCTGCATAATGCATGGGCATAATGGGACTTTGAACCCTCTCCGCCCACCTCCTACTCATTGCCCATTGGTATGCTAAATTCCTCTTCATATGCACATTCTTTTGTTAAGGCGCTCCTCCTCGCTACACCTACATAAGCTCCTAGCTTGATAATGTTCTCATTCTTCGCCTGAGGACGGCTGCTTGCGTTGTGGCCGAAACGTCGTGAGAATTGTTTTATTATGTTTTATTTTTATTATTTTATTACTTCCCTTCTACGTGACTTTACCGAAAGAACCAAGAAGATATGTCAATGTCTTCTTCCACAAGCTTTGGCAATGTCTTCATCCAGAAGTGGATTACCAAAGGGGTGAAAATTTAAATGGCAGAATACGATCATGAAACGATTAAATGTCGTGACTCAAGAGATCACTCGGGGTTCACATAACATTCAGTGCTGACAAGAAGTCAGTGTTGTGATGAGTTGAGAGTGGTGGTGGTGGTATAATCGTGGTTTGTGTGGTGCGATAATAAACCAGCCCACAACACAACAGCGTCCACAACAACCGCATGATGCATTCAAAACACAACCAAGTCTTTATTTTGTACATATCAAAATGAAAACAACTCTCAAAAAAGCTATTCATAAAACAAAATCAATCTCTTTAAATTTAGAAGCTTTACCTGAATTGAATTGTGCATGACAAAATGTGCTCTGGTTTTTGTAACCAGTCTGGTGCGTGCATGTGGACTTTTGGTAACGTTCACAGCGCAGCACCAGCGATTAAGGAAGATGTCTCTTTCTGTGGCTCCAAAGTGCATTTACAGTATTTATCTTCAAAATTTATTTTATTGATGTAAGTGGAAGAATTGCTCCTAATTATAAATGCAGAAAAATGGGAGCACATTTGTCACTGCTTATTTCTGTAAGAGTAGAAGTTTTGCACACAAGACAGCACCACATTGACAATCTTAAATATAGCCTCTGAGATAATCACTGTGCCTTATCTTTTCCACTGCACAACTGAGCCATGCCAGGTCGTGTGTATGTCTGTTGAACTTCTTTCGCACCATGCTAATCGGAGGTCCATGCTGAGATAGTTTGGTGTGGCTCAGGAAGCGCCTGATTGCATTCCCACTGCAGAAACCGAGCTGTGCCACTCACCTCACACGCAATGAACGAGACACATGTCCGTGGAGATGCTGTCCTCACGGTGTACTGACTGACACCACATGCAGTGAACGCGTCTATAACCCAGCCCTGGACTTTCTTGTCCCCCTGAGCCAGATTCTGATGTCTTATGAGCCCAGAGTATTACAGCTTGGTACCGTCTTGGTAGTGAGTGGAAAACCACCGTTACTGTTAGGGCTCCATGATGGCTTAGCTCAGGTGTCCCAGTGGAAAATAGGTATTATTAGGTCAAAGCTATTCCTCCGGGTCCACGCTCGCTGGCCCAAGCAGCTCATCACCAGAAGATATGTCGCTTTTTCCCTCGTCGAATGCTTCGTCTTCTTCGGGAAGTCCCGCTGCCATGGCCTCATCGGCCAGGGGGTCCTGTTCAGGCTCTACCCATGCACCATCACTGGCTGAGGCTTCAGGATGGTGGTCCCCAGCAATCTCATTGGCTGGAGCATCCTGCGCAAACTCCTCCATGAAGTCACCATTGGCCAAAGCTGCTTGGTCTGGGCCTATTGATGGGCTCCTGGTGGCTCTAATCAGACGCATTTCTTTGGAGATAGCCGGCTTTCGGCTGAGAACATTTAAACTCCTGAAACAGAATCGTAAAAAACACGAGTTGGAAAAAATCTTGCACGCATTAATGCTTTTCAACATGCACCTGTACTCAGAAATGCTGTATTGCATCAGTAGTTTGGAAGCTGAATGGTGGCTGTCAGAGCAAATATATAACGTTTGCATTTTGAACAAATCATCCTTTTCGCGCTGGTTTGTGTCTGCAAGTTCTTTCCATTAACTCTTTGATGAAATTGGTGGATTTTACATGTGGAAAGTCTTCATCGCCAAGACAACTTTAAATGAAGGTTTGGCTTATATTGTATCATTTTTACGAACGTTATAGTGACCCTATGTGTGAGACACACAGCAGAGCGAATGCATTTTAACGCTTACAATTTAAAACGGAAGCATAAAAAAACAGGACATTTAGAACATGAACCCAGCTATTTTAACTCAAGGATACTCTTTTCACAGATGACGCCATGTGGGGTTTTTTACATCAAAATCAAGGTCTCCTTGGAAATTCGACTGCTGGTCTCAATCGGCTCTTACCTGGTCATAAATGTCATATCTATAACATCCAATGTACACTAGATGGCAACATTCAGTAATTCCCACATCATACTGGTAGGAACCACCTGGTTCCACCAGCCCACAGGGGATTATTGTGTCCATCCGTCCGTCGTGCATTCAAAAATGGGAGGGGTGGGGCTGGGTGGAGAGGGGAGGGTGGGGTGGGGCTGGGTGGGGAGGGTGGGGCTGGGTGGGGGGTGGGAGGGGTAGGGCTGGGTGGGGAGGGGCTGGTCACCCCGTGGTGCCCTTATAAAACTCAACGTTTAACCTACTCACGCCGGCTTGTGCCCGCTCTCACAGTCGGCCATATTTGTGGAATACATCACGCCGCCGTTGACCCTGGCTATTAACTGAGCAACCCAACGTTCCTACCAGCTCCCTCCGCAGGAATGTGTTTTAAGGGAGTGGCTGTAGCTTGTGCTTACCCTTCCAACTCAAACTCGTAAGTGTTGTCTGTGGAATCGGCATTCTTAACCACAATCTTGTCCACTTGAATGTTGTAATCTGTGAAGGAAATTACAAAATTGTACTTTTACAAAAACAAGCAGTACGTGAGGTCACAGAAAACTGCTTCTGTCCACGTTCAACAGTTTCAGTGTTAGTGACGATCACAGTGTGGCTTATGCATATGTAATAAAAGACTCCATCAGGCGATGCTGGTCTCCGTTTGTCTTTTATTCAGGTTCTTCTCCGCACCTCCACTGGCCTCCTCTCGGACCAGAGTCGTTCCGCGCGCGCCCCGCGCACGCTCCCTCTCGCGTGCCACGTATGCTCTCTCTCTCGCATGCTGCGCACGCTCTCTCTCGCGTGCCCCGCACGCTCCTCCGTTAGCTCCTCTATTCCCGCACTCCGCACACCGCTGGCCGACGGCGTGCAGAGGTCCTTCGGCCACGTGGCCGATGGCGCGGATCTTTCCTCACCACCCAACGTGGCTCAGCCTCTTAACTTCCCCGACTGCCCCGATCTCTTCCGGGCTCCCACTTATATACATTCCCCCCACGTGACCCTGATTCCTCCCCTTCCGGATCGTCAGATCCGGCCTTCCCATACTACCCCGCTGGCTCCGCCCCCATTCACCTCGCCTCCCATTGGAGCCGAGGTGAACGGTGGCCCCTCCCACACGCCCCGCAGACCAGGCTCCGCCTCCCAATACCCCGGGCTGTGTGATTGGACCAGAGCCCAGCAACAACCCCATTTACGCTCGCATTACACATATATCGGGTTCTGTGTGTGCAAATGTACTGTGGCAGGATAGCATGGTAAGATTGGGGAAGGTTCTTGGAAGGCTTTAAATAATAGTGTGGATTTAAGAAACAATTCCGTTGTGTGGTTAGAGTCAGCATATTCTGCGAATGGATGTCCTTCAGGAAGTTCAACAGCCAGCGGTCTCATGTCAGGGAGGGGTAAGTTTCCGTGTCACTGACCCGAACAGAGCCGACTGAAATCAAGCCCTGGTAGTGACACAGTGACACTGCAGTGACATCACTACAGTGCCATGGTGGCGTGCTCAAGAGTAGGTTGAGTGGGATTATGAAAAGCCACGCACCGATTTCACAGGAGGCGGAGAGGATGGCTCGCCGGAGCTCCCCCAGATCCACGGCCTTCACCTCAAAGACCATCACCTGCACGGGGGAGGGTCGATGATGGGACATCAGCCAATCAACGATCAATACGCAACCACAAAAAATGTTTCAATACCCGAAAACAATTCGTCAAACCTGGCCCAAGTGTACGGATTTGTTAACTCAACGATGAGGGCCTTTTCCCGGGTGAAGCGGAATTTCGCAAGGATACGGAAGACAACCAATATAGACGTCCTTGCGCTCCAAGGAAGCTTTGTTAATAGCGACTACATCACCGGCTGCAGCCAGCGCTGCGGGTTATGGGCACGGCCGGAATTAAGTTATAAGGGGCCTAAGGCCTACGAAGTAAGGGCCTGAGTAGTTATTACATATTGCAAGTTATAAAACATGTTGATTTGCCTTTGTAAAATTAACAAATTTATCGTACTCAAGGTAAATTCATCAAACATAAATCAGTCATGAATCATAAATCCCTCACGACACATTTTTTTTCGCTGTCACAAAGTCATGAACGATGCCATTCTCTTTGGGTCTTTCGGTAAAGCCACGTAGATAGAAAAATAATACAAAAAATATAAATAAAAAATATCACGACGTTTCGATCGCAACACAAGCAATCATCATCAGGTGAAAAAATTAACCCGTAAAAACAAAGTTTTTCACTATAAATCCTTTATATGCGTGGCATCGGTTTTATTTTATTATTTATTTCTGTTTTTCTTGAGTAAGAGTTTCATTTTTATCACATTGGTATTTTAAATTAAATATGAAAAAAAAAATTCCTAAAAAGTGGAAAATTTTGGAAACATTTTTTCACTAAAATAAATTGTCACGCACAACGAGTCTGTGTGCAAAATGTCAGCTCGATTGGATCACGGGAAGTGGGTTAAAAAACGACCGAAAGATTTGCACGGTCGTAAGCGCACAAGCAAGCAAGCAAGCAAATGAACTTAATATAAAGGATTAAAAAATACGGGGCTTTACCGAAAGACCTAAAGAGTATGAATTCTAGCAGTCACGAAAGCTTTAAGTCAATGATGTCATTGTAATTGAAAGAGAAAATAGATTGTGATGGCCGTGCCACCGGTTGCTGAGCTGTTACTTCAACATGGCATGGAGGGCCTAAAAGAGGGTCTTAAAAATATGAGGGCCTGAGGTCTCAGTTCTTATTAGCCTATGAGTTACTCCGGCCCTGGCAAGGGAGAGACGCACCGGCTGGTCGTGGACGCCCTGCTGGTCCCCGCGAGTCGCCTCGCCCAGCCAGCGCTCGCCCGAGTCGCCATGCGTGCCGACCACCATGAGTGTGACGCGCGGCGCCGACTGCGCCGCAATGAAGTCCTCACCGAACACCAGCACCTGGTACCGGAGCACTGAGCACCAACATGCAGCAGCACACACCGGGCCCGGGTCCATTCATTTAGAACGAATTGCAACCACAAGGCAATTGCAATTGTAACTGCCATTGGTTAGGATCTGACATTGGACAGCATCATCTGCAGGGATACGTAGATAAGCAATAATGTGCGGGGAACGATTGGTGGACTATGCGAAGATGGAGATTGTGTGACCTGGCCTAGATTTCTGCCCAGAGAAGGTGCATCTCACCGGGATCAGACACCAGGCCACAGGCGGGTAGAGAAAGAGAGAGGGGCAGTGACATGTGCAGAGGGGGGAAATACGAGGGACAGCATTGTGGGTGGGGAGTGAGCCCCAGAGCCTCAATGTACAAATTTGGTGTCGAGACTCACACCCCTTGTGTGGGGGTGAGATAGGGTCAGGCGTAGGAATATGGGTAGTATTGGCGTTAAAGGTAGAGTTAGGGTTAGAGGTAGAGGAATTGTTAGGCTTATGGCTGTGTTAGGGTTAGTATTAGTGGGGAGCGGAGGTGTAGCGGTTAGCACGCTGGGCTACAAACCCGGCGACCACAGTTCGATTCCTGCTCACAGCCAACACCGGTGATGATTATCTAAATTGGTCCTGGGTCTCCCCTCGGTCAACTCAGCCTCAAATTAATACCTGGTGTGGTGTGTAAACATCACTACTGGGGAGAAAAAGGTAGTTGGGGGGCCATTGTACTGGCCACCCATCCCCTCATGTACCGCTCCGCCCATCATAGTGCTGGCTAACAGCACTTGCCCCTACAGTCTGGAGGCTAAACGGGGGATCTTTGTCTTTGTTCGGGTTAGCGAGTGTTAGGGTTAGGGATATTGCGAGAATTAGCACGAGGGTTAGGAGGTTCAGAGTCGAGATAGACCCCATGCGTGCTGCACGTTGTGTACGGTATCCAGTTATCGCCACCATCGGCCCCGGCTCTCCCCGCACCCGTCGGCGCTGGTCTCTGGGGCCACTCGGCGGGGATCTCCATCCAGACGTCCCCGCCGGACGGGGGAGGCAGCGCCTCGCCGGGCGCATGGGTGAACGTGGCGCGCGTGCGCACGTCCGTCATGCGGAAGCGGCGCAGGTGCGGGGCGGCCGTGGTGTCGGCAGTGGTGCCCGCGCGCTCGTTCCCTCCGCCCGGGCCGTGCTCCCAGGGCGCCGAGCCGTCACGCGCCCCAAGCCGCACCTTGTACGGCACGCCCACGCTCACGGGGAACGACACCTGCGCGGCACGGGGTGGGGGAACCGTCCGCACGGTCATCGTGTGCCAGCCCGCCGGGTGATAAGACGGTCAGGCGAAGGGTCGGACGGTCGGTGAGTTAAACAGTCGGGCGCTCTTTAAGCAAATCAGAGCGGTCAGCAAGATAACAGCTGGGAAGCTAGGGAGCGAAACGATCAATGAATGAGTGATATTATTTGGTTCTTTCGGTAAAGTCATGTAGATAGAAAAAAGAAAAATCACGACGTTTCGATCACAACACAAGCGATCATCTTCAGGAGGAAAGAGGGGAAAGGTCACCGAAGGCAATCGTTTATAAAGGTTTAAAAAAAGGGACGTGGCACAAGAGCCCCGGCGGCGGCACGAAGTGGGCGGGGTATATGTGCCCTGTGGTAAGATAACAAGGAAACAAACATCAAGTCCTGACTTGACCTGTGCTCCCTTGACAAGAAAACACAAATCAAGTCATGACCCAAAGTGTTTGATGACATATTTCCAATGAGTTTTTAACCATCTTCTTGGTTGAAATTGTGTCTGTATATATGGAAAGCTTCATCAACGAATCTTTGTTGATAGCCAGTGGGCTTGCAAAGTACCATCATCTCAGAGAAATCAATTCGTGTGAGTCAGCCGCATAAAAATAATGATCAGCCACGGCAGATGTATTGGTCCTACCGTGTTTCAAATCTGCCTTATGCTCACGGACATGATCCGAGACATGTCGCTTAGTTTCCCCAATGTAACTGCTGCCGCAGATACAGCTTAGTTTGTAGACGCCGGGATATTGCATGTCAGGAATCTGGTCCTTCACAGATGGGATCAGATCACGAATCTTATGTACTGTGTTAAATCGGACCTGGATCTTGTGTTTGTTCATGAATTTGGAAATCTTTTTGGTTACCCCTGCTATGTATGGCAGGGTGATGGTTTTTATTGGATCCTCAGATGGCTCCTTCCTCACGGTTGGGGCGATGGCTTTTATGGATTGTGTTTTCAGAAAATCCATTCGCCTTGAGAGCTTAGTGTACGTGTTTGAGTTCACTGGTTAGGTGTTCATGGTCATTGAGCTCTATGGTGTAGAGTTTTGATGAGGGAATTCTTCTGGGATGGATGGTGGTGGGAATCAGGTTTTAGGTAGGCATCAGTATGGGTGGGTTTTCTGTAGACAGAATGGCTCATTGAGCCATCTGGTCTTTTTTTGATTAGGACATCCAAGAAAGGTAGCATGCCATCCTTTTCTACCTCCATGGTGAATTTGATGGCTGGGTGTATGGAATTGATGTGGTTGAGGAATTGGTTCAGAGCCGGTCGGCCATGTGGCCAGATGACAAACGTGCCACGCCCATTTTTGAAACCTTTATAAACGGTTGCCTTCGGTGACCTTCCCCCTCTTTCCTCCTGAAGATGATCGCATGTGTTGTGATCGAAACGTCGTGGGTTTTTTTTTTCTATCTGCGTGACTTTACCGAAAGAACCAAAGAATATGAATTCCTGCAGTCACGAAAGTTTTAGGTCAAAATGTAATGATTGAGTGAGTGAATTTTAAGCCAACAAACTTTAGAGTTGATGATAACGTGATCATGATGGTGATATGTACAGCACTCATAATAATGACAGGACTGATTATGATAATTATGATGATTCGGATAATGATGTTTATGATGATAGTGGCAATACTGATGACAATGGTAATCCAGCTTGACTGATGAGCCTGCTTATAATAATGTTGATGATAACAATGGCAATCATTCCGATGATGGTGACGATGGTGACGACGGTGACGGTGACAATGATGATGTTGACGACGGCCGACTTGCCTCGAACGCGATGGTGCTGCTGGCGCCGCCATCGCCCGTGCCGTGCCGGGGGCCCACGAGGGGCAAGGGGCTCGTCTTGCCCTCGGAGCCGTACACCACGAGGCACAGACCCGGGGGCAGCAGCAGCGTCTGCTGCTGCTGCTGCCGCCGCCCCGGGCTGCCCCGCGCCGACCCGCCACCATCGCCGTCATCGTCATCTTCGTTACCCAGCGTCAGCTCCACTCGCCAGCGTCCATCTGGTGGGGAGGGCACGGAGAGGACGGAGAGTGGCTTAGAGAGCGAATATGAGGGTGGTGATATGATGAGGGTGGTGATAAGATGAGGGTGGTGATATGATGAGGGTGGTAATAAGATGAGGGTGGTGATGTGATGAGGGTGGTGATGTGATGAGGGTGGTGATGTGATGAGGGTGGTGATGTGATGAGGGTGGTGATGTGATGAGGGTGGTGATGTGATGAGGGTGGTGATGTGATGAGGGTGGTGATGTGATGAGGGTGGTGATGTGATGAGGGTGGTGATGTGATGAGGGTGGTGATGTGATGAGGGTGGTGATGTGATGAGGGTGGTGATGTGATGAGGGTGGTGATGTGATGAGGGTGGTGATGTGATGAGGGTGGTGATGTGATGAGGGTGGTGATGTGATGAGGGTGGTGATGTGATGAGGGTGGTGATGTGATGAGGATGGTGATGTGATGAGGGTGGTGATGTGATGAGGGTGGTGATGTGATGAGGGTGGTGATAAGATGAGGGTGGTGATATGATGAGGGTGGTGATATGATGAGGGTGGTGATAATGAGGGTGGTGATATCATGAGGGTGGTGATATGATGAGGGTGGTGATAATGAGGGTGGTGATATGATGAGGGTGGTGATAATGAGGGTGATGATATGAGGGTGGTCATATGATGAGGGTGGTGATATGATGAGGGTGGTGATATCATGAGGGTGGTGATATCATGAGGGTGGTGATAAGATGAGGGTAGTGATATGATGAGGGTGGTGATATGATGAGGGTGGTGATATCATGAGGGTGGTGATATGATGAGGGTGGTGATGTGATGAGGGTGGTGATGTGATGAGGGTGGTGATGTGATGAGGGTGGTGATGTGATGAGGGTGGTGATGTGATGAGGGTGGTGATGTGATGAGGGTGGTGATGTGATGAGGGTGGTGATGTGATGAGGGTGGTGATGTGATGAGGGTGGTGATGTGATGAGGGTGGTGATGTGATGAGGATGGTGATGTGATGAGGGTGGTGATGTGATGAGGGTGGTGATGTGATGAGGGTGGTGATAAGATGAGGGTGGTGATATGATGAGGGTGGTGATAATGAGGGTGGTGATATCATGAGGGTGGTGATATGATGAGGGTGGTGATAATGAGGGTGGTGATATGATGAGGGTGGTGATAATGAGGGTGATGATATGAGGGTGGTCATATGATGAGGGTGGTGATATGATGAGGGTGGTGATATCATGAGGGTGGTGATAAGATGAGGGTAGTGATATGATGAGGGTGGTGATATGATGAGGGTGGTGATATGATGAGGGTGGTGATATCATGAGGGTGGTGATATGATGAGGGTGGTGATATGATGAGGGTGGTGATATGATGAGGGTGGTGATAAGATGAGGGTGGTGATATGATGAGGGTGGTGATATGATGAGGGTGGTGATATGATGAGGGTGGTGATAATGAGGGTGGTGATATGATGAGGGTGGTGATAATGAGGGTGGTGATATGATGAGGGTGGTGATAATGAGGGTGATGATATGATGAGGGTGGTGATATGATGAGCGTGGTGATAAGATGAGGGTGGTGATATGATGAGGGTGGTGATGAGAAAGAAAGTAATAATTGGAAGAGAGAATTGATACGAATATGGTGGATATCGGCATAGGGTGATGATAGGAATAGTAATTATGATAATCGGGATGTAATCAGAGGGTAAGCATATCAGAGATGTAATGATTCAGAAATGTAAAACCACAAATGATGCTCATGATACATGTATTAAAATCATGTGTGCAGGTACTGATTATTTCTGATTCAGAAATATGTATGCCACTATAAATGTACACCACCGTAGATGAATACACCACCATGTATCCTAACCCTTCACTTTGGCAATCGAACTGTGGATGGCTCGACTCATCACGTTCATCATGAATACAGTAACGAGCAAGGTTAGGAACGACCGCACGACGGGAGGGATCGATCGCACTGCCAGAGATTGTGGACAGGTCACGGTGGGGGTCTGCGCGTTGCCGTGCACGCGAACCACATGTGTCGCACGCGGCACTCACGGATACGAACACACCCCGCCCGGCGCGTCACCCATGCGCACAATACAGTACGGTCCCCACTTTTACGGGGACACCATGCGTTCGTAAATGGGATCATCATAAATCGGACCACTATTTTCCCACGGAGAGTAAAAACATGGGACGCGTCACTAGCCGTCTTATTTTTCCTTTTATCGGCCGCATTTAACAGGATTCAACAGGTAAAAATCCTCAGACGCATTCAGAGTCTTGTCAGTAGATTGCGTCGCAAACCGAGTTTCTCAGTCGTAAACTGATCCGTGGCGGCGTGATACGAACAACATGAATGCGCATCGTCGTAAATCGGATTCGCCGTCGTAAAACCAAAGCCCGCGTCTACAAACTAAGCTGTGTCTGCGGCAGTAGTTACATTGGGGAAACTAAGTGACATTTCTCGGACTGTGCTCGTGAGCATAAGGCAGATTTGAAACACGGTAGGACCAATACTTCTGCCGTACAGCCGTTGGTGGCATCACAGCGGCATGGCTCGGCTGCGTTACGCACCGGGGACACCAAAGGTGAAGCCGCCCACCGATACCGCACGCGCGCATCAGGACAATGAACGCTAGAATATCATCCGCCCCGAGGCGAGCGAAGCACTCACCGGACTTGGGTGCTGGAGCGTCGCTGGGCAGGGGGGCCATGGTCACAGCACTCGGCCGAACCTCTGTGGAGGTCACGAGGGGCAAGAGGGTACGGCGGAGACGGCCGGTTGGGGGGGGGGGGGGACGCACACACGCTGTTGTGCGGAGACGTACACAGAACGAACACGCATAATCCCATCACCAACATCGTCGTCATCACCAGCAACCATAGTTGTTGGATGAAGGATAATTGGGATTCCTCGTGATCGTGCAATGCTGCAATCCATCTCACTCCTGCACGTGCCCTCCAGGATGGTAGTTGTCTCCAGTTCGTTTGCCACCTACGACTGCCGGTCTGTCGCCAGACCTGTCCGTTGATCGTCGTCGCTTCTAGCCACGTTGTGTCTGACCCTTAACCACTTTTATAAGCAATATGTGTCTGGGTTGTGTTGCTCCTGGAAGCAAGTGTTCTATTTATGTCTCTCAGTGCAATTCACTTTAATTGTTTCCGTCCTCTCCGCTCTGTAGAGTCGCCATTGCCAAAATGTTAGCCGACTTTATATTTTACAGCTGTGAGGCAGTGTTAAGACACAGCCCAAAGACACTTTCAACTCACATTCAGGCTCTCTGTCAAAACAGTCGAACGATGGGACTGCATTCAAGTTGTATTAAAATAAACAAAAAAGCAATTGGCTCTGTCACGAGCAGGCCTGGGGTCAATTATCACTACAATTACAGCGGCATTGCTCGCTAAACTTACAATCATATTACAATTGGAATGAGACACCATAACTGCAGCTATCACCCCGGACAACGGGACGTGCTTCGCTGCGTCCGTCGGGTTGCGACCTCCCGCGCCGACAGGGGTCGGGGCAACCACCAAAACAACAACAGGAGTAATTTTTTTTCGAATTCGGTGAATACGAGACGGTGGTCCTTTGTAAATAACCGTCATGAAACGGTCCTGAATGAGCCGCATGCGGCTCTGGAGCCGCAGGTTGCTGAGCCCATGCGCAAAGAGGAAGGCAGCGACGACCTTAGCCTTGCGCTTCACGTTTGGAGCGTCGCCGCTCGCTTCACCCACCGGTGAGCGGGACGCGCACGGACGCGGTGGGGCCCGCCGCGCCGTCGCGCAGCCAGCGATGAGCCTGGAAGACAGCCTCGAACGGCGCGAAGGGGCCCTCGCGGATGCTCACCGCCTCCACGTGCCAGTCGCTGCCAGGCCCCTTCTCCACCAGCACCTCCCTCAGGGGCCCCAGCTCCACCGCCTCCAACGACCAGGAGGTCACCTGCGGGGAGGACGCAGCTCCGAGCCCGTTCGTAGTGGCGGTGCGCTACCGGCTACGCCACCGCTCCCCACGCGTACATGCAGAGATGCACGGGTGTACACGCACGCGCGCACACTGCACGCGCTCGTGGTGACGTACGCGCCCCTTGGCGAAGCTCCTCTCTCCGCGGCGCCGAGCGAGCGCGCGTCTCCCGGTGTCGCCGCGTTCGCCGGTGACGGTGAGCCAGACGCGCGCCGTCGTCGCAGAGCTCTCCGAGGAGCCCGTGCGCACGCTCACCACGTACTCCAGCACTGCGGGGACACGGGGCGGTGGGGGCGGGGGTCAGGGGTAGTGGGCTAGGAGTAGTGACTGACGTACGTTCTAATGATGTCAGAGTCGATGTCATCACGCCGGGTGGATTATTACGTCGTAGGATCACGAGAGGTCGTGGCGGCTTGGGGAGGAATGACCCTGACCGATGATGATCTTGTTGATATTATAGATTCTAGGAGGACTATGAATCAGAAATGTGTCTCTGTTATTAATTTAATTCATCCAAAAACCTAACATTTTATTTTCAAGCGAAGCCAGCGGATAAACTATTTTTATTTTTACCAGGTAAGGCCCACCGAGCTATATGGCTCTTTCTCAGAGGCGACCTGGCTATCACAAATGATAACTCAATAAAAGTGGCTTATGACATGGAAATTTATAGCAGCCAAATACTCTCTAAGCATCATGTCAATTCTAAATGTAGTGGGGAAAACCGGAGGACCCGGAGAAAAATCCACGCGACCACGGGGCGAGAGGCACACGAACTCCAAAATACAGGCGTCAGGGTGGTGATCGAACCTACGACTTCCTTCCAGCATACCAGGCGAGGTAAATAACATGAACACTTTTTTTAGGATTCTCGTGGCGAGGGTACCAACGTTAGGGTTATGGAGGTTATGAAGTTAGGGTCCAGGCAGGGGGGTGGGTAACCTTTTCTACCATGCTCGACTTGGTGAGTTTTATCCGGTTTTTGGAAATTATTTAACGTTCCCCCGAATACAAAGCTGTAGACCCCCAAATCGATATCCAAATTTGTATTGTGCTTGGTTCGCAGTGCAAGCCAGGCACGCGGTACATTGCCTGCACTTCGCTGCAAAGTGAATTTAAACAACGTCACTCACCCGCTCGCTTGCTCGCTCGCCCACTCGCCCCCCGTTTGCCCGCCTGCCCGCTCGCCCACTCACCCACTCGCCCCCCGCTCGCCCACTCACTCGCCCGCTCACCTGCTCGTCCGCTCACCCGCTCGCTCGCCCACTCACTCACCTGCTCGCTCTGACAGACTAACTGCTCACCGCTCTCTCAACGACTTGCTGTGGATGTTGAGTCGGGACAAGGTAAGGAATGGCACAAACACGAGCTGCCATGGCGATGATGATGATGATGAATTGGCAGGTGGCGGTGGTGGTGCACGTCTGTAATCCAGCACTGTTGAGGTGAGGGTTGGTGGCTCACACAAAAGTTGTGAAACTCCCTTCCCATGGGATTCGAGGAGGAGCCATACCCTGGCTCTGCCAGGAGAAGGCAGTACAGCAACATTGTGGACCTCACCTGTTCCATCTGTTTGGGATAGAGTGTTGCCCCCTCACATTGATTGGTCAACAACTCCTTAATATATAGAGGACCACAAAGCAGTCTGTAGATTGTTGGTGCCGGCTGACCGCGTGGCTCCCTTCCCTTCTCGTCCGCCTGTGGTTACTCCTCGCACCCCTCTGAGTCGTTCTCTCTCTGCGTGAGCGAGCGAATGTTGTCCGCGTTACAAGCCAATAGTATTGTGTTTATTATAATAATTATTATGATTGTTGTGTAGTGAAGACGACAGTGATGACTGTGCCAATGGGGCTGAGTCAGCTCTGGTCACAAATTAAACTTTTGACACCACAACTGACAGCCGTACTGCTGCTGCTGCTGAACCAGCGGAGCTACGTGCCAGCATTTAACATTCTGATGACAACAACGATGATGATGATGATGACGATGGTGACGATGGGGATGATGTTGTAGGTAACAGCAGAGTTCTCCATCGGGGCCGTGGCTGGCGAAGGGGGTCGGAGGAGACTCACCCACAGGGATCGGCGATTCTGGCGATCCTGACGAGAGCAGGGGCAGCTCGGACACCTGTCCGCCATTCTCCGGGGAGAACCAGCGCACAAACGGGAACTTGAGAATCTCTTTGCCGTCCCCTTCTCCTGAGCCTCCTCTTCCATCTCTCTCCTGCCGCTGCCGCCGCAGCGTCACCTGCGCGGGGAGAAAAAAGTCGTCGGGTACAGCACAAAAGGCAGAAACTACTCCAACCGAGCCAGGTTTCACTCACTGATGAATGCCGCTCAAGTTGTCGAACGACAGGCGTTCGCGGCGAGACATTGTTATTACGGGTGGCGAGCAGCGTCAGAGAAACGGGCGAATGTCAACTTTAGCCGAGGTATCAGCGAGCCATGGCCAGCAGCTGACTGCCAAGGAAAGCCCGGTACTAAGTAGGAGTCATTAACACGTAAGGTTTCATCAGTGAGCTCGATCCACAAATATGAAGGACACATCACAGCGATACACTCCGCTGCTCCTGAAGCGGTTGTCTGGCTTGGACCACCCGAATGTGAAAATGTAGCTGTTGCTCTGCATCTACATCAGCCCCCGTACGAAAGAGGAGTGAGCCCTGCACCATCCACAGACTGCAACAAACTCGATGCGGAGGGCGCTAATGTACGGAGGGAGATAACGGGGGACGTACTGTCGAACTGAGCTGTACAGCGTTCAACACAAGGCCGGCCAATCAGCCGGCCGCTGCCGCCGCCATCTACTACAGCTGCCATCGCACCCTTCACGCACCTTGCGGCAGTACCAGCTGTCTCTGGCCTCGCCCTCCTCCATCTCGACACGGACTTTGACGACGGGGCCCAGCTCCTCGGGCAGCACCAGCGAGGCCTCGTAGTGGCGGCCCCTGGCCCGCAGGGCACCCCGTGGCACGCCGATGGGCAGCGCCGCGCCGGCCCGGCAGCACACCGTCACCGAGACTCCCAGCTCCGTGCCGGCGTCCGGGAAGTCACCGGTGTGAAGGCGAAGGGTCCACGAGCCCCCTGCAGCGACAGAACAGGGGCAGGGAGAGACAGATGTGTGGCGCGAGATAGGGAGAGGCAGGAAAGGAGAATAAAAGAGAGGCAAAGAGTTAGAGGGAGGGAGAGGGAAAAGGATAAAGAGCCACTTGCAAGGATTACAACAAATTTCCACTTCATTTCACTCCCTGCACCCCAAGCGCATTTGCTTTGATAACCGATTGCATACGCACCGATCGGTGCAGATTGGTGACGGCAACAATGGAATTCCCTGCATGGCCCTCTGCTAGCAATGAAGCCCCGCAGCACCCTAGAGCACCTGTTGTGTGGATTTTAATTATATTTTTTACATCATACTCACATTTCACCTGGATAATCGCTTGAGATAGATCATCTCATTTTCAACAATACGCAAGCTGGTCAACGAACAGCTCACCCTGTGCACAGCTCACCCTCCACACAGCTCACCCTCCACACAGCTCACCCTACTCACAGCTCACTCTCCACTTAGCTCACCTAACAGGAAGCAGCTCTGCCTAGGGTAGGGGGTATGCTACCAAACTAACAAGAATAGCCATTTTTTTTCCAATTCCGTGAAACGAAAACCTCGATATTTCAAGAGCAGAAAATGCACGCGAATACAAGACGTTGGGTCCTTGATAAAAAAAACGTCACGAAGCGGCCCTCAAAGAGCCGCACGCGGCCTAGGGGGGAACCTCACAGCGGACAGAGCTCCCCCCGCAGGGCCCCAGCTCCTCTCACCGTGCGACGCCAGCGTCTCCCCGAGCCCGTCCCGCGTCTCCCCGAGCAGCCGCAGCGTCCGCTCGGTGCTGCGGTCGCCGACTCCGTCGTCGAGCCACTGGCGGCACGGGAAGAGGAGCTCTGCGTGGCCGGCTGCCCCTCGCGACCCCGGCGACCCCGGGGAGCACCGCACCGCCACGGTGTCGAGGAACCAGCCCGAGCCGAGCCCGGAGGCGCGCACGCCGACCAGCACAGACGTCAGCGGCCCCAGATCCACGGCGCGTACCGTGAACATCGACGTCTGCAGCGCACGCGCGGTGCCGACGCGGCGTTTCAGACGTGGGGTCGGTGGATGGATGCAGAGGTCGTGCGTGCGTGAGCGTCTGTGAGCGCGCGCGTGTGTAGGGAGCGGTGGTGCGCTACGATCCCGGTGATGTTACATTATTACGTGATGTATGTTATCAGAAATGTGGACACTGACGAGGAATAAAATATGTAAGGCATACGTATATATATGTATGTTCAACTTCTTTCGCACCGTATGTAGCCAACCGTTGTGGGGAGCGGTGGTGTAGTGGTTAGCGCTCTGCCCTCCAAACCCTGTGAACCGAGTTCGATTACCGTTCACGGCCAACACCGGTGACGATGATCTGAACCGGTCCTGGGCCCCCCCTAGGTCGACTCAGCCTGAAATGAGGAACTTGTGGAGGAGGAAGCTCGTGATTGATGGTACTGGGCAGTTGGAGGCAATCGCTCACAACAATGAGCAGAGCTCCGGGCGGCTAAAACGCAGCAAGTTGGCACAGCAGGCGGCCCAGCTGGCGCATCTGGCAGCAGTCATCTCGAGTCACTCAACCCACGGCACCTGCTGAGTCTGTCCCGTGACCTCCTGTCAGCGAGCCTTCCGACACTTCACGTGGCCTCAAGGTGCACCTAGCCTGGCACAAGTGCTGCGGCGACGTCACCGTAGTTGCCGTCGGGCTTGTGAGTGGGGACGTGCGTGCGGTTAACGAGCGGCGCCGGCATGTCAGGGTTGCTGCGCAGGGTTGGCGGCGCACGATGGGATGGGGGGGGGGGGCGAGACCCGGACCTGGCCGCGGAGGAAGGCGTCGCGGTGATCGCCGCGACGCAGCGGCCGGGGGCCCGTGTCACCGAACTCCCCGACGAGCGTGAGGTGGACGGGCGCGTGGGTGCCCGCGGCCGGCACGTCCCCGGTGCGCACGCGGACCTCGTACTCCACGTCTGCGCGCGTGCCGAGCGGCACACGTGGGGGGGGAGGGGGGGGGGGAGAGGAGGAGGGCGTGCGGTGTGGGGCACATCGGTTATTTGTTATCGTGGTTGCTGGGCACAGGCCCAGAGGTGTGAACATCGTGGTAGTGACAATGATGATGATGATGACGGTGGTTTCAAGTGAATTAAGTTGACCATAACATTTTACAAGAATGATGGTGGTGATGTGGATGACTGATGATAATGATGACCGGTGATGAAGGCGATTTCAAGTTCAAGGTGACTATGCTGATGACGATGATGATTTCATATAATGATGACGATCACAAAGTTTCTAATTCAATAACGGTGACGACGACGACGATGACGAACGGATCGTCACACGGGGAGGGAGACCGCGCCTCACCACGGAGGGGCTGGCAGTCCGGCCGGATCACCGCCAGCTCTGTCACGGGCTCCGTGCCGTCTTTGCCAAACAGCCACACGTTGGCAGCCTCGAAGCCGAGCTCCTCGCGCGTGTCACGGTCCTTCAGGCGCACCTGGAAACACGGGCAGATGGCGCCTGGTGATCAAAGGGGTTCGGTGGTAATTCTCAAGGTCAACAACTGCCAACAAAGCGGAAAAAATGTCAGGGACCCTAGAGGAATGCTGCTGATAGTGGGGCAGTGACGTGGCCTATCGGTGGCGCATTCACCGCATGTTGCAGAGGTTTCGCAGTTCGAAAGACGCAGGCCGCCATGGTTAATACTGCGGATGCATGTTGAACTTCTTTCGCACTGTACGTAGCCAACCGTGTTAATCGGAGGTGCGATCATCATAAAAACGCCACGCGCCGTTACCTTCACAGCACACGTTAAAGACCTCCTGTAGTCATCACAAAATCACCCACTATGTGCCGGCGTCGCGGTGCTAATTTTGCCAAATAAAAAAATTACCGCATATTATTTATTTGGCATTACACGTGATAATCATCGCCCTCTACCGGTAGACTCATGCCCACTTGCAGGCCAGGTGCTGGGTCACCTTGTGCCACACAGAGACAGCTGCCACTGGGGGTGCCTTTCGAATGTGTCGAGGTGAGATGTGGCGTAAGTTCCTTATCGCGCGTTGAGTGCTCTGAGATGCCCTGGCGTGAAACGCAGCGGCTCTATCAATGACAAATCATTCTCACGATTATGACTGATAATGACGAAGCTGTTGATCATTGGTTGAGTCGACCCCTTGACTGGGCTTTGGACCTGTGACCTTACGATTGGTGACCTTACACATAGCCAACTAATTATCCCGATTCCCACTGGCAGGCGAGGCTGTAAGTGTGCGGAACAAATTAATTCTGTGACCTGCGAGCACTTGAGGAAGGAGGTGGGGGGGGGGCACCTTGCTCAGGAGGATGCCCTTCCCATGCAGACCCTCTGTGCAGACGAAGGACAGCTTCCTGAGGTCCCCGACATCGCCGATGTGCAGCTGCCACCGAGACACGGGCGGCACGGGCGACAAAGTTCACGCGACATCGCGTCACGCTGCAAGGCCGTCGACGTCCGCCGGTATCTAATGCGCGGTCTTGTGAGGGGCCACGGTGGCCAGATGTTAACTCCCTCGCCTGGTACGCAGGAAGGAAGTCGTAGGCTCGATCTCGATCCTGACGCCTGCTGTCTATTTTGAATTTGCATGTTTTCCCCGTGGTCGTGTGGATTTTTCTCCAGGTGCTCCGGTTTTTCCCTCCACATTTAGTAAATGTGCATTCACAGTATTTGGCTGTGATAAATCTCCACATGATATCATTTGTGGCCAGGTCGCTACTGAAAAAGAGCAATACAGATCAGTGAGCCTTACTTGGTAAAACATTTTTTTTTATAGTTTAGTTTTAGCCTCCTGATCAAAAACCGCGTGAACGATTCACCACCGGAGGAGTCTCGCAAAGCCACCCATACGGCTCCCAGGTGCCTATGCTACTTCCAACACCGCCCAGTGCTCGGGTATAACCCACATTCTTTTGCCCATATCATAATTTGAGCGAGAAGCCGGAACACTTCAAAGTGGGACAAGATCATCATTTTCACGAACCCTTCGGTCGCTCTCCTCTCGGAGCTCGTCGTGGCCGTCTCACCAGGAAGGGCCGGTCGTTCACGTTGCCGACGGGCAGCGGCGGCGACTTCCCCAGCGTTCCGTACGCCACGGCGTGCACCGCCGGCGGCCAGATGCCCGGGCCCTCCGCCTCGGCCGACATCACCCACGCGTCCCACAATCCCCTGCTCGGTGCAGCCGCCCCCCTCGCCGGGTCGGGAGGCAGCACCTTTAGTTTTTCTGCGGGGCATGGGAAGCGGTGGGAGAGTAATGGCGGGGGGCGGGGCGACATGGACGCAGCAATGAGATCGCAGAACACGGGGACGCATCGGGCGAGGCAGTCGGGAGCTTCAATTCCGCGTCGCTTGTTGATGCGTAAGGTCACAAGGTCGTGAGGTTGCCGGGTCATGAGGTCGCAAGGTCGGGAGGTCGCACCCATAAGCGAGAGTGACATCTCCACGGGCCCGTGACCCCCGCCCGGCGCCGCCATGATCCAGCCGCCGTGGGAGAAGACGCAGCGATGCATGGCGGCCTCCCCCTCGGTCACCACCACGCGCTCCAGCAGCCAGCCCCCTGCAGAGCAACCGCAGCACACACATCATGCGCAGCACATGCAGCATGCGCAGCATACGCATTGGCATCGTGTACATAACAGCACGCGTAACAGCACACAGGTCAGCATGCGCACACACTGTGTGCACACAACTGCATGCACGCGCAAAAGCGGACGCACACACAGTGACCCACAAATACAACAGCGAGAATTACGTTACCACCACGAGAGTCACAGACATGGGTGGTAATTCCACATTGATGTAAACTAAACTATTTTTATTTTACCAGGTACGGCTCACTGAGCTATATATCTCTTTTTAAGAAGCGACCTGGCCACAAATGATAGCTCAACGAAGTGGCTTATCACGTGGACATTTGTATCAGCCAAACACTCTAAACGCATGTTTCTAAATGTGGAGGGAAAAACCGGAGGGCCCGGATAAAAATCCACGCGACCATGGGAGAGAACATGCAAACTCCAAATATCAGGGTTGCGATCGAACCAACGACCTCCTGTATATCAGGCGAGGTAGTTAACATCTCACCACTATGGCGATATGATGGGGGACAACCCCACTAACGTGGTAAAACCGCACACGTCGACGGCGGTTTAATATTTACACCATGCATGGCTGTACCTAGGCCTCGGCCAGGTAAGGTAATTTACCCTTTTTACCGGGTAAAAGGGTAAAGGTAAAGAGTAAAGGTGTCGACATGCCAAGGGGTAAGGTAAAGGGTAGGGTAAAGTTAGCTCGGAAGAATTACCCGGTAGGGTAAAGGTAGCGCAAAGTATTACCCGGTAAATACGGTACCTTGTTTACCGCTAAAAGCTCCGTGGCCCAGTCCGTGGCCTCCATTTAACAAGTAATATTTTAAAAAACTTTATTTTTTAAACACGCTTTTATTAAATGTACTCGTCATGGCAGAACTCCACGACTCCAGGAAGTGGCCCGAAGCTTGCCATAGCGTAAGGGGCCGTGGCCAATTACAGCCAACGTCAGTTGAGCGTGGACAATTAGACCCAAGCCGAAACAGAACATATACAAAAGTAATGTTTAAAAATATATATTTTTTATGATAGAACATATTGTCATCAGTATGACATAAATATATCAAGTGTGCAGTCGATACCACATTAGGAAGTGGGTTAAAATTGAGTTACAAGATTTGTGGATACGACAACAACAACGACAACAATGACAACAACGACAACAACAACGACAACAAGCGTGTAAAATTGGAATCATCGAGAGTATTCTATATGAATAAAGCGCTCTACCTATAGAATGTACCATTATAAACCTTTTTCATGTGTAGTTCCCTAGTAATTACCTTGTAATCGGGTCATTTGTATGGGGTAAGGGTAAAAGGTAGGGTAAAGGTAGGCTCGTTGCTTTTTACCTTTTACCTTACCTGCTAAAGGGTAAAAGGTAGGGTAGAGTGATTGTATTGTGGTAAGGTAAAAGGTAGGGTAAAGGTAAGCTCTTTGTTTTTACCTTTTACTCTACCTTGCCGAGGCCAAGCTGTACCACAGCAAAATTGCGACGTAAAGATAGCACGCAGGGAAGGACGGCTTATAAACATTCTCTCCCACCCCCAGGCCGAGCCATCGCCACCGCACCTTCCCTGTGGCCACTGTAGCCCACGGTGACCGACCGCAGCTCTCCCAGGTGCACGGCCTCCACCTTGAACACGTCCACCTGCACACGGGGGGGGGGGGGGGGTATGGGCGGACACGGAAGGGCACGGTGGGGGGGGGGCATGGGGGGACGATACAGTGGGAAGTGTCAGTGGTGGTTTTTCCACTGTCTGGTTACATGTTGGGGCGCCGCGGTGGCAAAATGTTACCTCTCTCTCTTGGATATTTGGAGTTTGCATGTTGAGATGTTAGCTGCCTCGCCTGGTATACAGGAGGTCGTGGGTTCGATCCCAACCAGTCTGCATGTCTCTCTCCCCGTGGTCGCGTGGATTTTTCTCCGGGTCCCGCAGTTTTTCCCATTCACATTTAGCTGCTATAATAGTCCAGATGATAAGCCGTGTTCGCGAACACAAGGCAGATTTGAAACACGGCAGAACCAACACCTCTGCCGTGGCTGATCACTGTGTTAACGCGGTGGGCTCACATGATATTGTTTGTTCCGAGACCAAGGTACTCTGCAAACCTTTGGGCTACCATCAAAGATTTGTCCATGAAGCCATCGAGATATATAAACACAGACACAATTTCAACTGAGAGGATGGGTACAAACTGAGCAATCATTGGAAGGACGTTATTAACCAGTTTAGGCCATAACTGGCTGTGATGTCCCCTTCCTGCCCGCCTCTGTTAGCAGCTTCTCTCGGCTTTCTGAGTCACATTCACTAACACAGCTTTTTTCTCCTCCTGCCCCCGATCCCTCTGTAAATTGCATCCCCACCCACTCACTCGTTAAGGCAACCCCCCTCCCATCCCTCCCCCCCTCGGATTAGCTGTTTGCCTTACATTTACTTATATAACCCCTTGCTTGTAGCAGCTTTCTCACCATTTTTCGCCTGATGACGGACGCTTGTGTTGCGTCCGAAACGTCGTGATCTATTATTTTTCTACCTATGTGACTTTACCGAAAAACCCAAAAAGTTTAATTTCAATTTCCAGTAAAGGTGAAGAGGTCACCACCTGGCAATCTCTTAGACTAGGGCAGGGGTCAGCAACCTGCGGCTTCGTAGCCGCATGCGGCTCTTTATGGACTGGTTCCTGACGCTATTTATAAAGAACCACCGACTCGTATTCACATGCAATGCCGAATTCGGCCACTTACCCTCTTCTTATGGGGCGGGCCCCCATACCCGACGGCACTAGCGAAGAGCCAGGTGCCGCCCCACCCCCTTACACTCACCTGTCCCCTGCGGAATGCGCGGGGGCGGCCATCGAGCCAGCGGCGGCCCGAGTCGCCGCGCTCCCCGTGCAGGTGGACGCACACGCGGCCGTCCGCCCCGCCGCCGCGTGCCTCCCCGGTGTGCACCTCCACCACGTACAGCAGCGCTGGCGCGGTGACAGCGGCAAGCAGGGGGGTCACGCGCGGCGACAGTGGCAGGCAGGGGGGGGGGGTCACGCGCAGCGACAGTGGCGCGGACGCAGAGAGACAAACGACGTCGCGCGCACGTAAATCCACGCGGATCGCCGTTAGCGACTAACGCAGCGCTCGAGGGGCGATGTGGCTGCCTTTGCCCGCCGCACCGTGTGCTCATTGAGGACTGAGCCGAACGAGGGTTCAGATATTCGGCACTGATGTTGACCGTGAGCGGGAATCCAACTCGCGTCGCCCGGTTCGCGAGGTTCACAAGCTTCCTAGTGCAGTGCGCTAACCACTACAATACTGCAACAATATACATGCGTGCACACAAATGAACGGACAGAAAGAGCCACAATTCGCCACAAAGTACCGGTGACGTCACCAGAGTGCTTGCGCTCGGCGAGGTGCACTTTAATTGCACGTGAAGTATCGAAGGCTCGTCGCTGACAGGAGCTCACGGGACAGACCCAGGTGCCATTGGTCGACTGACTGAGATGACTGACAGATGCACCGCCTATGCTCCCTACTGCGCCAACTCGCTGCGTTTTAGCCGCCTGACGCTTTGCTCGTCGTTGCGAGCGTCGCCCTCCGTTGCTGCTGGAGGCCGACTGCCACCGAATGTCCAGTAGAGTCCTTGACGAAGCTCCTCCATTGGCGCATGCGCACGTGCACACAAGCACACACGGACACACGCACACACACGCACACACACGCAACGCACACAAGTACTCACCGGGGAGCGGGTCGACCCCTGGCCGCAGCGCCGGTACCTCGGCGTCGTAGCGCCCGCCGGGGCCCCCGCCCAGCCACGCCTCGACGAGGAAACTCGTCTCGGGGGGCCCCCCAGCGGGGGGCGTGAGACGCACGCTCCGCAGGAGCCACGCCGGCAGGGGAGCCCCCCAGCCCCCACCACTCCCCCCGCCGGCCCCGCCGCCGCCACCCCCCTCCTGCGGCACGGAGGTCACGTCGTCCTCGGGGTCCACGGACGCTCGCAGCTTCAGCAGCTCCCCCACGCGCGGCACGTCCCACTGCACGGGGGGGGAGGGATGCGGAGGGGGGCAGCAGACGACGCGTTCTCACGGTGATGCCAGCGTAAGGTCGCAAGACGAATCTGCGCAGAACGTTTATGATGAGTGGTCATCGTGAGGAATTTAATGTTCATGGTTAGAATGAGCGGAGTTGTGTGAAGACCCCAGACGTAGTGATTTTTTGTTTGTACAGCGATTGGCCATGAGGCCGAGAAGATCAACTCAACGCCCTGGAACATGACCCCATTGCTCGTCTGGCTCACAAGCTATCGTGAGAAACTTGGCTTTCTTTTCCGTGCCCAAGCCTTCGGCGCTAACTGAAGGCAAAACACAAATGATGATGTCGGCGTCGTGTCGCACGACGATGAACCGATTGGCAAATCTCGGAGAGAGAGCCGAACGGCCCCATCCTGCACAGGCGAGCAACAAAATAAGCGTTACTCAATGTCGTGGCCTACACAAAGACACACTTGTTCCGACTTGCCTTCCTACAAAATAAAAAAAAAAACGGTTTTTCCATTGTTTATTCTTCCGTCACGTATATTTTGCATGTATCTATGTATGTTGAACGTCTTTCGCACCGTAAGAAGCCAACCTCGCTAACAAATATAAATGCAATGTCTTCATTGTGCACGGTTGCACTTTCTTTTGCTCATTCGGTGTTAGCCGCTGAGGTTGTGATGGAATTTTTTTTTTTTGTTCCACACTCCTGTATGCTGTAGCATTCCCATTCTGCTGCAATGTGCAACCAATGCCGACTCATTGAGGACGATATTGCCACGTTAAATAAAGATCGACTGAAGTGCCGGGGTGCGATGGGGGGTCGGGAGGGCGGAGGAGTGGGGGGTGCACCGTGAGCTCGTGGCAGGAGGACAGGACATGGGTGTGCAGGACGGCGCTGCCCCGCGTGCCGTACAGCGCCAACCGGAGGTGTGGGGGTGCCCGGGCCTCCCTGTGCTCCCCACCCTTTCCTTCCCCCTTCTCCCTCCCCTCCTCCTTCTTCTCCTTCCCTTCTTCCTCCTCCTCCTCCCCATCCGAGCGGGGAGCTCCCAGCACAGTGATCTTCCACTGCGAGGTGGACGAGAGGTCATCCTTCTCCTCCTCCTCCTTCCGCTCTGCCTGGCGAGACTCCGTGAGATGGTTCGGCGTCTCCGCCACGGCCCTCTCGCCTGGCAAGGCATGCGGGCACAACACGATAAAGCACAGAACCTCGGAACCAGCATTCTGTGATTGTCCATGAGGTCAACGACACTTTTGACATGTCACGGAAAGCAGCGATTGTTGAATATCAACAAAACCCGAATTTGAATTCTGAGAGCTGGAACCAGTGGAGTTAGATGAACGTTTAAACAAATACAGTCTGTTCACCTATGGCAGTGCACCATGCCATGCCAGTGTGCCATGCCGTGCCAGTGTGCCCTGCCAGTGTGCCAGTGTCCCAGTGTACTGTGCCAGTGTGCCCTGCCGTGCCAGTATGCCGGGCCAGTGTACCATGCCAGTGTGCCAGTGTACTGTGCCAGTGTGCCCTGCCGTGCCAGTATGCCGGGCCAGTGTGCCATGCAAGTGTGCCAGTGTACTGTGCCAGTGTACTGTGCCAGTATGCCGTCCCAGTGTGCCAGTGTACTGTGCCAGTGTACTGTGCCAGTGTGCCATGCCAGTGTGCCAGTGTACTGTGCCAGTATGCCGTCCCAGTGTGCCAGTGTACTGTGCCAGTGTACTGTGCCAGTGTGCCAGTGTACTGTGCCAGTGTACCGTGCCAGTGTACCATGCCCCCAGTGTACCGTGCCAGTGTACCGTGCCAGTGTACCATCCCATGCCAGTGTACCGTGCCCCCAGTGTACCGTGCCAGTGTACCATGCCCCCAGTGTACCGTGCCAGTGTACCGTGCCAGTGTACCATCCCATGCCAGTGTACCGTGCCAGTGCGCCGCGTCGTCTCACCCAGGAGATGGAGCTTGCGCACGGTGCGGCGCTCGCCCATGTGGTCGTCGAGCCAAGCCCAGCACGGGAAGAGCGACTCGCGCGCCGCCGAGTTGGACTCGCGCACCGTCACCATCTTCACGAAGAGCCCCGAGCCATATCCCTCCCCGTCGTGCCCGATCACCACCTTGCGCACCTGCCCCAGCGACACCGCCTCCACCAGGAAAGAGTCCGTCTGTACGCGGCGCGGAAACGTCGAGTTGAACGTTAATAAACGTGAGCGGGTCCCAGGGCGGGATGCCGGGCGAGGATCGTTTCGTCAGAATCAGAATCATTAGTTATCATGGAGAAATCCGATGAGCTATGAAGCTCTTCTTCACAGATGTCCAGAAGGGGCGGGTCAGAAAATTATAACAAAGTATCAACGAAGGAGAGAACGCGATCGAGGACACGTCCGCCGTGGAGACGGAGGAAATAACACGCAGAGGTCCCCCCAGGAACCTGGAACTTGCCGCACCTCCACCACCGGCCCAGCGGGATCACTCACCCGGCCCCGCTGGAACTTGAGACCCGGTTGCAGCGAGCGCAGCAGCTTGCGACAGCCGGTGTCGCCCGCCTCCCCATACAGCGTCATGTACACGCCGGCAAACGTCTCGGCTCCCCACCGCTCGCCCACGTGCACGGACACGACGTAATGATGGACTGGCACCGTGAGGCGGGGGGGGTGCGACGGGCAGGGGCAGGAAAGTTGTTCACCGTCAACATTCAGAGTATCTTTTAATAAATCATTTCTTTTTGACATTTTTAAATCCTGACTTAAAGCTTTCGTGACTGCAGGAATTCATATTATTTGGGTCTTTCAGTAAAGTCACATAGATAGAAAAAATAATAACAATGAAATAATAAAAATAAAATAAAAATGAAAATAAAGTGAATAAAAAATAATAAAAATATCACGACGTTTCGATCGTAACCCAAGCAATCATCATCAGGATGCAAAAAAAGGGGGGAAAGCTGCTGAGGCTGTTTTAAAGGTTTGAAATGGGTGTAGCCCAAGGGTCATAAACGAAGTGGGCGAGGCTAGTGATGTTACAGTGAGAAATTTGCATGTCAATGTAAGATTGGAAGAGCTACCTCCATGATGAGGGCGTGGAGGAGGCCATTGTATTGTGAGAGATTAGCATGTCAATGTAAGATCGCAGAGCCATAAAATATGAGTGGTCTAGCAGCCGAAGGTTTTAGAGAGAGCTGCTTGGTCGGTTCGATTAGAGAAGTCGAATTAGTGATGATAATGTTGGTTTTCGTGGCCAGGCGGTTGGTAGGATCTCTATTTTTTTTTTTTCTGGCTATTTGTTCTCTCTGCCTGTGTCATCTCCTTGAAATTTCACACTTAAAATTCTAACTTAGCAAATTTTGAAACATGTAGTAAACCAGGCTATGCGTTAATTGTGTGTTAACCGACTTTCTGTGTTGTATTACATCACATTTCGATAATTTACTAGGTTATTTAAATTTCGTGTGCTTGTCTCCTAATTTTCAGGCTTGCCTCCCGTGCCGCGTTTGTCCTAATTTTCAGGTTTGCCTCCCGTGCCGCGTCTATCATCTCACTTACAATAGGAGTACGTTGGCGTGCACCCATTGATCTCCCCGCCCTCTCCCTCCCCCCGTCCCCTCCCCCTCCTCTCTATATTTAAGGGACCGTCACAGAAACGACCATCTCTTTGTGCCGATTTGTGTCCTCTCTCTGTGTGCCGTTGTGATGTCTGTCTGCTTGTATGTCTGTCTATAGTTTTCTAGTTAGATTTTTGTTGCTCACACAGCCGATTTGTGTCCTCTCTCTGTGTGCCGTTGTGATGTCTGTCTGCTTGTATGTCTGTCTATAGTTTTCTAGTTAGATATTTGTTGCTCACACTTAAAATTCTAACTTAGCAAATTTTGAAACACGTAGTCAACCAGGCCATGCGTTAATTGTGTGTTAACCGACTCTCTGTGTTGTATTACATCACATTTCAATATTTTACTAGGTTATTTAATTTTCGTGTGCCTGTATACTCCTCTCTATGTGTGCCGTTGTGATGTCTGTCTGCTTGTATGTCGGTCTATAGTTTTCTAGTTAGATTTTTGTTGCTATTTCTTTTATGCCTGATGATGATTGATTGTGTTGCAATCGAAACGTCGTAATGTGTTGTTTTATTTTGATTTATTATTTTATTTTTAGACGTGACTTAACCGAAAAGAACCAAAGAAGAAGGATCTCTATTGATTTTGGTATAGCTGCCATCATTAATAAGGTCCTGAATTGTGTTGTTGTAAGTGGTTTTATCTATGACGACATTGTCATATCTCTTTTTCAATTGAGCGAGTTCAAAACGCTCATCCTTGCTGATGTTGCTAATGGGTTTCTTAGCATTTTTGAGGATAGCAGCGATTTCAGATCTTGCAACGTCTGCCGGGATGTGTCCCGAACCTTTGAGGGCTACGTCATCCTGGGCAATGATATCATCCACTGGGATGTGTGTCGGGGTGACTGTGAAATTAAACCCTTTAGCTAGTACTGATTTTAGGCTGTCGGAAATTGAGCTGTTACTGTGATTGATAACAATCTTGTTAACATCAAATAGAGGTCAGAAGGCTCAGCTGAGATCCTGGGATAAAATCTTCATGATTAAAATCGGTAAAGTAAAGAGCAGTTCATCCTTTACCCATTTAAACAAACGCTGCCGGAAAACACATTGATTCAGAAGGCTCCCAGGCTGCCGGACTGTGCGTGTACACGTACGTATATATGTCGAACTTCTTACGCAACGTATATAGCCAATCGTGATACTTGAAGTTGCGGTGGGGGGGGGGGACAACCTAAACACGAAAACGAGACTAAACACACACATTCACCATCACCACTGCCCCTCCCGCTGCCCTTGCCAGGGAACCACCAGCTCACCGGGCAGGAGCGGCCGTCCCTCGGGGGCCACGGCAAACTCCCGCGTGGTGCCGCGCTTGCCCCGCGTGCGCGAAAGCCACCCGCGGGCGTCGGCGGGCGCCAGTACGTGCCCTGTGGCCACCTCCTCGAGCCGCAGCGCATCCAGGTGCCAACCCTGCCACTCCGAGGGGTCCTCCACGCTCAGCCGCACCTTGTAGAGCTCCCCCACGTCACCCGGGTCCACCTGAAGGGGGGGGGGGGAGTTGCAGGATGAGCCCACAGGTGAGAGCTGGACGGTTTCGCGACGTAAGGGTGCGAAAGAAGTTCAACGTACAAGAAAAAATCCCCTCTATATCCCCTCTATAAGAGCTGTTAGCCAGCATCTATGAAGGCCGGCACAGCATACGAGGGGGTGGGTGGCCAATACCACGCCCGGTCGCCTTTGTTTTCCTCGTGGTGATGATTACACACCGCACCAGGTACTCATTTGAGGCTGAGTCGACCTAGGGGAGGCCCAGGACCGGTTCAGATAATCGTCACCGGTGTTGGTCATGAGCCAGAATCGAACTCGGGTCACCGGGTTCGGAGCGCAGAGCGCTAACCGCTACACCACTGCTCCCCACAATGGTTGGCTACGTACGGTGCGGAAGAATCTCAACATACATATATACTTACATATTTTATTCCTAGTCAGTGCCCACGTTTCTGATCCATGCATCACGTAATAATGTAACATTTCCCACTTGTAATGCGACGTCGCTGCAACATTTGCTGCTCACTCTCGAAGACAGATACCAACTTGGAGGTGTGAGGAGGAACCACAGGCGAGCGGGAAAGGAAGCAGCCGTGCGGCTAGCCAGCACCAAATTCCCCTGCAAGCTCTGC
The DNA here is from genome assembly GCF_965212315.1 of Lampetra planeri. NCBI lineage: Eukaryota > Metazoa > Chordata > Hyperoartia > Petromyzontiformes > Petromyzontidae > Lampetra > Lampetra planeri. Next base: position 20,872,774 of record NC_136110.1, read on the forward strand.
AGTCCTCTATCTATATTTATAAAGGTGTTATTGGCCGATTAATAAGGGAGGAAATCGGAGCACCCGGAGAAAACCACATGCGTGCTAAGGGGGCGACACTCTTATCACAGGGGTCGGTAAGCAGAATAACAAGAAGAGCCATTTATTTTCGAATTATGTGAAAAAAAACCTCAATATTTCAGGAGCCGCATTGCACGTGATGAATACGAGAGGGTGGTCCTTAATAAATTATGTCACGAAGCGGTCCTTAAAGAGCAGCACGCGCCTCCAGTGCCACAGGTTTGCCGATCCCTACTCCATCCCATATGAGAAGGGACAGGTGGAATTCAATGCGATGCCAGGCTGTGTGTGAATGCAGCGGCCAATCATCTCAGTCAGTCGACCCATGGCACCTGGGTCTGCCCCGTGACCTCCAGCCAACGGGCGTTTGACACTCCACGTGGCCTTAAGGTGTACAAAGCCTGGCACAAGCGCCGTGGTGACGTCACCGCCACTTAGTGGCGAATGGCGGTTGTTTTTGTTGTGTGAATGCTCTGTCCAGGGGGCTGCGTCAGTCGAACCAGGAAGGTGTCGGAGGAGCCGGGCAGGAAACCCAGGTGGCCCGGCCGCACGGACGGCAGCGTCATCTCGTCGGAGCGGCCCTGCGTGCCGTAGGCCACCAGGGAGGCCGAGGCGCTCAGCGGGGGCAGCGAGTCGGACGCCGTGATCACCGTCACGCGGTAGCGCGTGTCTGTGTGCGTGGGGGGGGAGCGGTGGGGCAGCGGTTAGCAGGCTGTGCTATGAACCCGGCGACCCGAGTTCGATTCCCCCTCGACGATTATCTGAACAGGTCATGGGCCTCCCCTAGGTCGACTCAGACTCAAATGAGAACATTGCCACTGGGGAGACAGCGATCAGGACTGGTGCTGGCCACCCACCCCATCATGAGCCGTGCTGGCCTTCATGGGTACTCGCGAACAGCACTTGCCCACAACATTTACAAACCGCTCGATGATGCTGGATGTAATTACCAGCAAAATATCGGACTCAAATTGTAAATGTTGTGGGTTTACTCGCCAACACTCCGGTGTGCTGAAGTAGTAACTGATTCGTACGTTACAAACCTTACTAATTGGCTGTGTCGGGTGGTGGTGGGTTAACGACCAAAAAAAAACGGCCTTGATTGTAAACTCACCTTTTTTCGGAGTCTTGCCAATCTGTATGGGAGCTGCAAAAGAAAGTGTCACGAGCGCAGATCAGATTCGCCTCCATGGCCGTACACTCTCACGTCGGAGGCCGGTCCCATTTAAAACCGAGATCTCTCTTTGGGACCCTTTTTTTTGCCAGAATCAGAGACAATACAAATAGAGAAATGGCTTCGCCCTTTCTGGTAGGCCTCGGCAAGGTAAGGTAAAAGTTAAAAGGTAAAAACAACGAGCCTACCTTTACCCTACCTTTTACCTTACCACAATACAATCACTCTACCCTACCTTTTACCCTTTAGCAGGTAAGGTAAAAAGCAACGAGCTTACCTTTACCCTACCTTTTACCCTTACCCCATACAAATTACCCGATTACAGGGTAATTACTAGGGAACTACTACACATTAACAAGGTTTATAACGGTAAATGCTAGGTAGAGAGCTTCATCCATATAGAATACTCTCGATTATTCCAATTTTAGACGCTTTCTTTTAACTCACTCTGTCTGTTGTTGTTGTCGTTGTTGTCATTGTTGTTGTTGTATCCTCAAATCTAGAAACTCAATTTTTACCCACTTCCTAATGTGGTATCGACTGCAAACTTGGTATACTTAGGTCATACTGATGACAATACTATATTCTATCATTAAAAATTTATATATTTTTAAAGAATCTTTTTTCTATGTTTTGTTTCGCTTGGGTCTAATTGTCCACGCTTAACTGACATTGGCTGTAAATCACCACGGCCCCTCATGTTGTGGCAAGCTTTGCGGCCACTTCCTGGAGTCGTTCTGTTTTTAATAAAGCTGTTTTAAATATTACTTGTTAAATGGAGGCCACGGACTGCGCCACGGAGCTTTTAGCGGTAAACAAGGTACCGTATTTACCGGGTAATTCTTCGCGCTACCTTTACCCTACCGGGTAATTCTTCCAAGCTACCTTTACCCTACCCTTTACCTTACCCCCTTTACCTTACCCCTTGGCATGTCGACACCTTTACCCTTTACCTTTACCCTTTTACCCGGTAAAAAGGGTAAATTACCTTACCTTGCCGAGGCTTACTTTCTGGCAAGTAAATACGGGAGACGTTAAGATGTCACACACCAAATGTATGTACTGTACGTTGAACTTCTTTTGCACCGTACGTGGACAACCGTGCTCATTGAAGGTGACACCTATTACGAGACATCACGTCTTGCATTCACCACACATACTTGTGGTGAAAATATGTTTGCATGTAAAACCTGTGGTTAAACATGGTTGCTGAATTTCAACCCCTCCATTAACATCTCTCGCCTGTTCTCCCAACTGTCACCATCACCACACCACCACTTTTAATAACCCCACCCTTTACCTCAACCACTTTCATCGTACATACCAGTTTTTTTTTAATAAATGCTGTAAAGCGCCTCGGAATAAGGCGCTATATATAAAATCTAGATGATATAAGATAAGTCCCTCGGCCGTGCGGGCTCGCGGTTCGTGGCACGGGCACCGCGTAAGCCCTCACTACCCGACCACCCTCGCCGCACATGGCCGCGCGTGGTTCCACCAGGACTTACCTTGAGCCTCCAGCTCCCGCTCCACCTTTCCGTCATCCCTGCCCTGGTCCAGCCACCTTCACGCCACATGTCGCACGAAATGCGTTATGGCCCGCGAACGTGATGGCCTTTCTCTCACTGCCACGCTCGCTATGTACGTATGTATGTTGAACTTTCTTTGCACTGTACATAGCCAACCATACTAATCGGAGGTGCGGGGGAAGGACAACAAATTAAACATCAAAAGCAGTTCAAAAGAAATGAGTTTTCAATCTAGATTTAAAAGTGCCATCGCTATCGGAAGGAAGAGTGTTCCAGACGGCCGGAGAATTACTAGTATAATAGCCCATAAATGTGTGTAACGCGCGTGACGTCACTCCACATGCCGCACCCCCCCCCCCCCCCCCGTCATTAAGCGGGTGGATTTTTACACTTACGCGGAAGAAGGTCGAGTGGAAATTTTTTTTTTCCGCAAAGTCGCTTCAAATATCACGTTTCTTTACAGAAAGTGACGGTTAACAATAAATCTACGCAAGCACAGTGCTACATCCGTACGTGACGTCACTGCAAAAATAGGCCCCCCGTCATTGCTATCATAAGCAATAAAAAACGCAAATTCGCTTTAAATTTGACGTTTCTTTATTGAAAGTTACTCAAAATAAATAACTCTACGCAGACGTTTATTTACGTAACTATTACAGCTTCCGTCCTAGGATGGGCAAAAGGATAGCTTATAATATTGATAACGTATTTGTACAGCCCCTTTGTTAATCCATTGCTGAATAAGGGCCTCCCCACAGCGTGCAGATTGCGGAGGTTGTCTCAACAGTGGCCAGGAATTGAACTCAGGTCAGCAGGTTCGAAGCGCGGCACGCTAACCGCTGCGTTGCCACTTCCGGCGCACATACACAGGCACCACGAGACGGGTATACGCTAAATAAAAACTTTTTTTTTCTATTAGACTAAACTATTTTTTATTTTACCAGGTAAGGCCCACTAAGCCATATAGCTCTCTTTCAGAAGTGACCTGGCCACAAATGATAGCTCAACTAAGTGGCTTACCACGTGTAAATGTATGGCAGTCAAGTACTCTAAACACATGTTGACCGGAGGATCCGGAGAAAAATCCACGCAACCACGTGGAGAGAGACACGCAAACTCCAAAGATACAGGCGTCAGGGTCGGGATCGAGCCCACGACTTTCGATATACCAGGCGAGGTAGTGAACATCTCTCCACCACGGTGCCCTCTCACGCACACGCACCCACCTCTCGCACGGGAAGACGTATTCCCTGTCCAATTCGCTGCCCGTCACTTTCACGACGACCCTGTCCAGGAACCAGCCCTGCCCTGCAGCAGAGTGAAAGGTTTCGTAGCTGCGCGAGGAGTCGGGGGACCGAATCACGCAAAAAACCTCGATCCGTCTCGCCAGTTTACCATGCGGCGCGCTCTAACGACGATAGCGGCGCTCATTCGAACAAAAGCGGGAGGGGAAATTTTTGAAGCCGGTCGAGCCACGGTCGGCCATGCTTTCGGAACGTCACCTGGGCTCGTGCCGTCGTGACCGATCACCACCTTGCGGAGCTCGCCCAGGGAAACGGCCTCCAGCCGGAACACGTCCATCTGCGAGAGAGAGCGAGCGAGCGAAAGGGAGAGAGGGAGGGAGATTGGCGGCGTGTGGCGCCAGCACCGTGAGTCGCCACCAGAACCAGGCCGGCTGCACGCGGCCATGGCCCGCATCCCACAAGTGAGAACTGTTTGCTGCTTCCATCTCGATGGGAGTGACATTCTGCAGGCGCTCTCCCGCTACGTTTGTTGTAGCTGTGGGGCTGTGAAGCTCTCCGACACGTGTGTGTGCGTGTAGGGGAGCGGTCGCGTGCGTGTGTGTACCGTGTGTGTGTAGGGGAGTGGTGGTGTAGCGGTGACCTGGGATCGATTCTTGCTCAGGGCCAATACCAGTGACGATTATCTGAACCTATCCTGGGCTCCCCTAGATCGACTCAGCCTAAAAGGAGTACCTTGTTTGGAGTGCAAATATCTCCACGAGGTAGATAAATGCGGCCGTGCGTGGTGCTGGCCACCCACCCCCCTCGTGTGCCATACGGGCCTTCATAGATGCTCACTAACAGCACTTGCCCCAATAGTCTGCCAAGGCTATACAAGGGTCTTTATCTTTGTAGGGTGGTACCGCGTGTTGTTCGGCAACGATGTCCTACGTTTTGCTGCACTCGCTGGGAGCTTAGAATACAATTCCTGAAGGTCCCAGCGTGCGAAGCGAGACGTCGGACATCATGCGCTCAAGTCAGATAGCGGGGATCTTCTATTTGTAGTTCTGAGCCAGCGTTAAGTACATTCCACGTGTATGTATCTACGTGTATGTATGTATGTTGAACTTGTTTCGCACCATACGAAGCCAACTGTGCTAATCGGAGGTGTGGGGGAAGGACAAGACACTAACAACAACAATCAGTTCTAAAGAAATTAGTTTGCAATCTACATTTAAAAGTGTATAGCTCCAGTGGCTTCTTTGGAAGAAAGAAAGGAAGTGTCTATGGAGAGGGACTATCTATCCATAAGGACAACAGCTTTTAACTTCACACAAAGTGGCGTTAATATTATTGGTCGGAAAAAAGGGCTGAGTCCACACGCCAACCGGAATGTGAATTCACGCGCGATCACAAACCATCCTCTCCTCGCACTCCCACATTATCCGTCCCCCACCCCGTGCCGCCCTCCCACGCCCAGTGCCGGCCTCCACACACCTGCCCCTCCTGGAAGGGGATGGGGTTGTTGAGGGAGCGGTGGAGAAGTCGGGCCCCCGAGTCGCCCCGCTCGCCCCAGAGTGACGCGTGCACGAGCGTGTCCGTGTCGGCTCCCGCGCGTCCGCCCGTCAGCACGCTCAGCTGGTACACCACCACTGTGGGCCACGAACAACCATCGACTTGTGAGCAACAACAACCATTGGCGTCTCAATAACAACGAGAGCGACATCTCAACCACGGCAGCGACAAGGCTCATGGGTCTGTTCATCGGCTTGATTAGGCAACAGCGTTGGCTTGACTGCGCATGCAGAAATATACACGCACATTTAGTGTGAATTAAATTATTTTCTATTTAAATTAATATGGACAAAAACAGCAGCCATTACTGCTAAGAGGTTGCTAGGAATGGCACGGCATGACAGGGTAAGAAACTTGGAACTTTGGATTAGAGTGTAGGCAAGAAAGCGTTGGAGAGATGCGATCTGGACTGATGGGTGGGACGAACCGTGCAGGAGGGCAGGTTACAGAGCCGGGTACCGGCGTAGCACCAAACCGGTGGCGAATAAAAGGGAAGACCCAAAGCCAGAGGGACAGCAGTGAGATGCATCGCCGTGAAGCAAAACTCAACTCTTGAGCCAAATGGAGGATGGGGTACGCGTAAGCGTGAACCGCGGAGGTTATGCGTCGACTCTCACGACAGCTGAAGAGATGAAGCGACGATGAAGACGCCCCTTTGACCGTGACCCTAGGCCCAAAGCGAGGTCACGTGCGTCACCGTGCAGTTACGACGTGTACAGGAATCTCGCGGCGAAACCGCGAGTGGTCGAGCCACAGGGGCGGTCAATCGGCAAACTGTACCCCAATACATTTGGCGCTGGAGAAAAGGGTTTGCTGTATATATACAGCACAGTGGGAAGCGGTGGCGCAGTGGTTAACACACTTCTCTATGAATCCCGTGGCCCGAGTTTGATTCCCATGTCGCAGCCAACAACAGTGACCAATATCCGAACCAGTCCTGGGGCCTCACCAAGGTCTGAATGAGCACCCGGTGCGATGCGTGCAAAACAACGTCACCACGGAGGAGACAAAGGGGAACCGCGGAGTGCGGCATTTCACCGGGCAGGAGGCGTTTTCCGGGCCGGGGAACAGGCACCTCCCTCCAGGTGTCGCCGTCGTCTCGGTCATCGGCGAGCCAGCGGGTCACGGGCAGCTCCAGGGGGCGGCCGCCCGCCGGCTTGAGGCGCACGCGCTCCAGGAACCATGCGGAGGCCTCGCCCACGCCCGAGTGGCCCACGCGCAGCTTGTACAGCTCCCCCAGCTCCGGCAGAGAGATCTAGAAGCCGCGGAACGCACAGGTGTATATATATGTGTTGTTTTTTAGCGGGAATCAAACTCGGGCCATGGGGTTCATAGCGCAGTGCACTAAACACTGCACCACCGCTTCGCACTATACAGTATATGGTTGTCTTGGCGGTACACCGGTGCATAATAATACACAGGTCCTCTTAAATCAGTCTTAACAATTTATATACAGTACATGGATAAAAAGTGGTTTATTTGATAACCCACTCATTTCAAGTGGTTATCACGTAATTCACTGTTAAGGACCACACAGAGACAATTGGAAACTTCAAGTGATGACACCTCAGGTTGTACTGACCAGTGAGTTACCTGGATATCTGGTTAGTGCTCATGGACTATCTGTGCCCCCCCCACTGCACCGACTGTTGAATGTGAGCGTTGCTCCCTCCACCTGCCATTGTTGCTGTTGCTGAGTGGCTGCCAACGATGCAAGGCCTCCTGCTCCTTTGAGGCATCATCATGATCACCTGATATGCTGCCCCTGTGAGGCACGAGGTGAAATCCCCAGCGGTCTGCAAGAGGGCATCAGTCTGCCAGTGGCGGCGATGATGCCGTGCGGCTTCTCAATTAAAACAAATTTGCGAGGAATTTACGAAATTTAGCAAAATGGCGCCGGCACACAAGGCCCAGGCAATTTCAAATAACATCGTGGGATCTCTAGTGGCCATTGTGTGTATCACTAAATGATAAACATTTTTTTATTTTACCAGGTAAGGCCCACTAAGCTATAGAGTCCTTTTTTTCAGAAGCGACCTGACCAAAAATGATAGCTCAACGAAGTGGCTTATCACGTGAAAATGTATACGTAGCAGCCAATCTTTCAAAACGCATGGTCATTCTAAACGTCGAGAGAAAACCCGTAGAAACCGCAAAAAAAAACCACGCCACCACGGGGAGAGATACATGCAAACTCCAAATATACAGCAGGCGTCAGGGTCGGGCTCGAACTCATGACATCCTGTACACCAGGCGAGGCAGTTAACATCTGAACATAGCGACCATAGCACGCACCGCGATTCCCCAGCAAAGAGCTGCGAACGCACGACCGCTCAGCACCGCGACCTCGGCCGTCGTCGCGATGGCTCGGCCTCCTCACCCGGAAGCTGTCGACGCTGCGCGGCTTGAAGAGGTGGCTCTCCCCGGAGCCGAGCAGCAGCGTCCGCGACGCCCCGTGCTCTCCGTACACCACGAGGCTCACGGTCGCCTCTGTGCCCGAGTCCGGCCCGTCGCCCGTCACCAGCAAAATCTTCCACTCGCTCTCTATCGGTGGGTGGGTTGGGAGGGAGGACACGCGCAATGCCAGCCGTTACCTAAGTGAAGAGAATAATGGGTTTTTTTTTTTAGTGAACGAAAACATAGACTTGACGGAAAGCGCTAATAAGTGCAACGATGACTGCGGCTGCCACGCAGCACAGAGAGCGCAGCACGAATGGAGACGCAGACCGAGATGACTCTGGGGCATTGCTCGAGACCCCAAGGCACTGATGAAGAACCAAACATGGCTATTGGCTACATATAATGTACTTCAAAATAGTTACCTGATAAACTAAACTAAAAACTATTTTAATTTTACCGGGTAAGTCCCACTGAGTTGTGTAGCTGGCTGTCACAAGTCATAGCTCAACGAAGTGGCTTAAGATGTGGAACTTTATAGCAGCCAAATATACTTTAAAAAGCGCATCGATTCAAAATATGGAGGGAAAAACCATGGAGAGAACATGCAAACTCCAAATACACAGGCGTCAGGGTCAGGATCGAATCCACGACCGCCGATATACCAGGTGAGGGAGTTAACATCTCGCCACCACGGCAGTGTTGGCTCATTGCTTCTGTCACAGCCATTACGTGCCCACTGAACCACGGCGCCACCTCAAATGACCACATTTCAGCCAACGTGACGTAGGATTCAGGAGACCGGGGGAGGCCCTCTGCTCCAGGATTTACCAAGTCCAATCATTGAGGCCTTCCCGTAGTTGTAAAATATCAACCGCTCAGCAATTGGGTGCAAACACAAGACAAGACACGAATGCAACTACGACAGGGAGGGCGCTACAAAGGTTTCCTTCCGGCCTTCCGCTTGTGCCCTTGATTGATTTAACACGGTAATACCTCAACTCCGCCACGATGCTGCCAAGTTCCAATGCATTGTCCCGAATTCCAGATTTACTCTCATTTCTCAAAACGGGAGGTGATCGGTGAGCTGTTGCGCTGAAAACGCGACAAGATTCAAGAAATATACATATCCAAAAATTATATAAAAATACATAAATACAATTTTTTTTTCATACGATGTGCCGGCTGGTAGTAAGAAAAGCATCAGCATTTAATAAAAACTGGCTTTAATCGGTCAACTATTTTCTATGTTTTTCAATGTGTTTCATGCGGGACGCCGGACAAATGGATGTCTATGTGAGACTTTAAATTTTCGGACAGCATGTGACCTGAAGCTGGTCTCTAATTGGTTTCTTAAAGATTCTCCTCAGGGCGCAAGTTGTTGCGTCCCTGGCCAATCAGAATTGGATACATGTTATTTTATCCAATCTGATTGGTTCTCGTCACCTGTCATTCAACTTTACGCTCTGGGCCACTACTGCGAGTGCGCAGGCGACACCACTTCGACACTTGCTAGGCTGATCAAATTTTTTGTGTAAACAATGGCAGCAGTTCATCCAAATTCTGTAATTTATTTACAAAAAAACCCTTTCACAAGGCTTTCGCTGGAAGAAATAAAAAAGATAAAGGATCTCGGACCGGACCAACCCGATTTACAAATCCAGCAGCAGGCCAGTGACAGAGGACGAAGCTACACACGAAGCTTCACCCGCGCTTGTTATGAGAAACGGAGGTGGCTGGCTGGATGTGATGTTAGCAATTCTCTTTTTTGTTTTCCCTGTCTTTTATTTCAAAGTGTCGGCACTGAAGTTTTGTGGACAACGACGGGGGTAAGAGACCTCAAACATCTCTCTGACAAATGCAAACGTCATGAAAGTAGCCGCAGCCATATTGATAATAGCATGAAACTAACGTTTTTGGGCAGAGTTAGCATTGCTGAACAACTAGATGAAGGCTACAGGATTGGCATTAGAAGGCACAACGAAGAGGTGACAAAAAATCGACACATACTGTCCAGGATAATAGACTGTGTGAAATTTTGTGGAGCATTTGAGTTGGCGTTACGTGGCCATGATGAGAGTGAGAGCTCAGATAACCCCGGTATATTTCGCGGGTTGGTGGATTTTGTTGCCTCTCTTGATGGAGCATTGAAAGAGCACCTTGACAGTGCTACTGTATTTAAGGGAACGTCGAAATCTATACAGAACGAGCTACTTGACTGTATTGTTGTCTGTTACAAGAGAAGAAATAATCAAAGAAGTCCAGACAAGTAGTTTTTTATCAATCCAAGCAGATGAAACAACAGATATTGCCACACAGTCCCAACTTGTGCTTGTGCTGCGCTACATCGACGACAAAAATAACGTGCAGGAAAGATTTTTTGAGTTCATCCCTCTGCAGTCAGCTACAGCTGAGTCCATTGCTACTGCACTAAAAGAGCGTCTTGCTTCTATCCTTCCTAAGGATCATAAAAGTAAGCTCATCTGCCAGGCATATGATGGGGCCAGCGTGATGAGGGGTGCCACTGCAGGTGTTCAGAGAAAAATACAAGATGTGTACCCAAATGCCCACTACATCCACTGCTACGCACATCAGCTCAACCTGATAATGCAACAGGCCACGTCTCACATATCCAAGACGAGAATATTTTTTTCTAACATTGGTGGATTTGCCAGCTTTTTTTCTAAGTCACCCAAGCGGACATGTTTTCTGGATAAAGTGGTTGCCCATAGACTGCCAAGATCCAGCAACATCAGATGGAACTTTCATAGCCGTGCCATTAATACTGTTTTTGAGCACAGAGAGGATCTCATTCACTGTTTTGAGAGCATACAAGACTCAGGTGACTTCGACCCCAATACTGTCAGAGAAGCAGGAGCCCTGGCCATGCTACTGGAGGATGAGGATTTTAAGTTCTTTCTGGAACTTTATCACCACATCATGCCACATGTAGACTTCCTCTATGCCAAGCTCCAGAAAAAGAACATTGATTCAGTCCATATCAAAGTGAGCATCCAACAGTTCCAACAAGAAATACAAAAGATCAGGTAACTTTATTCCTGTAATATGATCATTATTTGCTTTCTCTTTCATTTTTAACTCTCTTTATCCTTTGCCAAAATTATAATAAATTATTTTTGTCCTTTGCAGAAACTCTCTCCACTCCATTGGTGAGCAAAGCAGTGGTTCTCGTCCAACAAAGAGGCGCCGGGCGCTTAGTTCGGAAGACCGTGAAAGGATTGCAGCAGAGGTGAGTTTGTTATAGAAATCAGTCAAAATACCATTTTACATTATTGTTGTGCTGCAGAGATGTCCTGCCTACATATCATATTCTACAGACTCAAGAAAACATTTTTAGTTTGGTATAAATCCTAACAAAAATCTTAATTTTAATATACAATAGCATCCCAAAAATAATAAATTGGCAACATAAAAATAAATGATCAAATGAAATTTGAAGCCACCAAAAACTACAGTCTTGTATGGGACAAAAACTCAAATGGCTCTATTTTTCTTTTGAAAGTAATTGCAACTGTGACAATTAGTGGTCTACTCCAGGCTACTACCTTACATTTATATATCTATTTGTTTAATTATCTCTATAGGTCTGTGACACAATCCTGGGACACACTAGGGAGCGTTTCTCCTTCACAGACCACCTTGTCTGTGCCACCTTGTTGCAGGCGGACAGGTTTGATGAGTACAAGGATACCTTTCCTGAAGATGCATTGAGCAGCACCATGAAAGCGTACCCGATGCTCAGTGGAAGCAAGCTGAAGACGGAGCTCAGTCTCATCTACAGCAAGGAAGAGTTCAGAGCCTGCCGTGGTGCTGTGGACCTATTCCAGCTGTTTATGGAGAATAATCTCGAAGAAGTCTTTTCCGAAACTGTGACTCTCCTAAAAGTTATCATTACCACACCCATGACCACGGCTGAAGCTGAGAGGTGCTTCTCAACCTTGAAACGAATAAAAACTTTTCTCAGAAACACCATGACCCAGGAGAGGCTGAATGCACTGGCATTGCTGTCCATGGAAAAGAGACTTGTTATGGAGATGACTGACTTTAATCAGAGAGTAGTTGAGAAATTTGCTGGCCAGAAAGAAAGAAGAGCAAAATTTATGTTCAAGTAGGAAACATGCTTTTTGGTACTTTGGTCTGAAATGTATATAAAAGAGAAATATTTATGTTCAAGTAGGAAACATGCTTTTTGGTACTTCTTTTGGTCTGAAATGTAAATAAAGATCATCAAAATTTATATTCAAGTAGTCAAAATGGTTTTTGGTACTGCTTTATATTTATTTGCCCCCCTCAATAAAATAAAAAAAATGCGCCCCCCCAAAAATAAATATCACCAGCCGCCACTGGAGTATACACATCCACACACATAGCAATCATCGCCTCCGACTGCAAACATTTGGCAGGACCCTGCTGAAAGGGAGTCATGAGACTTGGTTATAAATTTCACCTCTTGTCCATATGCGTGAGGTCATCATCACAATCATCATCATAAACCATCATCATCGATCATGGTCAATTGTTTGAGATCAAAGTCTGATTACATCAATCTGTTCACGAATGTTTCAATTCGGAAAGGGCTGTCATGCGTGAGAGGGCAGGCTTGATTGTACGGAGAGATTTAAAAAAAGAAATCACACCGGAGAGTTTAATGTATTCGTCATGCAATTTATTTGAGATGAGATGTACAAGTGGTGAACATTACCACAGCACGGATAGGCTGGCACGTTCTGTCGTTTTTTTATTGTGTTGCGTCTTCATGCCAATTCGCATTACTTCATGAGTATCTTTGATCTCAGGGCTTGCGAATCATTATAAAGTTAAATTAAATAGAAAGATCAAATGTAAAGGTCTCGCATTCGACGATTAAAGATGCCGATAATTTCAGCAAAAAATTACGCCGAGAGACTCGCAGAGCTACACATTTTTTAAAAGTCAAATTTACAAAAAGCAAGGACGTAATCGAATGTCAGAACGCGACGGACACGTGCAGACACGATGGCAATCGCGATCATTTGCAGTCGACGGTGGCACTTGACAATCACGGATTATGGGGGGAGGGTGATTCACGCAAACTCATCGGTGTAAAAACAAGGAAGAGAAAAAAACTTGTGCGCACGCACGGGATCTGCAATGCGTTCCAACGTGCGACAGTGAGGCTGGGTTTCAAGCCGCACGACGGGACGAAGTCATAAACGTGCGGCAATGGGCGATGACGTCGTCGAGAGGCGGTGGGAGTGGGAAGAGAGACACGCGCTTCATTTTTGCGTTGGTTTTAAGAATTTCTTCGAGCACTGGGGTTTTTTTTGTCTCCACGTTTAGGGTAACAGCCCTTGAACAATGTGATCGGTGTTCTCCAGGGCAAAGTTCCGAATAGCAACACGGCTTTGTACTTTAAAATTGTATTCGTGTTGCACCATCCTTTAGGGGCCATCCATTTAGTACGTACGTTATGGAGGGGGGAAGGGGGGGTTAACCCAAATGCGTACGCTTGCGTATGGGGGTCTACTGACAATGTATGTAGCATAGGAAATGGGGGTGGGGTTCAAGCCTCGATAATAATGCAGCCAGCGGTGGACTATCTGTTTGCTTCAACACATTAATATTATTAATCCTTGATCGTTTCTGCGTGGATGAAATATCGGCCGTTTTATAGGATTCAGTGGGGGGGGGGGGGGTGCATCAAGCGTACGTACGCAGGTGGGGGGGGGGGGGTGTAAAAAGTCAGCGTGCGTACAGGGAGGGGGGAGTGGTCAAGTTTTGACTGATTTTTGCGTACGTACTAAATGGATGGCCCCTTACAAGAGTTGTCGTCAGAGCTAATGCAATAACGCTTTCAACCCGAGTTGAAAAGCATTAACAAGTATAGTTTAACATGTAGGTTTTCGCAAACAAATATAGTTTGCATTTCGATGGGCAGAATGTCGGTACCTCTACGAGAAGTAGCACCTACATTGCTAGTTGGGGTGGAGGTGCCCACATTATCCCACCTTGAGTTGCCGATACATCCTCTTACTCGCGGATAAACAGAGGCAACAGTAGATGGAGAAACATGCCCAACAATGCAACCACCGTCGCCACGAAATGGTACGCTCCACAGGTGTGCCAAAGTGAATGAAGGAGCGTTCTATTTCGGGCATGGGGGGGGGGGGTGTTTCGATACAAATGTCCTTTCCCCCTGGGGGCACGGTAACGAATGAGCGGACCGGGCGAGGCAGAGCGAAGCGGCCAAGGCGAGGCTATTTACCGTTCACCTCCGACCTCGCTTCCAGGGGCGTCACTTTCCGGATTTCTGCAGACGATCGCAAGACAGAAAGACGAGCAACCATCAGCACACGGCTCACACGATGTGCGTCTGCAGCACACTCTGCATGCAGGGCATTTGACACTTTCCCCCGACATGAGTCCTCATGAAACGTTGGGCCTCTCTGTCCCAGTCCAGCGAACGAGACTGGCGAATGGCAGGCCAAGAACACGCCCACCGAGAAGGTAGAGCGATGAGATCAGAACAATTTTTATTTTATTCCAGGAGCACCACACTGAGTCATAGGACTCTCTTTTTTGGGAGGGTCTGACATTGTTTTGTTTGAAGATCGTTTCAGCGAATTAACGAAAAAGTGTTTGTTCAACTATTTATTTTTTAATATAGTTGGAACGCTCTTTCTTCCGATATTAGGAAGCCGCTGGAGCTATGCATTATTAAATCTAGATTGAAAACTCCTTTCTGCAGAACTGCTTTTTGTCTTTAGTTTGTTGTCCTTCCCTGCACCTTCGATTAGCACGGTTGGCCACGTACGGTGCGAAAGAAGTTCAACATACTTACAGTACACACGTACTGCATTGGCAGCGGTGCACAGGCAGAAACGACGATGCCTCAACACGTTCCCCAACAACACGGCCCTGCAGAGGAAATCATTCTAGAATAGACGACGTTCGTGGCAACGGCCCCTGTCGCAGCAGAGAGCTGAGGCTGGGCCGTTGCCAGAGACGTCGGCTGTCACGCGTGCTGTTGCAGCGTTCCTCGTTCGGGCCGCGTTACTGACGAAGGTCACAAAGTTTCCGTGATCGCGGCACGACGGCTCGCCAGATTGCCTCGGTCTGTGCGGGAAGACAGCACGCACCTTCCAGAAGTAGCAGCTTCTCTCTCTGGGCGTCCTCGACAGAGAACTCCTCGGGGATCCACCTGAGAAGAAATCGGTCGATAAGAAGCGAGCGGTCGTGGGATGAACCCCAACTAGCCCCCCCCCCCTCAATCAGCCGTGGCGCAACACAACCCCTGGTGCCTGGACACCGCTCAACTGCTGGCGGAGCTCCGAGTTTAAGTTCGATTTTATTTCACCGGCGAATAACTCGAAGATAGCAGGATGAGACTCGTTTGGCAAGAGCGACCTGGGGCGTTAGCCTGCCAGTAGGGGGGGGGGGGGCGACGATTGCTGCAGTGTAAACCCAATTGAGTCATTTGCGGCGCCGAGTTTCGGGTTTGTGTAAATTTTGGACCCTGACGCCGGCAAACACCGGCCTACTCTTTATTTTTCACGAATGATGTCGGGGGACCTTTAACGTCCACTGTGAAATGGAAGTCGCGTGTTGTTGTAGTTAAATACACCCTCGGTGGTAATCAGGGCGGTTGCTGGATTCGACCTGTGGACCCCTGAATCAGGTCATAGGATACAATATCCTCACCCCAGCACACATCGCTAGAAGGGAAGATGGCTGATCATCTATACACATAAAAGGGAAATTTGTGAATGTGTGTCTGTTCGAAATGTTTAGCATACTTCCCAACATGCAACAAACTTGAAATTTGGCATGTGGGTAGCTTCCAGACTGTACACAATACAACACGTATAAAAATAGACTTTTGTGTTTGGGGGAGGGGGGGGGCGCAATAATGGATATATTTTGCACGGCAAGTGAGCGGTGACGTCATATCTGCGATGTCACCCGCATGCAGCAGCGTCACGCAGTGTGCCTGCTGACGTCACGCACCCCCACCCTCCGCGTAGGCCGTGTATTTATCCAAGACAAGAATCCAAGTCTCGGGTGAAGCCGGGTAGTAAAGCTCGTCAAGAATAATAGTGAGAGGATTTCCACTGAGAGAATGGTGTAGTGAAATCAGTTTGTGTGCAGATGAGAGATGGATTGCCTGTGGCTGATGATGATGATGATGATAACGATGATTCTCACCCGAGGTTCAGGTAAAAATGCAATCTCACAGCGGCCCCAGCGAACCCCACGGTGCCGTCACCACCACCATCACCGCCGCTAGCACAACCATCACTCCATCACCACTATCCCCCCCCTCCAAAAAAATAAAAATCCCCCGTATAACCTCAACAGAATGTTGGGGCAGGTGCTGTTTGCGAACACCTATGAAATCCAGAAAGGCACATGAGGGGGTGGGGTGGCCAGCACCATGCCCGGCCACCTTTGTCTCCCTAGGTACTCACTTGAGGCTGAGTCGACCTAGGGGAGGCCCAAGACCGGTTCAGATAATCATCACTGATGTTGGCCGTGAGCGGGAATCGAACTCAGGTCGCCAGGTTCGTAGCGCAGCGTGCTAACCGCTACACCACCCCTCCCAACACCATCACCACTGCTGCCACCACCACATCCACCGCCATCATCACCACCACCACCACCACCACAGCCGCCGCCACCCTCCGTGCGCCATCCTCACCCGTTGCAGGGGAATCCGTACTCGAGGTCGGAGTGCGGCGACTCCCGCACAGACACCGCGTGGCAGAACCAGCGGTCGTGAGCGGTGCGCGCATCGCAGCGCAGGGACACACGGCGCAGCTCCCCCAGGCTCACGGCCTCCAGCTCAAACACGTCCGTCTGGGGGCACGCACACGCAGGCGTGCATTCATACACGTACACGTGTGTGTGCGTGTCGTGTATGTCAACGTGTGTTTGCGTGTGTATGCGAGACAAAAAATACGTGGTTCTTGAATAATAATTGGTATTAGTAACATGCCGCTGCACAGTATCGACTCACTCTCGAAGAGAGAAAACAACTCAGAGGTGCGAGGTAGAACAGAGAAGCTGGAAGGCAGCCGAGTGTTGAGTTGGCACCAACAATCGCACAAGCTCTGTGGCCCTCGATATATGAAGCTGCTATCGGCCAGTCATTCAGTGTTTACACGTGGGAGGAATCCGGAGCATCCAGGGAAAAGTCAACGCATGCAAGAGGGAAACACTCTATCCCATACAGACAGGCCACGAGCGTGGCCACCGTCGCCAGGCAATTGCACCGTGACCGTGAATCAATCTGTTAGACAGCGGGATGGGGTGGATCGTCACGTGCCAAACACAGGTGAGTGCGGTGCCACCGCTGCTAGCTTTGGGGGGGGGGGGGGGGGTGGGGGGGGGGGGGGGTGGGGGGGGGGGTAACCACAACGCATGCGGCCGGGGCCGAGAGTGGGGGCCGAGAGTGGGGGGCGAGGGTGGTGGGGGGGAGACAGCGGCTCACCTGTCCCCGGCGGAAAGGCACGGCGTGGTCGGAGGTGAGCAGCTCACGCTCGCCGCTGTCTCCACGCTCGCCGTGCAGGCACAAGAAGAGGGGCGCCTGCGTCTCCGCGCCCGGCTCATCTCCCGTGCTCACCGACACGCGGTACCGCAGCACTGCACCGCGGTCGCACGTGCGTAACGTGTCAATGCACCGGTAAAGCGTCCCGACGCGCGCAAGCTAAACTAAACTATTAAAACTAAACTATTAAAACTAAACTCAACTATTTTTTTTTCCAAGTTAAGGAGGATGAGTCGACCTGGAGGAGGCCCGAGTTTCGACCCGTGAGCGGGTATCGAACTCGGGTCTCCATGTTCGTTCAGCAGGGCGCTAACCGCTGCGCCACCGCTCCCCACATGCACACACGCGTACGCCCGACTGCCCACCTGATTGCACACACGCGTGTACATGCGAGACTTGCGCACGACACGTACACGCTCGCCCAGCATCCACAAACACGCGCACGAGCGCGCGTCACCCACGGGCCCCGCGCCGTCTCTCCGCGTGAACGATTCCCCCACCCCCCTCCACCTCCCCCCCACCTGGGTGGAGCGGCTTCCCCGTGGCGTCGCGCACCGCCGGCAGCTCGCGCACCGTCTGCCCGTCGCCGTGGCGCCGCGACAGCCAGCGGTTGGCCGGGAAGCGCAACGTGTCGCCCCCACGGAGCCCCCGCAGCACCACCTAGGTCACGGTGGGGCAGGGGATGGGAAAGGAGGTGGGGGGGAGGGCGTTCACGTCACACCCCGCTGGTACCGGGACGTGAGCTCCAGAAACGAGAAGTCAGAGGGGGAAAAGGCAGCGATGGGAAGAATGGGCAAGTGGTGTTGGAGTGGAGCGGACTGGAAAACTCCTGCGAGCTGCACCCAGAGCACTAACCAGCCACTAGCGCTACCCCCCCCCCCCCACTGTGTCACCTGCTGTGTGTGCGTGTGCGTGTCACTTGCTGTGTGTGTGTGTGTGTCACCTGCTGTGTGTGCGTGTGTCACCTGCTGTGTGTGTGTGTGTGTCACCTGATGTGTGGTCATGTGTGTGGCACCTGCTGTAGCTTCCAGTCCGGGTTTTCGCTGGAGCTGTCGTGAGCCATGCGGATCTTGTAGATCTTGCCCAGGTCCGGGAGCGTTATCTGCCCGGGCATGTCAAGTTGATTTCATTTAGCACGGTGAGAGAGACCTCAAGAGACCAGGGGAATGATTTTCAATTTGCAAGAGGTGACCTCGGTCACCAATGTGACTAAAGTAAAACAAATATAAGATAATGCTATGCAAGGGAATAGAAATCGGCGCCAAAGCAACTGCGCGCAGGAAGCGCTGATTGTTCAAGGTCGATAAAAGGAAAAAATCGCACAGCCCACGCAAGCCTTTAGTCTTCCGCCCAACGGCAAGTGTTTTGACCAAAAACTCTCTCCTTCCCGACCGATCTTGAGCCTCCTTCGGCTGGCCGCGTGTTTTTTGTTGCTGTTCTGCGTCTCGGGCCTCTCTCGCACAAACGCAGCGGCCGTACGTTGCTCGGACCCTCATCCACCAAGTCGTCACCACCTCTGGCCACGCGCGCTGGCTTGTGGACGGGGCACATGCCCAGAGGTGGCCTCGTAGGCGAGGATGCTAATTCTATGCCGTGTTCAAAGTTGTGTTACTATTTACGATTAACTATTTTTTATTTTTTTTACCAGGTAAGGCCCACTGAGCATGTAGATTTTTTTCAGAAGCAACCTGGCCATAAATGATAGCTCAACGAGGTGGCTGATCATCACGTTGAAATTTATAGCAGCCAAATACTCGAAGGAAATGTTGATTCTATATATGGAGGGAAAAACTGGAATACTCGGAGAAAAATCCACGCGTCCACGGGGAGAACATGCAAACTCCAAATATACAACAGGCAAGATCCAGGTAAGTGGTCAACTCACAACTGTGCAATGGAGACCGGATGTTGGACAATGGACAACAGGAGCTGATATGGAAAGTGGACACTGGATAACTGACATATGAACAATGAAATCTAAAATACCAGACAATAAATAATGGACACTGGAAAACAGATACTCGACATAGAACAAGGGAAACTAGACAATGGACACTGGACAATGGACACAGGAAGTTGTACAATGAATTGTATGTATACGTCTTCAGTTTTTCTTCCAATTCCGTTCCAATTCCGTATGTCTACGTCATTGGAACGAAATCGATTACAAATGGAATTGGAAGTAAAAGGCCATGCAGGAGGGTGGGTGGCAGAGTTTGGCGCGAGTTCCCGTAGAGTGCGGTCATGTCGCTATGGTTCTCTGCGGTGAGTACAGTACAACGTCTTTAAAAACAGCGGCGCTACGCCTCTCTAAATACAAATAAAACGCCGAACCATTTGAGCAGTGAACGGGACCCACCCTGCAACTGGCAGACGTCTCGGAACGGGAATGGTTTAATAGACAACAGACGATAAACAAGGACATCTGGACGATGGACATGGGTCACAGGCACTGGTTCATGGACACTGTGACTGGGGGTGGGTTGGGGGTGGGGGGTCCTGGGGGGGGGGGGGGTATCACCTGGAACTCGTCCTCCTGCTTGGCGCTGAAGATGCCGTCGTGCTCGCCCTTGCCCAGGAAAATGGGGCCCGCGGAGCCGCGCTCCCCGTACACCCAGAGCTGCACGCGCGCGCCCGTGCCCTCGCTGCCCGTCGTGACCAGCACGCGCCACTCCCACCCTGCGACGATGGTCAGCCGCACGGTCATCGCTCTATCGTCACTCCGCCCCACATTGGGCGTCCGACGTTCATCACTCCCGACGCATCAGTGATCGCCAGCTCCGCTGCGTCGGCGTTTCGTCGCTCTCCTACGTCCGGGCGTGACGGCCGAACAGCCGGCCCGGTGGTGCCAGCGGCAAGGGCGCTCGATTCGACCGATGGAAGGTCACGGAATTAACATCCCAGTCGGGGGGAAGAGGGCGGGGGGGGCGTCATCCCGACTCGTGATTCAAACGATGCGGTCGCTAAAATTTGTGCCCTAGCGTGAAAGATCCCCAAGGCAATTATGTTTGAAAGTAGTTCCAGACATCATCATCCCAGTGATGTTTCTCAACTAGTGGTGGTGCATCCTCTGGTGGCCCAGAGCCGGCAGTACAAGCGGAAGAGTCATTGGGAGATGGAAGCGGAAGAAAACGTCCAACGGCGAGACTGGCCACCGTAACGGGAATGGGGAATTTCAGAATCTCGGCAAGGTGGCGAGATGTTAACTACCTTGCCTGGTATACAGGAGGTTGTGGGTTCGATCCCGACCTTGACACCTGCAGTATATTTGGAGTCTGCGTGTCTCTCTCTCCGTGGGCGCGTGGATTTTTCTCCGGGTCCTCCGGTTTTTCCCTCCGCATTTAGAATCAACGTCACGCGTTTAGAGTATTTGGCTGCTATACATTTCCACGTGATGATTAAAGCCACTTTCGTCGAGCTATCATTTGTGATTGCCAGGTGGCTTCTGCAAAAAGAGCTACTATTCAGCTCAGTGGGCCTTACCCAGTCAAATAAAAAACAGTTTAGCCGTCTAGTTTATCTTGACTCGTGTGGCAGAGCCACGTGTGACCAGTCGACGGCAGCGGCGGGTCAGCCCGCCGCGCGCGACACCCACCTTTGGGGGTGTCGAGCGGCACGGGGGAGAGGGCCGACGAGAGTCGCGGCGTCTCCTCCATCGACAGGTCGAGGTGACGCGAAGCCTTTTCTCTGCCGACTGCGCGCGCACACACACGCACGCACACACACACGCACGCACACACACGCACGCACAAATTCTAGATTCGCCCGTATAACCTTCATAGACCGTTGGGGCAAATGCTGTCAGCGAGCAGCGCCCGCGAAGGCCGGCACGGCACACGAGGTGGTGGGTGGCCGGCACCACGGCCGTCCGTCTTTGTCTCTCGGGTCGCGATGTTTACACATCGCACCAGGTACTCATTTGAGGCTGAGTCGGCCTAGCGGAGGTCTAGGACCGGTGGTGGTGGTGGTGACGTTGGTGACGGTGATGACGGTGGCGACGGTGATGAGGGTGGCGACGGTGATGAGGGTGGCGACGGTGTAGCCAAGGTGTTGGTTGGTAGTGGGGAGAGGCGGCCGGTGTCTCACAGGAGATGACTTGTGGGTAGAAGGTGGTGTTGGCCTCTCCGGCGTTGACAAGGGGCCGCGCCTGCCCGTCGGCCTGCAGCCCCACGAAGATGCCCTTGTGGCGCGCCGACTCCAGCCCCACCGAGCTCCAGTCGCGCTGCTTGTGCACGATGAAGTGGCAGTGCTTGTCGCCAATGCCCTGCGAATACGCACACACGTGCACACGTACACACGTACATACACACACCAGTAGATGTTCTCCTATAACGTGGCGGGAGTAGTTACGTTCCTGAAGAAAACCACCCTCTGGAAAAATCTCGCTATAATAAATAATCAATAATATAGGGGGTAAAGCACAGTCTGCGATAACACGTGAGATGCGTACACAGGCCGAACAAAAACCGAGGCGTGTGGGTAGCATCTAGAAGCATCCAGCGTTATAAAAAAAAAGTGTTCCCAAATACATTCGTCGCGTTATATATCTAATTCGCGTTATGAAAACAACACGCAGCATTATGGGAGAACAGACTTTTTTATTATTTACGTTTTTATATGGCGCAGCAGACCCAACAAAGGGCTTCAGAGCGCTTTGCTGACAAAAAAATACTTGGTAATCTATCCAACATATCCTAGGAAGTAATTAAATGTTTAGTTTCTTTATGAATGGGAGAATTCTCAGCAGTCAGGCGCAGTTCTTCAGGCAGAGGGCCAAGAACAGAAAACGCGCGAGCTGCGAAAAATGTTGGCTTTGGGTCTCCAATGCCCTGCACGGCACAGAGCTGATATGTTCGCCGGTCGTGAGTGACTCACGTATGTGCTAATGATGTCAAAGTCGATGTTATTGCGCTCGGTGGATTATTACGTCGCAGAATCACGAGAGGTCGCGGCGGAATCTTGGGGAAGAGCTGATCCAGCAGTGGATTGACCGTGACTGATGATGATGTTGATGGTGTTATAGATTCTAGGGGGGCTATAAATCAGAAATGCGTCTTTGTTATTAATTGAATTCATCCCAAAACCTAACATTTTATTTTGAAGCTCGGCCCGCAGATAAACTATTAAAATATTAACATTTTATTGGACATGGCCCACGGAGGTATTTCGCTCTTTTCAAAAGCGACCCGGCCACAAATGATAGCTCAACGAAGTGGATTATGACGTGGAAATTTATATCAGCCAAATTCCCTAAACGTGTGATGTTGATCCTAAATGTGGAGGGGAAAACTGGAGGACCCGGAGAAAAATCCACGCAACCAAAGAGAGAGAGAGACAGGCAAACTGCAAATATAGTATACAGCAGGCGTCAGGGTCAGGATCGAACCCACGACCTCCTGCATACCAGGCGAGGTCGTTAACATCTCGCCACCATGGTGCAGTTTTCAGGGGCCGCTGAAACCGCGCCGCTACACCTACCAGCCCGTCGCAGTGGCCGTCCTTGACGCGGAGGAACCTGCGCGGGAACGCGACACTCTCGAACATGCAGGTGCGCGGCGCCACCACGTGCACGCGCAGGTGCGACGCCTCCAAGCGCCGGCCCGCGCCGCTGCACCGCCCGTCCGCCGACACCGACAGCGCCTGCGTGGTGCTCGAGTTGAGCAGCAGCACCGCCCCGTCACGGAACACGCCCTGCGCGCGGCACGCACGGCACGTGAGCGGCAAGACACAGCGACCCCGAATTCTGGGAGGCTCAACCGAGACACGGTGAGATTCACCTGGCAGCTCCTGCCTCATCCGCTGGCCCTGCCCCACGCAGCGAGTGACTCCTCCGCTTCCTCCTCCTCCTCCCTCTTTCTTCCACTGGCCTCACCTGCGACCCGTGGCCCCGCCGACTCTCCTGACAGCCCCGCCCACTACTCAGGTAGCTTCGCCCTTTGAACAATTAACACGAGTTGAGCGTGAGGCCAAAAAGCATTAAACCGGTGATAGATTCCCATTTTTTTTTTGCAAGCTTTGAGAACACCGGGACAGCCGTTTGCGAGACTGGGACTATCCCAGCCAAAGAAGGACACCGGCCAGTGGGCCGTAACCAGTTTGACCAACGGTCTCAAGACGCCGGCCTACTGACCCCCGACACCGGTCTCCAGACACTCACCAGCGGGGGTGGGGGGCCGCGGGAAGCTCACCTTGACGTGCACGTAGAAGAGGCACGCGGGGCCCTGCGCGGCCGCCTTGGTGTCGCCGGGCCGGCCGTGTGGCGTGAAGAGCACGGCGTGGCCGGACAAGCGCACGGACGCGAGCTGCACGCTGCGGTCGTGCTGCACGCACACGCTGAAGTCGCACGCCGGCCCGTTCTCGCTCTGCGGGGCGACACGCCGCGCGATCGTCGTTAACCTCCGTTGTCGTCTTGTTAGCGCGTCTAACCGGTTCGCTCGTCGAGCCGCTTGGAAAAGTTCCACGGCGGGTGGTGAATTTGCATAATTAGTTTGTTGGAGAGGTGAGAGGTTACGGCATTGGCTTGTTAAGAATGTGAAGAGGGATAAAAGGCGCAGGCCCTACAATCGCTCGCTCACGCCAATGCTTCTGAAAGGGCCTCCACTAAGGGGGAGCTCTTGAGAGCCCCTTTAGAGGGTGTTTGTCTTCCACGCTGGTCAGACGTCCTGGAAGAGTTGGCGGTACCGACACTTTACCCCACCACATGCGATTTGCCACTCGACAAACTGTCGAGTGCCCATTTGTATTGCTGGGTTCACAGAAAAAAAACGTACTCATTCATTCAACTGCCGTGCCGGCAGATTGAATAGAACCAGCGCCCTCTGTATTGCAAGTCCAGTGGTGCGCTAACCACTACACAACGGAAGGAGCCCATTCAAAAATGTAACGGGTTATGACGAAGTTAGTTTGATCACTGGTTCATGACACCATTGGACTGTGCTCTGGGTCACTTTGTAGGCGTCGTGGCCCTCACCATGCCCACGACGTGGTTCTGCTCCACTGCTAGATAGTACGCGGGCAGCGCCAGGCTGTTGAACGCCCGCACGTTGCCACGCCGCCGTGCCACCTCAAAGTAACCTTAACACACAGATACACACAGGCACACACGGACGGACACACACACCACCCAGACAAGCCAGATCAGAGGTTTCACCTGCAGATCCTATTGTAATATGAGAATATATCCGGATCACTGACGTATCACAACTTTTCATGGTGATTGGCTCTGCCGGTCCTGGTTTACAGCCAATGGGGGGAAGCCTGGGGGCATGGCCCTGACGTGATGGAAAGGTGACAGCTATAAGGATTGGGTCTGCTGGCTTTGGCCTCAGCCAATGGGGAGATGAGTCAGGGGCGTGGTCTCGGGAGCTGACGAGGGAGCCTGGAAGATTCGATGCAGGCTAACGAGGATTGGCGGAAACGTGAAAACGAACGACACGGGGTCAGAACGGGAACGAACGGAGGAAGGGGCCACGCGGGAGCGGGGCTCCGAGTTGCCACGTGGCAGTGCGTCTCTCTCGGTCTATCTGTCCCTTTCACGTTGCCTATCAGCAGCGTGAAGTAACTGTAACCTAAAGTGAATAAAAGACGGATTCCAGAAGTCGTCTCAACGAGCTTTATTACACTATGATCACGATTATGATTCATCGCGACCAGAACTTCCCGTGAAACCTCAAGCCAGCACCACGGTTCTTCTCCGTGAGCCGGGTGGGGGGGGGCACGCCCTGCTCCCTCCCTTCGCTTCCCCACAATGACCCACGTGTGTGCTCGGAGAGGAGGTGGATAAGGAAGTGGAGGAAGAGATGGAGGTGGAGGAGGTGGAGGAGGAGGTGGAGGTGGATGAGGAGGAGGAGGTGGATGAGGAGGTGGAGGAGGAGGTGGATGAGGAGGAGGTGGATGAGGAGGTGGAGGAGGAGGTGGATGAGGAAGTGGAGGAGGTGGAGGTGGATGAGGAGGTTGAGGTGGATGTGGAGGAGGTGGTGGATGAGGAGGAGGAGGTAGATGAGGTGGGGGAGAGCGCTGTGAGGCCCTCACTGTATTTGTCGCCCTTCTCCCCGAGTGCGTCAACCGAGGCATCAGGCTTGATCCGCAGCAGGCGCCCGGTGAGCTTGTTCGTGAGCTGCAAGACGCTGCCACGCTGGAACTTCCAGCCCTCGGCTGCCCACTGCTCGCACATGCAGCGCACAAGCAGCGCACATGCAGCGCACAAGCAGCGCACAAGCAGCGCGACCCGTCAACTCTCACCACTCGTTTCCCAACTCGCGACAACAAACTCGACCTTTAACCATCAACTCGCGACATTCATCACTCAACTCTCAAAACTCGGCCATCAATTCACGACACTCAGCGATATTTTAGCAATTTTTTGTGCATGCAATTATCAACAACGATAAAATTCGCAACCCCACTTAACGAGAAGAGCACAACGCACACATTGCCGACAACATTACTGACAGCAAATCGCTAATCAACAACAATTAACCCCGCCCTTCTAAAGCCAACCCAGCAAGTGAATGAATCCGTCGCGGCGAGCGCAGCACTCACCAGCTCCTTCTCAAGCAGATCCTGCTCTTGTTCTGTGGAGTCGCACACGGATAGCATACGCGGTCAGAGCCTTCCCATGAGAGCCCGCAGCAGGACGCAGGAATGACATGGAACAAATACGAAGAAAGGAAGGGGCCAGATCCTCGTCCCCGATGGATTTACAAAAACGTCGACGCGTCTCCCGGCTCAAACACCGCGTGCGGTCGTGAACGCTTCCAGTGGTGTCTGTGGCAGAGGTTTTCCGCATTGCCTGTCTCCATAGGACCACCGTGCGTGTGTGTGCGCATGGGGTGCGTGAATTATACGCAACAACGGTTCGTTCAGAAAGGTCGGTGGGCTTGGGCCTGAGACGTCACTAGAAAGATTATCATGATGGCCGGTGGTCGAGATTTCGCGACGGAGCGGCAGACAAAGAAGGGAATGCGCCCGAGAGAGCATATCCAGCAGTGGACTGATCATGGGCGATTATGATGAAATGCATAACCACTTTTGCTGACCAATGCGGAGTTAAAGGTCTCACTCAAATAGAGTGGACTGAACAGAACAGACAAACTGCCCCTACATGTCACACAATCAACTTCACTGTCCAGTTTTTGTCAAAACTCATTTATTTTCTCTTGCTTAGACAAACTCCTCTTCTCCCTGCTTTCCCCATCATTACCACCATCATCACCTTTTCCCAACTTCCCTACCCATCCATCACATTCACTGTTAACCACTCACTGTCACTCTCATCGTCGTTTATTTCACGCATCGTCATATTCGTCATGCACCACCATCCTTCCCATCGACTCATCTCATCACACCTCTGCTGTATGAATAGCTAACTCAAGAGAATGGTTTGACGACATAAGGAGTTAGTGCCAGAAAGACGTGGCACTACTTGAGCCATATTGGCACAAGACAGAGGAAAGTGGAAATGTGCAGTGGACACCTACGGGGCTATCTGCCCATGGATCGTGATGATAATGATTAAGATAAGAACACGTACGTGCCGCGCTCAGCGTTCGATCCACGATGTTGAGATCCCGCGACGTCTTCCCGTCGTCTTCGCCCGTGTCCAGCCAACTGCGTGCGCACGCATGCCGTTAGCGGGCACCGTTGAGGCGGTGACAAGAGTGATGGGCAACCCTGATCCTTTATCCATAATTCACTACGCGGGTCAGCACAGGTTGGAGCAGGGGAGGCCCCAGAAATTGGTTTGGATATCCTCGTCACAGGTGTTAACGGTGGCCGAGAGTGCAACTCAGGTCGCCGGGTTCGCTGTTCCACTTTCGCAAGATAACAACATTGCCTAGCGTCACCGCTGGAGTCAGTCTGTAGACACTGTATGTGCTCCCCCCCCACACTCCCCTGACCAGGTATATTTTATAGCATCCCCTCTGATGTAAAGCAGGCGTGCAACGATGTACTTCTCAGCAATCTGATGAAATGTCACGGTTGGCGGTTGCGATTCCATTTAAAAATATATATTGTTTCCCCCCCCCCGTTCCCCCTACTTAATCAGACATTTTAACTGCCCCATATGAATACATTCCCTACAGGGAAAGTCACGAGCCCAGAGGACACAATCTGCAGGCCGCACGTCCACTGAATGTTCTCTCTCTTGTTGCCGTAGGACTTGCATTGGGTTCAATACAAAAGCAATGTATCATCTCGCTTTTGCTGTCTCGTTTGTGTGGGTACCAATGTTTTGTCTCATTGTACAAGTTTTGTTTGCTCCATCATCCTAAATATCACATAACCCTTTAGTTTGGATAAAAGTCACGCAAATCGCAAACCATGCAACTTTGGCGTGCGTGAGAATCGCAATCCCCGTCTGACCACGTCTGACCCCGTCTGTATGTATGTATGTATGTTGAACTTCTTTTGCACCATACGTAGCCAACTGTGCTAATCGGAGGTGCGGGTGAAGGACAACGAACTAAACACAAAAATACGTTTTCAATCTAGATTATTTAAAAGTGCATAGCTCCGGTGGTTTCCTAATATCGGAAGGAAGAGCGTTCCAGACGGCCACAGAAGCGCATCTGAAAGCAATGTAGTGACCATCTTTGTTCGATGGCCAGTCAAGAGCCACTGCTGCTGCTGCGAGGATGACCGCAGTTCGAGGGTGCGACCGGGGGCCTCACCGGTGGCAGAGGAACACGCTCTCCGTGTCGGCCAGCGGGTCCTGAATCACCACCTTCTCCAGGTACCAGCCTTTACCTGGAATCAGAGTCAGGGCACGGGTCGCTGCAGCAAATTCCCGACAAGAAAGCCCACAGCTCTCCTCTATAGCTCCCCTCTACAACTCTCCTCTACAGCTCTCCTCTACAGCTCTCCTCTACAGCTCCCCTCTACAGCTCCCCTCTACAGCTCTCCTCTATAGCTCTCCTCTACAGCTCCCCTCTACAGCTCTCCTCTACAGCTCTCCTCTACAGCTCCCCTCGGCAGCTCTCCTCCAAAGCTCTCCCCGACATCTCTCCCCTACGGGTTTCCTCCACAGATCTCCTCCACGGCTGTCCTCTACAGTCTGGAGCCCACTGGGACTCCCCATCTCTCTCATTGACGAATTCATTCACGGGCTTCACGCGTAACCAAGCGAGGGCAGCAGGCAGCCAGTGCTGTGTGGGGACGGAGGTAGACGTGGGGCGGAGCGAGACGCAGGGCAGAGGGAGACACGGGACGGCGCAGCGAGACGTGGAATGGTGGGACGGAGGGAGACGCGGGACGGAGCGGGGCGGAGCGAGACACGGGGCGGAGCGAGACGCGGGGCGGAGGGAGACGGGGGACGGAGGGAGACGCGGGGCAGAGGGAGACGCGGGACGGAGGGAGACGCGGGACGGAGGGAGACGCGGGACGGAGGGAGACGCGGGGCGGAGCGAGACGGGGGGCGTAGCGAGACGCGGGACGGAGGGAGACGCGGGGCGGAGCGAGACGCGGGGCGGAGGAAGACGCGGGGCGGAGGGAAACGCGAGACGGAGGGAGACGCGGGACGGAGGGAGACGCGGGACGGAGGGAGACGCGGGGCGGAGCAAGACGCGGGGCGGAGTGAGACACGGGGCGGAGCGAGACACAGGGCGGAGGGAGACGCGGGGCGGAGGGAGACGCGGGGCGGAGCGAGACGCGGGGCGGAGGGAGACGCGGGGCGGAGCGAGACGCGGGGCGGAGGGAGACGCGGGACGGAGCGAGACGCGGGGCGGAGGGAGACGCGGGACGGAGGGAGACGCGGGATGGAGGGAGACGCGGGGCGGAGCGAGACGCGGGGCGGAGGGAGACGCGGGACGGAGGGAGACGCGGGACGGAGGGAGACGCGGGACGGAGGGAGATGCGGGGCGGAGCGAGACGCGGGGCGGAGCGAGACGCGGGGCGGAGGGAGACGCGGGACAGAGGGAGACGCGGGGCGGAGCGAGACGCGGGGCGGAGCGAGACGCGGGGCGGAGGGAGATTCGGGGCGGAGGGAGACACGAGATGGAGGGAGACACAAGACGGAGGGAGACGCGGGGCAGAGAGAGACACGTGACGGTGGAGTGAGACGTGGGATAGAAGGATATGGGGGACCCACCCGGCTCCTCGGAGTCGTGGCTCACGAGCACGCGCTGCAGGCGGCCCAGGTGGACGGCCTCCAGGCGGAACACGTCCGTCTGCACACGGACGCGTGGAGACGAGGTGAGAAAAGACAAAGATCCCCCGTACAACCTTAACAGACTATTGGGGCCAGTGCTTTTAGCGATCACCTATTAAGGCCGGCACGGTACACGAGGGGGTGGGTGGCCAGCACCACGCCCGGCTGCATTTGTCTCCCCAGTGGCGACGTTTACACAATGCACCAGGTACTCATTTTAGGCTGAGTCGACCTAGGCGAGGCCCAGGACCGGTTTAGATATTCGTCACTCGTGTTGGCCATGAGCGCCGACACTGGGGCATAAATTCAGCCAGGGTCTGTCTGGGCCAGTGGGCAGCTAAACAACTGTGCACCCGGCACACCACATTCAGAATCCCTCTTCAATATCTCCAGTAGCCGCGCACCACTTGCTCCAGTCTACCGGCTGCAGACGTTCGGTTTCGTGATTAGGCAACTTAGTGCCTCATACGCTGGATCCAAAGAGTGTTCAACGTTGAAGTAATGAAGCAAGAAAAAGGTTGCACGTAGAATAACACCTGATGCAGGCAGTGACGAGAAGGAAACTGGCACTATTTGGACACGTAGCAAGATGAACAACAGCAGGAAAATGTTCAGTGTGTTGTCGGGAAAAATGGAATGAACCGGAAAGAGAGGAAGAGCTCACAGAGAATGGCTTGACGATGACGACGACGTTAGAAGAGATTGCCAGGAAGATGCTGCACTACCTGAGCATATTGGCACTACGAGACAGAGGGGAAAGTGGAAACAAATGACGAAATGTGCAGTGGACACCTATGGGGCTCTCTGCCCACGGATCGCGATGATGATGATAATGATGATGATGACGAGCGGCCTGGTAAACAAAAGGCGATCTCGCGTCGAGAAACTGAAGCCCCCGGACTGACGCCGACGCTGCCCACGAGGGGTGCCGCCGGCCGCCCGACCCACCTGGCCACGCTGGAAGGAGGTGGGGTGCCGTGAGCGCTGCAGCAGGCGCGGCCCCGTGTCGCCGCGCTCGCCATGCACCGCCACGTGGACGCGCCCCTCCGTGCCGGCGTTCCACAGCTCGCCCGTCGTGACGCGCACCTCGTAGCGCACTGCTGCGCACACAGCCCGGCACAACGGGGGGGGGGGGGGGGGCAGCATAGCTCGTGAATACAGCTGCGACTCCCACCGGCTCGGGCGGGGGAGAAGGCGATCCGTGCGTGGTGAGATGAAGGTAACAATGTCCGGCTTATAGCACTCATAGACGCAAGGCAGAGGTGCGGTGAGACGCCTCTAGCTGGAAAGTTTTGCAAAAAAACTTGATGCTCCCGATTATACATCGATGTGTACGACACATTGTTTGGTCTCACTTTCATTGAGGAGCCTTAATACAAAGAAAGTGCATGACCATGTGGCACGTGCTGTGCTGTGCGTGTCCGTGTGTCGTTTTTCTGTGAAGTCCCAGTTTTTAAGAAAGGCTGCTCCCGTTGTCTCTCTCTCTCCACCTGAAGCATCTGCGGATATCGGGATTTTGTCTCGGGTTTAAAAATGTCATGGGCCTCACACTCGACTGATGATGCGGGTAAAGGGTGAAGCTCCCTGAGCGGTGGGTGGGGCCAACGTGCAGTGATCGGGGCCAACAGCAGACGCAGCGAGGAGGCTGCTCCCTGTGCGGGGGGAGCTGGTGGTTGAGTGCGCGTGGCATTTAAAACTCGCATCCTTCCGAGTGTTTTTTTTTTACGTGGTTAGTTTGTTGCCCTTTCCCCGCACCTCGGCTTATAGCGCGGTTGGTGACATACGGTGCGAAAGGAGTTCAACATACGTATGCACATACAGTGACACCTGCGCGATATTTGCCAAACCTCCCCCCACCCACCCCAACCACCGACGACGGCGGACACCAACCACCGTACCGGACAGGACGGGCCCCGTGCGCCGCGGCACCGCCACCTCCCGGCAGATCTCTCCATCGTCCTCGTCTCGCGAGAGCCAGCGGTTCACGCGCATCTCGAACTCCTCCTTCGTGTGCAAGTCCAGCAGCCGCACCTGGACCCGCGGGGACAACGACGGTGACGGCAGACGGAATTAATGGGCCGGTGGAGTTTGCTCCGGGAGCACAGATCCGGAGAGGGGCCTCAGGAAAGATTTGAGGTGACCCCACAGGCCTCGTCTGGACCTTAGCCCCCGGTCCCCCAAAAAAGTTTTTGGTGGTCCTGGTCAGAGGAGGCGGGCGCAGTGCAAAACAGCGCTGCTGTAAAATGCAGCGCCGTAGCCAATCATCACGTGACGGAGGCTATCCGTCAGTCACGTGACCATTCTCAAACGCATCATTTCTCGAACCCATTGCAATGAATTGTCAAAAAGAGTCACGATTAAATTCAAGAAGAGTTTGTTTATGGCATGAGTATTATTGTATAAGAATAGGTTTTACCATTTCTGGTAATAAAACAGGTGTTAAGATGTTCAAACACCAAACATAAACCTTTTGCAAGGAATCATCTCCGCATTAACCACACATACTTGTGGTGAACATGCAAACGAAAACATGTTCTGGTAATATATGCATTGTCTTTGAAATTGATTGATTACTTTTTATGATTATCATTATTAGTTTTACTGTCCATCTCGTGTTGTTCACCTCAGGTTCTTCACAAGCTCAAGTATCTCACCTGATCTCCACCCCTCTTGTCTACTTCGCCCAGATTATCCTGTTGGCCTCCAGGATAATCTCGAGAACTGGCCGGCTCACCACCGACAATTCTGATCGGTTGTGTGAAATCAAACCGGGTTGTATGTATTGTACATATGTTGAACTTCTTCTGCACCGTGCGTAGCCAACCGTGCTAATCGGAGTGGCGGGGGAAGGACAACAACACGCATTGCCGGCCCCGCGGAAACCCTCGGTGCCTCACTCGTACCGCTTGGCAGAGCCATCCCGGGGACTCGCCAGAGTTGTCGTGGCTGATGCGGATCTTGTAGAGTTCCCCTACGTTCCCGGCAGAGACCTACAGCACGTGGTGTGAAACGACAGCGCACACGCACGCACACACGCACTGAGACACGGTGTAGGCGCACGACACACATCAGTTGCACTGCAGAGATGCGCGAACCCTAATGCCAGTGCACTGGATACACTTTCTTGCGTGCACCCATCCTCTATGGCAGGGGTCGGCAACCAAAATAACAAGAAGAGACATTTCTTTCCAATTCGGTACAAAATTCAGTATTTCAAGAGCCGCAATGCATCTGAGTACATACTGTACATACGTACATATCGTCAAGAAGCAGCCCGTAAAGAGCCGCATGCGGCTCCGGAGCCGTAGGTTGCCGACCCCTGCTCTATGGGCTCGAAAAGACAAAGATCCACCGTGAAGCCTTAACAGACTGTCGGGGCAAGTGTTTTAGCGAGAACCCATGAAAGCCAGCCATGGCACACGAGGGGGGGGGGGTGGGTTGCCGGTACGAGGCGCGGCCACCTTTGTCTTCCCAGTTCTGATGTCTGCACACCATACTCATTTGAGGCTGAGTCAACCTCGGCGAGGCCCAGGACCGGTTCAGATAATTATAGCCAACCGTAATTATCTGATAATTATCTGAACCACCACTGAGTGTCGGTGGACAATAAGCGGTGTCTGAACTCGGGTCGCCGGATTCGCTGCGCGGCGCGCTAAAACCGGCGCGCCAGCGCTCACGCCGCGGGCTTCGCTCACCGTGAACTCATCCTCGCTGCCCTTGCTGAAGGTGCCACCGGTGCCGCCGCTGCCGGCGCCGAGCAGGATGGGCCCCGCGTGCCCGCGCTCCCCGTACAACGTCACGGAGACGCGCGCGTCCGTGCCGGCGGCGGCCAGCTCCCCCGTGCTCACCCACACCTTGAAGCGGCCCTCTGCAAACACAAGACCCCCACCCCGTGTAGCCATTAAGGGACTGTTGGGGCGAGTGCTGTTTAGTGGGAGCACCTTTGAAGGCGGGCAGAGCACACCAGGGGGTCTGTGGGTGGGTGACCACCAGAAATCGTGCCTGCTTTTGTCTCCCTGGTTTTTATACATTTGCACCAAGTACTCATTGTGAAAGAAGTCACATGACGTGCGTACTACTTCATTGCATTACAGCACGACATCGTCGTATTGCGTGACATCATTGTCTCTGAACATGGCTGCTTAACTCAGTCGTTATTCTATGAATCTATAAGATCTGAGGCTGAATTGACCGAGGGGGAGGCCCCAGGACCGATTTGGATAATTGCCACTGGTGTTGTCCGCGAGCCAGAATCGAACTCGGTTTGCCGGGTTTGTAGAACAGCTACAACTACAAAGATTCCCAGTATAGCCTAAACTGACTGTTGGGGGAAGTGCTACCGCTCTCACATACACACACATATATATGTGTGTGTGAGTACCAGGGTTGCCATCTATGCTGGATTTCCCAGCACTCTCCTGTGAGCGAGGTGGCTTGTGCTGGGAAATCTTAAAGTCCTTCCCAGGACAACAAAAGTCCACGTGTCTGTCAGTTGTGTAATTATAAAACGACACGATGCATACACATTTCGCAGTATTTCTGCCAAATTCGTCTTCGCCTATATATGTATTTGGCGGCTATACATTTCCACGTGATAAGCCGCTTAGTTGAGCTATCATTTGTGGCCAGGTCGCTTCTGAAAAAGACCTATATAGCTCAGTGGGCCTGATCTCCATATATATAAAAGGCAAAGTTGTGATTATGTGTGTCTGTTCAAAATGTTTAGCGTACTTCCCGACATGCAACAAACTTGAAATTTTCCATGTGGGTACTTTCCAGACTGTACACCATGCAAACATTATAAAAATACACTTTTGTGGTTTTTTTTGGGGGGGGGGGGAGCTCAATAATGCATATAATTTTTTCACAGCAAGTGAGCTGTGACGTCAAATCTGTTACGTGACCCGCGCATGTAGAAGCGGTAACGCATTGTCGTGTAGTGGTTAGCGCGCCGCACTACGAACCCCACAACCCGAGTTCGATTCCCGCTCACGGCCACCACTGATGACGATTATTTTAACCGCTCCTGGGCCTCCCCTAGGTCGACTCAGCCTCAAACGAGGAACTGCTGTGGTGTGTGAACATCGCCACTGGGGAGACAAAGGCGGCCGGGCGTGGTGCTGTCACCCACCCCCTCGTCTGGTATAAACCTCACTGAGTCTCAAAACGTAATCTTTTTTCGAGAAGGGTCTTGCCAAGTTTTCGCAGCAGGTGGCGATGCTGCTGCGGCTGCTGTAAATTTCCACGTGATAATCCACTTCGTTGAGCTCCCATTTTGTGTGTGAGGTCGCTTCTGAGAAAGAGCTATAACAGCTCAGTGATCCTGATCTGGTAAAAAAAACCTCACCGAGTCTCAATACGGAATCTTCTTTTGAGAAGGGTCTTGCCAAGTTGGAGCAGTAGGTGTCGATGCTGCCGCAGCTGCTGTGTGTAACGTGTGATCCTGATTGAGGAGTTGTGCAGGTACATTTTCAGCACTGGGATATTTGCCCTAGACTCGCATTTAGATTACAGTATTTAGATTATTTTGCTGCTATGAATTTCCACGTGATGATAAGCCGCTTCGTCCAGGTCGCTTCTGAAAAATATAATAGCTCAGTGGGCTTTACCTGGTGAGAAAGCAAAATAGTTTAGTTTTATTTGCTTATATTCTAGATTTGAAGTTTTCGTGACTGCAAGGATCCATACTCTTTGGTTCTTTCGGTAAAGTGTTGCAATCGAAACGTCGTGATTTACTTTTCTATCTTTCTAATTTTATTTAATTTTATTTTTTTACCTACGTGACTTTACCGAAAGAACCAAAGAGTATTTGGTTATATTTTTTAAGTTATTTGTTTAGCTTTCCTATACTCTGCACTCCTATCATGTTTTTGTATTGTTTGTTGTTGTAACGTTTTTGCCTGCCCATACTGGACATGTGAAAAGAGCTTTAGAACACGTAGGCCTTCGTGGCCAATATTATTCATAATAAAGGCGTGTTTGGGTTGGAGCGCGTATATGTCGTTAAACCCGTCACCACCCGACACAGCCAATTAGTAAAGTTTGTCACGTGAACAAAATGTGCCAATTAGTTACTACTTCACATCGGTGTGTTGGAGAGTAAACCCACACCATTTACGATGTGAGCACTCAAATTGAAGCGCTTTATAGCTCATCGGATTCCTCCAGGAAAAATAAATATTTTCATTGGATACATTTTTTAAAAAGTGATTTGTTTACATTTCCTATACTTTACACTCCTATCGTATTTTTGCATTGCTTGTTGTTGTAACGTTCTGATCTGTCCCCACTGGACATGTGTGAACAGGAGCTTTGTGTGAGAATAGGTTTTCCCATTTGTTCTGGCAACAAAACAGGAGTTAAGATGTTAAAACACCAAACTGAAACCTAAAAGGTTTTGTTGCCAGAAAAAAAGGGGAAAACTTATTCTCATATTTTGGTACAGGCAAAGGAGGTCCCATGATGGAAGAGCTTTATAGCTCATCGGATTCCTCCAGTTTCAATAAATATTTCAATAAATGTTTCAATAAAATATTGTAATTCCGGCGAGTGTTTGTTTGGCCACAACCTTGACCGTCGTACATCACGGTCGGAGATAAGAGCCCGTGTCGGCAGAGGCTACTCTAACAGAAATTAACAAGTGACAAAATTAACGTGTCACTAACTCTTAACTAATTAACTATTAACGGGATCCGCTTGCACGCTCTTTTGGAAGACTGCGCCCACCCCCCGCCCCTCACCCGCGAATGGGGGCAGGGCCGTGTGCAAATAGAAGCTTGTGATTGGCTGGGAGAGGGGGCTGAATCGGCCAATGAGAGGCCGCCCCTCAGCGAGACCCCGCCTCTCAATGGAGCACCGCACGTGGAGTTATTAACTTTGAATTGATTCTGCAGAATGGATTTAAAATGACACAATAACATAACATTAAATATATTTTTCACACTGTTGGAATTCTTTTTTTTTTATACATAACAGTTTATTTATTTTAACAATAATTTGTTTTAAAGGAAATGTGTAGGTGGGGCGTCACACCAATTCCCCACGCACACACAGTCGCCACTGCTCCAGTTCAGGGGTCAGCCGATGAGTTCGGTGCAGGCGTGTCGTCTCGCTTAACGAGCGAGATACGTTCCTCGAAATGTTCTCGGTAAACGAACACTCGTTAAACGATCACCATTTTCCCCCATTGACCCCCTCCCATGTTGAAAGCTGTGAAACGTTACGGATCCAAAATGTCGCATTCTTGAACGATTTATACAAATTACTGTATAACTGTACAATAAGATAACATTTAACTGAACGCTTACCACACATGAAGAACCACGGTGCAAGATCCCCCCTATAGCCTATCACCTCCTTACAGCCATATACTTTATTTGAAATCAACGCTCTCACACACACTCTCAATCACACAGCCCTCTCCCACTCTCTCTAACTCTCTCCGTCTCTCATACATGTGTAGTGACATCGCGGGATGTCAACGTGCAGTGTCGGCCCTAGAGAGGCACGGCGTGCGGTGTAACGACATCACAGATACCACAAGGGTGTGGGTGTCGTACCGGCCCTAGAGGGGCCCGGTGAGTGCTGATTGATAGCACTAGATGGCACCACGCTCTGCGTGCCGGCCGAGGATGAGGTTACTCGAGGCCATGGCACTCTGGTTGACCCGGGAGGACACGTGACCAGTTAAGTCTACAAAGGGGCCACAAAGTGGGGGCTAGGGGTGGTTACGTGATTGGGACCCAGATCCTTCCCGAGAATTCTAGAAGGTGGACGTGGCCAAAGGCGGAGCCAGACACGCCGCAGAGAATATAAGCCGGGTCCCGAGAGGGACCAGGGTTGTAGTTGTTGTTCATCCTGGAAGAAACCTTCGTCGACGTTCTCCGTTCAACGAGTCTCCAACACGTGGTCCGGGTCCGTAGTAGCAGTTACGTTGTAATTAGTGTAGTTAGTCTGGTGGTCACCACCGTAGGTTGTTATTCTGTTAAGCGGAAGTTACCCCGTGTGTTGGAGTTGAATAAATGTGTTGCCTCCAAATCTACGTCTGCAACTCAGTTGAACCCATTACACATGCACACACACCTTCCCCTCCCCAAAAATAAAGATCACCCGTATAGCCTAAACAGATTGTGGGGCCAAGTGCTGTTAGCAAGCACCTATGAAGGTGGCAGGGCACACGAGGGGTGGATGGCCAGCACCACGCCTGGCCGTCTTTGTTCTTCGTTAAGTGAGACACGCCTGTACTCAGCTGATGAATTCAGCACTCAGGTGATGAGTTCAGTACGCTGCTGAGACACTGGATGTTGAATTGCTGTTGCACTTACTCTATTCACTCAGCAGGCCGTAGGGCAATTGGGTTGTGTAAAGAATACTTATGTTATCTGAAGAGACATATATGTTAAAGGGGGCATTGCTTATTTAATTTGTAATTGCATATCACAGATCCAGGCTCGGCGTCTGGCACGGTGTGTGTGTGGGTCAGAGCGCTCGACCAGCAAGCAGAAGGCAAAAGTTTAAATCCCTGTCGGGGGTAGAGTCAGCCCATCATCCCGCCATAGTTAAAAAATATACGAGTACCATTCTGTGGAAGTCAACAGTGGCTGTACTATGATGTGACTGGCCTCGGCCAGAAGAATAAGAAATGTCCGTCTTTGCTTGGGGCTGACAGCAGAGATGTGCTCTGCCTCGATGCTCGTTTAGACCGTGACAAAATGAGAGAAGTTAAAAATGAGAGAAGGGAGCTGCTAACGGACGCCGGAATTGTCCCGAGTGTAGCGCAGTGTGGTAGAGGCAATAGAGAGACCAAGGCAGACAACTTAAAAAACAAAAAAACAGGCGCCTTTATAAACACCGCACACAGCTAGAGATTAACAGCAGAAGGGGAGGAAAACGTTCAGGTACAAAAAGAATAACAAGCCAAGAACACAATGCGTGCCAAACAAAAATACAAGACGAGGAAGTGTTGTCCTCTGTGAAATTGAACACAATGGCTTTCTCCGAGTGTTGCGTGTCGCGCGCGTAGAAAAACAAACGTGGCCGGGCGAACAACTAAAAAAACTATAAACAAAAAAAACCGAGGAGCAGACGAACGTGGGTGCTCAACACAAAACACCTGGCAAGGTGAGAGAAAGTGTGGAGAAGAGACAACACAGGACAGCGGGGCCTGCCGCTATCGACACACCGTGCAACCCTTCCAGAAAAAAACGATTGCTACTACAAGTTACAGACCTTTAAAGTATCACGCACCGTGTCCGTGCGAATATTGGTTTAGTTTTTGTTCCCTAATTTAATTTTGATTGCACGCGCGTCGTGTAACTCGTGCAGAGCAGCCTCGTAGTAAAAGGGGGATATTACTGAACTACATCCGAGATCCCTTCACGTCACATTTTTTTTATCCACACACGCCCAGCTCAAGAGAAATGTGCATTTATGGCAGTCAAACGGACATTATTTTTAATTCTCAGGTGGATGGGTCCCAAATTAAGTGTAAAAAATGCAATATATTTTGATGGAGATTTGTTTGTGCTTTGCACCCATTGAGAGACCTTCAAGTTGCTATACTTGAGAATCCTGATGAATGACGGGTGGCTGAAACCAAGATTAAGTCCCAGAAGGCCAGCAATGCCAGCGCAGTGTTCAGAGCCACCTGGACACAGCGAAGATTGATTATTTCTACGCGAAGACAGCGATCCCCCCCTACCCAACCCCCAGCAAACCTCACGCCACCATCCGGCAATCCCGGACTACCACTGACAGTAGAGTAGCGTGGTCAGCAAAGGAATGAAATGAGGCCTGGCCCCCCTGTCCAATTTCCCCTCCTCTCTGTAGCCCGCCGCCTGGGCCCTCCATCCCCGTGGCGCTTACTAACTGACTATGTCGGGTGGTGGCGGCTTGAACGAATATGTACGCGATCCAACCTAAAAACCTCTATTATGGGTAATATTGGTCGCGAAAGCCTACGTGATAAACTCAAAAGCTGCTCGACAGTACGACTGCCAACTTGGCCATTCACAGCACTGACAATCTCTCAGCTTGAAAGGTCTGTAGTTGATACACAATGGCGTGATTGATACCAAACGCAGAACGAGAACAAAACATGCCTACATTTTAAAATACTGTCTTTTTGTTACCTTCAAAAGGCAACAGAGCTGATTAATATTTAAAAACTCATTGTGCCAGCGTCTTGGCGATAATCTACTGCGTTAACATTAACGTTTGCACAGTTTGAATGACTGTCACGACTGGCTATAATACTGATACATACCGTGTAGGATCGCACCCGACGGTGTATGGGCCACTTGGCAATAATAGCGATGATGTAATTTATTCATCAACTAGTTCATGAAGCCTGTCTTCACCAGTCAAAAGTTTTCAATAAATATAATAATTAACCTGATATGATATTTAAAAAAATTGTATCTACGATCAGACACTAACTACTACAAAAAAAATATATTTTTCCCGAAAAAAACACAAAAATTGTTGACGATTTGATTCAACTTCTTCTAAAGACGTACCCATCGGAAACCGCTCCATTTAAAGATTCCGTTCATTTTAATGAGAAAGAACAAAAATGAATTAACTTAATACTTTATGACACGAAGCTCTCCTATCTTTCACCGTTTTCGAATTATTTAGATTTTAACATCATAAAATGCGGATTTTTTTTCGTTCAAAACCGCTTTAATCCTAAATATCTTAAAAACAATAAAAGATAGAACAATGGTTCTCGCTTTAATTTTACTTGCTGTTTAACGCTCTACCAAACGAAAAAACCCACAATCATGCAAAAACATGATTATGGGGCACTTTAAATCGAGATTTTGGGGCCTTAAAATGAAAAATCTCGGATTTTCAGATATTTGTTGTTTGTGTACGAAAATCTACCCGTGTACCAAATTAAAGCTTTCTACTTCATCGGGAAGTACCCGAGAGGTTTGTGACACATACATGTATACATACATACAGATCAAGGTCATATTTATAAAGATGAGAGCGTCGCCTAGTCTCAGGATGGACGCTGTAGCATTGGAATATTTGGAAAGTTTTTGTTTAAGAAGTACCCGGCAACCCCCCCCTCCACACACACTTTTACGCGGAGATAACTCTCCAACTCTCCAACAGTCCGTAGCGATGGGTCGGGAGCCCACTTGCTTGTCCAGCCATCTCCCAGGCCAACTCACAGTCCAGTGAGTATCACATATCTGCACGTGATCCATCAACCCTTGCCCCTTGAATCATTCTGTTACTCGGCGTGTGCCACCGCACAGGCGATCCTACGTTGAAACGCGGTAAAAAAAAATTCAGCTTGCAAGTTGCGCAGCTCTTTCAAAGGACAAGCGTGAACCACAACGCCTTGAAACTGAACATCGGTGTCGTGTGGCAACTTCAAATTATAGTACAGGGGCTGCCTCGGCAGTGGTGCAGAAGGGCAGAAGGGTAGCGTTGCGACACTGTTTACAACACGCACGTGGGTGATGCAGGGACGCTTCATTGCGACAAACGAGAGGAATTCCACAACTCCCAGCAATCTACAAACAGCACAGTTCCTAAACGCACGTTCGAGAACCCGTCGGTAAGGTTCACAAGAAGCCCGAGGGTGTGGTGCAGCGGCATCAATGGCACCAGCTGCGATGAGCTCTTGAACTATTGCCACAGAGTGTTTGAATAGCTTGGCTCGAGTGCTTTAAAGGGTTTCTTCGTTGGCAGATCATGTTTTGCATCGAATACTGGAAACGTACGCGAATAGTGCACGTCTCCGATCATCTAAAACAGGGGTGTCGAACTCAATTTCATCTTGGGCCGCGTCGTCATTATGGGTGCCCTCAAAGGGCCGGTTGTATCTGTAAGACTATATAAATGTATCTACTCTTTATCATATTAAATAATCGCCGCTGCATTCGATTATTACTGGTTTTAGTAATCACTTAAGTAATAACTAACTCTGAAAGTAGAAGTCTAGGAAAAATAATGGCAAGCAGATATTCATTTTATTCATTTCAGTTTTCAGTTTCATTTATGAGGTATAGCCCATGTGAGCCATGCGGCTCTTGACTCAGGTGCAACCGCAACAAACAAAAACATGAACAAGGAACATCTTAAAGTGACTACACACAACAGAAAAATCCAGAAAAAAACAGCAAAGTCTTCCAGAAAAAACACTGTATATCAACACTATGTGCAAAAATCCCGGTGGGGGATGCAAGTCAAACAATAACCACCATAATACAATTTATATTAAAGTTATCAGCCTAACTCTGTACTCCAACAAATAAACATGGCTAAACAAAAACGTTTTCGAAATCACCAAAATAAAGCTATAAAACAATGTAACAGTGATCATAGGAACTGTGATTCAAATTTAACAATAAACGATATACATAACATGTACGACCAAACTTTGCAGCCATAGCTGACTGCATGAGTCACTCCATAACAGCAGGAGTATATCAGTCGCAGTATAAAAAATTTCATCTGTGTCCCGCGACAGTTTCACTTTGAGTACCGGGTTGTCACGTGACACTAGTTGGCTGTGTCGGGTGGTGGCGGGTTTAACAACACATTTATATATTTACGCGATCTAACCCAAAAAACCTCTATCATGGACACCACCCCTTCCCTGATCCATTATAAAGCGTGTATATCTCCCACTTGTCATTCACCAACCCAAGACATTAACAGCCATGAGCCGTGAGCTGCGTATCCTGGATTACTCCGACCCCGCGCGTGAATTACGCCTGGCTTAACGAGCAGCCCCTTGCGGCTCATCCCAGAGGGCATCGTGTAGGTTACACGTCATGCAACAAACCCAAGCTGCTGGACAAAGTGGCTTCTACCCAGAGCCAACTCACCGACAGACAGAT
The DNA here is from genome assembly GCF_965212315.1 of Lampetra planeri. Classification (NCBI taxonomy): domain Eukaryota; kingdom Metazoa; phylum Chordata; class Hyperoartia; order Petromyzontiformes; family Petromyzontidae; genus Lampetra; species Lampetra planeri. The sequence continues at coordinate 20,915,290 of NC_136110.1, forward strand.
ATCTTACTTTTCAGACGAATGTGTAGTTTATTGTTTAATAAACGGGAGGGGGGGGGGGGGGATGTTCCACCCATCATCCTGCAAGCGCGAATCGTGCAATGAGAGACAACGGAGAAACAATTAGAGGAAAGCAGCGAGATAAAAAGTCCTCCACCAACTAGTGTTAACTCGCGTCAACTAGCATCAACTAGCGCCAACTAGCGTCCGTGCGGCTTTTTGCTCCCCCCGCATGTGCACTTGCAGCCACACGCCCTGACGACCGGGAGGCTCTCAGGCGCGCTCCGCTCTCGACCGAACTCCGAGCCGGAGTCTCCTCCATCGCTCGCGTCCTCCAGTTCCAGCGTGCTCCGGTCGTCGGAGCCGTGGACGGCGCGCATCGACGAGTTCGAGTGAATCGGCGGGAGCTTCTGCGGGGGCGCTCGATCTCTCGCGACGACGAAGCCGTTCCTGAAGGGCTGCAGCACCGTGACCGTGGACTTGTACCGCGGGAAGGCCTGCCCCCGCCCCCCACCATCACAAGCGGCGTTGCTCGCAGTCACCCTGCTCGCCATCTGCACCACGACCGCGGTGGCCTCGGCCAGGTCGACGATGGCCGGAAGCTTCGTTTGCGACGAGAAGTGGGACGTGTCGTCATCCACCGTTTCCGAATCCGGACTCGAGCCCTTTCCCTCATCGACCGAGCCCTGCCTGGTGGCTTCCACCTGGTGGTCCATGTTGCATTTCCGTCTGACACCGGGAATCCGCATGAAGCCTTCAGCGAGCCCGTTTCCCTCTTGTTGCTTCGTCGGTATGGAATTGTCTTCATTTACCAGCCCCCTTTCCCACAAACCCCTTTGCTGAACTTCTTTCACTACCATCATTGTCTCTGTATTGCCTGACATCTCCACCCCTATAGTCTGATAGCTTCCTTTGGCACCCGTGGGGGCATTTTCTCTCATCACTTGATTTAATGTATTATCCTTGACTTTATCTTCTTTTGCTCTCTCCTGCTTCACTAGATTATCTTCCTCTGCTGATTTACCTTTTGCAACCCTCACCTCTCCCCCTATGGCTTTCATATTATTTTCACGACTCACCTGTTCACGGTCTTTTTTGTCTGGCTTTGTCACAGCTTTGTCTTTCAAAATCGCCTTCAAGTCAAGTGTCATGTCCAGCATTGCATTGTCCCTGCTCAGTGCAGGCTGCCGCTTGGCATCGTCCTTCTGAACATTTTGGTCTTTCTTTTCACTCAAGATTTGTCTAAGATCAAACGCTTGCATCACAGGTGTGCCAGCGATCAGCTCTTTGGCACACCGACGTTTTCTAAATTTACTTGCTAAACAGTCCTCACAGGGACAGTAGTCTCCTTCATCATCTTCGTCATCTTCCTCACCATCCACCTCATCATCTACGCCTCCGGCATTCATGCCGGCATTCTCAAGATCATTGGCCTCATTTACGGAGGTTGAGCTGTCCACCGGCACCTCCGTTCTCTGCTTCTCAGCATGCTTCCGATTAAGCTCTTCGATGACAGGCGAAAACTTCTTGGTCTTCTCGTCCTGGTACGTCGGCTGCTTCCTCAACGATTCCATCCTCATTCGGCGCAGCTTGGTGGAGTTCGTCGAGCGATGAGAAGCCTCGGACAATGGCGGCCGTGGAACGGTCCTCTTCAGTATCTCAGCCTCAACGTTCTTCATCTCCAAGCGAATGCTCTGCCGTATCCTTTTGGATACCTCTTCCTGCACGGCTCGGATCATCTCATCCACCTCTTCGTTCTCGCTGAGGTCCCACTTGAGCTTGAACTCGCGCATCACATTGCTGTAGAGCTGCACACACGTCTTCCCCACTTTCTTCAGGAGCCGCCCCACCCACACGTTTTCTGGGTCCGACGGCTTCTGGTAGACAAAGCTTCTGTCTCTCCCATCTGGGGCTTCCACCGCTGTGAGGATAGGGCAGCTGTTCCCGCACGCTGTGTACATCCTGTCGAGGAAGTCCCCTTCGTCTCGAGCGGGAAGCACGGGTCCCCCTTGCGTGGGTGCCGGTTGCTTCGTGACAACCTTAGCGGTGTGCGTCACCTCTCTCGCGCTTTTCTCAGCATCGGAAACGGCTTCGGCGTCATCCAAGTTCACCGCCCTGGAGGTGCCCATGCCGCAAACGCCGGTGTCTGCAATCTCCTCAGGAATGAGCATACTTTCAGGAACATCGTGATCGCTTTCAGAATGTCTATCTTCACTACTCCTCAACATCAACGCAACAGATGCTCCCGCCACGTCTGCATTCGCGCCGGCCCCACCATTTTCCTCCGGGGGTTCTAAGGCCTCATCTCCGCCTACATCTCGAACGTCCTCTTCGCCAGGCATTTCCCAAACGCACGGCAGCGTGCGACGCTCGCTGATGACGCCGCATTCCTGTTCGTGCACGTTGCACTCGGAGGGCTCCTCCTCGGGGATTGTGTCGACGGGTCTCCTGTAGAGGGGCGTGTGACATGCGTTGAGATGCCAGTTCACTCCGATGTCCGACCTGGGGGTCTTCCCGGAGGTCGGCACAGAGCCGTACGTCGGGGCGGCACAAACATCGCTTGACTTCAGGTCTTCCTCGTCGCTCGTGACGGACGTCAGGGAAGACGTTTCCTCGGAAGAATGTCGATCGTTTTCGTCGCAAGTCGACTCGGCGGGTGCTACTAAGGAAGAGTGGACGCCACTGAATGAAGAATTATCATTGCATTGACCGCTGATGCCGTTTTGCACGCCCTGGGAAAATGATTCATTGTGGGTTGAATAATTGTCTTCAGATTCAAGGCCATCATGCATTTCACCGTCTTCTTCTCCATTCGTAATAATTCCATTAACAACGGATGATGGTAACACACTATCCCCATGTGTTTCCTGAACATGATTTGTGTGCAATACTGTCTCAGTGTTGCGAGATGGACCGGAGGATTTCTCAGAATCTACGGCATCGCCAGGCCTCTCCGCAAGAGGCGTACCCTCGGGCGGAAGACGTCTGATGTCCTTCCACGCCTTTAATAGTTTCTCTGAGGCGCTCGCCTGGACGGGCGAAGACCTCTTGGTGTGGATGCAGTCCTCGTCCTCGAGGCTTCCAAGCTGGCCAAGGAACTCGAGGAAGGAGAGGGCCTCATCGCGCAGCTGTTCGCAACGCTCGTCAGTGGCAGGACGGTGCCGGCATCGGCTTGGACAGCCATTGCACTGCACCTCCGAGGCAGGACTTGCGACGTAGTTTCTAGTTTTATCGAGAATAAGCTTGTCCTTGCACTTTATAATGTTCTTGAGAATCTGAACAGACATAAGCTCGTTGCCATCCCTCGGCAACAATTTAGCCTCCTCACAGCAATGCACCAGTTGCTCCTTCTTGCCTATGTCCGAAGGGTGCAGGTCTTTCTCGAAACTTCTTACCTTCATGTTTAGCGACTGAGTTGTAAAATGAGGTGACCTCTGGAGGGCCTCCCTTATCACAGAAATCTCCGTCTCAATGCCCTGCTTCCTCAGCCGACAGTCAACACCAGTGGACGGATCATCGCCCCTGAAGACGGGGCTTGAGGCACCGTCTTGCGCTTCCCCATTCACTTGGTGGGTTTCCCCCGAGCCCATCCCCAGCTCTGTGAGGTCGTCTTCCAATGCCTCGGGATTGGAGGAGATCTTCACCAGCCACTCCCTAATGGTGTCGTTTGGTGACGTGGACGGCAAAGACGCGGGCACCACGAAGTGCGAGGCGTCCCTCCTCGCGCCTCCCACGCGCCGCGTTCTCTCCGCGTCCAATTCGTCTCCATTGAGGGCGCCGCCGCCATCGTCCCCGACATCCCACGCACCGTTCTCGTGACTTCTGGGCACCGTGTCACATTCCCCTTCACCGCCGCGTGGTGTCTTCTGCGCACCGCTCTCCACCGGCTTGCGCCGAGGCTGCCGAGCCGTACTGGCTCCATTCTCAGCCTGCTCTCTGAGCCGCGTCTTTCGTGCCGATGCGCTGGGCCTCCCTTCCGGGGGCAGCGGCTGCCGCAACAGCCTCGGCGCCGTGTGCGGCTGGGCGTGCACGGCGTCGGCGCCATTCTCATCAGCACGCGGGGACCGCTCCCCAGTGTCCTCCCGCGAGGGCACACGAGCCACCGCGGTCCGACCGGCGCCATCGTCGTCGACATCGGTCCGCCGGTCTCCATCAGAATCGTCCACATCGGCCCGCCGGTCTTCGGCCATGACGTTGGGCATCGCCGCGCGTTTGTCGCATGATGCGGACGCAGCGGAGCGCCACTCGGACCGGTCGGTCTCGTCGACATCGGCCGCGGCCCCGTTGCTGTTGGTGTGCCGCGCGAGCGTCTCGGCATTGCTCAACGCGCTGCTCGGCCGCTCCTCGCCGCGCGGCTTCGTCACATCCACATCACCCACGCGCCTCTCGCTATGTACTGCAAGGCCGAGTGGAGGATCCTCTGCCTCGCAATTGCCTTCTACAGATACAATGCCCACATCAGCCTCCTGAAGTGAATTCGGACTCTTGAGCAAGTGTTCGCCACTCCCAGTAACTTTCCGATGATCCTCGACATCGTCAGTGTCCTCGGCATCGCTTCCCCTCCTGCTTACGACGTATGTGTTATCGCTGGAGCAATTCGATATTGCCACTTCCCGTTCATCGCCGCGGCTCTCAATGTTGCCCTCCACCAGCGTGTGGTCCACTTCTACGTCCTCACAACTTGCTTTGCTTCCCCAGCGACGTAGCGTGCCATTCTCCGCGTGCTCACGCATTTCCATCACGGCGTCCCTCGCTGCGGTGCCTGTCGAGGCCTCCTCCTCCTTGCTGCGCACGCACGGGGACGAGGAGGAGGAGGCGTCGCCAACGAGTCGGGCGCCGGCCGTTGAAGGCCTCTGCACAGATGGAAACACCCGGCCGCTTCTGCTGAAGACGCGCCGCCTCAGCGCGTGGAACTCCAACGCTCCCCCCCCATCTTGTCGCCGCTCCATGAAGGCCACTACCTTCTGCAGAAACTCCTCCCGAAAGTCTGAGCCCACCACCGATGACTGCCGTGACTCTTGCCGCAGCACGAAGTCCTCGTTCGCCGGTGGCGACGACGGCGGAGGCGGCAGGATATCCCTGTCGGGCGGGCTGGCGCTGGGGTAGCTGAGGTCCAGGCTGCCAACGTCGAAGGGGTTGGGGCTCATCCTGAATGCCGGATTCTTCCAGATGTCATAGTTCACCGGCCCTTCGAGGATTTCCTCGGCGGTTTGCCAACACTTTGACGCCGAGCCACGCTCTGAGCCGGCTCCCACTCGGCACAGTGCGGGGTCGCTGAATTCTATGGGGGGGCGGGTGTCAGTCAGCCTGCTTGTCTGCACGTCGCCCGCGTTGGCGGCGGCGGCGCCGCTGTTGTGCACCGTGCTCTCACGGCTCACGCGCGTGTTCCACGTCACCACCTCATTGTGCAGGCGGAAGCGCACGCGCATCTCCACCGTCATGCTGCCATCTGGGTTGACGTGGATCCTCTTCTCGATGTCATCCTCCTCCATCGGCACCACCTTGGTTCCACATTCTCCTCCGCCTTCTGCTTCTCTTCCTGCTCCTCCTCCTGATGCTGCTGTTGACAGCGGAAACATCTGATACAGGGTCTGGTCTTGTTGCTGGGACTGAGCCGAGGCTTGCGAATGGTCAGATGCCAGAGCGTGGGCTGGTGCGTTGAGGGTGCTGGTGGATGAGGCGAAGGCAAAGCTGTCGTTGTTTGTGTAGCCGCGCCTGTAACTCTCCGCCGCGCCGCTATCGCTATGTGCCCGGGGTCGGGCCTGCAGCGGCCTGATCTTCAAGGGCTTGTCCAGGTAGACGGAGAAGCGCTTCGAGCTGTGGCTGGAGGGCAGCTGTGGGTTTACACGCCTCTTGTGCAGCACCGCCCCAAGGTTGACTGCGCGGCGTTTATTTGGCAGCGTGAGTTAAGTGTGCAAAGGAGAGAAGCGAAGCCCGGTCCGTCGTATTGAGGGCAGCAGTGAGGACAGTGCAAGACAAAGGGGTGAAGGAGGAGGAAACAGAAAAAGGAAATCACAATTTACCAAGTTTCACGACAAAGTGATCAAAGTGGTGGATAACTCAGTGCCACTGGATGCACGCTTAGAAGAGGAAAGGAAACGATTTGCGAGAATCAAAGTGTCAGAACAATGTTGTTTTGTAAAGACTGAGGAACATTCAGGATTTCGTATGCAGGGTGAAGAAATTAGGATATTTAAAACAGCTTTCAAATTGTAATGCTAATAAATTGTTAGATTTTGTTACAAGACCACTATTTGTGTAAATACGAACATATGTTATCAAGTTATCAAGTGAAACTGCAGTAGTAGATGTTGGCATGTTTCATGGATGTTGGTGGGGTTTGTGTGTGTGTTATGGGGGGCACTAGTGTAGTGGTTAGAGCACTGGGAATCCCCTAGATTAACTCAGCTTTAAATGAGTGCCTGGTGCGATGCATACAAATATAGAACTGGGAATACAAAGGTGGTCGGGCATCATATTGGCCACCCACTCTCTCGAGTGCTGAACAGCACTTGCCCCAACAGTCTACTTAGGCTACAGGGGAGACCTCTGTCTTTTGTTCTCACGTTAACAAGCGATTACAATGCACGCGGAGTGATGGTTCTTGGCGTGCTTGTGTATTTAGCGAGAGGTGCCCTTCCTGCTTGTGTACAGCGCCGGAGTTGCCAGAGTTCTTGTGTGCGGTACGGCCAACCGCAGGCACTGGAAAGGAGGCGGCACCGTCACACAACACAAACCGAGGGTCACCGGAATCGCGCACTCACTCGTCTTGCCCTCGGCCCGGGCGGCACCGCGAGGGTTCTGCAGCAGCGGCAGCCGCACGGCGTCGTAGAGCAGCGGCTGAAACGGCTCCTGACCGGCGGCCACCAGCGTGGATGGTACATGCAGCAGGGCCTGCAGGCTCTCCACCTGCGCGACACGGCAACGCGTGTGTTCGGTGGGTGCGTGCAACGCTTGCGTGCGCCGCTCGGCGAACGCTGGCTCGACGCACGCGTGGGAAAATACACACACCACGTGCGCTCACTCACTCGGCACGGATTCAATCGATGCGTGGCAACATATACCAGCATATAGAGGCAACACACGTGCAGCAACATACAACGATGGCGATTCAGAAGATTTTGCTGATGTTGACCGTGGTGATGGTGAGAATGACAATGGAACTTCTGATGTTCACGACAATAATCATGACTCTTCCAACCATCCCGCTGCCACCTCTGTCGATAGCTCTTGATGACTGCGACAGACAACCTCGTTACTAGTCTCAGCAACGAGCCGATGCCACCTCCGCCACGAGCACCACCACAACCAGACGCACATGTGGGGCAAGTGCTCTTAGCGTGCACCTATGAAGGCCAGCACGGCACACGAGGGGGTGGGTAGCGCAATGTACTAACCGCCGCACTGTCACAACACACACCTACACACGGACACATGCGCACACAAGCACGCGCTCATCACCTTGCGCCCATCGGTGGTGTAGAGCCGTGCCACGCTGAAGCCCATGATCTGGGAGGCATCGGCGAGCAGCCCGGCGAGGCCGCTGGAGGCGGAACGGCGTGACAGCAGCAGGGCGTAGCGTGGCCCCGTCGCATCGCCGTTGCGCACCAGGGTGAGACGGCGCGGGGTGGCGCGCGCCAACCCCGGCTCCTCCGCTCCCCCTCCCATCTCCTGCCGCCGGAGCAGACGCAAAGCCTGGCGGCGGCTGCTGCTGCTCGTCAGGGGGCGGCGGCTGCAGGGACGGGGCATAGGGAAAGGTTAATATTTAGGTGTTGTTAGTATTCGGGTATTGTTAATGTTCGAAGTGTCGTTAATATTAGGGTGGCATTAATATTAGGGTATTGTTAATATTGGGGTGTCGTTAATATTGAGGTGTCGTTAATATTATGATATCTGAGTGATCAGTTGCACAACGCCACTCTGCAAACCAGAAGCAAGACACACCTATTCAGACTTGCTTTCCCATAAAATATAAATTTTCAAATAAACCTGTTTCTTTACTTGTTATTTATTTTGTTAATTTGTATTGACGACTCACCTTTCTCATGCTATTCGTTGAGCACGGTTGCACTTTATTTTGCGCGCGGTTCCAATTTACTCTGCTCAGTCGGTGTTAGCCGCTGAGGGCGTGACGGGTTTATTTTTTCATTCCTATTGCTGAATGCCCCCTGTACCATTCCCGTTCTGCCGTGATGTGCGCTGATGCACGACTTTATTGATGCCAATATTGGCACGGAGAACAAATCAAGAGTTGCACGACAAGTTGCTCGACTTTCACGCGTCGATCTCGCTCGGCGATTATCACGTGACACGCGTGCGAACTGCGATCGGCCGTCACATTCCTGAACACGACGTTTCATATCCAACTATCCACCGGGATGCGGACAAAGCGGCCGCGGGCTGCGACCGAGCCGCGCAATTCGAAGAGCGACTTTGGTCGCGCGAACCGACCGCTCAGGCGTGGGGCCCGAGCTTCGTCTTTTTTCCCCCCTCCGGCCGAGCCTGACGCTCAGACGTCCACGACTCGCGAACCGAAAACCGAATCCGAACGAGTACAAAGCGAGGGTCTCTCCACACGAACCTCGACCTCCAGGGCTGGGGGCGGCGCGAGGCCTGCTCCAGGTCCAGGGGCTTGGCACGGCGGCGGTCGGAGCAGACGTAGGCCTTGCCGTCCTCGAGCTGCTCGAGGTCGCGCACCGCGTGGAGGCCGCGCGGCGTGCTCACGGTGCGCACGCCGAAAGGCAGCGGCATGCGCCGCGACAGGTTGTCCAGCAGCGCATCGAACGTCTTGAACGTGCGGTTGTTGATGGCCACCTGCCGCGGGGGAAAGAGAGAATTTGATGCCGCCAGCAGGCGGGCCGCCGGAATAATGAGAATCGGAATCTTTATTTAGGCTGGAGGATTCCGATGAACTATGAAGCTCTTTTGCACAGATGTCCAGTGAAACGGGCAAGCGCCGGCGAGGCGAGTGGCGTCCTGCAAGGCCTCGAGGTCCAAGTGTCTCGTGCACAGAAGTTTGGATGTCACATGGGGGTCGTGACCTCATAACAGCTGTGCGTGCGACCGCGAGTGTTCACGTATTGTCTCCGGGTGTCTCATCTCTACCTCTTGTTTTTCATCTCACCGATTGTTATCGCTCACCTCCAGCGTTGTATTAAATAAATAATTTAATTGCCAATGTGTTTTCAGTCACGTGAGCACCAAATCGCAGACCCTCTATGAGAGTGAGAAAAAAATAACGCAGTGCGTAAAGATGTTTAATTTATTTGTCCACAAACATAGGTAATCCGCTCACAGCTAGCTAAGGGAGGACTGTATTCACCTGACCTCAAGTTGTTCAAAAGAGCACAGGTGCTCACTTTAGTCGCCCATACAGGCTATACCCACGGGGTGAAATCTGTCCACCCCGAATCTCATCTCACTTGCCATTGCAGCTATACCCGCCTGTACAACACAGCCGCCTTTGCTTAAAGCCTTGCGCTGAGGGAACGGCCGTTGCCAAGCCATCGAATTTCCCCTCCAGACGTCGTGACCCATCGACCCCAGGCCAAGCCTCCGCGAAACGCACCCCGCGCGCGCCCATCGACAGCGGTTATCGTCGCGTACCTTGAGGCCGCCGAACTGCGGGTCGCCGCTCTTGTAGAAGTAGACCCTCTTGGCGGTGATGGGCTCGGCCAGGGCGGAGGCTCCCGCGTGGCGCACGCCCAGATAGTGCGCGAGGGTGCCGTCCGGGGGATGCGTGAGAGCGCGCGACTGCTCGCTCGATGGCGTGCCGTTCATCTGCTCCGACTGCATGGGGGCGAGCGCTGCACACACACACGCGCGCGAATAAATCCACGTAGAAGGCACCGTTCGCCACTGAGTGGCGGTGACGTCACCACGGTGCTTGTGCCAGGCTAGGTGCACTTTGAGACCACGTGAAGAGTCGAAGGCTTGCTGACAGGAGGTCGCGGGACAGACCCAGGTGTTATGGGTTCATTGACTGAGATGTAAATGTTGTGAGTTTACTCTCTAGCACACCGGTGTGCTGAACTAGTAACGATTTTTTTTGTTTACGTGACAAACGTTACTAATTGGCTGTGTGATGGGTGGTGACGGGTTTAACGACACATTTATATTTGCGCAATATAACCCAAAAACCTCTGTTATGGATATGGTCCCAAAAGTCTACGTGTTAAACTGACTGAGATGACTGGCAGATACACCAGCTGTGCCCCCTACTCTGCCAAATTGCTGCGTTTTATCCGCCCGGCGCTCCGCTCATTGTTGTTGCGAGCGTCGCTCCTCTGCCCTCTGTTGTTGTTGGAGGGCAACTGCCTCCAACTGCCCAGTAGCGTCCTGCACGAACCTACTCCACAGAATCTGATCTTGACACCGTTGCAGGGGCGGTTTCTTCATTAGGGCGATTGGGCGACGCACCACCAATGTCATTCAACCACAGAGTCACGCTAGCCGTCACTGTGCCTCTAGATATAGTCCAATCAGCGTCATGCTACGTTCTGTGGAGTACCGCCTCTTTTTGGGCGATTTCCCTCCAGCTGAGAATCGCCCCGAGTGGTCCCATAGACTTACATTCAAAGATGTTTTTTTTCGAACGGGGGCGCTGCAATGCATTCTCTATGGCTTCCGGGAGGGCTCGCCCTAACGTGCTTACGTCATCATACGTGCTTACGTCATCATACGTAAGCACGTTTCATCCAACAATATAATTTGTCGCCACCTGGTGGAATCTTTAATAAAATAAACTTGAGTGGTTTGTTTTAATAGTGAGTATAGAAACAAACAAGATGTATTGTAAGAGTCACTTTATTTTTCATTAATATTAAAGAAGTGAAGTTGCCTTTACATGCTTAAGCTGTTAATTTATCCATTGCATGGGTGGACCTTATCCTTATCAATCATCCAGACATTTGCCCCCCCTGAGAGATTTTGCAGGAGCCGCCACTGCACCGTTGGTACCAGTTTTTGGCAAGTCCACTCTTTCAAGGACCTGTGAGCTTCTCACACAATCCAGCCTTATTCAATCCAAGATGGACCTTAGGCAAGCCAGCTTGAATGTTAAAAACCGGCACAGATTTGTTTATTGGCAGGGTCTACGTTTCGCAAGCATCGAGCAGGGAGGGAGTAACTGTGGCTAAGAAGACCAGGTTTCCACACAGTGTTACGCATTCTGAGTGAGACCATATAAGCACACTGCCCAGGAATGGAAACTTCTTCACTCTCCCCACAACTGCTTTATCACTCATGGGGAGTTGAGGAGGTGGAGAAGTTCATGCCATAAAATAGCCAGATCATCAGCATACATACAAATTTTGACCAATAGACAGCCATTCCTTGACAGCACCCAGGTATCGCTCAGCCTCCCACTGTATCTGTACCAGATGGAAATTCCTCTGGTACAGCCATGGAAAGCTTCTCGAACTACATGGTAAAAAAAATGTCAAATAATGTAGGAGCCAGAGGACATCCCTGCCATACCCAAGGTGAACATAGCTCTGACTCCCGGCCACGTGGCTGCCCACCATCATGAAGGTCCTTAATGATTGTGAAAAGCCAGTAACCACGAAAGCACACATACATATATCCAGACATCACAATCAAAGCAATCAAATGGCTTTTACTAAGATCAATTAACCTTCCTTCCTTCCGCACTTCTTTTAAATCCACTACCAATGGGGTCTTGCTCCCCCCCAAGAAGAGGCGACTGGGTAAGGGTTTATAAGAATAGGTTTTACCCTTTCTGGCAATAAAACAGGTGTTAAGATGTTAAAACACCAAACAGAAATCTTTTGGAAGGAATCATGTATTGTCTACATTAATCACACATACTTTGTGGCGAACATGCAAACAAAAAAACGTGCTCTGGTAGTATATGCATTGCCTTTGAAACTGATTGGTCCACACTAGAGACAGCTTTCTTCAGAGCCTAGTCTCAAACAGTGTTAGACCAGAGGACGCCAAAAGACGAACGGCACAAAGACAATGCACTTGCAAAAGGTTTCTATTTAGTGTTTTAACATCTCAACACCTATTTTATTGCCAGAAACGGCAAAACCCATTCTTATATTTTGATACTGGCAAGGGAGGTCCCATCATGAGCAAGGGTTGTTGAGAGTCGTGAAGTTTGAAATTAGGTCCGTGAACCTCGTTTGGAAGCGACTGTGCGGTGGCTGTCCCACCGCTAATCCGCGGCCACTCAAACGGTGTGTGGTAATGAGTTTGTCAGTAAGGTCCTGCACAACTGCCCCCTCCATATGTATGTCCCTATCCATAAGCAGATTCCTGCTTTCAATCCCGAAATCTGATTACCTAATCCCATAATCGGATTTGTCAAAAAAATCCCCCGTTGGACATGGCTGTCCCCCCGCAGCTGCGCGCATTTCCTCTCGATTGGGCCCAGTGGACAAAATGTGTGCCATGTGTGTTTGTGTGAGCGTGTGTGGGGAGAGTGGGGAGCAGTCGTGGAGCGGTTAGCGCGCTGCGCTACGAACCTGGCGACACAGGTTCGATTCCCGCTCACGGCCAACACCAGTGACGATTATTTGAACCGGTCCTGGGCCTCCCCTAGGTCGACTCAGCCTCAAATTAGTACCTGGTGCGATGTGTAATACATTGCCACTAGGGAGACAAAGGCGGCCGGGCGTGGTGCTGGCCGACCATCCCCTCGTGTGCCATGCCGGCCTTTATAGGTGCTCGCTAACAGCACTTGCCCATACAATTTGTTAAGGTTATATTGGGGGTCTTTGTCCGGCAAAAACAATCCCCTATCTCCTCGTGGTGGCAGACGGCAACGTTGTGGTGGGCAGTGCTGTGGGGGAGGACCAATTTAGATTGGCCTTTCCCTTCATGGCGTTTGTAACCCCCACAGCGGCCATATGGGAGCTCTGGACGGGTGCTGGGGGCAGGTAACCCCTTTACCTTCAATCAACTACCACTAAACTACGAGGTAAAAAAATGATTAAGCTTGTGCCGGAGGCCCCGGGGGTACAGGCGTCTATGACGTCTCCTGGCCAAACCCCAGTTGGCGGAGCCAGGAGACTGAATCCTTACCCTCGGGGCTCCTCCAGAAAGAACAAAAAGCCACTACGGATGGCCACGTGGAATGATCGAACGCTCACTGCGGAGGAGAGGCTGCCACTCCTCTGTCAGGAGCTGGACCTGTACCGCCTGGATCTCTGGTATTCAGGAGGTCCGGTGGACCGGCTCTGGCTCCTGCCACCTTGAGGGGTGGACAGTCCTCTACTCGGGGCAGGAGACTGCCAAACAACAAGAAGTGGCTCTTCTTCTGAACAAAAGAATGAAGGGGGCATAGGAGCGTGGCGGTGAGGTGTGGGAAGCTGTAAGCCCCAGATTAATTTAGGCTCGCCTTCCCATCAACCAGAGGCGTGGAGTGGTGGTCGTGGTTACTTATCCCACACCGAAGATGAACATCCGTGGAGGGATGCAGGCAAGGCCGATGAGTTAGATGCCTTCTATGACCTCCTGTCACAGGTGCTGGCTAAAGTGACCCCTTGGGATAGAGTCATCTTGTTGGGTGACTTCAATGCCCGAGTTGGTCAGGATGCTAGCACCTGGGCTGGAGTGATTGGAAGACATGGGCCAGATCAGCTCAATAACAACGGTAGGAGGCTGCTAGATTTTTGTGCAGCCCATGGGCTTATAATTACCAACATGCTGTTCCGGCATCGGCGCATCCACACAACATCATGGATGCATGCCTGGTCCAAGGAAGAACATCTGCTGGACTACATAGTGACGGAACAGTGGATGTGGGCCTATGTCCTTGACACCAGGACCTACCGTGGAGCTGATCTGTCCACTGACCATCGACTTGTCATCTGTGAGATGCGCCTGCCATTCTTCCACTCCGGTGGTGGGTGTACACCCAGCACCCCATTCAAACCCTTAGTGGCATGGTCTCAGCTAGCTGATTAAAGTTGCAAGCGAGAATTTCATCATCGCTTACGGCTGGGGATGGCATCATCCCCCACTCCTCCTGTTGACGAGGGGAAATGGGCGAGGTATAGGACTGTGGCTCATGCAATTGCAATGGCTATCCTTGATTAAAACTTTGATCTGCTGAGGCTATTTAGATCTAGACAGAGCCACGTACAACTAGCCATGGGAAAATACGGGATCATTGAGATAAATACCCACATTTTCAAAAGTCTGTGGGTGGCAACTGGGAGGCGTTTCGACGACGCTACGCCGCCTGCGATCTTGCGGGGTAGATGGAGGTGGAGGCGCTGCGGGCGCTTCCCAAAGCACTCGACGACGACACCTTGGCAGCATTTGATGCCATCTTGTCCGAAGACAAGTCGAGACTGCCTCAAGCCCTCGCACAGATGGCGGCAATTTTTGCACCGCCGTCCAACAAGTGCCAGAAGTTCACCACGCGAAGGCGGGGGGAGGCCAAGAGGCCACTCGCCTTCCGCAGCGTGCTCATGGCACTGGCGAAATCTGCGTACCCCGGGATAGACCACGTCGGAAGGGATTCCCCGGTCCTCGAAAGAATGTTGCTGCTGGCCCAAGAATTGAAAATCGTCATACCAGCCACGGAAGACTTGTCCTCACTCAAAGTCGCACGGTGCCTCCAGGCACATTTCAACATCTAGCTATGTGCGACCGTGACCGCATGTACCGGACCTTCCGAGGGCGAAGGTGCACCCGAAGACATGGAGCTTCTGCAAGCCTACGCTACACTGGATGGTGCAAAGTGGAAGATGGGCGATGCGAGACGACAAGGTGGCCGAGACCGGATGAAGGAGACCTTCCCTCGCCAAAGGGACGACCCGGTCGTCTGCTTCAGGTGCGACCTGCCCGGACACGTCTTGATGGGATGCCGTGCTCGACGAGGGAGCCCCTTCACGACGCCGCCATCCAAGGCACAGAGGCTCGAGTTGTGTGCACTTTTGAAGGAATTTTCAGACGTATTTAGTAAAACTAAATACGATATTGGCTGCACGCCGCTGTTATGTCACCACATTCATACGGAGAACGCCGCCCCCGTTCGCCAAAACCCATACAGATTAAGTCCCAAGGAGAAAGACCACGTGTGTCACGCGGTCGACGAGATGTTGGCCGCTGACATCATGCTTGTTAAAAAACAGGATGGGAGTCTGAGGTTTTGCGTCGATTTTCACAAACTCAACAAAGTCTCCGTGACTGACACGTACCCGCTCCCACAGATGGATGACTCTATGGATGCTTTGTCAGGGGCATGTTTCTTCTCCACCCTTGATTTGTTGTTGGGGTTCTGGCAGTTGCCCTTGGACAGCAGTTCTAAACCTAAGACTGCGTTCCGCACACCCCAAGGGTTATTCGAATTTAACCGGCTCCCGATGGGACTTCACTCGGCCCGTGCCACGTTCCAGAGGCTCATGGAGTTGGTGTTGGCGGGGCTCCAATGGGACACTTGTCCGATTTACCTCGACGACGTCATGTTTTCGGCCGTATATTCGAAGACCACCTACAGAGGTTGTGTGCGGTTTTTCTTAAAATGCGGAATGCGGAACTCAAATTTAAGCCGCAGAAATGTAATTTTCTGCAAAGATCTGTCCGGTAACTAGGGCACATTGTCAGCGAATCCGGAATATCGAAGGATCCGGATAGAACTGCATGCATGCGCACATTTCCAACCTCCAAGTCGGTGGGTGAAGTGCATAGTTTTGTCAGGTTCGTCTCCTATTATCGACGTTTTGTACCTGGGTTCACCACAATCGCAAAGCTTATCCATGTCCTCATGGTGAAGGGACAAAAATTTGGATGGGTGGAGGAGGCTGCATTTGCCGCACAGCGAGATGGCCTGGTCAACGCACCTCCCCTCCGGTACCCTGATTTTTCTTTGCCCTTAATCCTGGATATCGACACCAGTAACACTGGGATTGGCGTCGTGTTATCCCAGGTTGTAAACGGAGTGGAGTGTGTGGTTGCGTATGGGAGTAGAGTTCTGTCCCCGGTGGAGCAGTGCTACTGCGTGAGTTGCTGGCTATCGTTCACTTCATCCAGCAATACCGTCCATACCTCTATGGAATGATGTTTGAGTTATGCTCGGATCATGTGGCTCAAACAGCCATCCGGCCAACTCTCTAGAACTCCTTCAGAACTACTCCTTTGTGGTCTCATATAGAAAGGGGGTTTGCCATGTAAACGCTGACGCACTATCACGACTGCCACCAAGTGATCAGTGTGCATGCATTAAAGGGGCACGGCGTTGCAAGCCCGCTGCTACGGGACCGTCTCGCACTGTTGTGGCTGCAGCGGATGTTGCACACACAGACACTGCTAACATATGGGACAACACAATCGGCCACACCCACATGAAATGGGGGCGACTCCAGGAGGAGGATGCCTCCTTATTTAAAATAACAACTTCGAGGAGGGTGGGGGCCAACGAGCATTGTCTACGGTGATCCTTAGTGGGTGTCTATTGATGAGGTGGGACGGGGAATTGCGGAAATATAACATCGTTGTGCCCACCGTTTTGCGGGGCAAAGTAATATAGGCGACGCATGAGCGAGTGATGCATCTTGGTGTCCGACTTAACTTCTTCTGGCCCGGGATGGCAGGAGACGTCCATAATATTTTATAAGGATGCACGGAATGCGCTCGTCAGAAACTTTCGCCAAAAATGGCTTGTCCCCCTATAAAATCAGTCAGCATGTCCCATGTGAACGAACTTGTCGCTCTCGACATGCTCGGCCCGTTTCCTACCACCCCGCGGGGTAATACATATTTTTTGGTAGGTGTTGAGTATCTATCTCGGTGGCCAATGGCCTGGCCGGTGCCGGACCAGTCGGCTGCTACGATTACTAACGCATTTCTCCATGGTTACGTTTTGGATGAGGGGGCCACGGAACGCCTTCTTACGGACCAAGGCAAAAATTTTCCTCTAAATTACTAAAGGAGGTATGCGATCTGTTGGGCACCAAGAAGGTTCGCACCTCGCCCTGTCACCCAAAGACTGATGGCATGGTGGAACGTCTGCACAGGACCCTGACATCCATGCTATGTCAGCAGGTCAATGAGGACCAATCTGACTGGGACCTGCACGTCCCAGGTGTTCTCGCGGCGTACTGATTGCCCCCTCACACCTCCACCGGCTTCTTGCAGTTTTTTCTTACATACAGGAGGGAGCAGGATCCACAAATTTAGGTTCAATTGAACCCGGAGAAGAGTAATAAGAAAATGCCTAGCCCCAAGCGGTTATCAAAAGCAAGGGAAGCTTCGAGGGAATTCGGCCTTGCGGAAAGCTGCAAACGAATGGCTAGTTGGGCTCCGGAAATCGGGAACTAAATGGTCACCAGGAGATATGGCTTGGCTTCACTGCCCCCAAGTCCCAGTGGGTCCATCCCCCAAATTGTATAATCCTTGGTGAGGCCCGGTGGAAATTATAGAAGTTACATGTCCACAAAGTGTACGGATCCAGTTCGGTCGCAGGCGTTGGTTTGTTCATCCGTCGTGACTGAAACAATTTTTTCCGCCGGACGGGATCCCTTCATCTCCACTACCCAGGGGCTGTGTGTCGGGTGTGCCCGACAAGCTGGGGTGTGTGTCCGCGGAGGTTGCTCCTCAGGGGATTTCTAGTTCTCCGTCCGCAGGATACCAGCACCTAGAGCCCTTGGAGCAGCCGGTTGCACCGACCGGATGTGGATTGAGAGAAGAGAGGCCGTCATCCACTCCTCCTTTTGCCGGACTTCCTTCTTCTTCTCAGGAGGGGCCGCGCGCATAAGCCCATCTTCTGCCTGTCCCAGGGACCCCCGGGAAGCCCACCCTCACCCCGCCTCGGGGTCCGGCGACGAGGACCTGCTCAAAAACTGCCCGCTTTAAGTGACCCTCGTTCAACAGGCAAATTGTCCTGATGCCATCTGGTTGTGATCACACTCGAAAGCTGTATGGGTCATTGGCTGATCCTGGCTCTTCTTGTGCTCACGGGTAGTGACACACATACGGGAGTGGGATTGTGCTTGCTGCCTGGAGGTCGAGTCAGCCCTTGTACATAGCTAACATTTTTTCTTCTCTCTCTCCCTCCCCTTCGCGGAAATTGTATATATTGTACATTTTGTATTTATTGTATTTTTGCTCGTACAGTTGTTTTTTGTTGTTGTTACACAGAAAATTTTGGGAGGCTACATTTTTTGTTGTTGTTAACTGTTGCTGTTGTTGTTATTAGGGGTATATGTATCAGCCGGGACGGCTGTGTTTTAAAAGGGGGAGGGGGGGGTAATGTAGTGACATAAGTGGAGTCACTATGGCGTTTAGCGCCAGCTACCGTCACAAGAGTGAAGCTGTGTGTCTTGGGCCTCTCTAGGGCACCAAAGTGGGTATGCCATGTTTGCGGGCCCTAAGGGGTATAGTCCTGGTGACAGTGAGAGAGAGGTCGAGTGAGGACAGTCTGGGTGACCCCGAGGGGGCACGTGACCGGACAAGGTGGCAAGGGGGGCCCAAAAAGAGGGGAGAGAGACACGTGATGTAGAGGCCTGTGGCCAAAACTCAATTCCTATATCGAGGCAAAGAAAATCCATAGGGTGACCGTTCTTGACTTCCCACAAAGCGGAATTTATTATACAAAGCACAGGGGGGTGACGATGATGATAATTATAGGCTGCATAAACTCCTTCCTAGATTTAAACTTACAACTGCCATACTGTTGATTCCAGCTCTCCAACCACTGTGACACCCATCCAGCCAGACGCAGGTGTTGTGGGTTCAACTGAGTCGCACTCTTAGACTTGGAGGCAGCGCATTTTATTTAGTTCCAACACAACCGTGTAACTTCCCCTTTCACAAGACAACAATCTAGGGTGGTGACCACCTGGCTAACTACACTGGATACTGAGTACAGTAGAACCTCGGAGATTGAACGCACCAGAACTCGAACAAATCGGTGTTCGAACGATATTTCCGAACATTTTTTGCCCCGGAAACCGAACTAAATTCGGAGGTCGAATGGGCAATCGCAACTTGAAAGAACCTGTACGGCTGAGACGCGTATGGCCAGCGTGCATGACGCTTGCCCAGACAAAGGTTTTACCACCTCCTGCTCCTTACCACCTTCCACTCAAGCCATCATCTGTCCTTACTACAGGTAAAGTGAAGTTCAACGTTAATTTATTCCATATACTTATTAATTTATTTCATTTATTTTTGTTTCTTGTTTTTTTCGGATGATTTAATGCATGTAATTACTGTAAACTTCGTGTAAAATGCTTTATAATGAGAGATTTCTTGTGTCTGGAACCAATTAATGTCATTTACATTAATTCTTATGGAGAAAATTAATTCGGTGTTCAAACAAATCGGTGTTCGAATGGCCTTCTGGAACGAATTAAGTTCGATCTCCGGGGTACCACTGTAACTATTAACAACGGACCCGGGACCAACAACATACTGCCCGAGTCCACGTGCTGGAAGACTTGTAGAACGGAGATTGTAGATGAAGGGTTTCTTCCCCGGGACGGACAACCACGATCCCTCTCGGGACTCGGCTGATATTCTCGTAAGCTCCCTGGGGGTCACGGGAGGAATTTGAAAATATTCCGACGAGCCCGGCTCCTCACGAAGAGCAGTCGACCGGGAAGACGGGCACTCCACCCCTGGAGCTCCTGCAGACGGCGCAGGCTGCGGCTTGGAGGAAGTTAAATGCTCGGAACCTGAGGGCGAGATCACACCAACCTCAGCGGGTGCACGCCCCAGTTCGCCTGACACACCTGATACTCGGCCCTTGTGTACTGGAGATTAGATTAATTCACACGGCGCAATAAAAGGTTTGAGGCGGAAAGGGTGAACGAACCAATTCCGTCGACCCCAGCGAATTTGAACGCACTGAGGCCTGACGGCCCGAATCACGTCAACCGGCCCTCTCCAAGGCTCATACAATTTGGGCGACATTCCCACCGGTACCTGAGAGCAGTGCAGCCACGCCCTGTCACCTGGAGTCCACTTATGTCCCGAAAGGCAGAGACCCCTCAGCCGCTCATTTGCCAATTGGCGTGAATTAAAATTTTCCCTGGAAGCCTCGCGCGCTTCCAAAAGTCTCTGAAGGGCAACGTGCATGGGCTCCGAAATTTTTTACTTAGCCCTGTTTAGCTCGGTTTTCAATTGGACATCAAATCGGGGGGTCATGTTCCCTCCTGTACATTACAAAAAATGGCGAGTAGCCGGTGGACGCGTGAGGGGCCATTCTATAGGCAGCAAGGACTCTGGGGATATGCAAGTCCCAGTCACCCTGGGACTCACTGACCTGATGGCTTAACATGGAGGTCAGAGCCCTGTGCAACCTTTGGGGTGGTAGGGCGACGTTCGTACTTTATTTGTTCCCAAAAAATCACACACCTCCCGTAACAATTTAGAAGAAACGTTTTTACCATGATCGGTCAGGAGACGCTTAGGTGCCCCTTGTCCAGCACATAGCCGTCGGCCATCGTGAAAAATATTCAAAGCCCACTAGTAAATACTTATTCCGGCAGGGAGTGGTTGGAAATGGGCCGAGGACATCAAGAGCGACCAGCTCATGTATTCGGGAGACCCGAATGGAATGCAAAGGTGGACAACAAGGTTTAGATGGTGGTTTCCGCCGAGCGCACTGCACGCACCCCTTCAACACGTTAGCGACATCCTCCGCCATACCGGGCCAGAAGAAGTAGAGTTTGAGTGTGGCCAGTGTCTTGTGCACACCCAGGTGCAGCAGTCGCTCATGCACTGCCCAAATTATTTTACCCCGCAGGGCAGTGGATACGACAATGTTGTAACGGCGTAACCCCCCGTTCCAGCGCATCAGCAAGCCGCCTATGAGAATAACAGAGGCTACCTCACGTCGATCCTCTCCCCCTTTCGCATCCTTGACACGGTGTCACAACGTCAACAGGGAAGCGTCCTCCACCTGGAGGCGTCCGCACTCAGCATGGTGCAGGCTAATAGCTGCATTACGCGCATCGGGGCTGTCGGGATTTTCGGGGGTGTCAACCTCCACCGATGCCACAAGGGGAAGGGGCAAGGCCTCGGCAGCTGCCTTACAGTGCCCCGAGCCCGAGAAACAAGCGTCCTGCTTCTTAACAAGAATGATCGGGGCCCCCCATGGACTATTGGACGGTGAGATAATATTGGCGGCCAACATCTCATTAACTGCCAACTTTACGTGGTCCTTCTCTTTGGGGCTCAGCCGATAGGGGTTCTGCCAGATGGCGGCGGCGTTGCCCGTATCGATGTGGTGACTCAAAAGGGTAGTGCGGCCGATGTAGAATTTTCCTTGCTAAACATGTCGGAGAATTCCCGCAAAAGCGCCCGCAACTCCTTCCTCTGAGTCTCGGACAATTCTGGGTTTGCAGAGCAGAGCGCATCCATCCACTTCTCATCGGAATGCCGCTGCGGCTCCGTAACCAACGCGGCTCCCACTCCACCAATGATGTTCCCCTCACGAAGTGTGGGCGACATGTGGGCTAGCACTGTGCCTTGCTGTATAACTGACGTATCCAACCCCGCATTGAGGACCTGAATGAACGGTTCCTGGACCCCAACGAACATCAACCCACGAACGGCATTGTTTGAGGGCCCCAGAAAGATTCCTGTTCAAGTGGCTTTCGCAACCGCAAGGGCACTAACATTTGTGCCCCGGGAGGAATCGTTACGGTTTTGCTAGCAATCATTTGTACCGTAGCGTAGGCCGTATGTGAAGGTAAAATGGCCAACCGGTGGCCTGATGATAATTCGACACATCCCCCATATATTAGAATTTTCAGGGGCATCTTCCCCAGGAAATCAGTCCCAAACAAGCAGGGAACGCCAAGGGCCCTCTAAACAAGAACTGGTCCCATAAATGTGATATCTCCAATACACACTTCTGCCGTTATTTGTCCAATAATGCCCAATGAGCCGCCATTTTCAGCAAAGCATGAAACCCCGACGGGGCACAGGGTATGACACTTTCAGGGCAAGATGTTATAAATTAATTCAGAAATGGTCGCAGACGCACCGGTATCGACGAGCATCCTAATTTCTATTCCCTGTATCATACCGATAACAGCGGACAAACCCGCAGCCGCAGCAACTACCCTATAAGCCAACTCCGACCACTGATCCAGTCAGAGTGGCTAGCCAACCCCTGTGAAATCCGAACCGTCACACCCCGACACACGACGGGAATGAAAACCCTCCGAACGTGATAAGTGAGGTGGATGCAAAGGCCGAGCGTGTGGTGTGTCGCGACTCGCCTTGGGACCTAGTGGAGTTGAGGACGGTCGGGCGGATGATGGCGGCGGTCCAGGGAGGCATCATCGTGTAGCGCGGCAACCCAACGAGACGTGTCCCGGCAGGCCGCAGTTGTAGCACATGACGGAGCCGCTCCCTGGACGAGAAAAGGTCTCCCGCCGCCGGTGTTGTCCATCGCGTCAGACCATGCCGTCCCCCCGCCAGCCTCCGCCTTGGGCCGAAGCTCAGGCTTGGACGGGCTCCACGTCTTCGGGTGTATCACGTGTCTCAAGATGTGCAGTACACGCCACCAACCCCGTATGCTGTTACAAAAGCAGGTGCGCCTGGATGCACCTTACAACTTTGAGGGAAGATAAATCATCCTCATCAGCAACCTTTCGAGGACCAGCGAGTCAACTCCAGCGTGGTCCATCTTTGGGAAGGCAGCCTTTGCCAACGCCAACAGCATGCTGCGGAAGGCGAGGGGCGTCTCGGCCTCCCCCCTCCTCCGCGCAGCGAACTTGTGGTGAACATTCGACGGTGAGCCATAAAATGCCGCCATTTGGGCAAAGGCTTGCGGAAGCGTGGCCCTCTCTGTCGGCGGAATGGCGCAGAACGCCGCTAAAGCGTCGTCATCAAGAGTGGCGGGTAGCGATCTCAGCGCCTCTGCCTCCGTCCATCCTGCCAAATCACAATTCATCTGGAAGCGACGCTTGAAGGCCACCCAGTCGCCTCATGCGGCCGTGAATTCCTTTACAAATGGTAGACGTCACCTGAGGGATGGATCTCGACAGGCGAACTTGATGTGCTTTCAGATTTGGCGGGCTCTCTGTCCCACTCAGTGAACAAAATGTCGGCCGCGTGCGCGACTGCGCAATGGAGTTTTCCCGCTGGCGGGAAGCAGCGACGGAGGACTCGGCTCCGCACAGCTCCGGTGCTCTCTCCTCCTCCGCCGGCTCCTCATGGGCGAATTCGGCGACCATCGCGGCCACGGCTTCGAGAAGTTCAGCGAGGCGGGCACGGAACGATCGGCGCCCTCTCTCTGCCGGCGGCGAGCCATCGCCGCTGCTCCACCGGCAGCGCCTCACTCCCTTTTTCCAGGGTCGCCATCCCTGGGGTTGTCTGGGGAATAATACCCTCGTCGTTTTCGTCGTCCAACAACGTCCTGGTAGGTTGTCTGTGTCGCGTAAGCATTACCTAACTTGGCCTATCTCACTAAAAACGTTTGGCCACTTCTGACGCCAGTTGTAGTGGGTTCAACTGAATCGCACTCTTAGACTTGGAGGCAGCGCATTTTTATTTAATTCTAACACAACGGGGTAACTTCCGTGGGTGTGATGAAGAACTTTGTCAAAGCCAAGGACAAAACACAAGCAGCTTTAAAGTACCTCCGTGGAAAATTTCCAAGGTTAAGTGAAGCTTAGATAAAGGAAGATGTCTTTGTTGGTCTTCAGATTCGTGAACTTCTTCGCCAAGGAAAAGACGGCATGGAAAGCCTTCCAGTTAGTGGCAACAAATTTTCTCAGAAATAATAAGGGAGTTGGTGGAAAACCTCCTC
The DNA here is from genome assembly GCF_965212315.1 of Lampetra planeri. Taxonomy (NCBI): domain Eukaryota; kingdom Metazoa; phylum Chordata; class Hyperoartia; order Petromyzontiformes; family Petromyzontidae; genus Lampetra; species Lampetra planeri. The sequence continues at coordinate 20,939,030 of NC_136110.1, forward strand.
AAGGCATACAAAAGCCTTGGTTGCAACATGTCACTGAAGACACATTATTTTCACTCTCATCTAGATTTTTTCCCACCAAACTGCGGAGCAGTGAGCGACGAGCATGGCGAGCGATGTCATCGGAGAAACGCTCTCAGGGCAAATGGAGCCCATCAATGCTTGCAGACTATTGCTGGACAGTGACAAGACATGCTCCATTTAATAAATACAAGAAACAAGCCAAAAAGCGCCGAGTAGACACTGAATAAAAACTAAACTATGCACTTTAAAAACATAATAGTTTTTTGCCTTTTATTTCATAATACATTTTATTTATATAACCCTTTTGTTGATTTTTAAAGTGTTAAATGAACAGGACAGGCAATGTGTTATCATGTAAAGCAACCATAAACACATGCAAAGACCTAGGTTTACAGTTTATGAGTAAAACTCTATGTACACAATATACAAAGACGTAAATGTTAAAACTTAAATATCTTGGGAACAGTAGCCAATCAGTTGTTGTAATGGCCATATTTGAATTCAGCACATCAAAATCCATAATAAACAGCACATTTAATTTCTGAAGCAGACGACGTCTAAAACATTGTCGACCAGTGCAATCGGTGACGTTTCGCTACTTCAGAGCACAGAGACGTTGTCGATTTCACGCATTTTCCTTTGAGGGCAGCGTTAACGATGAATGTGTTGAGTTTTTTAAATAGATTAAACGTCCGGTAGAATTTCTGTTCCAGACACTTTATGCACAAGTTGGTAATTTACATAAAAACAAAGCGTCATAAGCCATTCATAAAAAAAAACAGATTTTTTTTATGGCATGGTACCTTATTCCATAAGAGTCCACCTTGTAGAGAATGTGCTAGAAAATGGATCACGAGCCACGAAAGACCACTCTGACATCTTTCCACGGTTAAATATCCAGAGGGGGGAAACGCTTCCTTACCTTGACTAAGCAACGAGTAACATTTTATGCTTCATGACGAAAACGTCGAGAGAGAGAGAGAAGGTTGAGCCTGAGCAGAGGGAGAAGCGCTCACGTCAGGTGAAGTCGGTACGGCCCATGGTGCCGCGACACCGTGTGGCCTTGAGACCGTGAGTGTCTCTCTCTCTTTCGCGCGCGTGACACGGACGGTGATCCAATTTGGATTAGTGTGGCTCTTCGAGTTCGCACACCCCCAAGCATCACAGCAGCTGGCAACGCTGCCAGCGCCCAGCAACAATAACACCACCAGCACCCAGCAAAAATAACACCGCCAGCACCCAACAATGATAACACCGCCAGCACCCAGCACGACCAACAGCCAGCGCCACCAACAGTCAGTGCACCCAGTGCCACAACAGCTGGCAACACCAGCACCCAGCAACAATAACACAACCAACACAAACAACAACCAGCACTACCGGCAGCAAGCCACGACAACAAACAAACCTCCCATTTAACTTAATTTTGCCCTTTATTTCACAAAATTCCAGCTCTAAGAATGAAAAATATTAGTTTGAAACACACTGCACCCTATTGTGTGGACCAGAGGTCATTTGAAAAAAAAATCTCAAAGGTAGCTCTGTGAAATCCGCTTCTGCGGACCGTTGCCTAACAAGGAGGTGCTGCACTGCTCTTCGAGAGATCTGAACGGATTGTTTGCCTCGCGGATGACGCGACCATGGGAGGTGCAATCGGGGTCAAGCCAGGGAAACAGATTCGATTGTTTTAGTGACTCCTTCATGTCATGATGCGAGTGTTGAATAATAATAGCCAGGGTACAGTGCACGAAGGTTTGCGAGATGGGTAGCCGCTCCGTTATTTGCGGACCGTGTTGCTCTGCTCATTTGTTTGAGTATTTACTGACCGCTTTCCCAGGAACACCAAGGCACAAGCCTCAAGCCTGACAGATCAGTTGTCGGTGAAAATAATTTGCATATAAAAGGAAGCTGTTCCACGGTGAGAGATGGGGAAAAACTGCAGATAATGGGAAGAATAAAACTCATGGGTATTGGGGTCACAGAGAAGAGGAGTTCTACTCTACATGTTTAACGGAGCTTTCAAGACTTATGATAATGGTGCCGTAATTGTCTTGAACATACGTATCGTCATCTGGAACAAAAAAATCCTGAAAGCGGCAACATTTACAAACACTGCCTGAACTCCGGTCATCCTCACAGAGGCTTTAAGCTGGCCATCAAACAAAGATGGTCACTGCATCACATGCTTCCAGACGCACTTCTGCTGCCATCTGGAACGCTCTTCCTTCAAACATTGGGAAGCTACTGGAACTGTGGATTTTTAAATCATCTGTATTAAAAACTAGTTTGTTATCCTTCCCCCACACCTCCGATGAGCACGATTGGCTATGCACGGTACGTAGCCAAACAATTCATGTGGCACAATCGGGTAGCTGCTGCTGCTGCTGCCACGTCCATCGCCAGTGCATGTCCAATGGCTTAATTTTATGCCACAAACATCTCAATCCAACAAACGACTTTCCAGCTTCACTTTCAATGTCAGCAAACTGTGGCAGGCAATCGCAGTGAGCATGCATTTCCGCAGCTTTGGACCCATATGAGCGAAGCTGTGCAAACTCGCATGGGGATCGCAAACAGTCATTATTTGTCCATGTGAAGATATTGGTCCCACTCGCGGAACGATATTACACACATGCGATTCCATGCATGTATTGGGCCTGATAATTGATTTTCAAAGACAACTTATCAATGTACATTTTTTTAAACTGTTTCCCAGGTAAAGCCCACTGGGCTATGAGCTCTTTTTTCAGAGGCGACCTGGCCCCACATGATAGCTCATCAAAGCGACTTATTAGATGGGGGAATTCATCGTGACCAAATATTCTAAACACGCGTTGATGAACGTGGAGGGCAAAACCGGAGGACCTGGAGAAATTCCCACGTGACCACTGGGAAAGAGAACACACGAACTCCAAATATACAACAGGCATAATCAGCATCAGGATAGAACCCACTACCTCCTGCATACAAGGTGAGGGAGATAACATCTCTCTGCCACGGCTATATGCCTATCCAGCAGCATAGCGTATTTGGCATGGGCCCTGGTGTAATGATTGAAATGGGTACCTCCTCTGTCCAATTCTTCCCATGTTGATAGCCTGGCACCTTGGTCCCTCCTTTCCATGAACCCCAGTGCAGGTGCACCGCCTGCACACTCAATCACAACACCACTTCGCACTCGATAGCCTATCGCCTACCCACCCGACCACTACTTCACTATCTATCCACCTACCCATTCAGCTCAGCCATTATGCCGCCACCAAGGCACGAGCTGTGATATCCGTTCCGAACCTGATCGTGGAACCACAGCACCGCAATCAAACCTCTAACCCCATTACCCTGATTGGGTGCCGGATTGCGGGAGACGAGATAGGGATCCAAAGATAGCCTCTTTTCCACAGCCCACATTAGGCGCATTGCACCGTGGGTAATCTGGATGAGCAGGCCTCAGATGGGATTAACCGCCGGATCAAAAAATACACCGCGGTGTCCTGAATCGTCTCGCTGACCAATGCCGCACGACGTTGCTCCACACGCAACGGCGGCCGGCGTCGATGGCTGACTTGGTGATGCGTAACGGACGCTGGGCACTAGCCGTAGCTTCCGCCGGCACGGTTGATGGAGATTCCGCTTCTCTCCTTTTTCTAGCTGGCCCACGGCAAGACGGCAGCAATGACGGGGGCCCACTGGCCAATGGACGAGTGAGTTGCCACATAAAGCTGCGTTGCGTCATGCCAGGGTACACATGTCAACAGAGACAAAATAAACAAGCGCATACTAGTACTGTACTGCAAAACACCCCGCCACCACATTAAAAGTACATGTACAGCCCCTCTCGTCAACCCACTGCTGGATGAGGGCCTGTTCGCGCTTTGCGGGATGTGAAGGTGGGGAGAATAGTAGACATGGAAGTATATTCGTATATGTACGGTACAACAGTGCATTTTGCTGCACTGCCATCTAATATATATTTATGCGATATAACCCAAAAAAAACTATTATGTTTATTGGTTCAGATAGCCTACATGTTAAACTGCCCGCTAATGCCCACTACATGGCTCCTCATCCCCTATGCCAACCTGTTTGTATACGTGGGGGTCACTAGTCACGCACCCAAGCAACCCTGCTGAGTGTTTCCCAGATCTGATAAGGTCTCGAGCAATTTGGGTGATTCTGCAAAAGGTCGAGGACCGTTTGAAGTTTAGCTCAAGGATGCTCGGAATTTCATACAGCAGGATAGGGTAAGCAAGGGGGAATAAATAACGTGGCAGGAGAGTGTTGTAGGTGTCATCCACAAGAGAAGGTTCCAGTGGGTGGGACGCAGGCGCAGGATGGAGGAGGGCAGGTAACCGAGACGGCGCATCAGAGTGGCAATGAGGGTCAAGCAGAGGAAGTTGAAGGTCAAATGTCAACTTTACAAGAGCTAGGGGACTCAGCAGGAGGCACGAAGTGACGGTGACATGTGGCGGCATCAGTGGAATTGTTTGAGAGAACTCCTAACCTTGACGACGGACGACAACAAGCAGGCGTTGCACGTCCGTACGGAAATTGCGTTACCACCATCGTCGACAACAAACGCCGGATTGAAGCACTCTCAGGCTGCGTCAACGGCAGCCCCCGAAAATGCACGCGCCGTGGTGCCGGACTGCCTTATGTGTTTAGTTTGTTGTCCTCCCCCCCCCCCACACACCTTCCGATTAGCACGGTTGGCTACGTGCGGGTGTGCGAAAGACGGTCTCGTCTGATTACCCACACCGTGCGCTCGATTCGTATTTGATTTAATCCCGGCTGGGTCAACACGCTACGTCACCGTTTGCGCTGCTTCGCTCTCGTGAGCGGCGGGCGAGAGGCAAGGGGGCGCCGAGAGGCCACGACGCCGCCGCCACCGCTTTGTTTGTCCTGCCCCACGCGGCGAGAAAAGCTCGGCGTGCCAACTCAAAGCGCGTTGTGAAGCGCCGTCTAAAGAGGAGCCTAGCGCATGCCACGGCAGCGGCCACTGCCAGGGATTAACTCATTAACTCAGTGTTCTTCACTCATTTTCAGAGGGGGCGGCCACGTTCGCCGAAAAGACATCTTCAATGTGAGGGCCGCAACACATTTTAAACCATTGGTGGTTTTGACAGCACAATGATGATGAGGTGATGGGGGGTGGGTGGTGATTTCACTATTTGCGTATTGTCGGGGAGGGGGCACACGTCAGGGGCCGCACTAAAGGCCACCAGGGGCCGCCAGTGGCCTGCGGGGCCTTGCAATGAAGGACACTGGATTAACTTCAGTCGCGTTTGTGCCGAATCCCGTCTGCCGCATCCATTACAAATGTAATTGCGTCATTCAGCTGAAAAAACAACTACAAAGAAACTGGGATTGGCCAAACTTCCCAATGCTGAAAAATGCAAGCGAATTACTCAGTTGGGATTACGTATTGTGACATCGCTCACTGCTGCAAAACTATGACAGGACCCTCCTGAAAGAGGGCTTGAGACCCGGCGAGGCTCTCCTCGTTAAAAAAGACACGCAGAATAATTGGAGAAGCGGGCCTGCCCCCCGTCTCTCTACCCACTGCTTTTCTACAACCGTTTTAGTTCACGTCGACGGTTCGAACACGCAACATAATGTAACGGGCCCACGCATTGCCTCAATACAAAATAATTTTTTTAAAAACGTAACACAGAGACTCACCTCTAATACCGGACCGATACGTGTATTGTTGGAATAAATACCATACATTGAAAATGTGAATGAATAAAACGTGAGAAAAAACACGCAAAAACAACTGTAAAAAATCAATGTGAAGCGCCGTCAATTATATTGCACAAATCAATGATATTGCACAATGAATTGCAATTACTGTGTAATTGTAATTTAATCTAACAATGCTGCTATGTGTGTGTAATTAAAATAGGGCCCAGGTCTGACTCCAATGCACCTCTCGCTATGACTCTGGCTAAGAGTCGTGGTGTGCCACCTTTCAGTCGAGAAAGCAACCTGGAAAATATTCAGTGACAAATTAAGCCCTGGCCACACAGGTGGATGGGGCACCTCAGATTTGGACAATGATAATCACCACTCCGCCAAATCCTCGGAACACCGGGACACAAACCGTGTGTACTTGAGGCAGGACGTGTGTTTCTGTGCTGCACTGCAGTGGACAGGATTGTAGCAGACTGAGCGGAATGGCAACACAAATATTAAACACAATTATTATGAAAATAATATTGTCACGTATTTAATGCATGAATGCCTCCGCTGACTGTTGAGATTCTGATTCAGGAAGTGTTGTTACTTATTTAATTGTTTGGAGAAACAAACGATTGTATGAACCCTCCTCGTAAAATCTCGGAGTTTGCTGGGTTTGGGAGTTGGGGAGCTTCACTGAGTCTCAAGAGGCTTCAGATTCGGTGAGTTTTCAAGGACTGGACATTAGAACCAATTTTTTTTATAAAAAGCCATCATTACAATAGTTTGAGAAAAGTAAAATTTTCCCAAGCCACGTGACCAGCTTTGCCGATCATGTGACCACAGCTTAGAAGCACGCGTTTAGATTATTTGGCTGCGGTAAACTTCCACGCAATAAGCCACTTAGTTGAGCTGTTGTTTGTGGCCAGGTCGCTTCTCAAAAATAAATAATAGCTCAGTGGCCCTTACCTGGTAAAATAAAAATAGGATTTTTTTTGTATATTTACGTATTTTATTGACTTTCTTACCTTTCCTATACTTTGCACTCCTATCCTTTTTTAATTATTATTTGTTGTTGTAACCTTTTGACCCACCCCTCCTGGACATCTATGAAAAAATAAGAGCTTCATAACTCATCAGATTTTTCCACACTAAATAAAGAGTTCTGATTCTGGGAGAGCGCAGGCATTTACACAGGTGCGACCCCTTCACCCTGCGTCTTCCAGGAAACTCGAGTGGTCAACATTCTGTTCACACACACCCCTTCCCTATCGGATCAACAACTCTGCTCGCCGACTTCTAATGTCCTGCTGCCCGACATCTTCCGTTGTCAAGGGACGCCTCGTGCACGCCTGCACGCCGTTCTGCGCGTCTGAGGCTGACGCATGCTGCCCCGTTCGCAATGGACGATGCGTGGGCCAAAAGTAAAGTAAAAAATAATACCCCCCACAGTCTTGTCTGCGAGATGTCAAACTCAAAATTGTAGATTACGTCGACAAATCACATCTTTGGCATAAGGCCTCTTCCACCGCCAGTCACTCACAATATCACACGAGATGTTACATTCCTGTAAATACACGTGTATTTACAGAAATGTAATATATTTAGTTGGAAAGGACGTAACTTGCTTATCCGAGTGGGCAGCATTGAGTTAATAACTGACGTGCACAACAAATGCCGATAAATCAACAGTAAAACAGTGGCATAAACCTTTCATGGGTTCACCTTGCCGCTATTGACCTACAACCAGCGGGAAGATTCCGACAATTCTAGAGATTTCCGCAACAGTAAATAAACTTCCTACTCGCCACCGTCTACTGCTAAGCAACATTTCAAGACTGAAGCCAAAAACGTCAGAGGAGGCAGCCGTGACACGGCGAACTTCGCGAGCACCGGTCACGCAGCTCGTCTCGCCGGGTTATTCGCCTACGTACCTCACGTAAGAATGTCAAATAATCCACGGGCATCAATCGACAGCGGCCGCTGCTTGCTGGCCTCCACGCAAGCGGCCCAACAGCGTCCACAGTCCAACCTCCCAGATCTCGCCCGACGCCAACGTCCCCGATGGGACACTTCGCCCGTGCTCCCGGCTCCACCTGGACTCAGAACGACACCGGCAACGCTTCTGCTGTCCCCGGCGCCAGGTGGTGCATATTTTTCCCCTGCTCCTGCCCCGGCCGAATCGGACCCCGCGTGTTGTGCGAGAGCGGTCGTTTTGAAACTCTGAAACGAACCGGCCCCCCCGTTTTTGGGAAGCGCTTCTTGGGGTGTTTTTTTTGTGTTCTGGGCTGGCGCCGTGGATGGGCCCTGTGGCGGCGGATAGCGACCGTTGCTAGGCCGGCAAATATCTGTTTGGGTCTAACTCCAAACAAGTCGCCGAGATACGCGCGAGGCAGACCCCCCCCCCCCACCACCTCTGCTCCCACTCAACCCTCTCCAGCTCGCTGCCGCGGGGGCCCAAGCACCCAGCCCAGCACTGCAAACATTCGGACGCCCTAGACAAACAGGGCCAGCAACCCAGCAGCACCATCCGTTCCACCTCCCCCCCGCCAAATCCCCCACCCCACGCCGGGCGCCCTCACCTTGCAAACTGTCTCCTTACAGGATTTGGCTGTAAAACAACAACCGCCGCGTGCCCCCCTTGCAAGGGTCCCAACTTGCACGCCGCTCTCAGGTGAAGTGTTTTCGCATTTTCGATTCACAGCCGAAGCGGGGCCGCTTCAATGCAATCGTCCAGCTGTTGGTTTCAAAGCGAGGTTTTGTTTGGGGAATTTCACGCCCCCCATCTCCCTCCTCCCCGCCACCTTCCCCTTCCTCTTAAGGCCCAGCGGTCAAAATATGCCAGCGAGGGGTGGCCCACAGTTGGGACGTGCGTGGCCAAAGGCGCCCAAGCGTTGCTTAGGCGCCACTCGTTTTGGCGACGCTAGAGACCGCGCTATCTGAACCCCGTTCAGATATGCCCGCCCCCGTCGGCCGTTTGGCAACGAAGCTCAAAACGATCGGTGCAAACGGTGACGTTTTATAGAGTTGTTGGGTTTTGTGAGTCGAAGTAATTGCGGCTGTGGGCGGCGTCGCCATGCCCCGATCCTGGCAGCTATGAATTTTCTCGTCGGCTTTGTGCAAGGGTAGGCAGGGAGAAAAGGCCCTCGTTTGAATGCAGCACGCCTGGATAAACCTTTTTACCAACGGCATTATTTTGCACTTTGGTCGCTGCCGCCAGCACAAAAAGCCCCCTGAAAGCGTTCAAGAGGACGCGGCGCAAGCTCCAATGCAATGTCATCCATCTGGGTCTTCAGGTTCACGTCCCTTTATAGGTGACGCGGGGTTAAAGAGGAATTTGACGCACATTTGAATGGAGAAAAAAGCAACTGTTGAACGTAGACGTGACAATTTCTGAGCTGCTGTTTTCAGGCGTAATGCTTTGCCTGTCAATTCTAATCTTGGTAATTAAGGTAATGCATACCGGTTCGTGACACTGATTAGTGCTCGACTCACAGCTTAGAAGGTCGTGAGTAGGTCGATTCAGCAATCTATGTTCAATAAATGAACGACCGCTTTGTGGGAAGTTAACAGTGTACGTGCTATGGAGAAACTGTCTTCCACCATGGGAATGTGGAATTTCCACCATGTGTTCAGGGCCTCGAACAGAGGTGAGTACTGTACAAAGAGACCCACTTTGGCTTTTATTTTATTTCCAGAGATTTAAGACCAATCAATCAGTCAATTTACCAGAGGAAACCCAAACAGTATCAAGACATTTACAGAAGTAAATAACAAAACGTAATTATTAATATTGAATTCAACGTACTGGAGGGCATAACTTCCCATGGTTCTCTGTGCCACGCGTGTGTATTCCCCACCTTGGAGCCCTCTCCACCGTGGACAGGACAGAGCGTGCGTACTCATGGCTCCAGTCCAAGTGGACTTGGGCAGGGCGGCAGAGACAATGACAAAGATCCTCCGTGTAGCTTACATGGGTCTGCTGGGGCAAGTGGTGTTATTATCGAACCCTCATTGAGGACTGGGGTGTGGCCAGAACCACCCACGTCCGCCTTTGTCTCCCCATTATTAATGTCTTACACACCGCACCAGCTACGTGTTTAAGGCTGAGTCCCAGGAACCAGTTCAGTTATTCCCCACGGGAATCGAACTCGAGTTTCGAGCTTTAGTAGCGCAGTGCGCGAACCACTGCGCCACCGCTCCCCGCAGGGGACCTCGGCCGAGAGCAGTGGCGTCCGATGAGCAAGCTCCAGAGTCCGAGTCGGCACCTGGCTGCCCATGGCTACGATTAATCGCGATCCCAGAGTCAACGGTGCAAACCCCGAACAACCCAAAACAAAACATCTCCATGGCACTCGCCCGAACAGCCTGGTTACACGCCCACCGCATTGTTTGCGGACCTCTGGTGAACGGCGGGGGGCACGATGGCACGAGGGGCGAATCGGGAGCGGTCGCTCCGTGGCTCGGCATCGTAAACAACGCGAAGGCACGAGGCACGAGGCGACTCGGGCGGCACGACAAGCGATCGCTGCACTGCAGTGGCCCGCGTGCGATCGGTGGAGTCATGGCGCCAAGCTAGCAAATACTTTAACGAGATGATCAGACGAAGTTGGTGGGAGGATGCAGCGGCGATGCTTTCACGTCCATCCGCGCATAATTAAACGCTCCAGTAATAACAAAGATACAGATTCCCCCATATAGCCTTAAACAGACTGTTCGGGCAAGCGCTGTTAGCGAGCATCTATGAAGGCCGGCACGGCACATGAGGGGGTGGGTGGCCAGCACCACGCCCGGACGCCTTTGTCTCCATAGTGGCGATGTTTACACACTGCACCAGGTACTCATTTGAGGCTGAATCGACCTTGGTGTTGGCCACGAGTGGAATTTGAACTCGTAGCGCAGTGTGCTAACCGCGTACACAGTTTGTACTTATATTCAGTGACTTTCTAAGCTTTCCTATACTTTGCACTCCTATCGTTTTTTTGTATTATTTGCTGTTGTAACTTTCTGACTTGGCCCTACTGGACATCTGTGAAAAAGAGCTTCATAGCTCATCGGATTCTTTCAGTCTGATTCAAATCTGATCAGACACACACACGACCTTTGCTGTAATATACGGGGGCGGGGGGTGGGTTAAGTGCACCTTAAATGCGGATAATACGGAACCCGTGGCTGTAATCCAGTGGAGTGCAGCTGGAGTTGGTGGAGAATGTACTGTACAGTTGCAGGCAGTGCAAGACACCCAGGCATGAGACACTCAGTTGATGTGTGTGGGAAGCGTGACGAGATCAAGGTGTGTACGTGTGCTCCGGCCATCTGATATTAACTCCCTCGCCCGGTATGCAGGCGGTCGTGGGTACGATCCCGACTCTAACGCCTGCTGTATATTTTCAGTTAGAATGCTCTCCACGTGGCGGCGTGGATGTTTCTCCAGGCCCTCCGCTGTTTCCCTCCACATTTAGAAACATGCGTTTTAAGCATTTCACGGCTATAAATTTACACGTGCTAAGCCACTTCGTTGAGCTATCATTTGTGGCTAAGTCGCTTCTAAAAAAGAGCTATATAGCTCAGTGGGCCTTACTTGGTAAAATAACAATTAATTTAAAAGATAATTTAGTTGTGTCTGGCTTCCTCACATGTATGAAATATGCAAAGTGGAATCGACCAAAAAAATCCCAATTCAGAAACCTCCAGAAACAAAAACAAGTATTGGGACTCTGGATAAACATGCACTCAATAGGAACACAACCTCGCGATAAGTTTTTGCAAGATTATTATAAATTTCTCCCTTCTCTCAGATAAAGAGAGAGGAGAAGTGGAAAGACAAACGCGTCTGTGGAAGGAACGTTTGGACGAAAACGGGTTGAGGTTCAACATCAAAAAGACGGAGTATATGGAGTGTGGCCCCCAAACCGACGGCACCATCAGCATTGACGGAGAAGATCTGAAGAAAGTGACGGACTTTAAGTACCTGGGCTCCACCATCAGCTCAGATGGTAGCATCACGACTGATGTGAGGTCACGAGTCAATGCGGCATGGATGAAGTGGAGGCAAGTCACCGGAGTCCTCTGTGATCGGAAAATGCCGGATAGGCTGAAGGGAAAAATTTACAAGACCATCGTCCGACCGGTGGCACTCTATGGATCCGAGTGCTGGCCAGCCACAACTGTACACGAACAAGCTCTCCACACCATGGAGATGAGGATGCTCAGATGGAGCCTCGGACTCACTCGATGGGATCGTGTCATGAACGAAAACGTTCGGAAGCGACTTGGTGTGGCCCCCATTGCGGACAAGATGCTTGAGGCAAGGCTTCGGTGGTACGGCCATGTGATGCGAAGTGAAGAGTCATCAGTGGCCAAGACTGCCATGCGTATTGAGCCAGACGGCCACCGTCCACGCGGACGTCCGAAGAAGCGATGGATGGATCGAATAAAGGAAGACATAAAGACGGTCAACACATCCCCTGAAGATGCCCTGAACCGAGCCAAATGGAGAAGACAATGCCGAAAAGCGGACCCTGCGCCACAGCGGGAACAACGCTAGGAAGAAGATTATAAATTTCTCCCTTGTCAAGCCACAGTTTTTTTGTGAACTGCTTTTTGCGTTTGGTCTGTTGTCCTACCCCGCACCTCCGATTGATGAAGACCTTCCCTCGCTGTGTTGGCCACTAGTCTCACTATATATTCTTTGGGTCTTCCGGTAAAGTCACGTAGAAAGGTTAAAAGAAAATAATAATAAAAACTACGACGTTTCAATCGCAACACAATCGTTCGTCATCAGGAAGAAAAAAAAAGGGGGACAGCTGCTGAAGTAGACTGTTTTAAAGGTTTAAAATGGGTGTAGCCCAAGGGTGGAGCTAGTGGTGCTAAAGTGAGAATTGAGCATGTAAATGTAAGATCGGAGGGCGACCTCCACGACGAGGGCACGGAAGTGTCTATGTTAATGTGAGAGATTAGCATGTTAATGGAAGATCTGAGAGCGGCTTCTACGAGGGCACGGATGTGGCTTTGTTAATGTGAGAGATTAGCATGTTAATAGCAGAACGCAGAGCAGCAACGTCGAGCTGGGTGAGCGAGGTGGCTGTGTTAGTGTGGGAAATTTAGCCTGTTAATGTAAAATCAGAGAGCCGAAAATAACGACTAACATCGGAAAGTGGTAGGATGGGAACATCATAGCCAGTTATGACTTACACTGGTTGATAACGTCCTTCCAGTGATTTCTCAGTTTATACCCATCTTCTCGATTGAAGTTGTGTCTGTGTCTGTATATGTGGATAGCTTCATGAACGAATTTTTGTTGATATCCAGTGGGTTTGCAAAGTACCTCCATCATCGAGAAATCAATTTCGTGTGAGCCATCACCGCATTAAAACAATGATCAGCCACAGCCGAGGTATTGGTCCTACCGTGTTCAGATCTGCCTTATGTTCACGAACACGGCCGGAGACATGTCGCTTAGCTTCCCCAATGTAACTACTGCCGAAGACACAGCTTAGTTTGTATCAGGGATCACATCCTTAACAGATGGGATCAGATCACGAATTTTACGTACTGTGTTAAATCGAACCTGGATCTTGTGTTTGCTCATGATTTTGGAGATATTTTTGGTGACCCCTGTTATGACAAGGTGGTTTTGATTGGGTTCTCAGATGGTTCTTTCCCAACGGTTGGGGTGATAGCTTTACGGATTGTGTAGTCTGAATATCCATTCATCTTGAGACCTTGGTGTAAGCGTTTCAGTTCACTGGCTAGGTGATGGTCAGAAATACATTGAGCTCTATGGTTTAGAGTTTTGATGAGGGAATTCTTCTGGGCAGGATGGTGGTGGGAGTCAGGTTTTAGATATGCATCCGTATAGGTGGCATTCCTGGAGACAGAGTGTCCCATTGAGCCATCTGGTCTCCTTTTGATTAAAACATCCAAGAAAGGTAGCTTGCCATCCTTTTCCACCTCAATGGTGAATTTGATGGCTGGGTGTATGGAATTGATGTGGTTGAGGAATTGGTTCAGAGCTGGTCGGCCATGTGGCCAGATGACGAACGTGTAATCTACGAACTTCTTCCACAAGGACGATGTAGAGTGGATGTCTGGATGGCATCTGTCTCAAATTTTTCCATAAAAACATTGGCTACAACTGGCCGTCTCTGGCCGCGGTTTCGCTTTGCTCACCCTCTTTTTGTGGACCCATCTACTCCTCGACACATTCCCCGTGTACATATGTATTTCCAAAATGCCCCATGACACATCCACTGCTGGGTGAAGGCCTCCCTCCCTAAGTTGTCCCCAGCTCGGCCCTGCGGATGTAACAATACATCTAGCCCCAGCACACGAGCTCATGTCATTGCTCCCATCTCTGCATCGGAGGCGTGTTTTAACCGCCTCACATTTACTCGATGGCACAGCGCACTTGCAAATGCCGATTCCAGTAGAGTATTCACGAATGCACACTAACACGGAAACGGCAGGGTTATAAATACTCAGGTTGTTTAAAAGTGGCGCTTATTCGGAGTAAACGAAGTACGTACACGACTGCTGCATCACCCAATACAGGCAACCGAGCATACGCGCGTTGAACTTCCTTCGCACCGTACGTAGCCAACCGCGCTAAATCGAAGGTGCGTGCGGTGTGCCAAATGTTTATTTTTCCTCTGCAGCCTCTGAACGCGCACACACTCTCTCTCTCTGAAAAATCATCCACATGTACGCTCCCACTCCTACCCCCCCCCAGAGACACAATTGTTCACCACGAAAATGGAACCCTAAACACCGCACGCGTACAATGGTGAACTTGGCAGCTCGGGTCACGGCAGGCTGCACCCTAAGACGCGAGTGTTTTCGTTACCCACTCGCCGTTGGAAATTAAATACAGCGTGTGTACGCACGGGCCAGTTCGGGTTTGTTTACGATACTTATCACCGGAGAGTGCCCGTGCGACTCCGCTAGCCTGGCGGCCACAAACTGCCCCCTGAATCTGAAGATTTATGAACACCGGAGGAATCCAATGAGCTATAAAGCTCTTTTTGTTCACAGATGTTCAGGGGGTGGTGAGTGGGGGTGTCAAGAACGGTTCGACGATTCCTCGGCACGACGCCACGCGCCGTCCGTCACGTGGACGTGAACACGGCCTGGGGTCTCTGACAGAACACCCATCAAGCGGAGGATTGACAAAAAGTTGCCGCACTTGCACATCATGCGCTGTTGTAGGGGGAGCATTGTGAGTAACAAATAAATAGGTTTGTCTCGCTGTATGGTCAGGAGAGGAAACATATAAATGAGGAGCTTCAGACAAAGGCAATGAATGTGATGATGGCCTAACCACCTCCTCTAATAGGAGTTTGCCAACAGCATTTGTCAACAATCTATTCGGCTTTCGGTGCTTGTTTACCCAGTAAGGCATCACGAGTCTCAATAGTTTTTTTTTCAGGAGGGTCCTTCCTAGTTGTTTGCAGTAGGGGGCGATGCTGCTGCTGTGTGTACACCCAACTGAGTCATTTCCAGGTAATTTTTCAGCATTCGCATATTTGGCCAATACTAGTTACATAATACTGTACGGTGGGTTTTTTTGCAATGGGAGGAAACTGGACAGCCCAAAGGAAAGCCATGCGGAACAGGGGGAGAACACACAAACTCTGTACTTGAGTTCCTTGCTGTGAGTCACGTGTGTTATCACTGCGCCAGGGAATCTGTCTTTTACAACTTTTAATATCATAGTCGCCAATAGCACGCAACTCAGATGTCCGCACAGGTTAAGGGATCGCTTGATTGTTTGTCTCTGCCTTGTTCAGCATTGTCTGCTCTGACTAGTTTGGCCGATTCACAAGCCCTTCTTAGTACGCACCCGAGTGATGTTATGAACACATTTGACTAACACAGGAGGGTATATACTTGAATCAATTCCCAATGAGAATTCCACTTTTCAGCATTGATAAAATTTCTTTCATCATAAATTCCAAGGTAAATTCCGGAGTCACCTGGCTTTCTAAGGTCAATGCTCCAATTGAGCAGTCAGGCTCCGAGCCGCTGGCATTCCGAGCAGGATTAGAAGGCGATGCTTGGACAGTACACAATGGCCAGTGTGGCAGCGTAATCCTGAGACATTTTTGAACTCTGGAGTTCAGAGAGCGATCGTCGGTGTTTGCGAGAGCAGGCAGGGAGGCAGGAGCTCAGCGGTGAGGCTGATGCAACGCTGCAGATTACAGATAGCAAAAACAAGTCGGCCTCCCTTCAACCGATTCCAATGCTGTGTAAATTAGGAGAAACTAATCAAATATATACAAGTGCATGCAGACTGAAAACAAATAAGTGTATACATTACAAATAATATTAATACACACAAAAGGGGATTTATCGACAGAAAAAGGTGCGATCGTGACCGTAATATAGGTCCTCCCATCATACTTTGCATGTCCCCTAATATCATGACACCACATCGTGTATAACGCACACAGCCCCTTGTTTTATACCGACAACCCAACAGAGGCGAATGTTGACTCTTTTGGTGATGCAGAATGGGGACGTCACGATAACCGCGTTCCATCCCATGGGACGCGGTTCTCCGATCTCGCGTCCCATCCCATGGGATGGGCGCGCGAGGCAACAGCTTCACTTAATGTACAAATGGCAATAGTTCCAATTCAAGCTGGAAATTTGAGTTCCAAGTCCAGCTTTAGTGGTACTCTGTCACATTCACAATCTGTAATACACAAGTAATGAGCTACACTGCAGCGGTGGCCAACTGGCGTCTCCTGAACCACACGCGGCTCTTTAATCCACCACGTGCGGCTTTATTGAAGGGGCATAACCTAGAACGTACTATCACAGTAGCAAAAAATAAACAATGTCTCCCGTGCTGTACCGAAAACTGTCAATATATACACTTGGATGTTTGCAGACTTCACGTGTACTTTTTGGTTCTTAGTCTGTTACAGGCCACCCCTGAGCTACAGGCATTATTTTAATGGTAAAAGAATACATTAATTCATCCCTTTCACCGTTCCAATTAAGTAAATTCTTATTTCAGCTTGAAGCCACCACTGACTTCATGTTTTTGACTGACACACAAAGGCCCACCCATATGAACAGAGGTTGCTAAAATTTAGATTTTTCATCATATTATCCACAACACACAACTCCTGTCAGTTTAATTTGTGTCGATCTTAGGTCTGACCTTCAAACCATTGGACGAACTTCAGGAATGGCCCTCGAGTTCAACACATAGGCTCGAACCAACCAATGAACCCACAGACCAACGAACCAAAACCAAAGTGGTTGCGATGTTCCTCTTATGTTTCAGTTGGAATGACTCGTACGTCACTCAGCCGTGATGTTCGGTAGGGATCCTTCCTGCAGAGCCTGAGTTCAAATCGCAGCCATGGGTGACACAAACCCATCACCATCACCCATCTGCAGGTGGTAAACCACTCGTTCGGAATTTCACAGTTATAGTCCTCTGGAGTGACTAGTTCCCGCCAGAGGATTGTAGAATTTCCACTGATGTCTCTGGACCAGCAGGACGGTTAAGCGCCGCTCAACGCTCATTTGAGCGCTGAGAACTCTTGACGATTCAGAACACGGAGATGAGAGCAGTCGCATAACGAGCGTGGGACAGCTTTGCTCCCCCCCACCCCTGCTGGCCAAAGCTACGAGTTGGGGCCCCCCTGACAACCACCAGAAGATATGGTTTCAACAACAGTGTAATAGAACAACAAAACGTTCCACCTTTTATTTTATTTTAACGAGAGCAGTAACGTTTGGCTTCCGCAAATTGCGTACCGCACGTGTGTTTCTATGTTGTTGTCATGGCAGTGTAACCAGATAGACAAGCAGAACCATTCTTCCGGGTTGGCGCGACATAGGGCTTGAGCACTATGATGTGATAAGGCAAGAGGGAGCCGCGACATGTAATAGCCGAGGTGCGACCGTGCGAGACAAATCAAATATTGGGGCCCCACCTGGCGATTGCCGCACCCCCTGAGATGATGATGTCGTTACTACACCACTGACTCAGACGCGGACCATCCCTTTGGCTGCCACTGCCATTATCATCGTTCCATCATCCCTTTTAGCCACGTGTCATGCCCAAGCCCACTCAATTTCATTGACAGTTCTAATAATGCCATTAACCCCGGGTGTGTTCTCTAATCCGTGCGTTTTCTCTGTTTATCTCCGTGTGGTCGTGGGTAACACGACACGAGCAACAGTGGATGGACCGTGGCTGCTGCTGCTGCTTACGATTACTCTGAAAGGTGGTGATGTTATCCGACTTGCGGGCCGCTGTGTGGGTGAGTGGCAGACAGAGGTGAATATCCACTGCGAGTGGCTGTGAACCTCCACGACCCAGAGGTGTGGACTCGAGTCATGTGACTTGGACTCGAGTCAGACTCGAGTCATGAATTTGATGACTTGCGACTCGACTTGGACTTGCATAACAATGACTTTGTCCCACCTATGAGATGTGGACTCGAGTCATGTGACTTGGACTCGAGTCAGACTCGAGTCATGAATTTGATGACTTGCGACTCGACTTGGACTTGCATAACAATGACTTTGTCCCACCTCTGCCACGACCCTAACGCGACTCGGGATTAAAACAGACCGCCGTGCTAATTACACATGGGATTATTACTGTGCGCTGACAACTCACACCGAGCGGCCGCAAAGCACTTTACGGTGGAACACGCGTGGTTTAAATGGGGAGAGCGGTGGTGCTTTGGTCGGCGCATTGCGCTATGCACCCGGTCAGAGGCGTAGCTAGGATATTTTGCGCCCGGGGACGAACTATAAAATTGGCGCCCCCCCCCCCCCCCCGTTTATTCACATTTTCCTATTACATCGAATAAGGAATAACAATTTAAATGTTAATGAAACATTGTATTTAAAGAAGCAAATTTATAGAAATTATATTACATGGCTCACTCAGTCACTGTCGTAGACTGGTTGACATAGTCTACAAAAAAATAATTTTTCTTGATTTCACTGTCGCAAACTGGTCAATCACGTAATCAAAATCTGTTTTTTCCAATGTTTCTCTTTCAACGCTAAGAAGAGCAAGATCGCTGAGACGATCTTGTCCCATTGAAGCACGAAAATACGACAAAATAAGTTTCAATTTGCTGAACGACCGCTCACAGCTTGCAATTGAAACTGCTATTGTTATTAAAATTTGCAGTGAAATTCGCAAATTCGGAAATATGTCGTCTCCATAAAACACAATAAAACCAAGAAGATCCAAAGGAGTTTCTGGTAAAACTTAATTCCGGTTACTGAGCAGCATTTTGCAATCTCCAATTTCTGTGAAAAGTTCGTGGCCATTGATGTCGGTGTCATAGAAATTTCCAAAATCTGTGCAATTTCGACGAATTGCATCGACATCTGTGTTGGATAGAAGAGTTTTGACGTCCAGCAGAAATCCCAATTTTGTGTTCAGGTCTTTTAGTCGTAAAAATTGTGTTGACATCTCCTGTTGAAGTCGATAAAATACGCTCTTCATAACACGCACAATTTCTTCTTCTACTGAAAGTCCTGCATCTCTTGCCAGTTCTCCTGGCATCTTCCGACGTCGCCTAATTCTTCTGTCCACATCGATCCCCCAGGCTGTGCATCTTGTTTTGGCGTTTTCTACAGAACTTGGCTCAAATCATCACGAAGCTTGACAAATTCATGCTCCAAAGATTCAAGATCAGCTGCTGCTTCCTTGAAATTCATAGTAGGATCCTGTAAGCGCTTCTGAACACGATAAATGTTTCCAAGAATGACATTCCAGAAATGTAATAAAACTATGAAGTTAAAATGTAATACGCATGCCTGTAACTGTTCTGCATCACTTCTGGTTTCAGGCGTCATAGTTACGTCCTCCGATAATTTGTCTAGCAGCCCTACTAGTTAATCCAGTCCTTCATAGATAGCTTTAACAGCTTCTGATCGTGCACTCCAGCGTGTTTCAGACTCCCGCTTTACTGTGATGGGCACAGCTTTTTTTTAACTCTTCCCAACGAACGAGAGAAAAACAAATATATACTTTCAACTGTTCCAAAAAATGTGACAAGTGGATCCTGTTTAGCTGAGTGTACTCCTGCTAAGTTTAAGCTGTGGTTGTCACAGTTGACAAACAATGCTCTGTGATTTTTGTCACATATTCGTTGTTGAAGGCCGGATATATGCCCAGTCATCACAGCAGCATTGTCATAACATTGTGCCCGACAGTCAGCTAGAGGTATGTTGTCAGATTTCAGTCTCTCGACGATGACTCTTTCTAGGCTTGCTGCATCTTTTGCATGTATCTCAATATAACCTAAAACTTATTCTTTGATAGTTACTTTTTTAGTTTGAAAATCCACATCCACAAATCTTATGACCTGAGAAAGCTGTTCCCGATGTCCTAGATCAGGAGTTGAGTCAAGTAAGATACCGTAGTACTTGTTTTTCCTGATATCACTCAACAATTGGTTCTTTACAGTCGACGCAAGTATGTGGATAAATTCATTCTGGTGACAAATAAGAAACTGATCCCGGATTTTCTCCTGCGTGCTGTACGTGTTTTGCTAACAATGGGTCATACTGAGCAACGAGTTTGATCAGCGCGAGAAAGTTTCCAACATTTTTATCCTCATCCGCATTCAAATTTTCCTCATGGCCACGTAGTGCCAAATTGTGAAACCAGAAACTTAATACAGGTGAGTATTCTTTGCAATATATCTCGCCAACGTTGTTTTTCCAAATGAATCTGAGCTTGAACCACTGCGTCAATTCCAGTACCATCAATTATCCTTCGTTCGGCTTCTTTCCATGTAGTAAAAGCTGTGCGGTGGCTAGAATTGTTTTCATGAGAATTTAGTTTTTCAGGCTTTCTCCACTTGTTGAAACCGTTTGTTAACTCAAACGAAGCTCGTGAGTTTGAACTCGATGATGTAAATAATAGACAACAGAAACAGTAAGCAGCTTTATTGATTGGTGAATATAATAGCCACGAACGATTCACTTCCTCTCCTTTCGCTAGTCGGCGTTGAAACCATGCTGATGTAATTGAACGTTCTCTGGATACTGATGATAGATTGTCTCTGTGCTGAAAAGGCAAGGATCCGAGAGTAATCATTTCATTGCGAAGAGGCTGATATTTTCGATAGCTTTGTCGTTTTATCAAATTCTAAGTAGCCAACATCGTGAAACCTTAGTACAGCAGGAACAGCATCATAATTAGTATTTTCAGCTTCTCTATCAGAAGATTCTTCTATCTCATCTTCCCCGTTACTGTCAACAAGTTCATCATCATGTTGAACCTATTCAACGAGGACGCCCTGGTCTTCAGTGTTTTCGGAGTCTTCCTCAGCATAGACAGTAACATCTGTCTGAACCATGTTTTTCTCCGAGTCCTCAATGTCTTCAACCTTCTCGTTTACATGCTCTGAAATAGGTGGTTGATAGCCGCCATCTTCTGATTCTGAAGAGTTGGGAGTTTGCAGCTTAAGCTTCTTTCTTCTTGGCTTTCTTTAAAAAGCTAGCCAGTAATGTACTTGACTTTTTTGATGCCATTTCAGCTTTATTTCTTTTACGACATTGAGCTCCAATTCGTTTTCTTCCTGACATGGCTGACAAAAACTATAAATATATTATTATATCACGGAGTACACTGAAGTGGAAAAAATATGTGTAGGCCTAGACAATAACATAGTGGTACTGGCATAGTGCTACTACAATAACTAATAATTATAATAGTTAGGCTATACATGCAGATTAAAAGTACATAATTTATACGCTTAAAGGCAGATTATGCTGCAGATATTAAAAAATATCGATATAATAAATTGTATTCTATATTAAAAAAATGTTTTTAATTTATTTATCAACAAATATCATAAAACATACCTCTTGTTGTTGAAGTAGGTCGCCGCTTTGGACGCCACCGCCTATAAGCTTATACTGTCAGTCGTACGCGGCCATGTAACAGCATAGACTTACCCGCGGAGGTTGACGCTCGTCCGGTGGCTTGTAGTCGTGGCGCGGTGGTTTAGCTAACACAGTAACACTCTCACTTAGTGTCCGCCAGCGAGCATGGCTCGGCTCTTAGGTCAGTTCAAATATAAGGTACGAGCGACGTACACGTATAAGTGAGCCTTGTAGTAAATGCTGCTAAATGAAGGCCACGCTATGTTGACGTGCGTGGGCTGCTCCGGCTGCTGCAGCCGCCTGGAGCGTGGTGGTGTCACTAATAAGAACTAAAAATAGGCCGTCGTAGTTTCCGCCACCAAAAAACAGGCCAGTGACTAAGGCTGAAAGACTGCGCCTGACTGTTGTTTGGGACGTTTTTCCATGTAAGTTCTTAATAGGCGCGCGTAACCAAAATGTAATTACTTGACATGTAGGCTGTGTGTGGCGGGATATATAAACTTTTAGGTTGAGGTGTAGATTTGTGCAGTAGTTTCAGGCTGCCGCGCCCGCCGCAATAAGTTATAATGTAACGTTGTAAGCCTCATTTTGGCGCCCCTTTACCTTGGCGCCCGGGGACATATGTACCCCCCTGCCCCCCCTAGTTATGCCTCTGCACCCGGTAATTTAATATGATGGCGTGTGATTATGTAATAATGGTCCCGGAATCGTGCTTTAGCAACCCGAATTGACCGGCATGGCAAAGTATTGTCAAACAACCCTCATGGTTTAGAAGTCAACCGCATCGAGCGCTTTCAGATGGGCTTCCTGTGGCCGTCTGGAATGCTCTTCCTTCCGATATTCGGAAGCCACTGGAGCTATGCACTTTTAAATATAGATTAAAATTATATTATTGGATCTTTCGGTAAAGTCACGTAGAAGGGAAATAATAAAATAATAATAAAAATAAACCAATTAAATTATCACGACCTTTCGGCAACAACACAAACAGCCGTTCTCAGGTGAAGAACAGAGCTGTCGGAAAGACAGCGTTCAAATGAACACTGCTAAGCTTGGCAGCGTATTTTAAGATGGGTGGGAGGAGCAGAGCGCCTGGACAAAGGAGTTTACATATCAACAGAGGAATTTAGCATATTGACGCTAAATAACTGCTACTACCATACAATAAACCGTATGGTGTGAAACACGTTCTATATACGTACATACAAGTGCTGATCCCACAAAAATAGCTTATAACGTAAAGCCACCATTAAATAATATTGCAGATACTTGTTTTACTTGATCCAAGCTCACAACACTCTGCTCAGTTCCAACGTTGATTTTTTTTGTACCCATAACTCGAGGAGTGAATTACACGTCACTGTACGTCGAAGCAAACTGTTAAGATCAGCACAGAAGCCTGCCAGCCTCCAACCTTCTAGACAGCCATGACATATCTTCGTGATCCAACAACCTTGTTATACAGGCACACACGCCATACTGAGACCAGGCTACAGTCTACATTATAAACTGCCAGTACACTCACTCCGATTAAGAACCAGGCTACAGTCTACATTATAGACTGCCAGTACACTCACTCCGATTAAGAACCAGGCTACAGTCTACATTAATGTTTTTTTAAATGATTTGTATTCACTTTATTTTTCTATCTACGTGACTTTACCGAAAGAACCAAAGAATATGTGTGAGGGTCGCTAGCCCCCGAGATCCCTCCCTCGGTACCCCTAACGGCCGGGTTAACCTCATTACTCGCCCCCTCGCTGCTAGGCGAACCGCTGCTGCGTTCTTCACTCATGGGGTGAGAGCCGTCGCTCCAGGATTCCCCTCCCCCGCGGGTCCGCGTAGTAGGCATGGTTAATTACGTACGCGCACACCCACACACAGCTCTGCGCGGCACTCACTCAACCCTGACTACTCACGCTAGAATCGCGCACCTGTATTATACCCGTCGTGAACGTGCGCGCACACACACATACAGCTCCACACGCGATACCCACTCTTGCGCCGCTCTGTGCCGCGCTCGCCGCTCACGTTATGATCGCGCACCTGGGGTACGCTGATTACGCACGCCGCGAGCTTACGCATACACAGTACCACACGCGTTCACACTTATAACACGAGATCACACGAGGCCACGATCAGCTATTAATGATTTATTGTCTGCTACGTAGGACTGGTTGTTGAGTCAGTATGAATCGACGAGGCTGCCTACTCTACTAGCCCGGAACCTATTCCCTATTTATCGTTCACGAAACACTTTTACCTCCTTACTCACGGTTTGAGGCACTCGACGTTCCGTGGGTTTTCCTCGATGCTTGCCTCGACACGTCGCACGGACGTCCGGAGGGCAGAGCTGGGGCAGTCCTGGACGTTGGCTTCTCGGAGCAAGACCCGATTTCCCCTTGGCGCTCCCCATTTATCCTGATTCCCGGACCCCTACCCCCTTCCCACGCACCGTGCGCCTTCGCTATGCTAATTAATCCTTTGTCCGCGCGGCGTGAACTCCAAACAATGGCACGCGCCCCCCTCGCCCGGGCCAGGCAGCTCCGCGGTGCCTTTGTTCTGCTAATCAATGAGCGACCTGCACGGCGCAAATTCCAATCAATCCTTTTCTCACGCAGGCCCCCATCATCGAGGTTCATGCGGCGGTGTCCATCACAAAGGCCCGTCGTGGGAAGCTGTGCATGGCTCCTCGCGCGCCTCCCCTCTCCCAATTATTTATACTAATAGCCTTATCCTTTAACTCCCCTAACAATGGTGCCTGCGCGCTCAAGCGTAATTATCCCAACCCTCCATGACTATGCGCAACAGCTCCTGCGGTCCCGCTATTCATGCTGTCCCGTCCCTCCCCTGCTTGCCCCGTCGACCCGTGGGGGTGTGTGTGGGGGGAAAATGCACCTCAACCGCGGTGGCCGAATGCCCCATGCCGCGACCACACCATATTACGGCTGGTCGCAGCGCCGCGGCGCAACGTAGCACGGGGGAGGTCGTCCAATTCCCTGATCGCCGGAAACCGTGAGAGTTAACCCCGATAAGGGTTTCTCGGATAAAAACCGGTCGGCCAGGTGACCTCCCCTCGGAGCTCTATGGGGGGGGGGGAATGCGTGCGGGTGTGTTCGTGTGAGGTGAGGTGAGGGGGACGCGGGGTTGGCTCCGTTGTTTGGTGGTGGCGAAGTCGGGGGTTTGGGCGCCTGCCGAACGGCTTCGTGGCGGCGGCATCACATAGCCCCCCGAGGTGCCAGTCCCCGTCCCGGGTTGACTGGAGCACCTCGCTTGGGCCGCGCCCACGAGGAAACGTTGCGGGGTTCGGGGGATCCGTCCGGACCTGGTGGCTGGCCTCGTGGCGGGTGGTTCCGTCCTCTGTAGCTCCTGCAGCGGTCTCCTCCTCCACTCCAGCGGCTCTCCCCGTCCTCCGGCACCTGTGGGCTGGGGCACAAACTCAGCAGCGGAAGGGTTTAGTGGCCGCCGTCCTCGTCGCCCCCGGCCCCGCCCGGGGCCCCTCGGAGCCCGGGGCTCCGTGGGGCCCATATACTGCGCGAGGCCCCCGGGCACGGGGGGTGGGGGGACCCCGGGGTTTCGGGGTACTTGGACGGCGGGGCTCCCACCCTCGGGGGCTGCTCGCCACGGCTTCAGTCGGCGGATGTTGACCACCATCTCCCGGCCCCTCTCTCCTCCCTGAATCAGCACCGTCCATGGTGAGATCTGCCGTCTCACAATCCAGGGTCCTCGCCAGTAGGTGGTCAGCTTCCCCACCTGTCCGGCACCGACGCGGGGAGTGTACAGCCACACCTCGGAGCCCGCAGTGTAGAAGGGGGGCTCCATACGGGGTCGGGCGCCCTGCTCTTGCCGCTGGTGCGCGGCCTCTCCGTGCGGGTAGGCTCGGCCCCTGGCCCCTCGGAGGGTCTCCAGCAAGTGCTCCACGGGGTGGCTCCCTTCCTCCCGTTGCGGCTGGGGGACACCGAACAGCAGATCTGCGGGCAGGCGAGACTCGCGACCAAACATCATTAGGAACGGGGTCTGTCCTGTAGATGTGTGAACGGCGGTGGTGTAGGCGAACAGGGCGTAGGGGAGGTGTTCGTCCCAGTCCTGTTGATTCGCGGCCGCCATGCGTTTAAGCTTCCCGGCCAGAGTCTGGTTCATCCTCTCTACCATCCCGTTCGCCTGGGGGTGATACGCAGTGGTTCGGTCCTTCTGGATCCCGAACTCTCGGCACAGCGCCTGGAATAGTTCGGCCTCGAATTCACTACCCTGGTCGGTAATGACTCGTTCGGGGATCCCGCACTTAAGTACGTAGTTTTCCACGAAGGCCCGGGCCACTACGAGGGCTGTTTTATCCGGGATAGCCACCGCCACGGGGTAGCGGGTGAAGTACTCCACCGCTACGAGAATATATCGGTTGCCTCGATGGGATCGCGGGAATGGCCCCTGTAGGTCAATCCCGACCAGCTGATTCGTGCGGCTGACGCGGAACGGCCTTAGGGGTACCTGGTATCGTGCCGGTTTCGGCCCGCACTGCTGACAGGCGCGGCAGCCCTGTACCCAGGCCGCCACGTCTTGTGCCAATTTGGGCCAGAGATACTGGCGACGCAGGGTCTCTCGAGTGCGTCGTTCCCCATCGTGGCCCCCGAGTGGGTGGTCATGCACCAGCCGAAGCAGCTGGGGTCGCACCTGGGCAGGAACACAGATGCACCCCGGCTGGCCGGCCTCGGTTAACTCCCGTACCACTCCGTTCTGCACACACAACCGGGCATACAAACCGCTCCAGGGTCCTGGTAGGGCGCTCTTTTCCTCCCGCAGTGCCGCCTCCACTGCCGCCAGATCGGGATCTCGCTGCTGGGTCTGTCTCAGCTGCTCGTCGTTCAGGCCCGGGAAGGCGCAGCCGACGTCCTCCTGGATCCGTCCGATCGGGTCCCGAGCCGCGGGTCCCGCGCTTGCAGTGCGGTCGACGGGATCCTCGGTGCCACCTGTGAGGGCCTCTGTGGCGCACACTGCACTCTCTCTCGCTGGGGGGGGGTCAGTGGCCGCGGCCGCTCGGGGGTCCGTTGCCTGCCGGCAGCGTCCCCCCGTGAAACACGGGCAGGCCTCCTCCGCCCTTGTCTCGGCGTCCACCGTGGGTCGCCTCGACAAGGCGTCCGCGTTTGCATGCGTCCGGCCAGCCCGATACTCGATTTGCAGGTTGTACTCGTGCAACTGCGCCAACCACCGGGCCATCTGCCCCCGCGGCTCCTTGAATGTAAGAAGGAACTGCAGAGCATAATGGTCAGTGCGTACGCGACATTTCCTGCCGTACAAATACGGCCGGAACTGCTTACATGCGAAAATCACGGCGTACAACTCTTGGCGGGTCACGCAATAGTTAAGCTCGGCCCCACTCAAGGTCCGGCTGGCGTACGCGATGACTCGTTCCGTCCCATCCTGTACCTGTGACAACACCGCGCCCAGCCCGCTGCTGCAGGCGTCGGTGTCCAAAATAAAATCGGTGGTAAAATCGGGGAAAGCGAGGGTGGGGGCGTGGGTGAGGTGGTCTTTGAGAGTGGTGAAGGCCGTCTGGCAGGCCCCCGTCCACTGGTAGGGGTGCTTAGGGGAGGTGAGTTGGGTGAGGGGGCGTGCAATCTCGCTGAATCCCTTTACAAATCGACGATAATAGGTGGCGAGCCCCAAAAATGATCTGATCTCCGTCAGATTCCTTGGCCGTGGCCACTCCACTACGGCGCGTACCTTCTCCGGATCGGTGTGCACGCCTGCCTCGCTAACGCGATGCCCGAGGTACCCCACCTCGCGTTGTGCGATGTAACACTTACGTGGCTTGAGCTTGAGATGAGCCGCTCGCAGTCGCTGGAACACCTCTCGTAGCCTGGACCAATGCTCAGACAAAGATCTACTGAACACTATCACATCGTCCAAGTAAATCAGGCACTGTTCCCATTGCAAGCCCCGCATCACCAACTCCATCAGCCGCTGGAACGTCGCAGGCGCATTGGTGAGTCCGAACGGGAGTACTCGAAACTCGAATAGTCCCATCGGGGTGGTGAATGCGGTTTTCGGCCGATCCTCCTCCGCCATCTCCACCTGCCAGTACCCGGACGCGAGATCGAGGGTGGAAAAATATCGCGCTCCGGCGAGGCTGTCGAAGGTGTCATCGATGCGGGGTATGGGGAAGGCATCGCCGAGCGTGACTGCATTTAGTTTACGGTAATCGACGCAGAACCGGGTTGACCCATCCTTTTTCGTTACTAGTACCACTGGGGCTGACCAGGGGCTCGCCGAGGGCTGAATTATGTTATCACGAAGCATGTCCCCAACTGCCTCTTTGATTTGGGCGCGTTCGGGTGCGCCCACTCGGTACGCAGGGAGTTTGATGGGTCGGGCTGCACCGGTGTCAATTTGGTGCTTAACAAGATCGGTCCGATCCACGTCCGAGTCGTGCTCACTGAATACGTCGGCATACTCCCGCAGTAACTCGCGCAGCCAATCGGCCTCTCCCTTAGGTAAATCCGCCCATGGTACATGTAACGCGTCGAGCAGGGGAATGACCTCGGCTCGGGGAGTCGGGCCGACTCGCCAGGCCAGGTCCTGGTCACCCTCAGGACGACTGGGGTCTTCAGCCCAGAGTGCGAACACCGAGTCGTTAGAGTGGCGTGCGTGCAGGGGGTGTACAGTAGCTATCGGGGTGCGCCGCCGCAGTATCGCTGGGGTACTGTGGGGGTTAAACATCCGCATAAACAATCGGCCCCCATCTGCGTTTACCAACGTGGCGGATCCCACAACCCCATACCGTTTTGCCAACTCCGGGTGAGGAGTTAGCATTACCTCCCCTGATGGTCGGAGCGCGGGGTCGGTGGGGGATGTTGCCACCGGCACCAGCATCTCGGTGAGCGGGCCGATGGTGACTGCCGTCGCCAGGATAGCGGCCACAGGTGCGAAGCGGGGGCGCGTCGGTTCTCGTCCCAGGAACGGTATCCGCTCGCCGTTGCTCTCCATGGTGGCGCATCGCTGGCGGGGTTGCACGTTGAGTCCCAACCGTTCTAGGAGGTCGGTACCTGCGATACACTCGTGACACAACGCACTCGACACGTAGAACTCCTGGGTGCACACCTGGCTGCCTATGCGGACCTCTAGGGTGGCTCTCCCTAGCAACCCCATTCCGGCTCCGCTCGCCGTGTGCAGCGCGCGGTCCGGGGCCTGCAGGTGACGCACGTCGACCCCGATCGCGCTGCAGTGCGCTGCGCTCACGAGCGAGGCCACCGTCCCCGTGTCCAGCAGAATTCGGGTACGCACTCCGTTTACCTCCCCTTCCACCAGCGACGTGGCCCCCGTGATCCCCGCCACCAGCTCCCGCAGCCAGTCGTCAGGAGTCACCGTTTCCGTTGGCATTGTTGCTGGAACCTGTGTGGAGATCACTCGCTCGCCATTATTCTCACAGCTTGTTTGTGTCGGGGCTACGTCGATTTGACCCCCCGGTGGTCCCCTCTCTAGGGGGGCCTTAGTGTTTGACCTTAGCTCTTGTCTAGCTCGGGCGACCTGCGGACAGTCCCTCCTGAGATGCCCTCGCCGATCGCACACATAACACGCCCGGGGAGGGGTGGCGGTTCCGTAGCGGGTCCCCTGTCCGCTCCCTCTCCCTCCCCCAGTACGCAGTTGTCCCAAATCGGACTCTAATTGGGACACCCTCCCGGCTAGTCCCCCTACTGTCGAGCGTAGTTCCCCCATCTCAGTCTCAACGGTACACTGTAGCTTAACCATATTTCGGCTCATTTTATCGTCTATTTGGGTTACCCTCTCACCTACTTGGTTTATCATATCTCCCATACCGGCTTGTAACCCAGCTACCCACCCCGGGGTTTTCTCGCTGGGTCTCTGGGGCTCCCTTGCCCGTCCCCTTACTGCGATGGCGATCTCTTCCTCTTCGTTGGAGAGTAGGCTCGCTACGGCGCACTCTCGTCCCCTCCCTCGAGGCTGCGCGCGCTCACCCGAGAGTTTCTCGCATTTGCACGCGCGCTCGACGAGGGTGTTAAAGGAGAGGCGTGTACCGTCGACATTTGGCTGCCACCACGAGGTGTGTGCCAAATATCGCTGGATTTTACCGGCGGCGAGGCCCTCAATTATTTTGGCCTCGTACTCTGGGTACGCGAGCTGGGTCAACATGCGTACATCCTCGGCGTAATCTCGTAAATCTTCGCCGGGTTGGCGGCGGCGTGCCTCTAAGGCCGTCTGCGCATCCTCCTCGTCATAGGCGCCGAAGCGCCGTTCGAGTTCGCACATTACTTTTTCCCACTGATTTTGTGCGCTTGCAGGAAAAGCTTCCACAAAGTCAGCTGCCCGCCCATCTAAATGTAACTCTAACTGCTGCAACGCCTCCTCACCTGACCACCCATTAACTTTTTTAGCCCCTTTGATGCTGCGGGCAAACGATTTCCATGATGGAATTCCTTTGCCCGTAAATGTGCATTTGATTTTAATCTGGGTTGGGGGGCCTCTTTCCCTTGGGGGTGCGGGGGATCGTCCCGTTTCTGACACCAATATGTGAGGGTCGCTAGCCCCCGAGATCCCTCCCTCGGTACCCCTAACGGCCGGGTTAACCTCATTACTCGCCCCCTCGCTGCTAGGCGAACCGCTGCTGCGTTCTTCACTCATGGGGTGAGAGCCGTCGCTCCAGGATTCCCCTCCCCCGCGGGTCCGCGTAGTAGGCATGGTTAATTACGTACGCGCACATCCACACACAGCTCTGCGCGGCACTCACTCAACCCTGACTACTCACGCTAGAATCGCGCACCTGTATTATACCCGTCGTGAACGTGCGCGCACACACACATACAGCTCCACACGCGATACCCACTCTTGCGCGGCTCTGCGCCGCGCTCGCCGCTCACGTTATGATCGCGCACCTGGGGTACGCTGATTACGCACGCCGCGAGCTTACGCATACACAGTACCACACGCGTTCACACTTATAACACGAGATCACACGAGGCCACGATCAGCTATTAATGATTTATTGTCTGCTACGTGGGACTGGTTGTTGAGTCAGTATGAATCGACGAGGCTGCCTACTCTTCTAGCCCGGAACCTATTCCCTATTTATCGTTCACGAAACACTTTTACCTCCTTACTCACGGTTTGAGGCACTCGACGTTCCGTGGGTTTTCCTCGCTGCTTGCCTCGACACGTCGCACGGACGTCCGGAGGGCAGAGCTGGGGCAGTCCTGGACGTTGGCTTCTCGGAGCAAGACCCGATTTCCCCTTGGCGCTCCCGATTTATCCTGATTCCCGGACCCCTACCCCCTTCCCACGCACCGTGCGCCTTCGCTATGCTAATTAATCCTTTGTCCGCGCGGCGTGAACTCCAAACAATGGCACGCGCCCCCCTCGCCCGGGCCAGGCAGCTCCGCGGTGCCTTTGTTCTGCTAATCAATGAGCGACCTGCACGGCGCAAATTCCAATCAATCCTTTTCTCACGCAGGCCCCCATCATCGAGGTTCATGCGGCGGTGTCCATCACAAAGGCCCGTCGTGGGAAGCTGTGCATGGCTCCTCGCGCGCCTCCCCTCTCCCAATTATTTATACTAATAGCCTTATCCTTTAACTCCCCTAACAATGGTGCCTGCGCGCTCAAGCGTAATTATCCCAACCCTCCATGACTATGCGCAACAGCTCCTGCGGTCCCGCTATTCATGCTGTCCCGTCCCTCCCCTGCTTGCCCCGTCGACCCGTGGGGGTGTGTGTGGGGGGAAAATGCACCTCAACCGCGGTGGCCGAATGCCCCATGCCGCGACCACACCATATTACGGCTGGTCGCAGCGCCGCGGCGCAACGTAGCACGGGGGAGGTCGTCCAATTCCCTGATCGCCGGAAACCGTGAGAGTTAACCCCGATAAGGGTTTCTCGGATAAAAACCGGTCGGCCAGGTGACCTCCCCTCGGAGCTCTATGGGGGGGGGGGAATGCGTGCGGGTGTGTTCGTGTGAGGTGAGGTGAGGGGGACGCGGGGTTGGCTCCGTTGTTTGGTGGTGGCGAAGTCGGGGGTTTGGGCGCCTGCCGAACGGCTTCGTGGCGGCGGCATCACATATGCATTCCTGCAGTCACGAAAGTTTCAAGTCAAAATTTATACTGAGATGAGTTGAAATTCAGTGTCTCCCTGCTCAAGCAGTGACCAGGGAGCATTGGGATGTGGAAATTCCACATTCCTACGGCGGGGAACCGTACTATCATAATCCTTCTCCCGCACCTCCGATTAGCAGGGTTGGCTACGTTTGCTGTGAAAGAAGACCGACATACATACAGGAAACCCTTAAATAATGGGGTTAGGTACACTGCAGCCAAAAATAAACACATCACAATTTTAATAAGCACTGTACTGTATGCCAAAAAATGCTTTACATGTAAAAACCCAATGCAACAAAAATCATTCTGCGACAATAAATCATAGTATCAATACTGAATTAATATTGTACTGCCCGATGACGCTCATCCAAAGCGGGTTGTGTGCATTTGTTCGCGAGTGGGATCGGGAGCGGCAGTGTAGCGGTTAGCGCCCTGCGCTACAAACCCAGCAATCAAGAGGTCGAATCCCACTCACCCCCCAACACTAGTAACGATGATCTTAACCGGGCCTCTCCTAGGTCAACTCAGCTTCAAATGAGTACCTGGTGCGCCGTCTTAAAACATCGCCAACGGGGAGACAACGGTGGTCGGGCGTGGTGCTGGCCACTCACTCCCGCGCGTGTGCCGTGCCCGCCTTCATAGGTGCTCGCTAATAGCACTTGCATCAAAATCAAACAATATTATTATTCTGCCTATTTACCGAGGGAAACTTCTGCTCTATTCACCGCTGGACGAAAACGTCCCCATGTCATCGCCACCATCCTTCACGTTCTCGCGATGCAACAGCATCCCATCGAGGATCTGTCTACACACACGAGGCGATTTCATCGCTCCACGATCCATCTCTGCGGCGGACGTACCCTCCGGGGGGGGGGCACATTCTCCTCGTTTGGCTGCTGCTCCGCCGTCGATGAGACAAGCACGTGCGTGGCCACGTAGCCACATCGTGCGCTGTGTGGTGTCTGCAGCTTTGTGCGTGTTCTCTCTAATCCGCGTGCTTCTCGTTCCGTGTCCTCGGTACGCGGTCACGCACGCGCATGGATCGGTAACCAAAATAATAAGAAGTTCCATTTCCTTCGAATTCGGTATAAAAAAAACTATATACTTCGAAAGGCGCAATGCGTGTGAATTAATGAATAACATGACACCATATTTTTGTAATAACGTTTAAGAAAAGCACGAGCGCAACGAATCGTAATTGCCGCGTTACAAATCATTGTTGGGCTTTCAGACGTTCATCGTTTATCGAAAATAATTAGGAGGTTTTTTTTTACTTTGCAATTATAGTGTCGGCGAGTCACGAAGCGGTTCTTAAAGAGCCGCAGATTGCCGACCCGGGCGCACGTGGCAGCGAGCGAGCCACGTGACATCCCCACTGAGCCCCACATGACGTCATAAAAACCACACTAACGCGATGACGTCAGATGTTTCAAACACAATTTTTTTTATTGCAGCA
Organism: Lampetra planeri; assembly: GCF_965212315.1. Taxonomy (NCBI): domain Eukaryota; kingdom Metazoa; phylum Chordata; class Hyperoartia; order Petromyzontiformes; family Petromyzontidae; genus Lampetra; species Lampetra planeri. The sequence goes on from NC_136110.1 coordinate 20,972,167, forward strand.
AATGACGTCATCTCGGCAGAGTGAGTTAAACCAGGTACGAAAAGGTAAACAAACGGCCCTGGCAATTGCTCGCTCACGCCACTCCTGGCGGAGTAGCCTCTAGTAAGCCCCTTCAGAGGGCTGCTCTTACACACTGGTCAGATCTCCTGAGTGACGTCATACCGAGATATACCATTTAGTTACGAGTGACGTCATACCGAGAGGTTCCAATTAGATAAGAGTGACGTCACACCAATGAGACGTGACGCTAGATTAAATTATTCAGATTATTTAGATTACTGTATTTAGCTGCTATAGATTTCCATGTGAAAAACCACTTTGTTGTGTGGTCAGGTGGCTTCTGTAAAATAAGTTTATACCTCAGTGGGCTTTGCCTGCTAGAATGGGGATGGTTTCGTTTTATTTGTATATTTTTGGGTGATTTGTTTACCTTTTTAGACTTTGCACGACTCTCGTGTTTGTGTATTGTTTGCTGTTCTAGCATTCCTACGCGCCCCCTATTGGAACATCCGCGAAGAACAACTTCATCGCTCATCGGAATTCCTCCGGTGCAAATCAAAATTCTGATACCTATATTCTTGTTTTTTCCGTAAAGTCACGTAGAAGGGAAACAATAAAATAATAAAAATATAAAACAATAAAATTATCACGACGTTTCGACTGCAACACAAGCAATCATCATCAAATCCACAGCAATAAGATTTGATTTTTTTTTTAACTTTTTTCAAATTTTCTTGCTGTGGATTTCACACCTGATGATGATTGCTTGTGTTGCAGTCGAAACGTGATAATTTTTATTGTTTAATATTTTTATTATTTCATTCTTTCCCTTCTACGTGACTTTACCGAGAAGAACAAGAAAATTAATCCCTGCAGTCACGAAAGCTTTCTGATATTTACACCATTGGAACCTCATTTGCCAGTAAAAAATATGATAATTGTTTTTTTACCCTTCTATCTGGCAACAAAACTGTCGGTTTTGTTGCCAGATAGAAGGGTAAAAAAACAATTATAACATTCTGATACATTTTGTGAATGTTGACATTGTTGCAAGTGACGTCATGTCGCCGAGGCGCGACTCTGCGACGCGATGACGCCATACCAAACGCGTGACGTTGCGCGCACGCGGTTGCCATGGCGAGGGCGAGGACGCTGCTCGAGGCGGAGGCGCGCTCTGCCGTGCGACTCGAAGTGAGGAGATTGATCGATAAATAAACAAATAAAGGCTGTTAAGATCGATAGCCGAGGGCCATAGCACGTTACTGACGGCCACAGCGGTGGTTGTTGACAGGAACGAGAGGGAGCGGCTCTGTCGCCAATTCATTGTACCGATAACCATTTAACCGCTTTACGACCATTGTTACGGTGGTAATCGATTAACTACTGTTAGCACGATAACGAGTTAACCGCTGTTACGATCATAGTTAACCATTGTTACCGGGGTAATCGATTAACTACTGTTACCACGACAACGAGTTAACCGCTGTCACGTGCATAGTTGACCATTGTTACCGGGGTAATCGATTAACTATTGTTAGCACGATAACCATTTAACCGCTGTTACGATCACAGTTAACCATTGTTACCGGGGCAATCGATTAACTATTGCTACCACGATAACGAGTTAACCGCTGTCGCGTGCATAGTTAACCATTGTTACTGGGTTAATCGATTAACTATTGTTACCATGACCACTTCGAGCATGAGGATTAAACATTGCAAGCCCATGACAGTAAATTAACTATTATTGTAATGAACAATAGTGGCAATGGCAGTTCATTTTCTCATGTTAAAGTGACATTTACTGAAAAACTTAGAATTGTAACAAAATAATTCCATGGCCTAGCCAAACAATCTATTGTTCATAACATTTCTTGTGAGAACCCACGTGTTTTGGTTAATTGTAACCCATTCGCCATCGTTATGTTATAAAACATTGGTCACTGCTTGTGAGAGTAACCACTGTTAGTTAGTGTTGCCCTCCCTTGCTCCGTGGTGCTTAGACCTGCTTCATAGTGGCCCGTGCCATGTCTATGACAGGTCGCGCCATTTCTTGTGCTGGCCCCCACAGCTGTATACCAACGTTCGTTATGCTATCGACTCTTCTCCAGGTTAAATTAAATCAAGAGTATATCCCTACCGAATACGTACAATTTCGTGCATCAACATGCACTCTACGGGAGGGGGGAGGTCTCGTACAGCCAACAGTGGATCTCCAACTCAGCACTGCTGATTCGAACCACGTTGAACACAAATTCAATGTAATTGCATTGCTGTACTTTTTGGTGTTCACTCTTTTTATGCAAAGACGCTGCTTGATTAACACAGGCTGTGTGAGAGGTCCCTGCCTATGCGATGCCTCCCCACTGTCTAAACCCTGCTAAAGGGAATCTGCACTGATAATTGTATTATAAGTTAGAATTATAATTCTAACTTTAAACATCTTAGTATCGCATACGTTTCCTCCAACCACCCTGGCTTAATCCCAAATGCTAATTCATTTGGCAATTGGCCAAATATTCCCAGCAGGACCCTTAAAAAAGTATTCTAAGACTATATTGATGCTTTTTAAAATATATATATAAAGAACTGTTAATTTCCAATGAGTTCCAATGAGTATCTGGTGAAAAAGGAATTACCATAGTAACAAAAGAAATATATCAAAAATAGTGCCATGGCTGAAAATAACAGATGCCCTCTGAACTTTAGTGTGCCCCTCGGTGCACCCCTTGAGCTATGTGCTGGCCCCAAGAGGCTCCATTGTGAAATGAATAATGTGCCAAACTCAACATAATAATCAGGGCGTGACTGGCCCAGTGCAGCGATATTGGGCGACGCGCATTGTGAACCCACCATACGCAAATTAGCTGCTTCCTGGCCGTGCGTGCAGCCGGTGCTAGGAGTGTTTGTGCTGCTTGTGGTGGCCTGAACTCCAGAGAGCAGCAGGGCGAGGTAGAGATGTGGTGCACATGCAGCTAGGTCGGCATGCTGGCGCTGTGAATATCCAAAGTGAAAAGAGCATGGCAAGTGAAAAGGCCATTCTCGGTAAATAGGGGAAGCGGCAAACTGTAATAGGGCAGAGCATATTTAATGGGCAGGCCCTAAGTCTCACTGCTAATTCTAACCACACTGGTCAACGACTCCTAACACTCTGTCCCTAAACACTGGTTAACCATCCCCGAAAACACCACCACTTCTAACTACACTGCTAGACCAGCCATTAGCACCATCCCCAACTGTTACTAGCCAAACGTATTGTAGCTTGAACACTTACCACATCAGCCAGACACGAATCACACTAATTAACGTCCCTAGCCCTAACAACTGGAACCTATCCATACCCCTATAGTTAACCACATTAGTAACCCAAATACTAGCTTCAACGATAACTCTAGCTACACTATTTAACAAGACTCTAGCCTAAACTCTTACCCCACCCTTGGGTTGAACATGGTAGTGTCGGCATTTGGAAAAGCTATGAGGCTCTAAAGAAGGAAAACTAATGGGGTTAAAATAATATCCATTTCGCTGTCGCCATCATGAAATATTGGCAACGTTATGAGTACAAGTCCTCGGAGAGTGGTGGCTAAAGTGGTTCTGGTCTGGTCAAGACAGGAGTCCCCCTCCTGTAGTGACAATAACATCACAGTGGGGTCAGAATGAGAATCAGAATCTTTATTTAGACTGGAAGAATCCAATGAACTATGAAGCTCTTTTTCACAGATGACCAGTATGGGCGGGTCAGCAAGTTACAACAAAAAACAATACAAAAAAACGATAGGAGTGCAAAATAGAGAAAATGGTAAGCAAGTCACTAAATATTAATAATAAATGCATTTATTATATAAATAAGATTGATCAAACTTGGGTAAGGCAGCAAAAACAACAACAAAACAGTCGCAGACCACACCAAGATAACACGCATTCCCTCAATACAATGACAAATTAACATTGAACTATGGATACACAGGTAAGGATCAAAATTACTAATCACATTTGCAAATGTAGTGGGGTAGTTGGACCCTGAGTATTCATGGCATCACCAAGGTCAGAAGAGCTGTAGTGGCAGTGGCACCACTGTCACTAACCACCACACCATTGCATGACTTGAAAAACATGAACAGATTTACACCAAATAAGGAAATGGCCCCATCCATTCACTGTATTTTATATGGAAAACAATTCCAGGAATTACAAAATGCGGGGAAATGATTGAGGTCTCATATCACTCACTTTATTGCCCCCGATTGTTATAATAATACTCATTCACATTTATACTACGCGTTTCGTTAAATAAAAACCATGCTACCTTACATCTTCCACACCACATTGAACTGCTGTCATTCAAATTCACCCTCGGACTGCAATCAACCACATGCAATACAGACTTTTCTATTAAATTGCACTCAAATAAGAACATCTCTAATACAACAGACATTTTCAATCATGACTTTCATAATATAAATGGTTCTAGAATTGTTTGGCAAGTTCGACAAAAGTTCAGTCATCCGTATTGCAGTACAAACCCATTGGTTTGATGGGTCTACCACGAGAAAGAGGATGGGTTGTCCAATGTGCTGGGTTCAGTCAGATATGCAGGAGCAAGCCTATAAATTTAACATCGGGTGATTATCTTCACAGAATGAGCCAGCACCAATGAGATCCTGGGTTTGAATCTGGGCAGTTGCCCATGATTAAACCAGGTTCATGTTTATGTATTTAACCCAGTTACTAATGACCGCACTTTATTAGGCTTTTTCCAGCTCTGGTGGCTGAAAGAAATTTAAATAAACTGATTTTCTCGTGACAAACACGTCTGTAGTAGGACATGTGAGAAAATGCACCAGACATTGTTTTATAGAAGACAATATAGAACCTTAGAATTCGTCCTTCAGTGTAATTTTCTGGAGGCCATATTTTACGTGTGATGATGCTTCACTGCTTGCTGAGAAAGTTCAAAATTTAAATTCCTTCATCACGAAAGCAAAAGGAGTAGGATTTTAATAGCCATGTGTTCTTTCACTGGCAATTAATGCAATTATTCTATAACTGACTGTCAGGATGCATTCAAACGAATTTAGCAGCTGCATTTCGAATCCACTGCACTTTGTGGACTCTTTGCCTGCAGCCAGCGCTGGGAGTGTCTGTACTTCGCACTGGTCTGGGTTGGACGGAGCGGCAGTGCGAGACCGAGCCATGGAGAGCGCTGGCCCTCGACTGTGTTCTGGGCACGTTGGTACACTGCTCCACACGGGGCCTGCCCTGGGCCTGCCTACCCCTCGTGGTGTCACTCACACTGGCCCTGCTGCACGACACCACACGTATGTCGCAGGCTTCCCACTTCTCACACCAGCACATCTTACACACTCTCTGCAACTTGCACTGTGTAGTGATTTCAAATAACTTCAAATAACTGTTAATAATAAATTATAGTAGACATAATGATACAATGTATTGCCATATATTTACCAATGAAAGCCTCACTGACTCAAGACTGCACAACATCACGTGTGTGAAGCAGTCCCCAACTCTCAGCAAAGCACCTATTACATGCTCTTGAAATTAAATGTGTGCTGTAGACCTCAGAGCTCTCAGAGGCCAAATTAAGTGAAAACATTAAAATCAATGAGTGTTTTGTACAATGAATGGTAATTGGACTGAGACAATCGAGTCACTACACTTAAGAATCTCGATTCATTATGGATGTTGCCCAGATTCAAACCCAGTATCTCAATCATAGCAGTTCAGTGCCTTGGCCCACTATAACCAACTGAGCCACCCAGCCACTTATACTTTGATTAATTGGAAATACATGAAATTGGTACACGAACATTTCAGTTCCGAAGCCTTGCCCATCGGTATAGCTACAACAAATGTGTGCTGACAGTGTCACTGTACCAGAACCCACAGGCTGGAGGGTCCTAGACACCAGGCTACAAAAAGGTGGGACATTGGACCGGAGGGTCAATGTTAATCCTTGCACCTGGGACCATGCCAACCGCTCTACGCCATTGGGCCTGCCGCTGCCTCCTTGCTAGAGCTGTCACTGGAGGAGGTGCTGAGGAGCCTGGAGGAGCGTGTGCACGGCTGCCTGGGGTCTGGCCGCCCGGCCCGCATTGTCCTCCACTTCTTTTCGTCCACGTATGTACCGCACTTCCGCTTGTGGCGTGCCGCCCTCCTGCGCGGCACCTTCACTGCCTCCATTGACAGCCGCCCGCCACCCTTGAACCTGGAGGTGGAGGTGCCGCTCCCCATGCCGGCGCTGCAGCGCGGCATGGAGGAGGGCACTGTTGAGCGATGGCGGCGCGAGGCTGAGCGTCTCGAGCAAGCCGAGGTGCGCGTGCGCACAGACGCGCGGGTTCGCCAGGAGGAACTGCGCGGTGAGGGCCGGGATCAGCTGGAGAAGGTCCTGGCTCGACTCTCGGTGCAGGAGGGAGAGACGGTGGACGCAGAGGTGAGCTTTGCACAGGCGTTAGCGTCAGTGTTATTTCAAACCAGCCGAGCGAAGCTGTTAGAGGGTGCAGCTCGAAGTTAGATGTTTATGAGGTCACTCAGGTAACTCGACCCTGTATCTATCTTGGGTGAAAAGTGGTTGCTCTATGGAAGAAACCAGCCTTAGATATGTGGGATTTCCACGAACTGGCTCAGAGCTGCCAACGTGGAGCAGTAGCTTAGCAATTGAGTGTACAGAGGGTGCTACTGCTCCCACAGGCTGGAGGGTCCCAAGTAACAGGCTACAAAGAGGAGGTAAATTGGGCAGGGTGCTCCATATATCTCCTTGCACCATGACCCATGCCAACCGTGAAATGTCACATGACATAACATGAACTTAAAACCACTTGAGAGCCCAGTAAGACTTAATAGTCATGATTGTGTTGTGCCGCGCATCAGCTAACGCTCCCACTCCCGTCTCGGCGTGTAGACGCTCGCCCTGGTACTGAGGGAAGCGATCTCCGTGCAGATCCTCACGGCATGCGAATTGGCCCTGTCCGAGATCCGGGCGACGTTTCTCCTCACGGAGGCCCGTCTCAACACGCTCGCTTCCTCGCCCGCACCTGGCTCCTCGCTCCCCGGCGAGCTCAACGGACGCACGGCACCAACGCATGGCGGTGGTGGCGGCGGCAGCAGAAAGCGCAAGCCGCCAAAATAGCGCACTCGAGATGGCAATGTGGCGCTGTGGTGGGGGGGAGGGGGCGGTGATGCCCGGTCATTTAGCACACTGGTGTGTTGGAGAGTAAACCCAATTTGTGTTTACTCTCCAACACACCAGTGTGCTGAAGTAGTAACTAATTGGCATGTTTTGTTTAAGTGACAAACTTTATAGAAATGGCTGTGCCGGATGATGTCGGGTTTAACGACACTTATATTTACGCGATTTAACCCCAAAAAACTCTATTATCCACAAGTCAACATTCACAGGCAATGCAGATGTGGATGGAATTTAGAATTGCATTAGCCCCATTTGGCCCTAGTCATGAAGATGACAGCTCATACCGGACATCTTGTCAGGTCACTTCTCACAGAGTTGATTCTTTGCTTCTCACTATCCCCTTAAAAGTTGGGTGTTGTTTGACAGTGTTGTACGCAGTATTTCTAACTATATGTCTACCATTATAAATGAACAATTAATATTTTACATTTGCCATGCCGATTATGTAAATGTGCATGCATAATACTGTTTAAATTGTGTACACAAATGCACACTATACATACGCAAGTACATATTGTACAATTTAGCCACACCTGTTTGGAATTTCAAAGAACGTGGCACAGATCACACTATCCCGCCATTTAATAGATTATTTTTTCTCTCACTTGAGCTGACGTGTCCGCGAGTTCCGTGGCTGTTTTGAGCTGTTCAAGAAAATAGAGGCAGCGCTGTGGAAGCATTAAAACAGGAGCTTTGCTACAGCAGAGCTTTGTGTGGGTGCTGAAGTTTCCCTGTTAGGTCTCCCTTTTGAGGAAAACATGTCTGTTACAGAGCAGTTGTGTGGTTTGCTGTTCGTGTGGACAACGTGTGTGCACTAATTTATACATGGTCCACACTTATTCGTAGTGATAATGAGATGATTGAAACAAATGTCTGTTTGCACTTTATTAGGCTAACTTAGCATCGTGCGTAAGAGAGGATCGCCAGAAGGCCTGATGCAGCTCGTACAAATGAGGAGTGTGTTTCTGGTCTTAAATGTAGAAAATATGTTCATGGCAAGTTATGTGCTTTGCCAATAAACTTTTATGCTGAACTAAACAAAGTGTCATCATATTGTTTTACATGTATGTGCTTGTTTAAATCATTCCTGTTTGTGACAAAATTACCCAAAAACTTGCAAATCATGCATGAGGATCACTCCTTTGGCAAACCGAGGATGTTCAATATTTACGACTTATCATTCGCCACCAGGAGCGCACATGAACTTGATCTTCCCAGCAGCATGGTTTATAAACACTGGCGACATAGACATTGCATTGCCGAGGACAAAACAATGTGGGGAGATTTCCTTTGTTTTTGTGCTTGCTGCATAATTAAGGGAATGGCGTAGACTCTGAGAAGGTTTACACTAAGTGTCAGAACCTTTGAAGGACTTTCAGATACGAGGGGTAGAGAATCTTGTACGGTACAGTTGAAGAAGCCAGTGTGGTGTTTGCAAAGTGTTCACTTTGCGAGTTATGTTAGTACTAGCTATGCCAGTCATTGGAGACTTTTCTCTTAATACTATGAACTTACTCTCGTTGTAATGCATTTGACTTTTCTGATGCGTCACTTTGAATTACCAGAATAATATTTGGTCAGATAAATCAATATGCTTAGCCGGTCAGATAAGTCAATGTTAGTGCCTGCTGAGACGAGTCACTTTGTGTGCTGAGATAAGGCACTGTGCGTGACTGAAAGGATGTAACTTATTTTCCAGTGTGTGGGACACATGGCCAGGTCAAGAAAGGACATCCGAGTTACATGAAACCGCTCGTCACCCGCCCGTGAGGCCGCATTGGCGAGAATGGGAGGGCGTTGGCTGCAACCCAGGTCTCCCTTTACCATTCAACAGAAACTCACGCACTCGCTCACCCACGTACTCACCCACTCATACACTCACCCACTCACACACCTACTCACCCATGCACACACCTACACACACACAAACACACACTCAATGGCACACACTCTTTCCCTAACTCATCCACACGTTCATGCACAAAACACTCCAGCTCATGCACGCACTCACCCACCCACATATGCACCGCACCCACTCACTCAAACACACAAATTCAGCAACGCACTTAACCCCGCACTTGCCCCGCGCAGTCCCTCACATATACCCAAATACTCACTGACAAACTCACCCATCCACGACACACTCACCTACCCACCCACAAACTTGCACACTCAATCACCCGGACTCACTCATACACATTCACTCACCCACACATGCATCCACACACCCACTCACTCATCCACACATTCAGCAACACAGCCACCCACCCACTCACTCACACAAGCACACACACCACACGCCCACTCACTCGCACACACCCACCCTGCTCTGGCCCTGGGCTGCTGTAAACACCGTGGCTCCGAGCGCGAGACTCTGAGTCGGCGCAGCTCCGGGCAGGAAGCCGGGCTGTCGGGTCGAGCGAGAGATGTTAACGCGCTGCCTCCTCCGGGCTCTCTTCCTGCTGCCGACGTGATGAATTTGCCCACAGTTTCAGATTCAATTAAATAAATAAATGGCGTGCATGGAAATAAACAAAAAGACCACTCCGATATTCTCCAAAGATCAAGAGGATAATAAACTGCAAAGGTTGAATGATATTTTTTCTTTATAAAACGTTATGTATGTGGACACTACCGCACACCTTTTATACACAAAAAAAATTGCGAACCGTCAGAGTTCTATATGAACCGTGTCTTATCCGGCAGCCGCAGTTGCGCACACGGCGCACCACGTCCAGTATACTTCTTGCCAGAGGTGGGACAAAGTCATTGTTATGCAAGTCCAAGTCGAGTCGCAAGTCATCAAATTCATGACTCGAGTCTGACTCGAGTCCAAGTCACATGACTCGAGTCCACATCTCATAGGTGGGACAAAGTCATTGTTATGCAAGTCCAAGTCGAGTCGCAAGTCATCAAATTCATGACTCGAGTCTGACTCGAGTCCAAGTCACATGACTCGAGTCCACACCTCTGCTTCTTGCTACGGCTGTCGCTACCCGTCACGTGCCTACTCTAGTTCATTGTGAACGCAGCAAACATTTGGTGAGAAATGAAACCTTTCAAATTGCGACACAATTTCCTGGACATCAAATAAAATTAGGATTTCCATCGCATCATGTGGATATTAATAAAAAGTGAATTAACGTTTGGAGATGAGATTGCTGTGGAGGGTTTGGCACACATCGCTGTCCTCATGCTCAAACAAATATCACATGGTCATCATTTCCTGGTCCTGAGGCGTGGAAATTCCACGATACTATGAGTAGACTCAGTCTATTCTTAACACAACCACTTTCAATTTCTCACTAAACGATACAGCTTCATCGAGGGAAACTCTGTTTATACTTGAGAAATTATGATGATGGTGATTATCACGATGATTGCGATGGTGGTGGGGCAGAGATCAACCATGGCCAGGATGCGAACTCATGATGATCAGGAATTGGACCTCCACGACTCTGTTCAGGGGGTTTCAGAACAGGTGTCCTATTCCGCACCTCCGATTAGCACGGTTGGCTACGTACGGTGCGAAAAAAGTTCAACGTACATACACAAATGCGTGCATGACATGCACTTGCATGCTTGAGGATTTTACATATCACCAAATTATTGTTACATAGTGTATTAAGTTGGTGCTTCGGTAAACCGACGCAACACCTTAATGGCCCAAAAATATTACCAGGGTTTCTCCACTCGTTTTTAGATAATGCGAACATTTGGAGCTCAATGACCATCTTCAATATTTCCTGATACTGTCACTCGGTGACGATAAAACAATCCCTGCTATTGTTGACCTAGTAACAGGCATAGTAATCATGTCACGTGACGAACAAACGTGGATAATGTATCACTGCTTCATGAGCAGCACCACCGGTGCATTGTTGGAGAGCGGTCCACACTAAACACGTTCAGCAATTGGGTTGTCAGACGATTTCGTGTGTGTACAAATGTTGAACTTCGTTCGCACCGTACCAACCGTGCTCATCGGAGGTGCGGGGGAAGGACAACAAACTAAACAAAAAAAATCTGTTCTAATGAAATGAGTTACCAATCTTGATTATTTAAAAGTGCAGAGGTCCAGTGGATTCCTAATATCGGAAGGAAGAGCGCTCCAGACGGCCGCAGAAGCGCATATGAAAGCACGCAATACAGTGACCATCTTTGTTCTATGGTTAGCCAAAAGCAGCTGCTGTGAGGATGACCGGAGTTTGCATGATGGTTTACGCTCCTTGACGAGATCAGCAAGATGTGGTTCATTTGTGGCAAGCACTTTGTGTGTGCTGGTAGCTACACCCAAAATCATCAGGCAGTTGCCAGAATCATCTTTCTACCCAATTGTTAAGTGCTGTGTGTGGATCGCTCTCCAAAGACGCACTGGTGCTGCTTAAGCAGTGATACATTGGCACGATTATTCACGTGATAACGGGCGAAGGAGGGTGTATGACATTTTACGAACGCAACCTGACCAAAAAATCTATTATTAATCATATTGGTCGCAAAAGCCTACGTGTTAAATAATATTGATTTACCCAGGGAAGCCTTACTGAGTCTTCACACTGTTTGTCAGTGGGTTCCTGCTCGGCATGTTTGGCCAGCTATTATTGATAGTTATGTTTGGGTGTGCGTAAAAAACAGAGCACCCGGTATTAGGAAGCTACAGGATTTATGCACTTTTAAATCATCTACATTGAAAACTAATTTCTTGATTTTTGTGTTTAGTGTTGTCCTTCCCCCGCACCTCCGATTAGCACAGTTAGCTACGTATGGTTAGCTACGTACGGTGAGAAAGAAGTTCAACATAGATACATACATGCGTATGACAGGACGACGCTCCGACTGAACGCTCAACGGATTCGCAGGCAACCGACTTTTCGTTACCTTGTGCAGAAATACGGACGCTTAACGAGGACAATAGAGCACAAACTAGAAGGTGCACAGAGACGCGCGTGGAGAGTTGACTGCTTGTAATTACATCGAGGGGCAGAACGAGGAACACGCGGATCGAAAAACATACGCAGGTTAAGGGCATCGAATTTGAGTCAATAATTTAGTGAGGTATGATGGGCCGGCGGTCGAGACCGGCAACTTGGTGGCAGCCGAGGGGGTGAACATGCCCCAGAATGTCGCGATGGCACGTGGAGGCGAGATGTTCACTACCTCGCCTGGTATACAGGAGGTCGTGGGTTTGATCCCAATCCCGACCCTGACGATGACTAGAAATTTTGAGTTTGCATGTCTCTCTCCCAGTGGTCGTGTGGATTTTTCTCCGTGTATTCCGGTTTTTCCCTCCACATTTAGAACCATGCGTTTTAGAGTATTTGGCTGCGGTACATTTCCACGTTATAAGCCGCTTTGTTGAGCTATCGTGTGTTGCCAGTTAGCTTCTAAAAAAGAGCTCTATAGCACAGTGAGCCTTACCTGGTAAAATATTTTTTTTATAGTTTAGTTTTGAGTTTATCTGCCAGTGGATTGATCATGTTTGGCCACAGCATAACTCAGCAAGTTGGGTGGCTCTCCCACAACACAATACACCAATCCCACCTCCAAAGTGCTGGATTACAGGCGTGCGCCACCACGCCCGGCTTGGCATTGTTATTATATTGTGTTTAAGCCCAGTGCAACGAACCCAGTGACCCCTGGAATCAATGGGGCATCGGACAATGAAGGGGACCGAGTTGAGTTGCCACCTGTTATGGTTTTCCAAGGATCATCCCACTTTAAGGGTAGCCGTCCTGGGAAATCTGTAAGTATTTTAAGAACATGAAACATTAATAGCCCAATTGTTGTAAGTTACAAGTAATTGTCCCTAGTCTGGTCTTGTGGGATGTTCTTCTTCCTGTGACACTTCTTTGTTTTTGTTCCTCAGACGTGGAAACCCCATGACCCAGAGTGATATCCCCGAGCTACCTAATGTCAGCTACTTGTGCTCACCAACCACCCAAGCCGCCCGCACTTCTGCACAAGAGCACCGCGAGATGTTAACTACCTCGCCTGGTATACAGGAGGTCGTAGGTTCGATTCCTACCCTGGCGCTTATAAATATTTTGAGTTTGCATGTTCTCCCCGTGGTCGCGTGGATCTTCCTCTGGGTCCTCCAGTTTTTCCCTCGACATTTATAAACATGCGTTTAGAGTAATTAGCTGCTATACATTTCCACATGATACGCTACTTCGCTGAGCTATCACCTGTGGCCAGGTCGCTTCTGAAAAAGAGCTACATAGCTCAGCGGGCCTTACCTGGTAAAAAAAATATATATAGTTTAGTTCTTCTGTGAGTCACTCAGATATTCTCTTCCCTCCTGCAAATCACTCAAGCACCCTTCCCCAATCGGAGTCACTGCATGAGGCACCGTCTGGCTTCTGTGAGTCACTGATAAAGTCAGGCAGAATTTGAGTGCCGGAAATAAGTTCTGCCTCGCCGTTTGCTATTGGAAAAAGTTTCGTTCCCCAAATATGCATGCATCTGATCGCTGCTCCCTCTAGTGGGCAGAAAATTGGGATTGCAATGTGCAATCAGATCACCCAACAGAGCTCACATGACTATACAATTTTGGACTAACTCGGTTTTCATTGACCAAACAGAAATCTTATTCTGTGTTATTGCCAAACCAAGTTAGCACCGTTGCCAATGGTAAACGCTTTGCTAGTGGGCAATTAGCGCAAACAACCAGGACAGCCACCCAGCGTGCAAAGCTGTGACCCAGTAAATATACACGGTGTGGTGAGGCCTTCATCCAGCAGTGGATTAACAAAGGGCAGTACATCATTCGTATTGTTCTTCAGTTGTTTACGTTGGGTACAGTGCATGGTTTTACAAATTATTGCTCAGTTGGTAGGGCAGGAAGGCTTCTGTTTATGTGGTCTTGGGTTAAACTCCGGCGCCAACTCAGCCCCATCAATGATCGACCCTCCAGGGTTGAGAAAATGGAAACCATGTCGTAAGAGGGTTTCATTAAGGAACAAATAGTTTCAGGGATGGTTGTCCTCTCAGGAGCGCCGGATGGCTAATGCACAGCAAGTTGACACAGTAGGGGGCACAGGTGGCGCATCGACCACTCATCTCAGTCAGTGGCATGCCAGCGGGCGTTCGACACTTCACGTGGCCTCGACGTGCACATAGCCTGGCACAATCGCCGTGGTGACGTCACCACCACTTAGTGGCGAATGGCGATTACTGTGGTTGTTGTTGTGGTTGTTTCCTCCCTTGGTTGCCGTTCAAGCGCAAGTCTTGGCCAATGGTCATCGGCGGTGTGTCCTGCCCGACTCACTGTCCTCAGCAATCAGCGTGGAAAATGAGCCGTGGGATCGATCAGCAGCTCATGTGCAGAACTGTGATAAATTTCGGCATCGCATGGCAGTGAGAAGGGCAGTGTGGTTGAGGCCTTACATCCAGGAGTAGATGCGCAGTAGCTGTAGGATTGTTCGTGTGTTATTTATTTAGCTTGTTTACCCCGGAAAGCCTCGCCGAGTCTGATGACTCTTTTTCGGGCAAAATCCTGCCAAGTTTATTTTTTTCCGCAGGAGTACGGGACGACGATATTTGTCTGCATTCCAAATGAGTAACGTGTTGGTCATTTTGTCGCCGGTACACAATGGCCTACACTCGCGAAAGACGTAACGGGCTCTTCAATGTACGCTGTAAAGCAGACGGTGCGTACGTAGTATTTGTGTACGGCTAATACACACCGCGGTATTCACCAGGGTGGCCGCTCGTAACGAACCGTGATCCTCTGCAACAAGCGGTGAATGCGCAACCGCCGTGGGGGGGAGGGGGGGGCATGGTGACCATGACGGATTTGAGTTAAAATATTTAACGAGTTGCTCGTGCGCTCCCCACGGTGATGTCGAGCGGCAACGTCCCGGAATTGGACGCTCGGTGTGGCGGTGCCCGCCACCCCGTGGTTGGTGCCGCGGTTTTAATTGCCACCGCTATTGTAAAACCAAAACAACGCACGGCAGAAGCAGAAAAAAATCTAAATATATTATTTCCACATGAGCAGCCAAAAGCAGGCGTGGTGTATATCGGTTACCTACCAAAACGCACACGACCGAGACACGGTAAACAGGCGCGACAAAAACAAAATGTGAAGTGGAACACGTTCCACCTTAACCGTTTTTCATCCGAGAATCAATCAATCGCGTTTTTTCGGTTCTTGGAGTTTTAACTGGGCGTGAGATTTTGTTTTGCGGCCATTCCATGCATCTATCGGGGCATGCTCCGCGCGCATGCCCCGTTTGTGGACGGAATAAAAAAAACACGAGGCAGTGAGTGAGTGAGTTGACCGGATTTTTCCGAAACATCCTGGATTTTTCTGAGGGTTGCTGGAAAGGGAGGGGGGGTTTGAGTTTGTTTTATTTATTACTTTATTTTAACGAGCAGGAACGCGGTATCGTGCAGGAAGCAGGCAGGGTTTGTCTTCCGTTTGCGAACCTGCGTGTGTGTGCGTGCGCCACGCGTGTGTGTGTGTGCACGCGCGCACGCACGCGTGTGTGTGTGTGTGCACCACGCGTGTGTGCGCATCACGAGTGTGTGTGCACAGCACGAGTGTGTGCGTGCACCGCGCGCGTGTTTGCGCGCAACGCATGTGTGTATGTGCGCGCGCGAGCACCGTGTAATTCCAGTCCAAATTGCCATGGAAAAAGGGCAGCGCCAGAGTTTTTTTGGGGCTCGCCCAGTGGCTGCCGAAGCGCTGCTCGCACAACGCAGGCAGGCAAGGAGGAAAACTCTCCTCCTTGGGGGGGGGGGGGGGAGAGTTTCGGCTTGATGAGTATTGGAAATGGCTTAAACGCTGGGGAAGAAAAAACAACTGCGTACATGGCTCAACATGGGATTGCTACTCTGTCCTCTTTATTACACTAATATTCCTTGCGTTTATTGTTCGTAGTTTAAACTTACGCAGCCAGAATGCGCAGCTGAAATGCCACGTCTGGCTTGTTACATGCCACAGGAGAGACTCCCGTACGCCCATGGTGTTTGGCGAACATTGGAATTTAGGAGTGTATAATGATCTTAATGAAAATTCCCCCCACATTGTCAAGATAACTATTTATAGTAGTATTGGTCACAGCCATTGCTGAGACATCTAATGTGCTGGCAAATGTACCGAAGATTCTGCTATCAGCACATCACCTGCACGATGCGATTCGACGAGAGGCGGTTCCTAATCGTCTTCTGAGAATCGCACGCGGAACTCATGAGCGCACGGATTTACTGCACACACGTTTTCTTTCGCAAAAGCAAGTTTTTATTTACATTTCACACGCGTGGACTTTAGCGACCAATATTACAATTTATTATTGATTTTAGGTCAGAACATATCTGCATATTGTTTACCTCTTCAGCACTCCACCCGTGTTGGGGAGCTCAAACAGTAACACATTAATAGCACGTTTAAAACACGTCGGCTTTCGCGACCAATATTATCCATAACGTTTTTGGGTTAGGTCGCGTAAATGTTTTGTTAAACCCGCCACCACCCGACAGCCAATTAGTAAGGTTTGTCACGTGAACAGAACATGCCAATTCGCTGCTAGTATAGCACACCGATGTTGGAGAGTAAATCCATAACATTTACAATTTTAGTTCGACGTTTTGCAAACAATTACAACCAACTTCATCAGGCGGCAACAACACATCTGGTTCTGTTTACGTTAAAAACTTTACTAATTGGCCGTGTCGGGTGGTGGCGGGTTTAACGACACATTTATATTTACGCAATCTAACCCAATAAAAACCTGTTATGGACATTGGAGCACGTTTGTCCATCACGTGACAACTTCATTGATTGGCCATGTCGGGTGGAGGAGGGTGTACCACACATTTTACTTACGTGATCTGCTCCCCCCCCCCCCAAAAAAAAAGTTACGAATTTTACAACCATTCAAGTGTGCTCCTCAAGTGAATATTTCGGTCCGCAGTCGCTTTCTCACCGAGCCAATATTGCTCATGCGTTGTGTTTCGCGTTGGCGCCTCGACGTGCACTGCATGGGGGGGGGGGGGGGCACACGCAATCTGAAGGGTACATTGATGATGGGCGGGACGTCGGAGTTGTTCAATTCCTGAATTTTACAATCATCCGGAGGTGCCAAACACAATCAGCTGTGGAGACAGTCACCGACACGCCGCTACAGAAGTGTCCGTTAATGTACGTGTGCACGGTATATACACACATTTAAGTAGTAAATGGCCACACTATACAGATGATTCCTACATATCATGAAACGGGTACATCGTTTCATTACCTTATTTTGTGCAATTTGAACTCCATTCATTTGAACTGAATGGAGTTCAAGAGAACCTCACGAACAGCACGTTGGGAAAGACCCAACGCAGAAGATCCGTGTTTTGATCTTCCACGAAGCTCATGGTCCACCCTAAACCGCATCCACTGCACGAAACCATGGCAGATGCGGTTACCCGATGCACACATGGGAAAATTATAAACCCTGCAAGTGTGCGACTGTGGTCATCCAGAACAGAGCCTACAAAACGTATGACGCAATGCGCCGATCCACAAATACGGAGATACATCACGGCGATACACTCTGCTGTGGCTATCTGGGCTTGAACACCTGAATTCGAAATTGTAGTTTGTTGCTCTGCATTCTACATTACCCGTAAAGGAAGAATACGTTCTGCTACCAAATTAAAGATGCCACAATCTCGGCTCTCTTGACCCAGCGGCCATTCCAAAGACTCCGCAGGGTAGAATGTTTACGAGCAGGATGTCACCTTGACACGCCAAGCATGCTGGGGATTCCTCTCATGTTTGCCGTTCAGGACAACTTTGTGCCGGCGAGTGTGCTTTACTGTGCACGTGTTGGCGTTGTTTGGTTCATAACTGCGATTGTGGGACAGTCCAAAACATATTAAGAAGTGACAGGGCGGGCAGCACAGCATGCTGGGTAGCGCTTTGAATCGAGGCTCTGACCTCCACACAAACGCAGAGATTACGATACAAATTGAGTGGGACTTTTACACTAACGTTCGTGTCTTGAACACATCCCAGGACCAAACCACCAAGAAAGTACCCAATCTCGGCTACAGATCGCCAAGCAAAGTTGAGTCTCGATAACACTTGGATGGGCAACCATAATGGAGAGATTGTCATCGGCAAAAGCAGTATGCAAATGAGAAACGTAGAAAAAAAATCCAGTTGTACTTGACTTCAATACTCCGAAGGGTATGCCTCCCACCTTCACCATCCCACAATGGACAGCATGATAAAGTGGTAAAATATCCACCACGGTGGCGAAATGCCAACTCCATCGCCTGGTATATAGGAGTGTGTGGGTTCGATGCCGACCCTGACACTTGTATATTTGGAGTTTGCATGTTCTGGTGGCAAGTGGATTTTTTCTCCTGGTATTCATGTTTCCCCGCCCTCTACATTTAGAATCAATGTGCACTTAGAGTATTTGGCTGCTGTAAATTGCCACGTTAAAAATGCACTTTGGTGAGCTATCATATGGCCAGGTCACTGCTGAGAAAAATCTATATAGCTCAGTGGGCCTTACCTGGTAAAAATAAGAGTCCAGTCAATGCCCCATAACCCATAAAAGTGGATTGACAAAAGGTACATAGTACCCGAGACACACGCCTCTTGCTGCAATCAACCAACCCCACGACCCTTGCAGCGTTTGGCCAAATGCTGACAGCCTACAACGGAGCAGTATTGTACAAAATGCTTTCTCGGCAGATTGGAGGGCAATACTTGGAGAATAACAGCACAGGGGAAAGGGTCGGTTTTGTGGCTAAAATGTGCATCTAACTTTGTTGTCCCCACCTCCCCTCATAACAGTTAGTATAGAGCACCGAGCAAGTTTCAACAACTACAATTATCATCAGCAGGATGAGACCCAAAAACGCTTCCAGGTTTTTCCCAATAATTGTTACCACCCCCCCCCCCCCCCGGGGCAATTAAGTACGGCCGCGCAACGCCATCCAGAATATTTTTTGGATCATGCATTGGAGATGCGTGAGGGTGGCTACCGACGCAGCACCAACAGGAACGGGAGATTCCAAATCTAATCCCCATCAGCGCGCCGTCTCCACCGTCTCTGAGGGAAGGAGGCCACACCGCCACCGGGAGAGGTCAAGATAACGGAGGCATTCCGCGGGCCCGAGGAAGGAAGAGAAGTGATAAATACTGCAGCTGCGGGAAAGGAAGCTCAGCGAAACCGACACTATAGAAAAAAATCTCGACAAAAAAAAGTGAGTGTGAAATTACAGATCTTTATATATATATAAAAAAAATACACGTCCCCCCCCCAACCCCACATGCACAAACTCGCACGAACGCCGGGCCTAACCACGCACACTGCGTCGCTCCGTGTGGGCCCCCCAACAATGGCCGATGCCAACAGCACGTTGGCGCCTCTCGCTCGCAGTACACCGGAGGGAGGGGTTTCCCTCCTTCAGTGGTCATGGCACTACCAACGCAGCCTTCATTATTTACGCATCCCCCAAAAACCACCACAGCACACGTGCGCCGCACAACGCGGCTAACAAAAACAACAAACAGCATTACAGCGCAATTAAATATTATAATATATAAACAAGTGTGGTTTTTCGCACGATGGTGATAATGGCAAAAAAACACCTGCTTGGTGAAACTGTACACAAGCGTCATGCAAGGAAGGATGTTGCGATGCGGTGGGTGCGTACAGGCAAGGCGAATGTGGAAGGCAAGATCTGCCTTCAAACTGACAAAAGATGACGGGCGTGGAAAACCGCACGTCGACGGTGGCATCTCCACGTTGCCCGTCTTGCGTAATTGGATAATAATCACGCATGGCAACATAACCAACTACAACCACCACCGGGCACGTTTCGAGTCAGAGCAAATAAATACAAAAAAAACGCGTTTGACGGTTGCCTCCACAATAAATTGTGCATCGGCACCAATAGCATTCAGAAAGATGAAAAAGTTGTTTGAAAGTGATGTTAACGTAAAAAGAATAAAAGTCATTTAAGTAGTAACTTCCATTGGGCAACTTACAATGGGTTATCTTCTAACCTACAAGTATGCTTTTGTCTTTCCATCTGCCTGTCTGTGCACGTGCACTTGCGAGGGATTTGGCTCTCAAACGGTGGGGTTTTATGTGAACAAATTTTTGCCAGGTACCATGCCGTAAGCCCCGCGGTGGGCAAGCGCTATTCCGTTTCCCCGTCCATTACCTTTTCATTAGTTTAAATTGCATTTGTTTGCGATTTATCTTTATTTAAATATTACGTTTTGCCCTTATTTCCGTTAGCCACTCGGGGAGTGACAACGCAGCAGGCTGCACTTGCCCACAACGCCCACTAGGTTAGCCCCTAGCAGTCCACACGCGCCATTGCCGGAGGTGTGAGGCATTCTTTTTTCGCCTGCACACTCTACAGGGCAAGTCACACACATCTCTCAAATTACATTTTGCACTGCTGACATGGGTTGTCCCCTAGCAACGCACACACGATCGGCACAAATTTTCATTCACGTTAAACATGTAGCAAAAGTACACAAACACTTCCGTTAGTTCTTCACAGTGCGATGTCCTCTTCTCCCCACCCCAATGTGTCCTCAAACTATTATAGGGCCCCCGATATATTCTTATTATAGCGCTTACATTTTATTATTGGAGCGTGGACGGGGGGGGGGGGGCGGCCCAGCCCCCAGCCTGCCAACATCACACCTCACACGGCTGGAAAAACTAGGCGAGGCCGAGGGCTCTGCACGAGACTAGGCCTCATCACGCCAATGTTTAGGCACAATATCCTTTTATTCTTTCCCTAACCTCACCTTGATAGCAACCCCGGTTTTTTTATAATAACTTTCCTAATATTACATTGCCTACGTTTGTGTGCAGACAACTATTTTTGTTTGACTGCCTACAATTAATATTTTGAAATTCACTTGGTCATTATTATATTTTTTTTATTTGTCAACTCGCCTTCATTAGAAACATACGTCTTTTATCACCACCTTGCAAATATTACATTTATACTGTTTGTGTGCAGACAACCGACATTTCTATTCTTTGCTTCCTTCGCTAAACTCTCGTACATTGTAACCTATGCTTTCAATGATCACCTTCCAAACATTACATTAGAAAAGTTTGTGTGCAGAAAATTAGTATTCATCTTCCTTGCTTCTTTCGCTAAACTCGCATACATTAGAAACCTGCCATTTAAAAAAGCACCTTGGAAATAGTCAAACTTTGTGTACTCACACCTAATATTTTATAATGCCCTTGCCCATTATTACTATTATGTGTGTCGACTAACGTTGCTAGAACCCTGCATTTTAAAGATTCACCTTGCAAATATTACAATCATAATGTTTGGGTGCCGACTACTAAGATTTCTACATTTCGTTGATCTATACTTGTATATTCTAAATTGCCTCTAGATCCTTGTGTGCGCGAGTCCCTGCCCGTGTCTGCCACCATGTGCGTGTGTCTACGTCCGTGTGTCAGTCGATGTAGGTTTGTGAAGCTCAATTTCACTGTGTAAGTCAATCACTTTGTGTGCATGTAGGTGCATGTGTGTGCGTCGATGTGTCTGTATGTCTCTGCATGTGTGCGTATCTAAAGTCGATGCCTGTGTGCGCGAGTCCGTATGTTTGTGTGTGCATTAGCCGATGTGTGCGTCTCAGGGTCCATGTGTGTGTGTGGCTCCATGCGAGTGTTTAAGTACTTTTCTTTGTGTGCGTGTAGGTGCACACGTGTGTGAGTTACGCCATGTGTGTGTGTGTGTATCTAAAGTCGATGCCTGTTTATGTGAGGCTATATGAGTGTGCATTAGTCGATGTGTGTGAGAGAGTCGATATGTGCGTGTGAGAGTCGATGTGTGCGTGGTTCCATGCGAGTGTGTAACTCCTTTTCTTTGTGAATGTGTACGTGCGCGTGTGTGTGTGTGTGTATAAGGCGATGTCTGTGTGTGGGTCAATGTCTGCAAATGTGCGCAGGTCGATGTGTGCGCCTGCCTTTTTTGCCTGGGCAACGCTGGGCACTTCCCGCTAGTACAAGTATAAATAGGAGACGTTGAACAGGGTTCAGTGTATATCACCCTCCCCAGCCCAGAGTTGTATTAAGAGGCTGCCTTCACATACACACGATATATATATTTTAAAGTTGGTCTCGCATGTTGCATATGAAGAAAGACCTTTGACGTGTACAGACCCACCTCCCACCACAAACACACACACACACACACATAATAGACCACGTGGCAAAAAAATTGTACATGCAATTTCAATAGAAAGCAGTGAGAGCCAAAACATTTACCCAAAACAATCCTCTTTGGCACAGGGCTCGAGTCGGAGAAAACTAATTGCATTACAATACATACCAGCAATACACAAAGCATTTAAGGAGATCTTGACGGCAGCCCGTCTGACACCACACTCTGGTTGGTTATGAGGAACAACACCACGGGAACGGAGTTTTCAAATGCAGTACACAAAAAAACCTACAACTCCCCCCAACAAAACATTTTGCTGCTTTGTGAGGATTGTGGCCAAATTCCAGTCACAAATACATCCTGTGTGTGTGTGTGTGTTTTTTAAGGTGGGGGGGGGGGGAAAGAAACCCAACTTGGAAGTTTTGTAAATGAAAGACAAAAAAAACAATGGTCGTGTCAATAACCCTGGCCCAACAAGAGGTTGTTTTTCGTGCTTGGGTGTCGAACACGCTATACCACCAATACCAGGTGGATTATAAAAACTGCGTTTAAAAACAAAGTTAAACACAAACCTCCACACAAAACAACAAATAACAACCCGCCGCACACGCACGCAGTTTGCCCCCTCCACAGCTATCCGCGTCAACAAGCCACAGTCCACAGACATCGAGGGTGGGGCGTGTCACCACAACAACACCACCACCTCTTCGTCTCGTTCACCTCGTTCTCACACGTGACGAGGCCTCATCAATATTTTACCTCGCTCGCTGCTATGCTATGGTCAGGCCAACAGCTAAGGGGCAGGGCATTTTTTGTCATTCAAGCAACACCACCACCCACCCCCCATCAATCCCACTTCACGGTACTCGGGAAGAGAGAGATGAGACGCGTAGGCGCGCGCGCACACACACACACAGATGTTGCGCCCTGAATGATTAATGCACAGCACCTGCACCAGGGCTCCACAGCCTCGGGCCTAAATTCATGTTGGGCACGACGGAAACTTACGAGCGCAGCGTTGTGGCGACTTTAACAAGTTATATTTGAATAGATATGTTGAACGGAAATTGGTGATAAAAACGTGGATACCAAACGGTACGCGCATGCCTGTAAAATAAAAAAAGGTGAATTAACAGCGTTAGGATTTTGTTGGCTGTGCTGGTAATGGTAAAGAAGAGGAATTTGGCCAAGGTGAGGAATCTTAAACGAGAGAATGGAAATGTAAGGAGCAGCTAGAACCCACATTTTTGGCAAGTTCAATCATCTTTAAAATAATAAATCCGAGTCTACTAATGTTTACACAGGCCCACCCCGCTAGGACAAAAGCCACGCATTGGATTAAACAGACTCAAAATCTCGCCAAAGTTGGCTTCGTGACACCACCACCAGTGTCCGTGATTGTGTTTTTTTGCATACGGTGTAAGCAACTCGTAGGTCCCGTGCGAAAAAACGTCTTTGCGCATCTCGTGCCGATTGCGTGCGTTTCAGAAAAGGACTCGTGCAGAGGGTGGTGAAGGGATCCTCAAAACCACACCTCGCATTCATCATCAACCCCTAGAAACCACAAACTAAGGCCACTGTGGTGTCCTGTGGCCGACCGTTCCACTACGCCACAGGGAGGGGGTGGGGGAGACGCGCTGTTGCCTGCCTCCGCTAGCTGTAATAGTTGTTGTACACTGCCGTGGCGCTGGAGAGAGCCGAGATGAGGTTGGACTCTCCGGAGAGGCAGGTGGAGGAGGAAGTGGAATTTTGGATTGGTGTGGAGCAGCTGGCCGACACCTCCGCGCACGGTGCCAGCATGAGGTACTGGTCCAGCTCGCTGCGATCCACCTCCTCCAGGTACTGGCCGAACGGCTCCAGGACCTCCAGCACCTGCGAGTGGGAGGCCCTGGGTGGCTCCGGCGGAGGCGAAGGCTGCCCGAAGCTGAATGAAGTCGGGTCGGTCCCCACACCGTGCAGCGCATAGAGGGCACAGTGCGCAGAGCCCCCACCACCGCTACCGCCGCCGTGGTACGGAGATGCGTGGATCTGCTGGCTGGAGGCCCCCACCTCCTGGCCCTGGTAGCTGCCGCTGCCGCCGCAGGCCCCGAGCTGGTAGTATCCATACAACGGCGCGGGGACGGCCAACTCAGCGGCTGGGTACCCGTTCTCCACTGCAGCGGTGGCGTAGTAGTCAGGGTGAAGGTGCGCGCCCAGGTACATTGTCGGCGGGTATGCAGACGAGGACGAGACCGACGATGCGGGCGACGACGCAGAGCTGGAGTTGTCCGCGGGAGGGGAGCGCTCTGGGGTGGGCAGCCCACATGGCGCCCGTTGCTGCTGCTGCTGCGTGTAGTGCAGCGGCGCCGGCTGCAGCTCACGGTAGTGCACCACACCCTGCTGCTGCTGGTGCTGCTGCCGCCGTTCGCGGTGGCCAAACCCCGGCGGCAGAGGAGGCGGCGGCAGGGAGGAGAGGGAAGCGGGGCCCCCAGGCACCCGGGTCCCATCCCCCGGGCCCCCTGCTCCTGGCTGAGCACCACCGCCGCCACCACCTCGCTTGGCGCTGTGCGGGAGGCGCTTAGGCTGCTTTTTGCGCCGCGGGCGATACTTGTAGTCTGGGTGCTCGCTCAGGTGCAGCAAGCGCAGCCGCTCTGCCTCCTCCACGCACGGGCGCCGGCTCTCCGGGGTCAGCGCGCGCCAAGACTTGCCTGCCACACGGGGGGGGGGGGGAAGGGGACAGCCATGGAGAGGATAAGAAGGGGGATGGTGATGGCAATGTTTGATGGTGTGGGTGGCAAAAGGTGAATAAGTGCTTTGGGTGATCGTTTTGATTTCGGCGGTGGCGATGTTGTGATGGTGGAAGCGATTGAGGTCACGGCAACGATAGTGAACGTTGTTGCGGTGGCAATGTGGTGGAAGTGATTGAGGGTTATGGTGGAAGTGATAGAGGATGTGGTTAGTGGTGGCGGTAAGGTAGTGGTGTGGACATGGTGGTCGTGTGGTGGCACAGAAGGCACGCACAAGACATACTTTATACAAGTCTGACAAGGCTCGTAACGTCTACCGATCGAGCTCTCGTGATCTTGCAGCCAGGAGGCAGAGTTTATCCGGGTCACACTGCATTATAAAATTCCAGCGTTTGGACTTTCAACAACATGTACCGTGCCGATTAATATTTAAACCGCGCACAAAATTGGCACCACGCAAACCTCGCCATGGCAATGTGGAATTCCCAACACCGCTTCATGGTTACCCCAACAGACCTGGCACTGCTCCAAAAACGCTCGTTTTGATCAGCTGACGCAGCCTTAACGGGTGAACACCTTGTGGCTAACCACCGACTAAACCCTGGGGTCCAGTAGTTAAAGGGTTAACGACCGCGCGCGTCCGCACATTACTGTACTAAACCCCCCCCCCCCTCCCGGTGTGCGGCTTCCTCGTTAGAAGACTTGGGGGTTTCTCCCACCAAACAAAGCAACACCAACAACATAAATACATTGACCAAACGTCCCAATGCAGGACCCTCCCTCGAAGAGTTTAGAGACTCTGCGAGAGCCTTTTTTCCTGGACGATCGTCGACACGGGTCGACACGTTGGCGGTCACGAACTTCGGAACCGCACACGACATCCCGCGCGTAAAAAAAACGGACGGGCGGGGCAGCCACAACAGTGTTACGTGCACGGCGTTCACACGCCCTCCTCTCAAAAAAGCCCATCTTCGAGGTTTCAATAAAAGGGCTGCGCGTTTAACCATGTACTAGAGACTGTGCAGGGAATTACAATTATCGTGATGGTGATGATGATTATCATTAATCTAGAAACTTCAGCTCCAGATTTAAAATCATTGTCATCATTCTCAGTAGCCGCACATTTACACTGCGCCCGATGGAAGCATCTCGAGGCTTCAGACGCCAAGCCTGCGGGGGGGGGGGGGGGTTACCCCCTAATGGCAGCTTGTCCCAGCGTGCATATTTAGCCCCATTTGGTGTTCACAAAAAACACTTTTATAAATTCGTCAACGCAGTTCCCAAATCACCAAAATATATTAGATGCGCTAGAACGGACGATTACAACGCGCGTGTGTAGTGTATACAAGTCCATACCAGGGTCAAGTTGAGATCTCACCTCCGGCAAGCAACGAAGGTTCGGTGTGAAAATTTCTACACAAAATGGGAGGCTTCTCCGTGCCGTGTGCATGTCGTGATACTGAACGTGTAATGGAATAATCCAACAAGGTCCGGTTGGCAGCAATGTTAAATTTACTCTGCTTTCTGCTCTCCCACTGTCACCAACTCTTAACTGGCCCAACCACGGTAACAGTATATAGTTCGTTCAAATATCCCCGACGAGCCCAACTATTTGTAACCATTTTTTGTTTATTTTACCAGGTCAGGCCCACTGTGCTATATAGCTCTATTTCAGAAGCGACCTGGCCACAAATGAGAGCTCAACAAAGTGGCTTATCACGTGGAAATGGATAGCAGCCAAATACTCTAAATGCACGTTTTCTAATTTTAGGAGGGAAAAGTCTGATGACCCAGAGAAAGATCCACGCGACCACAGAGAGAGAGACACATGCAAACTCGAAATAGTCATCGTCAGGGTCGGGATCGAACCCACGACCTCCTGCATTACCAGGCGATGTATTTAAAATTCACCGTTGCGCAAAGAGCAAAAGGGGACCCCGTGTACACGAGCAGGTCTCGGGAGCTAATGGAAGTCACAAGTGGCAGTGGCGGTGGCTCGCGCTCCCGCGAGGAATAAAAACTCGGCCCGCATCTCAAGGGTTCAATCCGAGACCCCGGTGGTCAATGGGATCGCTAACGCTTACGAGACTCGATTTTAAATGGAACGCTCTCCGATACGCTCAGCACATTCGTCTCGGCTGCCTTAAAATAGAAATCACGTGTGACGTGTTGGGCAATGATCCTTCATCATAGCACCTGAACGGCAGTGTTATCGATTAATGCGCCAGTTTCGTTAACCGCAAAAAGGCCAACGCAGCAGCATCGCCAAATAATAAACGTTATTAAATCATGAGCGCTTGACATATACATAACAAATATTTGTGGCATCTGTTCCTGCGGGCACAAGGCGACTTCAGCACCTGGCCTGTAAACGACAATTAAGCCTGCCAGGTGTGTGTGGGGGGTGGGGTATAGCCACGATTGGCAGGTGTAATCCCTAATTAATAATTTGCGGGTAATTTTCGACTTTGCCTACTTAAAAATCGCGGAACTTCCTGCACAAAGGAACAGAGCTGACGCTATTAACTGTTGTTGGCGACGGCACAAACCACGCGCGCGGGTACGCGGAACACGCACGCGATACGAAGCACTCGCGCAGCAGGTCGCCATAGCTAAAGATGCTCCCCGAGATTCCTCGCTACTCTCCGGGCGCGATATAACTTATTATTATAATAGATAGAATATTTCAGAATCAGAATATTTATTTAGACTGGAGGACTATTACGGTAGCGTACTAGTAGAGATGCGGCTTTTAACAGTCTAGACCCGAGATGCGGCTTCCAGCAGTCTAGAGCATCAGGGTCTTAACATGGGGTGTACACGCACCCCCTTGGGGGTCCGATATGCCCTTTATGGGGGTACGAGACATTACCAGATCCTTTAAAAGGCAAATCGAAGCCCAACTTAAGCACGGACACGCAAGGACAACGACTTTGTTTCATCAAGCCCTATGTATATGTATTACCATTTTTTTAAACGATTGAGAACCAAAGGGGTGCAAGGCTGCAGTCAATGTTTAAGACTCACTGGTCTAGACTTTCGACGCGGGCAATACGAGTTGACCCTGGAAAAACGAACCACGTGCCAACCCCAGTCCAAATAACGTTGATCAGACTAAATCACGACGTTTCTATTTTAAACAAGCAATCGAAACGTCGTGATTTAATTTATTTTATACCTTCAAATCTAGATGGTTTATCAGACTACAACGGCACCAATTCGAATATAAAAACAAGTCGATTTAGAAAACTGGTGATTCGGAGACGCAAGTTAAACCAGATAATTATTTGATAATATTATATTTTTCTCGAAACGACAGTTGGTCATTTGGACAATATTCCCGTATTCGTGATAATACAATTAAATTAGCTTCCTGTTTAAGTCGGACTATCGGTCACGTTTTTAACGAGGTGGTGATGTCAACCATCAGGAATGTTACCGGTCCACGAAACGTCCCTCCCAACAATTCGTTAATTGCACAGTTGGACTCCGCCCCCCGTGTGCGACTTCACTGTAAGCCCTACACACGCGGCGACTTTGAATCGCCGTCGTGTTGCGCTAAAAAAAATCTGTCGGTGTAACCGTGAAACAAACGACTCCACTGGGAGAAGCTTATACAACGGCATCCAACCTTGCAGGCGAAGGAGTTGACGACACGCGAGCCTCGTTTAAAAGCCACGCGATTAGCCGCTAATTGCTGCCCGCGGAGTGCGTGGCACGGGTCACAAGACGGGGCGAGTTGATCCTCCCGCAGCGCCAGCGCGTTCGCGACAGATGCCCGGGGCACTTACAAACACGCGCGTGTACACCCCCCCCCACATCCACAGCCGATCACGTCCACACAATTCCGTTGTGGGGTTTACAAGTTATATTTGATGGATTTAATCAAGTTAAGAGTTTGTTTCGTCGCTAAAATATTCAAATTTATATTTCAAGATTCAAAGTTAGCCGCTATACTCTGCCATAGAATACACAAGCGGCAAAACAAAAAAAAGTCCCATCTTGGGACACGGATTCGCCGCGACTCGCCGATGAACGATCATGGTTCCACTCAACTGGGTAACTGTGGCACGTAAAATAAAACACTTTCTGGAACAGTTGAGAGAGTTCACGTACACGGGAAGAGTTGGTTCGCACATTAACCACAACGTAAAACACCGTTGTGTCTATTAGTTCAACGCGCATTAGGGGGCGGGGTTCGGTGTTGCGCTCTGGTAAATGGATCGGGTAGGCACAAGTAACTTGTAAAAACAAGACACCCCCCCCCCCCCCAAAAATAAATCGGATTGAATCTTAACCGTGGGTTTAGGCTGCGGTTTAGTTTATTGGACAACTGTTTGGACCCAACCCATCCTGAACGCGGCAAGAGGTGGCCCGAGACTCGTCCACGCGAGCTGCGGTGCGCGCTGTATAATATCTCCCCGCGTATGAAACACCATCACCGCAAAAGACACAATATATATCATTACAATTAGTAGAACAAACCTAGAAAAATAGGCGACAATAATAAAGTTTGAGATCAGAGTTCGTAAGAGGATACGTTAAGGGTAGTGATCGGGTTGTTAGGCTTATCGAGCGAGAGTTTAGGCCAAGGTGGTCTAGAGTCAGACCAGTCCCACATCTTGTTGGCGACCGTAAACCCCAATACACGTACGGATTTTGACAGTAATTATACACCATGTAAAAACACGATTTTTGTTCCTGGGTAGTAATTGTTATTTTCTAATTGCTCATCTCAAAAGTATAGAAAATGTCTATTATTCCCCACAAACTTTGCTTTTGTGACCAGGACTTTATGTGAAGGAATGACACAAATGCGCACGTTCTCACTGAAAATAATGGAAACTTCAAAATATCACTGTCCTGGTCACAAAAGCAAAGTTTTTTTGGGAATAGCCATTTTCTGTACTTTTGGAGGCATAAGCAATTAGAAAGTAACACTTACTACCCAGGAACAAAAATAAATTCATTTGTTACACAGTGTTACCAAAGCGCTGTGCAAATGAGACCCCGTCTCTCACTGGCGCCATCCACTGCTGCCGGGACACACAATGTCGTGCCCGAGGGACGGTGGACTACGGAGCCAGAGTCGATTCCTGTCGGGACTTTTTTCGTTGTTTGGTTGTTGCTGCAAGCTCCGTTTCCAGGGAACGTGGCCTTAACGGCGAACAACACAAAGGAGCATCAAAGTTTCCGAGTAGCGGGGTGGAAAGCGCTCGGGAATCGGAGAGGGGGGGGGGGGCACCGCGGTTTAGCGGTGGCGCGGTGATGGTTGTGGTGGCGTCACTTCGCTGGTTGTGGTGGCGGTCTCCGTTCGATTAAAGGGACCCATGGAACCATCCTCACCCACTGGCCACAGCGCGAGGAGGAACACTACCGGCAGACCCTTCTGATGGGATCTCGCCGAAGTCGAAACAGCGAGGCTGACCGCATCTACCGAACATCACACGCGATGTTGTATCCGACGCCCATAGGTCGATGCATTTACTACGAATGAGAGTTAAAAGCCATATTTGAGAAGGAATAAAGTTCACACGACACAATTCGCTTTAGACCGCATTCGGCAAGTAGCGTGACCTGTTGAGACACCATGGCCGACTCCTGTCAGAACCACGCCCGGCCGCCTTTGTCTTTTCAAGTCAACATTTGACACCCGGGATTATACGTTCAATTTAATCATCAGTATACTTAAGAGGCCCAAAAGAGGTTTGGATACTACTTACTAATGTTATCCATGGGTCAGGAATTGGAACCCGGGTTTACTAAGGTGCCCCAACGGCGCTTGTGCAAAGTTAGGTGCGCCCTGAGACCAAGTAAAGTGTCGACGGGGTTAGCTGCTATGAGATCACGGGACATGCCCAGATGTTACGGGTTAGCCAATCAAGGGGATTTCACCTGCGCTCCCCCACAGCCACACAAAGACAAAGACACTCTCCTTCCCTGTGTAGCCCGCACTGACCGCTGGGCAAGCGTTGCGAGCGAGCACCTAAAGGCCCACACGGCACTCGAGCGGTTTGGCCAGAACCACGCCCGGCCATTTACTGATATATTTACAGAGTACAGGACTTATTTAATGCCGAGTCTACCTAGGAGAAGGCCCAGGACACACACGACTCACCTAGCATCTTGCTGAGCTCAGCATTGTGCAGATCTGGGTTCTGTTTGGCCAGACGCCTTCTCTCATCCTTGGCCCAGACCATGAACGCGTTCATGGGTCGCGGGATGCGCGCTTCTCCTTGTTGCTGCGTCTTGCTGCTGCTGCTGCCGCCACTGGCACCGCCGCCTCCCTCCTGCGTCCTCTTCGCAACCTCCGTGACAGCCTGAACGCCCCGCGGGCCCGTACCTGGACTCGAACCCGGGCCCACCTGGACGGGACTCGGCGCCGCGAGGGGGGCCGCGCCACCCGGCCACAGAGCAGCCGAGGACACGAGCGGGGTCTGCTGCTGCAAGTGCAGCAGGTGATGCTGTCGTTGGCGCTGCTGGTGGTGGTGTTGGTGCGTTTGCAGGTGATGGAGCGGGTGGTGGTGAAGGTTTGTCTGATCGTCGCTCATGTAGCCTACATCTGGACTACTCATTCTCTATCTAAGGATTAAAAAAAAGTTACCGTGCAAGCAGGTAAAACGAAGAGAAGAATCCAGGTATGTTTCTGGTCCTCTCTCACGCGTGGAGCTAAATAACACAAGCA
Source organism: Lampetra planeri (assembly GCF_965212315.1). NCBI lineage: Eukaryota > Metazoa > Chordata > Hyperoartia > Petromyzontiformes > Petromyzontidae > Lampetra > Lampetra planeri. Next base: position 21,003,950 of record NC_136110.1, read on the forward strand.
AGAACTGGCCTCCCCACGTCTCCAGTTTATCTGTCTGTCTCTCTCTCGCTGGGTCTGAGAACTTCCCAAGTTTTTTTTGTGGGAGGTGGCTGGGATTGTTTGGATTTTATAGCGAGCGCCCCTCCAATCGCCTCGCGCTCCGGGTCGCAGGAGCGGGTCCCATCACCGCCCCCTTTATCCAAGCGGGGGCTTCAACCCCAGCCAGACCCCCTGCCATCATCACGGCTTCTTTACCTCTCTCTCCCTCTCCCAGCGTGCGCCAATTAACAAACGCACACCTGAAATCGTTTCGGCTGCCGCTCGCGAATACCATGAATAAATGTTCAGGGCGCGGGTGGGGTTCCAGTCTGCTGTCTGGTGCGGGCCGCTGTGATTAATCGCGGGAGGCGCTCTCTGATTCATCGCTGATTAGAGGTGGGCGCACGTGGGATTAGTTTAAGATATGAAAGAACTGAGCTTGGGGGGGGGGTTCTTTTTTTAGCTAAACACTTTATTTGTGGAACGCTTTGGACGTCGCTCGGAAGTTAAATCGTTCAAATTCGCCGCAGTAGTTTTAAGCGTTGGGGAAACATTTGAGGTCATGAAATACGAACGTTACGATAAATTAATGCGTAATGTTCTCATGATATCTCATGTGAGATCCCGTGTCGTTGACAATCTCGCGAGAGTGGGGCTTCTCCGGGTGCTGCCCACGTGGATAACAAATACTCAATCGTTAATGACCTGGAAACATCCCAAAGTGAAAAGGAGTCCTGCAGCTCGGTGTGGCTCTCCTGGACGAATAGAAGTGAGATCATACGAACGTTGATCATGAAATACGTTCCATTTAAATACAAAATCTTTATTTGCCATACTGCATTGCCAGTGGTACACGACAGCACAAATAAAACAAACTCAACGCATTCGCACGTGTGTACAGTAACGCCGTATATATATGTTGAACTTATTTCGCACCGTACGTAGCCAACCGTGATAGCAACACCGTGGGCCATGGAAAATGAACCGACCAAGTTTAACCAACCAAAAAAACCACCGCGCGCACCCCGACCGCGTTTGTCTTCTTTACACTGATCACATCGCCGTTGCACCAAGTACGTATTTTAGGCCCCGAAAGACAAGCTTTGATACAATTCCATCACTGCTGTTGTTCCCAGCCAGGAATCGAACCCAAGTCACTGGCATCGTGACGGGATGCGTGAGCCACTGTGCCAGTTATTCTCACAGTTCGAAGCGACATTTACAGCAACACTGGGCGTACAGAGATACACAAATCTAGGACTCCTTATCATAGCCGCAACACGTATGATTAAATATAGGCTGCGTCGTCTTCATCATGTTCAAGTTATATCGACGAATATGGCGGAGCCATTGATCCGGCTACCAGAGTTCGATTCCCGGCCACGGATAACATCAGTGGCGAGTGATACCTGAACCTGCTCTGGTCTCCGCGCCTTCAACTCACCGTGGCATGCGTGGTGAAGTATGGTCAAATACTGTACTTCCCCTCCCTCCCCCCGCCATCTACGTGGGGGGGGCCTTCATTCACAAAGGGGTTGTAAATTTGCTTTATTGTTCTCTATTTGTTCGTAAACATGTAACCAGCAGAGAAATCTACGATCCAGCAGCCCTTTTTTCCAAAGCGCTGGATCACAAACATGCACCGCACGCAGCGCTCGTGTGTCCCCCACGATAGTAATCATCAACAATTATGCAATATTGCCGATTGCGCTGACGCTCCGTGATGTAAAGAGAATGGCACTTGCCAATGACATCGAGTAACCTAGGATAGCACGCCTGCCTCTGCTGATGAGACCCAGAAGGGAAATCCTTTTTCCAGAGTTTGTGCTTAAACGCATATGGTAAGGGTACATCTGGAACGGACAATCAATCGGCAGTCCGGCGACACGACACGATCTGTTTGTGTCGAGATACGGATCCGACGGCGGTTCCATCCGGTGGTCGATGATAATAACGGAGCGACCACCGCAATCACAATGTGCATTTATACTGGAGGAATCCGGTCAGCTATGAAGCTCTTTTTTCTCACAGATGTCCAGTAAAACGCAAACATTGTTCGGTAAAAAAACCATCGAATTCGGTTGATTTCCCGCAAGTGGGTGATGGTGATTCACGGTAATTATTTTTTTCACCCGGCACTGTTTTGCCTGACAGCGGCCAACAATGGCATTGGCAGAGAAACATCTCAGGAGAGAAGCTAGTTGCATTCAGCAGCAGTAGCAGCAGCAACAGCAGCACAACAATGAAATATGCGTGCGACCCTCTCCCCTTCGTTGTCCCGAGCGGGGGATATTTGGCAAACGCAGCGACCCAGGGCGGGCTTCAAGGGGTCCAGGCAGGCGTGCAGTGGGGTAAAGGTAACTGTGTTCACCCGCAACCCCTATGGGCCATATAAAGTAGACCACTGTAATATGCGCTCCTTCAACAGGAGGAGGAGGAATACCGGGGTTCTGTTTGTGTTCGCGTGTTCGTAGCACGACTCGTCGTCTTCCTGAGCTCACTTGCCTCGCGAGTTCAGTTTCATGAACGCCTTCCCAAATAACATCGGACTCGTTTAATTAATTTGACGTGTTATTGTCTGTTGAAATACAATATATGTTTGATATTAATGGTTTTTAATGCAACATTCTTGATTATTGTGCTGTGATCGGTCTAAATATCTGCCCGAGCCGGCTTGCGTTGCAGGCAATGTATTGCTTAACATTTTATTTAACATTGATTTGTGTTTGTGCAATTCGATTGCTTACGAGACACAGTGTTTTTTTTTCTCTCTGATTGTTTTGCTTTTGTCATTCTTGTGAGCCAGATCAGCCTTGCAAATGAGACTCCATACCCTGGCCTCGTGAGCGCTCACCTGGATACACAACGCAACATGAGCTTGACCACATCTCTGTCTGTAACAAAGCGGGGGAGATAACCCCACGTGAACATTATCGGTTAATCCGATGAGAAAGAAGTTCAACATACATACGCACAATATGAATGAAACTGTAATGCGAAATAGCACCGCTGTTCGCGACTCGCCGTGTTGAAAGGCGGCCAAATTGATCAAAGGGTTGCCCAAAACTTGGAGACAAAAACCTAACGCCAGCAGGTCTTTGTCAGAAGCGACCTGGCCACAACTGATAGCTCGACGGAGTGGCTTTTCGCGTGGAAATTTATCGCAGCCAAATACTTCAAACGCGTGCTTCTAAACGAGGAGGGGAAACCCGGAGGACCCGGAGAAAAATCCACGCAACCACGGGGAAAACACGCAAACTCCAAATAAACTGGCGTCAGGGTCGGGATCGAACCCACGACCCCTCATGTATACCAGCCGAGGTAGTTCACATTTCGTACGGGCTTCGCCTCCTCTCAGACGAATACTGATTCTAGATTTGAAGCTTTCGTGACTGCAAAGATTCATACTCTTAGGTTGTTTTTTTCGGTAAAGTCACGTAGGTAAAAAAATGAGTAAATAATAAAATAATAGAAATAATAATAGAAATAAAATATTTTACTTATATTTTATTTATATTTTATTTCTGACTTTACCGAAATAAGCGTGACTTTACCGAAAAAACCTAACAGTAAGACGAATACTGCTTGGACTGCAATTCCAAGATGTCGTCGCGAGAGATCTCACGAACATGGCCACTCATGCGCCGCTAACCTGGCCATGGAACCACGCCTGCCCCTCGTTCTCCGCTCACTCGCTTCGTGCGAGTTCTTCAGAGATTCGTGCGAGTTCGTTGCAACAGTCGTTGGAGGTTATCGGTTTGATGTCTGACGTTATTCGGAAGGGCTGCATCGAAAGTCTCTCACTTCCCAATAATTCAGACGTCGCCTTTCAAAGAATTGCATTGTCATGATGAACTACCCGGACATTAATCATAATCGATGGGGCTGCCATTCCTACACTCCAGTCATTGAGTGGAGCTCGATGAGGAGGAGCAGACGTGGCTTGTTTATCTTTAAACGCGCTGCTTTGTCCGCATGCAAACGAATACACATCGTGACTTACTGCTCAAAAACATCACCATCATCAGCCATGGTCAATCCACTGCTGGATGAAGGCCGCCGCCACCTCTCACGATCCCCGCTATGTAATGAATACGTCATCGCTCCATCTCCACGGCGCACGTCCTATCGGACGCGTTCACATTCATCGGCTCGTGGGGTTTAAAGTTGGATACGCGTCACCAGTGAGCGTTTACCAATATCCGTGTTTACCAATATCATTGTTTACCAAAATCGTTATTAATATCGGTTACCAATATCGGTTACTAATATAGTTACCAATATCGGTTACTAATATAGTTTACCACTATCGGTTACCAATATCGATGTTTTCCAATATCGGTTACCAATATCGTTTATCAATATCGTTGTTTACCAATATCGGTTACAAATATCGTTTACCAATATCGTTGTTTACCAACATCGGTTACCAATATCGTTTACCAATATCGGTGACCAATACCGGCGGTTGACTTGCAACCAACACTCGGTCGCAACCGCACGCGGAGGAGAGAGTGTGTGGGGGCGTGCGAATTCATCTCGGGACAACCGGGTGGTAAGTTCGGGGACGTCTTGATTGTTTTGTGTCTGGTTTGTTGTCCTTCCCCTGCACCTCCGATTGGCACGGGTGGCTACGTGCGGTGCGAAAGAAGTTCGACGTACATGCATCACACAGGGTGATGCACTGCTTACTGTGATAGTTTCGAAACGTGGCTCTTGGCCTCGTGACATGACGACGATGGCATAACTTTAATTTTAAAAAAATGGGGGGGGGAAAATATTCTTCTTGGTTCTTTCGGTAAAGTCACGTAGAAGGGAAATAATAAATTATGTTTTATTTGCATTATTTTATTATTTCCTTTCTACGTGACTTTACCGAAAGAACCAAGAAGATGAATCCCTGCAGTCACGAAAGCTTTAAATCGAAAAATAAAAAAATATTGTTCAACAAACAAAAATACGGTGCAAAATGTTGCGGACCGAGCGAGCGAGCGAGTGTGAGAAGCGCCGACACCGACAGCCTCCCAAATCCTCTGGGACAATAACCGCCACCACGCAGATAAGAAGCGGACACTTCAGAGCGCCGTCAGCCTTCCCGCGCAGGTGTAACGAGCGATAGGCGACAATTAATCCCTGATCAGACTTAATTAAGGCCGGCGCCAGGCATCAACCCGGATGACGACGACGTCATGCCGTAATAATTAGGCGAATTAGAGGGGCAAGTCTCCATGAGCCGTTGTTCATTAACCTCGGAGCGGAGGTGAAGTTTAGCCGCATTTTTATTTTATTTCACCAGGTAAGGGCTCACTGAGCTATATATAGATATATTTTCAGAAGCGACATGGCCACAAATGATAGTTCAACGTAGTGGTTTATTGCGTGGAAATTTATAGTAGGCCAAATACTCTAAAACGCATGATTTCTAAATGGGGAGGGGAAAACCCCGAAGACCCGGAGAAAAATCCACGGGACCACGGGGAGAACACGCGAACTCTAAATATACAGCAGGCGTCAGGGGTCGGGATCGAACCCATGTCCTCCTGTATACCAGGCGAGGTGGTGAACATCGCGCCACCGTGGCACCCCTGCACTGCACAGACGTGAACGGAAACGGATGGATACATCAACGGCCAATCTGAAATCAATGAACCCACAAATCCCGCCGTGAGAATGAACAATGCCCTCATCATTCACAGGTAGCGCGCGCTCCTCGCCCCCGATTGTGGAAACAATTCACATTTTGCAAAGGATTAACTGTTGGATCTATGACTTCAAAGCGACGACTGCAGCTGCGTAATTGAAATCAGATTGGTGGACTGTGAGGTTGAGCTCGGTATTGTGGACGCGGTCTGATTAACGCCTGAGAGCTGTTGCGTCTGTAATCTGTCTCGGCGTAGACTCCGCGGCTCCACCGCCGAACCCCGTGCCTTCTTCTCACGGGAGGAGCCTCGCCTAACCTGCCGCGTATCTCACTCTGCTGGTGCTAAAACCACGTGTGAGGATATTCCACATCTCCTTGGGCAGGGGGCGGGCAAGTCCGTCCACCTCCGATGAGCGCGGTTGGCGAGGTACGGTGCGAAAGAAGTTCAACATACAGTACATACAAAAAAAGATTCCCTTCTTTCGTAGGGCTGATGTCGTTGCAGAGCAACAACTACGATTTCACATTCACGTGGTGAAGCCAGACTGCCTCGTCAGGAGTGTATCGCTGTGATGCCTCCTTTGCATTTGTGCATCGGGCATTGCGTGCGTTGTACGTTGTACGGTATCTGTTCACCGCAGGCGCACACTGCTGTTGAGTTTTTAATGTTCCATTGATTGCAGCATCAGGTATCCGCATCTACTGCCATGTTTGTGCAGTGGATGCGATTTGGGGTGGACCGTGAGCTTCGTGGAAGACCAAACCCATGGATCCTCCTGTTTTGGGTCTTTCACAACGTGGTGTTTGTTTGTGAAGATCACTGCTGACTTCCTTTCTATACTCTTAGGTTTTTTCGGTAAAGTCACGTAGGTAAATAATAATAATAATAAAATAATAATACATTTCTCTTCACTTGATACAGTAAATTTGGCTGTGACGGTCCCTCCTGAAGACGGAGACTTGTGTTGCCTCCGAAACGTCGTGATTTAATTTAGTTATTTTCATTTATTATTATTTTATTTTATTATTATTTACCTACGTGACTTTACCGAAAAATCTAAGAGTACGAATCCTTGCAATCATGAAAGCTTAAAATCTAGAATTCCTTTCTATACCCAGTGGCGTGGTCTCACACAGGCGGTACCAATTTTACCGACCCCAGAGAGATGGATGATGATGATTGCCATTGCTCTTGTGAGGTCACAAAACAATGCAAGTAGTTGTTGTATCTTCTTGGTTCTTTCGGTAAAGTCACGTAGAAGGGAAGTAATAAAATAGTAAAATTAATATATTATTTTATTTTATTATGTTTTATTTTTATTATTTTATTACTTCCCTTCTACGTGACTTTACCGAAAGAACCAAGAAGATGAATCCCTGCAGTCACGAAAGCTTTAAATCGAAATTTAGTTGTTGTATCATTGCAAATACGGAAACAACTATATGAAACATCAATTCGCAATCCACTGTGATGATGATGATAATAATAATACTACAATGCAGCCTTTAAATATTGACTTAAAGCTTTCGTGACTGTAGGAATTCATATTCTTTGGGTCTTTCGGTAATGCCACGTAGATAGGTTCAAAAAAATAAAACTCCAACGTTTCGATCACAACACGTCATCCTCCTGATCGTCATCCTCCTGATGACGAACGCTTGTGTAGCGATCGAAACGTCGTAGTTTTCTTTTAACCTATCCACGTGACTTTACTTTATATGCAGCCTTTGTCGAGTCACTGCTGGATGAAGGCTTCCCCACTCCGTATTGGTCATGGGGGGCTGCATGGGGGTTGTTTACTCATAGTTCACCTCATGGGGGGGGGTGGGGGAGGCAGAATCGGTTCAGGAAGCACTCGCCGCGGCTGGCGAGCCGTGGCCGGGAATCGAACTCGTGTGGCCAGGTGCGTCACGCGCAGTACTCACCCCACGCACAGATAGAGGGCGGCTGTATGTCCATTAGAATAAGTAATATTTATAAATACTTTTTTTTTAAACAAGCTTTAATGAAATGTACCGTACGAGTAATGGCAGAACTCCACGACTTCAGGAAGTGACCCCGAGGCTTGCCATAACGTCAGGCGCCGTGATGATTTACAGCCAACGTGAGTTGAGTGTGGACAATTAGACCCAAGCCGAAACATAACAGAAAAAAAGATCGTTAAAAAATATGTTATTTTTAATGGTAGACTATAGTATTGTCATCAGTATGACGTACGTATACCAAGTTTGCAGTCGATACGGCATTGGGAAGTGGGTTAAAATTGAGTTACAAGATTTGAGGATACGACAACGGACAGAGTGAGTTTCGCCAATGGACGTTGTCTCATGTGCTATGAAGGACCATTGCCCGAAACATCGTTCCATTTAGACCCATTACGCGTCTAAAGCACAATGGGTCGCAGTGCGGTTGGGGGTGGGCGTGAAAGTCACAACAGGATTCACAATTAGCCGGGCGCCCGACCCCCCGCCCCCCACCACCACCGTCTCTCTCCCTGGGTGTCTCTGTCGCCGCGTGTGTTGATTGCAGTGGGGTTGGCGATTAACATGTCAATGACGACGGTGGGGTAGTAGGCGACGTGACGCGCCCGCCACTGCCTTACGTAAGCCTGAATAATGCGGATTATTCCTGTCTTATTGTTGTTGCAAGATAAGGGTTAGGGGCCGTCCATAAAAGACGTCATGCACACCTGGGGGGGGGGGGGGGGTCAGACATTTGTGACGGTGTGTGACGAGGGGGGGGGGGGTGTTTGAGAAATGTGACGTCACATCAAAATGCGCAACTTTAAATAAATATAGACAACACGTTCTTATTAATTAAATATACTTTTTAATGTTTTTTCCTACAACATCAGAGTGCAGCAGCATATTAAATACACACTAAAATGACAATAGCTTAAAGCGATTTGAAGCATGTTTTATTTGAGGGGGGGTGGCAGAGCTTTGTGACGTCATATTTGAGGGGGGGTCTGCCTTTTTGTGACGCTGTGTGACGAGGGGGGGGGGGTAAAAAAGTTTTCCAAAATCGCGTGACGTCATTTATGGATGGCCCCTTGGCGCAGTTCGTGCATTGCAATGCGCGCCCCGTGAACCTGGAAGCGGAGAGCCGCTCTTCGATCCGCCTGGGCGGAAGAAGAATAAGAAAAAACACGAAACGGCGAGCAACGTGCATCTGACCCTGCCACCGCGCGCGGTCCGCACTCTTTTTAACGACCCTGGTGGACACAGCGCGGTGAACAGCGCCGGATTATCCCAGTAACAAAAGTAGCTACATGTGTAGTAGCTACATGTGTAGAAGCTACATGTGTAGAAGCTACATTTGTAGAAGCTACATGTGTAGAAGCTACATGTGTAGAAGCTACATGTGTAGAAGCTACATGTGTAGAAGCTACATGTGTAGAAGCTACATGTGTAGAAGCTACATGTGTAGAAGCTACGGGTCCCGCACTCTCAAGGGCCCTGCGCTAAATGCTTTCAAGCTATCAGTTCCGGTCCAACTATTCTGCACTTGCTCTATTACTAAAGTACTATACTGCCTTCAGCTTTTATGAACGACTTGGTGTTTAAGATGAGCGATTTGTCGTATTATCTGGCTGTATAGCAAACGAAAAATACAATTACTTTACTGTGCACGTTAAAAGTTGCGTTTCAATATTGACGTGTTTTTTTTTTATTTAGGGCCCCTTTATAACATATGCTACAGGCCCCGCACTAGCTTAATCCGGCACTGGTGGTGAAGTATGGCTAAACGATCACTTGGACCGACGAAACGCCGTGCCGAGGCCTTCATCAAGCTGCGTGGTTCTCACTCTACTCCGGTTACGTTTCTTTAACAACAACAAAAACCAACAAGAAATTGGCCAAACATCCCAATGTAGCAGGGCCCTCCTGAACAAGCGTCGTGAGGCTCAGTGAGGGTTCTTGGATAATAAGTAACATTATTGTATTATATTAGATTTTCAAGTATAGAGAGTTAAAGGTCTTCATATAGAGCATTGTATGAACCGTGATTTTGAACGGAATTCAGTTGAACAAATGGGTGTTTGAGTGCTCACTCAGCAGACACACGGGCAGAATCGCTGACAAAGATCTCCCGTGTAGCCTTAATCAACTATTGGGGCAAGTGCTGTTAGCGAGTAGCACCGATAAAGGCCGGTCCGCCTTTGCCTCCAGTTTTAATACACCGCACCAGGTACTCATTTGAGACTTAGTCGACCTAGGGGCGTCCCAGGACCGGTTAAAATAATCGTCACTTGCGTTGGGCGTGAGCGAGAATCGAACTCGGGTCGCCGGGTTCGTAGCGCAGCGCGCTAACCGCAACACCACCTCAACACCACCTCAACACCACCGCTACACCACCACCACACCACCGCTACACCACCACCACACCACCGCTGCACCACCGCTCCCCACTCGGAGAGAGACGAATGGAAGAGACGCAATGCCCCTTGCAGGTTATTGGAGAATGTGAGAACGTGAATGTGATGTCCCCAAAGGCTGCTTCCGAAGCCAAAACAATAGATGCTTTGTTCTCTGCCCGTATTGGGATATAATTGTGGTTGAATATTGTCCGTTATAATAATGGCTTATTCTCACGTTAATAAATCGTTATATCAATGGCAAGGAGCATGACTCATGCATTGCATTGGGTCAGCACATTATGTAAGAGACTACCGGTACGGCGCATGAGGGTGTGGGTGGCCAACACCCCACGCCTGCCCAGCCGCTTTGTCTCCCCAGTGTCGCGCTACCAACCCGTCGACCCGAGTTCCTTCTCGCTCACGACCAACACCAGTGACGATGATCTGAACCGGTATTTGGCCTCCCCTAGGTCGACTCAGCCTCAAATTAGCACCTGGTGTCGTGCGTAAACATCGCAACTTGGGAACCAAAGGTGGCCGGACGTGGTGTTGGCCATCCGCCCTCTCGTGTGCTGTACCGGTATTACTAGGTGCTCGCTAACCAAGGCCGTCATCATTATAATATATATTGGGGGGGGGGGGGGACATCCCTCCCCCCCCCCCAATATTAAAATTTGCTCAAAATGTCCCCCCCAATATTATTGTTCTAAAATAGATTTCTGTTTATATGATTGTGGTTATGGTTGTACTTTATTAATCCCTAATCTCTGCCATTACATACAATGAAAAAAGAAAAGGTAAATAAGAAAAAAGCAGAGCAATGTAATACAATACACTATTAGACATTATTGTAAAAAATAAATAAAAAGTCCATCCTTTGTGTTAGTGCATTTTTTTATATTTTAGGCAGGAAATGAGTTTTCAAATTTAGATTTTTTTTTCTGGGGGGCGCCCCCAGACCCCCTGGAAGATTTGGTCCCCCCCAATGTTGACTCCATGGCTACGGCCTTGTCACTAACAATACTTACCCCAACAGATTGTTCAGGCTATACGGGGATCTTGTGGATAGCATCACAGGAATCTAGCGCAGTTCGCCACGTACGGTGCGAAAGAAGTTCAACATAGTGTACATTCATCGCGGGTTACGTGATAATTTCAGCTCCTGCCCACGGACTTAAATATAACCCATTTATATGCAGTATATAGAGGCTCCAAGTTGTTTGGTAAGATATCACATAGTTCACCCCTTGTAAAGACATTTTAACCAATTAAGTTATGCCAAATCAGCTGCTACCGATAAGTGACATATCTGGAATGGGCGCATGGACGAATTATGGATAGGCGTACCTTGTACTCTAGTGGTAGTGCCTTGCACCGAAGAGTCCGCAGCGTTCCGGAAAATATCAATCGAGAAGTTAATCATCGGGCATGTACGCAGCACGCATGTTTGTGTTAACCTTGGCAGTACGTACACAATGATATGCACACAATGAGCCAACGTGCTCTTGAATAATGGACTGACTCATTACCGCGGCACTCGAGGGCTGAGCCCTTTTCCCAGAAAGGGCTGCAGCCGCTGCTGCACGTGGAGCTGCGAGGCGTCCCTGGGAACGAGGTGGGTGGTGATGATGGGGTGGGAGTTGATTCACGTGAGCAAAGGGGGGAGGGGGGTAATACACAACACAGCGAGTCGCACACAAAGCCAAAGGTCGCCCGTTGAAGCCTTTAAACAGACCTTCAAACGGACAATTGAACCATAGTACCCCGGCTCTCGCATAATGTCCGTGATGCAGTCTATAATGTAGACTGTAGCCTGGTTCTTAACCTCGTGAGCGTACTGGCAGTCTATAATGTAGACTGTAGCCTGGTTCTTAACCTCGGTGAGCGTACTGGCAGTCTATAATGTAAACTGTAGCCTGGTTTTTAAGCTCGGTGAGTGTACTGGCAGTCTATAATGTAGACTGTAGCCTGGTTCTTAACCTCGATGAGCGTACTGGCAGTCTATAATGTAGACAGTAGCTTGGTTTTTAAGCTGGTGAGTGTACTGGCAGTCTATAATGCAGACTGTAGCCTGGTTCTTAACTTAAGCGAGCATACTGACAGTCTATAATGTAGACTTTCAGTAATAAAAATAAAATAAAAAACGAAAACCACGACGTTTCGATCGCAACACAAGCAGTCGTCGTCAGGAAAAGAGGGGTTAGCCTCTAACGGCAAACTGTTAATAAAGGTTTAGAGATTGGCATAGCCCAAGTGATGACGACCGCTTGTGTTGCGATCGAAACGTCGTGGTTTTCGTTTTTAATTTTATTTGTATTACTGAAAGAACCAATAATAAGTCTACATTATAGACTGTCAGTACGCTCACTCAGGTTAAGAACCAGGCTACAGTCTACATTATAGACTGCAAGTATGCTCATTCAGCGTAATGACCATTGCTACAGTCTACATTATATACTGCCAGTACGCTCACTTAGGTTAAGAACCAGGCTACAGTCTACATTATAGACTGCCAGTACGCTCACTCAGGTTAAGAACCAGGCTACAGTCTACATTATAGACTGCCAGTACATTCACCGAGGTTAAGAACCAGGCTACAGTCTACATTATAGACTGCCAGTATGCTCACCAGCTTAAAAAAACAGGCTACAGTCTAAATTATAGACTGCCAGTACACTCACCGAGGTTAAGAACCAGGCTACAGTCTACATTATAGACTGCCAGTACATTCACCGAGGTTAAGAACCAGACTACAGTCTACATTATAGACTGTCAGTATGCTCACCCAGCGTAATGACCATTGCTACAGTCTATATTATAGACTACCAGTACACTCACCAAACTTAATAACCAGGCTACAGTCTACATTATAGACTGCCAGTGCGCTCACTCTGATTAAGAACCAGGCTACAGTCAACATAGTGTTTTTTTATTTTATTTTTATTATTATTATTCACTTTATTTTTTATTATGTTTCTTCTATCTACGTGACTTTACCGAAAGAACCAAAGAATATTAATTCCTGCAGTCACGAAAGTTTTAAGTCAAAATCTGTTCATGAATATTAATGAGGGGGTCTGGTCGATGTGGAGTGACGTCACGATCGTTACACACAGACATTCTTGGCTCATTATAGTAGATAATAATAATGGGGTGAAGGGGGGTGTCCACTTGGAGGACGTCACCTGTTCATTAATATTAATGAGGGGGGCTGGTCGATGTGGAGTGACGTCACGAGCGTTAAGGACAGACATTCCTGGGTGATTATAGTAGGTATGTCCACGTGACGATATCCCACTTCGTTGGGCTATCATTTGTGGCCAGGTCGCTGCTGAGAAAGAGCTACATAGCTCAGTGGGCCTTAGCCTGGTGAACAAAGAGATGCACCTTATTTTTCCTGTAATATCTACTTCCAGCACATTTACAAGCATTGCTCGTCATCGCCATTAGACATTGTCTATCCACTGCTGGATGAAGGCCACCACATCATGCTCGTACAAAGCCGCAATCCACCAGGCTATTCGTGAACAGCAGCAAGTTGCGTTTAGAGTGCACCAGTGGCGTAGTGACGACATTATCAGCTCAGGGGATGCGCCATTGGGTCAGGTGGGACCCAAATACTTGTGTAATGACAGTAGAGTCGACATTGCGGTGTTAGTGGACTAGTGGCCACGGGAGGTAATGACAGGGGAGTCAACCTATAGTGTGAATGCACTAGTGGCCACGGGAGGTAATGACAGGGGAGTCAGTTGTGAGTGCGAAGGGACTGGTGGCTACGGGAGGTAATGACAGGGGAATCAGCTGTGAGTGTGAAGGGACCGGTGGCTACAGGAATGATCGAGAAGGGAGAGTGGTCAGGTGACGGAAGAGGACGGTGGAGTCTGCCGGTGGAGCGAGCGTCCAGAGTCAGCGAGAATGATCGAGAAGGGGGGCGTAGCCTCTGTCGGTATAAAAGGGAGATGCGCGGGAGAGTCGGGCCTGTTGCAGTATGGGTCTCCGCCTGTGTCAATTGAACGTGTCTTCAATAAAGTTCCATATCAAGAGAAGTGTGTCAAGTCGTCATTGCACTTGATTTGTCTCGCACAGTCGCACCGAGGCTATGATACATCGCGGCACTCTCTTGCCGAATCACATCAGTAAGCTTTTAATGGAAACATTATTTAAAGCGCGTTGTAAATAAGTGTTGTTCTTTTACAATGTCGTTGAAAACCACATCTCACGGCGGTTGTCAAGAGGGCCCCAACTCGTAGCCTTGGCCACCAGTGCGGGCCAAAGCATCCCCTGATTGGCCCACGCTGCTCGTTACACTGCTGGGGCGCACGCATTATGCAGGGCTTCCTAAACCAGGGGTCGGTAACCAAAATAACAAGGGCAATTTTTATTTGCGATTCGGTGAAACGAAAAAGAACTCGATATTTCAAGGGCGCGCTATGCGTGTGAATAACGGTGATGGAGCCGGGTCCTTAAGGAGCAGCATGCGGCTCCGGATCCGCAGGTTGCCGGCCTTCCTCGTCCTAAACAAATCCATCTCAGACAAACGTTACAACACATTCAGGTTAACGGCCATTTGGCTTCAACGATAAACACTCATGCCTGTCAACCCATACGGTTTGCCCCGTATTCTTGTACAGGGAAATTGCGTTTGCAGGTCCATACGGCGTACGACCGTTTCAATTCGGGCAAAAACCCGATCTGTTTGTTTGTGTTTCTCCCTTGTGATCGCACTTTGTAGGATGAACGTTGATATTTATAAGGGGCACGGGTGACCAATAAGGTCTGAATTTGTCTCTAATAAGGTAGGCACCGATAAGGGGTTGACAGGTATGAACACTCTGCAATTTATATGTCCGCAATGGACTCGCCACCTGTCTGGGTTTGACCCAGGTCAGTCGGGGAATTGCCCCCCCCCCCCCCCCCCCCTGTGATCGGGCGACAGGAATTGTATCTGCTGGTATACAGTGTTGTTGAACTTCATTACAGCTCGCCTACCGCACAGATTTTGTTTTTCCATAATAGACCTACAGTGCTGGCTGAGAAACGCGTGAGGGTTTGGTCTACGGTGGCGAAAGTGGCAGGCGACCCGAGTCGAGTAGAGGGCATCTCATCAAAGTGCCCCTGCTGCTATCGCATTGACAACAAAACGGTGAAATTGACGTGACGTGGAACTTTGCATTCGTCGCTTTGTTTTGGGGCTGTTCACGTGGAGACCCCACCACACACGCCCATCGCAAGACAAGTACTGATGCGTCACACACAAATGCCTGGCGACATAAGTCCGCACCTCCGATGAGCACGGTTGGAGACGTACGGTGTGAAAGAGGTTCGACATACATGCAAACAGACGTATACACATCGCACGCAATCCAGGCGTAGAGACGGAACTCTCTGGCCGCGTGTCGCGACCGCGCCACAGCCGCCAGATGATGGATCTGGCAGAAGGAAGCGATGGCGAGGTGCGGTGCCATCGACGGCATTGGCAAGCGAATTGCATCTCTAACGCTGACCTTGCTCGTGTGATGTGGAGCGAAGTCTCCAGGCGCTTGTTTTCCTCGCCTGCCACCCTACCCCGTGGGCTGACAACAAAGCGCGCTGCTCTCTGCCAGCGGCCCGCTAATTGTGTGGCCGGACTGGTGCGGAATTTCCGCTCTTAAGAGGGGAAAAATAACCACCTCGATGGCTTCAAACGCCGCTTCTAACGCCGCTTCCAACAACACGCTTCCCCCCGGCAACGAAGATCAGCACGCCGCGCTGGTGGTGCCTGGTGGTGGCAAATCACAACGGGATTTTCATATTATTTACAGCACAAATATGACCTCGTCACTTTTAAGACCGGCCAGGTTTGTGATGATGGTGAATATTGTTGTCATTGCTATTGTGTCTCTTTGTTTTTAAACGTGAACACTTGTTGTACACCCGTGAACAGCATCCTCACGTTTGGTATGGAGCACCGCGGCGGCAAGATATTAACCACCTCGCCTGGTATGTAGGATGTCGTGGGTTCGATCCCCACGCAGACGCATGCTGTATATTTGGAGGTCGCATGTTTTTCTCCCCGTGGTCGCGTGGATTTGTCTCCTGGCCCTCTGGTTTTTCCCTTCACATTTTTGTAGAGGGTTTGACTGCTATAAATGTCAACGTGATGATAAGCCACTTCGTTGAGCTATCATTTTAGGTGGCCAGGTCGCTTCTGAAAAAGAGCGATATACCTCAGTGGGCCATATTTGGTAAAATAAAAATAGCAAAAAAATACAAGTTTGGTATTCGTCGTAGACTCTCCACAAAATATGTCGCAGAAAACGTGCAAGTCTCCACCTTTGTGCCCAGCCGAAAATAAAACTTATCCGGAACGAATATGTCAGTTCCAAAGAACGTAGCAGATCCCATCACATGTCGGCGCGAGCTTCGGCGATGGCTGTGTAAACACAAATTAATGTTGTGTCAGCCAAGTCCCACGTGTTAGAGGTGGTAGTGGGGGGGGCCTTATGGGACCCTCGCACCCAAACATCCTGCCTCGCTGCCGAGCCCCCAACAGGAAGTGTTGTGTCGAGAGCGTGCCCTGTTTACGGGCGCTGGCTGCCAGGAAGCGCCTGTTATAACGAATGGCGAGCGCGCGTGGGGGGGGGGGAGTCCGCTTATCGTCGACAAAAGCCCCCGCAAGGAGCCTACACGGCCCGGCCCGCAGCTGCGAGTGCACCAGATGCATCGCTCGGCAGGAACAGATCTATCACCCGATCGCCACCAACAATCCGGGGATCACCTGGCACTTGACACAAGCCGCTGATTCTGGGAGCTCAAATTAGTGAGTGCGTGCCCTCCCTCCCCTTGAGCAGATAAGGCCGGATAGGGCTCGGGTTAGTTAGGATTAGGGTTTATATTGGGGTTGAAAACCTTGGCCTGGCCTGGCCTGGCCGTTACTAGTTGTGACAAAGCTGATCGTTTAGAAACACAGGATATTAGAGTGGTAGTGATTCATGAATTTGTCGCAATTCCGCAACTTCCCAACCCTACTGATTTCATAATATAATAAATGATTTACTCACTGAGTCATAGGACTACTTTGTCAAGAGGTTCCAGCAAATTGGGCTTTTATTTAAATATTCTTTTTTCAGCCAATGAATGAGATGAGGCCTTCATCCAGCAGTGTATCGATCATGGTTGATGGTAATCGGTTGAACATCAGTGCCACTTTTTGGGAACTCAGTAGTGTTGGCTAAATTGGCCCCTTCGATTAGACCGTGGAACTTTGACCACTCACTCATGGCAGCCAATGGGGACAAGTGCTATTTAATACAATTATCTTTGTTATTAATGTTTATTTATCCAGCAGAGCCGCAATGAGGCATAGGAAGGTTCTGCACTGGGTCTTCTTTTGTAAGGTGTTTTTTCAGTGAATGGGTTCTTATCACAAGTGGGAGTAAATCGGAGCGCCCGGAGAAAACCCACGGGCACGATGGGAGCAGCCCTCCATCCCCGTACAGATGGACACGGATGGCGATCACTGTAACCGCCTTCTCCTGGCGAGCCAGGGTTCGCCACCTTCTCGCCAACCCTCGCTGCACCCTCCAGTGCTGGTGATTCGAGGCGGCCACGAGCAGAAAGTAGCCACCACCAACTGCCGCCCGGCTGTAGGGTTGTCAATGTTTAGACCGATTATACCGCACACCGATTTTCAGTGAAAATTGCGCTAAAATTAGTGCATAGAGCGATACGATTAGCTCTCAAAAGCGGTGTGCGTGACCAGCGTTTTAACATTGGTACGCATACCGCTTAACATTTTCGTAGGCTTGGCGAGCGTGTAATTCAGGATTGCATTTCGATTCAAGAATTGAACCTCATGGCGGGACCCCGGGGTCCCCATAAGCCCCCGGCTCTCGCATAAACTGCGTTGCGACGTCATTTTATGTCTGTTGAAGGCGAACGATACGGCAATCTATTATTCTCGACGAGCTCTACACGATGCGCTAATCAAAGTTTCAAGGTTTTGTTTCTTCTTGCGCATTCGTCCTCGCTGCTGCGCTTGGACACGACGTGACAACAGAATGATCCGCGCCAGGCGGGTCGCGGCGTTGATGTGCGCGGTGGGACGGAGTCGCCAAAAGGAAATTAAATAATTACGTTTCGATTTAAAGCTTTAGTGACTGCAGGGATTCATATTCTTGGTTCTTTCGGTAAAGTAGAAGGGAAATAATAAATTACTAAAAATGAAACATAATAAAATACAATTCTCATGACGTTTCGGCCACAACGCAAGCAGCCGTCCTCAGGTGAAGAACAGGTCTGTCGGAAATACATTAGGACGCTCTGTTCTTCACCTGAGGACGGCTGCTTGCGTTGTGGCCGAAACGTCGTGAGAATTTTTATGATGTTTTATTTTTATTATTTTATTATTTCCATTCTACGTGACTTTACCGAAAGAACCAAGAATAGAAATAATTACGATTTAGACTTCCGTTTATTCGGGACGCCATAAGGTTTAATTATACCCCGATATACGTGAATTCGATAAACTTTTTTTAAAGTTAACGTTTTTTAATTTTTTTACATCTCGTTTGTTTCGCTCTTACGCTTAATTTTTTTTCAAATCTACATGATATTTTTTGGATGTAAAGAAAATAATAATCGAAATACCTGTTTAGTAAATGCACGTTGTGTCGTTTGTCCGTGCGTACATTTCATGCAGTTCCAGGCAGTTAATTCCCCTGCTCAAGCCGCATAGTTCAAACTACTGTACGTTACACAACGCTTTTTGATTAGACGCACTGCACGTACTGTACGCACCACCCACTGTATGCACTGTATGTACTGTGCGCACCTCGTGCATACTGTACGTACTGCGCGTACTCCCCTCCACACCTCACGCGACCTGCAACCACAAGTGTTGTGGTTCGTAAATGACACACAGTCTTTGTTTTAAATGGCCTGTCTAATTATTTTCCATATATTTACGCGTAAAATATCTTAGTTGTGTTGAAAAGTGTTCATTTCAGGTTTTTTGGGTCCGAAAATATTTTCTTGGGAACGCATCCTAGGTTATATGATGGGACCCTTATGAGAATTACGTTTCGATATACGATGTTTCGCTTTACGTTCAGGCTTTCAAGAAAACAACCCAACCGTCTGTGCTGTGTATATATTACACTTCTTAAGCACCATACGTAGCCGACCGTGCTAATCGGAGGTGCGCAATTCGATGAATGAATGCATCGTGAACCGAAGACTCAAGACGAATTTGCCAAACCGATGCCTTCTTAGACCACTGCTATGCACACACCATGTGGGGAGCGGTGGTGCAGCGGTTAGCGCGCTGTGCTACAAACCCGGCGACCCGAGTTCAATTCCCGCTCACGGCCAACACCGGCGACGATTATCTGAACCGGTTCCGGGCCTCCCCTAGGTTGAGTCAGCCTCAAATGAGTACCTGGTGCGGTGTGGTAAATATCGTCACTGGGGAGACAAAGGCGGCCGGGCGTGGTGCTAGCCGCCCACCCCCTCTTGTGCCGTACTTGCATTCGCGTGCAGCACTTGCCCCAACCGTCTGCTAAGGCTACATGGGGGATCTTTGTCTTTGTAGACAGAGCTGGTGTCTCACATCGTGCATTATGAAACGCTCGTCATGCTGGGCTGCGAGGCGGTGGCAGTACGGCAAGTGGGTTCTTGACCTATTTGTTTTTTACATGTAAAATTGTTGGGCCCCCCCCCCCCACCCCTCTGAGTGTGTGTCCGTAAGTTTTCTCCAGGCACTTCGGTTTCCTCCCACTTGCAAAACGCTCACGAAGGAATTTATCAGACATTCCAATGCGGGACCCTCAGTCTGGAAACTCGGCGACCCTTTCCGGGATTATAAATGCACATCCTGTGAGTCTCAAAAACGGAAAGTACAAAACGTTCCTCCTGTAACTGGTGGAGCACTAAATTGAGATGTAAGGAGTTTTTTTTTGGCAGTACACTTCTACCCTCTGCGAGTTCTCTACTTGTCTACGATTTTCTCGAAGACCCTTCACTATTTTTTAGAACAAAAAAAGATTCGACCAGGTACGGTCCACTGAGCTACGTAGCTCTTCATGAGAAGAGACCTGGCCGCAAACGAAAGCTCAACGAAGTAACTCATAAAGTGCACATTTATAACAGCCAAATACTCTAAACGGATGTTGATTCCAAATGTGGAGGGGAAAACCGGAGGACCTGGAGAAAAATCCACGCGACCACAGGGAGAGAGACATGCAAACTCAAAATATACAGCAGGCGTCAGGGTCGGGGTCGGGATCGGGATCGAACCCACGACCTCCTCCATACCAGGCAAGAGAGATAACATTTCTCCACCATCCGCCGCGCTGCCGCTTGACATTTTGCCACGGCTGTGACGCTTTATCTGGGCCTGACCATCGCTCGACAGTCTTTGTCCACGAGGTCTTTTGCCTTTGTCTTGTTGAAAAAAGGAAACATCAAACAACAACAAAAAACGACTTCAAGCACTTTCTTTAGCTGCAGAGGGGGCCAGACATCCAACAGCCAGACAATAATACGCGAGCAGCAGGCGGAAATATGCGACAAAACAAACAGCGTGAACGCAGGTGTCCTGAACAACAACAACAACAACCACAACAACAACAGCCAGTGACGGACTGGGACAAAAAATCTGCCCAGGCATTTTGCAAACACAGCGGACCCAAATTGTCGTGCGATCTTATTGGCCCACTGAGGCTGGGTTCAAAAAACGAATGTGGTCGGTTAGGCAGATTTTTTCGGGGCTACTTAATATGGTGACTTAATGTAAACAGAGAGCGTAAATAAGCAATGAAGCGTACACTTTAGAGGTAATAATAATGTTTTTTTTTATACTCTGACCACTTTTGTAATTTCCCCAAAGACCGGCCCACCGGCCCTCGGGATGGATCGGCCCACCGGGAATTTGGCCTACGGACTGCTGCCCGAAGGCCAGTCCCGGGGGCCTGACAACAACCACAACAACAACAAGAGCGCTCAGCGAGAACCTGCAGCACGCTTTCAAATGCCAGGATGACATCAGCCACATTCCGCTCGCACGCCACGCGTGTGATGGTCACCGCCGGTTCCTGGGAGAGGGGGAACGGTGATGTAATTTGGCCGCTCAGTAAGTATCAGCCCACCCGCAGGGGAAGGGAATTGTTGGAAACCACGCAGCCATCTCAAGCGACAGCCCCTGTCTGCTTGGCGAGAGAGCGACGGGAGGGACGACTTCAGAGGTGGCCTAGGGGAATTACAATAAACGTGTCTTAATGAATGGTAACACCGCTTTAACATCTATGGCATAAATGCAGAATGTGTGAGATGTTTATACACCAACTAGACATCGATTACAAGGCATCGAGTCTGCGTTAACCACACACACTTGTAAAACAAATGCATTGTTCTTGAAACTGAGTTCAGTTCAGTTTCAGTTGATTTATTAGGTACTAGCGGAAGTACCCGGCTTTGCCCGGGTGAAAAATATATTTCTTAAAAACCTTACATATATATACACAGATACTAAGGTATTGTCAAAGCCCGGTGGGCTGTTTGTACATTTCTCCACCAACAAATATATAAGAGGCTGTCACAAGTCCAAAAAGTTGTAGAAAGTGTGGGGTAAATAGTTGATGTCAAAAGGTTTCCGAAAATTGCGGTCTCCCCCCCCCCCCTCAAAAATATCTTTACCCCTCGTAGGTATATATACTAACAACACCTTACATACAACAGAGGAAGTGGTATCTATTGACTCTGTAGTAGTATCTACTGACTGTACAGTAGTATCAACTGAGCCAGTAGTAGCTACTGACTGTGTAGTAGTATTTAGTGACTGTAATAACTACTGACCATAGTAGTATTTACTGGGCCTACAGTAGTATCTACCGACTATATACTCGTAACGACTAACTGTATAGTATCTGCTGACTCTATAGTTGTATCCACTGACTATAGTAGTAACTACAAAATCTATAGCAGTATCTACTCACTCTATAATAGTATCTACTGACTCTAGTAGCTACTCACCGTGGTAGTATGTACTGACTGTATAGTAGTATATACTGACTGTAGCAGTATTGACTGACTGTAGCGGTATATACTGACTGTTTTAGTATTTACTATAGCGGTATCTACCAACTCGATAGAAGTATCTACTATCGCTACAGCAGTGTATACCGACTGAGGTCGTACCTGCTATCACTACAGCAGTGCATACTGCTGTGTTGGTACCTGTTATGATGACAGCAGTGCATTTTGTGGTGGAACCTGCTATGATTACAGCAGTGCATACTGCTGTGGTGGTATCTGCTATGATGAGAGGAGTACATATTGTGGTGGTGGTACCTGGTATGATAACAGCAGTGCATATTGACTGTACTCATCATTCACCCTCACCATTCACCACTCACAACTCACCCTTACCACTCATCCTCACCACTCACCACTCCCACTCACTATTCACCATTCACCCTCACAACTCACCACTCACCAACCTCCCTCACCAATCTCCCTCACCACTCACCCTCACCACTCACCCTCACCACTCACCCTCACCACTCACCAATCACCACTCACCCTCACCACTCACTCTCACCACTAACCCTCACCACTAACCCTCACCACTCTCACTCACCACTCTCCCTCACCACTCACTCTCACCATTCACCCTCACCATTCAGCCTCACCACTCACCCTCACCACTCACCCTCACCACTCACCGTCACAACCACCACTCACCCTCACCACTCAACTTCACCCTCACTACTCACCATTCATCCTCACCAATCACCACTGACCAATCACCACTCACCACTTTCCACTAACCCTCACCACTCAACCTCACCACTCACCCTCAAAACTAACCACTCTCTCACCACTCACCCTCACCACTCAGCACTCACCCTCACCGCTCACCACTCACCCATCACCACTCACAACCGCCACTCACCCTCACCACTCATCCTCACCACTCACCCTCACAACAACCACTCACCCTCACCACTCACCCTGACCACTCACCACTCATCCTCACCAATCACACCCTCACCAATCACCACTCACCCGCACTGCTCACCCTCACCACTCACGCTCACCCTCACCACTCACCCCTCACTAATCACCACTCATAACCGCCACTCACCCTCACCACTCACCACTCACCCTCAACACTCACCCTCACCACTCACCGTCACCACTCACCCTCACTACTCACCACTCATCCTCACCAATCACACCCTCAACAATCACCACTCACCCTCACAACTCACCCTCACCACTCACTCTCACCACTCACCACTCACCCTCACAACAACCACTCACCCTCACCGCTCAGCACTCACCCTCACTACTCACCCTCACCACTCACCACTAATCCTCACCAATCACACCCTCACCAATCACCACTCACCCTCACCACTTGCCACTCACCCTCACCACTCACCACTCACCCTCACCATTCACCCTCACCACTCTCCCTCACCACTCTCCCTCACCACTCACCAGTCATGCTCACCACTCACCCTCACTACTCACCACTCACCCTCAACACTCACCCTCACCTCTCACCACTCACCCTCACCACTCACCCTCACCACTCACCCTGACCACTCACCACTCATCCTCACCAATCACACCCTCAACAATCACCACTCACCCTCACCACTCACGCTCAACACTCACCCTCACCACTCACTAATCACCTCTCACAACCGTCACTCACCCTCACCACTCACTCTTACCACTCACCCTCATCACTCACCCTCACCACTCACCCTCACAACAACCACTCACCCTCACTACTCATCCTCACCAATCGCACCCTCACCAATCACCACTCACCCTCACTGCTCACCCTCACCGCTCACCACTCAACCTCACCCTCACCACTCACGCTCACCCTCACCACTCACCTCTCACTAATCACCACTCACAATTGCCACTCACCCTCCCCACTCACCCTCACCACTCACCCTCACCAATCACCACTCACCCTCACCACTCACCCTCACCATTCACCCTCACCACTCACCCTCACCATTCACCCTCACCACTTTCCCTCACCACTCTCCCTCACCACTCACCCTCACCACTCACCAGTCACGCTCACCACTCACCCTCACTACTCACCACTCACCCTCAACACTCACCCTCACTGCTCACCACTCACCCTCAACACTCACCCTCACCGCTCACCACTCACCCTGACCACTCACCACTCATCCTCACCAATCACATCCTCACCAATCACCACTCACCCTCACTGCTCACCCTCACCGCTCACCCTCACCACTCACCCTCACCACTCACGCTCACCCTCACCACTCACCCCTCACTAATCACCACTCACAACCGCCACTCACCCTCACCACTAACCCTCACCACTCACCCTCACCACTCACTAATCACCTCTCACAACCGTCACTCACCCTCACCACTCACTCTTACCACTCACCCTCACCACGCACCCTCACAACAACCACTCACCCTCACGACAACCACTCACCCTCACTACTCACCCTCACCACTCATCCTCACCAATCACACCCTCACCAATCACCACTCACCCTCACTGCTCACCACTCAACCTCACCACTCACGATAACCCTCACCACTCACCCCTCACTAATCACCACTAACAACCGCCACTCACCCTCCCCACTCACCCTCACCACTCACCCTCACCAATCACCACTCACCCTCACCACTCACTACTCACCCTCACCACTCTCCCTCACCACTCTCCCTCACCACTCTCCCTCACCACTCTCCCTCACCAGTCACGCTCACCACTCACCACTCACGCTCACCACTCACCCTCACTACTCACCCTAACCACTCACCACTCACCCTCAACACTCACCCTCACCGCTCACCACTCACCCTCACCACTCACCCTGACCACTCACCACTCATCCTCACCAATCACACCCTCACCAATCACCACTCACCCTCACTGCTCACCCTCACTGCTCACCCTCACCACTCACCCTAACCACTCACGCTCACCCTCACCACTCACCCCTCACTAATCACCACTCACAACCGCCACTCACCCTCACCACTCACCACTCACCCTCACCACTCACCCTCACTACTCACCACTCATCCTCACCAATCACACCCTCAACAATCACCACTCACCCTCACCACTCACGCTCAACACTCAACCTCACCACTCGTGCTCACCACTAACCCTCACCACTCACCCCTCACTAATCACCACTAACAACCGCCACTCACCCTCCCCACTCACCCTCACCAATCACCACTCACCCTCACCACTCAACCTCACCCTCACCACTCACCCACACCACCACCACTCTCCCCCTCACCACTCTCCCCCTCACCACTCTCCCCCTCACCACTCTCCCCCTCACCACTCTCCACCTCACCACTCTCCCCCTCACCACTCTCCCCCTCACCACATGTTAAGGGCGATCCTAAAGGAATCTACAACCTTCGATGATTCCTTTGCGCGATTCAAAGAATCGATTCCTGGCGCATAGGAGGTTTCCATTTTTAATTACAGAGTTTTATTTTCATTGTTATGTTATGTTTTCAAGTTTTCAGGAGTTTTTAATTATATTTTTGCCCCGGTCAACGCCGGATATTTCCCATTCGTAGCAGTTTATATCAACTCTATAACCAACTAATATTAAACGGAAAAAATGCGATTCTAAATGAATCTACAACCTTAGATTCCTTTTCGCGATTCAGAGAATCGATTCTTGGCGCGGTCGGGTTTAGAGTTTTAATTACACAGTTGTATTTTCATTGGGATGTTATGTTTTAAAGTTTTCAGAAGATTTTAAATGTATTTTTCCCCCGGGCAACGCTGGGTATATCGAGTTTATACCACAAAGTCGACGCCTGACAGACTTGCGTGTCGAGGCCTAGTACCGTGCAGAGCCTCCGGCCTCGCCTAGATTGCCCACCCGGCTGAGGCTGGGTACTGGGGCCGTTAACCCCCCCCACCCCGTGCTACAATAATACTGTCTAATCGCTATAATTTTATTATCTACCGACCCTATAATAGTAATTGCACACATTGGGGTGGGGGGGGGAGTGAAGAGGACGTGAAACTTTGATGAATTTACCTCAGAGTCGCGTGTTATTGCGTGCGCATATTTTTAACGGGAATTAAAAATGGCGTCCACCCCGCAGCGAAGTTGTTGCTACCCGTTGCCAGGGGCAACCGCCGTGGTCCGCGCCGGTCGGCGATATTAAATAAATAATTAAAGCGTTAAATAAATAAATACATAGAAATCGCACTAAATCGATAATCGGTCCGATTTAAAGTTTAGAGACGAAAAATCGGAAATGCCTAAGTTTACCGCGGGGCCGGGGGCGTGCCCACCTGCAAAATTTAATCTCGGCGAACCCCACGGTCCGAGAGCTAAATCCCCCGGTAGGGAGCGTACGCAGACAGACGGACAGACAGATAGACAAAAAATGAATTATATAGTTTAGATAGCCCTGTGAGCCATGCGGCTCTTGAATCGGTTGCAACCGCAACAAACAAATATGGCTAAACCAAAGCGTTTTCGAAATCACCAAAATAAAGCTATGAAAACAATGTGGTCATACGGACTGTGATTCAAATTTAACAATAAACGATATACGTAACATGTACGACCGAACTTTGCAGCCATAGCTGGCAGCATGAGTCACTCCATGAGTGGCCTACACCAGCCTCCTGTATGGCTGTGTCACCAGTGCTATAGAGCAAATGCCACCAAAAGTCAAGTTGTACAAGGACGAGGCAACCAAAAAAAAAGTTATCATTCGATATCTTGAAACAGGCAAACCTCTGTTATGTATCTTAAATGGGTATCTAGGTTCCGCGGTGGCGAGATTCTAACTCGCGACCAGCCAACGTGGAGTCAACTAGTTGAATTAAATTAATTCATTTTGGGCACCACCGTTCCGAAATGTTAACTACCTCGCCTGGTTTACTGGAGGTCGTGGGTTCGATCCCGACCTTGATAATATGGTAACTACCTCGCCTGGTTTACAGGATGATCGTGGGTTCGATCAAGACCCCGACGTCAGTTTATTTGGAATTTGCATGTTTCTCTTTCTCTCTCTCCCCACGATCACGTTGGATTTTTTTCCAGGTGCTCCGGTTTTTTTCCTCCGCATTTATAAACGTGCGTTTAGTGTATTTGGATGCTAAAACGTTTCCACGTGATGATACGCCACTTCGTTGAGCCATCGTTTGTGATAGCCAGGTCGCTTCTGAAAAAGGAGCTATATAGCTCGGTGGACCTTACCTGGTAAACAATTTAAAATATATAGTTTAGTTTATCTCGTGGGGTGTGTAGAGATCAGCACTGGGAAGACTCCAAGGCGGCTGGGTGTAGAGCCTCACCCGCTCATAATCCACAACTTCTACTTCCGAAGCCCCATTCCCATGCTCGCGTCAACTTCGAGCTGCGTGACAACTCCATCCCGGCCGCACTGATCGGGTCCTGGAGGCCCTCTTCATACTATGCGGAGGCGATGATTTGATTAACAGCAGAGGGGCGTGCACGTTAATGTGTGGCCTCCACCATAGGTGTTCGTAAATCCCGTTTGGCCTTCAGTAAGGGACAGCTTCCTCAAATGATCTCTCCCAGGTGCTCACTCATAGCCATTTCCCTGGCAGTCCGTTCATGGCCAAGTTGCCAGCTGCTGGCGGGGCCCGAACAGGCCAGGGCAGCTGCAGTGGGGCGCCTGTGCTGGGCATGGAGGGGGACAGACGGAGGAGGGCGAGGCGGGCGTCGAGGGGCGATACCAGCGGTGGCATGCGTGAGATACGGGGTCGGGGAGGTGACGGAGGGGAGGGAGAAGGGAAATAGTGTGGGGGGGGGGTCATGGTGGGGGGATGATGGGGGTAGTGGGAGGCGTGCATATGGAGCAGGAAGAGGGGTGGGAAGGAAAGGGGTAGGCACGAGCAAGCAGCAAGACGGAGCGGGAAGGAGGGAGAGGGGTAGGGCTTCGTGGCTCGCGGACTGGGGGAGAGCAGTGGGAGTGGTGGCGGCGGATGGTGTTGGAGCGGGAGGGGTGGAGGTAAGGGGTAGGCTGCGATGTTTGTTCAGGCGAGCTGCGGAGTTGCAGCTCTGCTGTTTGCCTGGCGTGGTTTGTTGCTGCGGGGGGGGGGGACGTGGCCGTGATGATGGATGCGGGCAGGGGAGGGACTTCGGCTGAGTCCTCGTCTCCCGAGACGCAGCGCGTGTTACGAGATAAGCGCGCGATTCTATTTTCTTTCTCTGAGCTCCCGACAGTCGAGAGCGATCGATTCCACCCCGTCAAGGTGTCTCCATTCCTCGAGTCAAAGCGGTGGGCCGTGAGGTCGCTGTGTGACTCGCAGCTTGGGCGACTGAGCCGGCAACCGCTGGAAGCCAGCCCTGGGTTCGAATCCATGCAGCCACCTGTGACTAATGAAGTCGGTTCCTGCAGTGTAGTGAGACCATCGTCTCTGCCTGGTCACCAATGACAGCACGCAAATAAAAAAAATAAAAAAATATTCATATCACCGTTGGATTTGCACTTAAATCGACTAAAATTGCAGCTCTGAGAAATTAATTCTCCAGTTTAATTTGACGAGAATGTGACGACAGTATTAGCAGAGTGTTGAAAAGTGCGACCCCTACTGGGTAAAGAAAGTACGCCTCAATGATGTATTGAGAAGTTCCGAGAAACCATTCTCGTCTCACGCGTGGAGCGCACTGCAGATTTATGAATGAAAGGTCCACGGCGTTGAGGAGGTGCCATACCCTGGCTCGCCAGAAGGCAGTACAGCAAGTTGACTAATCGCCATCAGTGCCTATAAAAACAAACATTTGTCTGAACATCTTAAAATAAAAAAATATATACAGGAGCCTCCTACGACTTACTGTGGCTCTTCTGGATAAATAACTACCGTATATTATTGATAACAAAGATAAAAGTGTTGGACAACACTTGTCTCTATTGGCTGCCATGAGTGAGTGGCCAAAGTTCCACGGTCTTATCGAAGAGGCCAATTTATCCACTACTGAGTTCACAAAAAGTGTCACGAATATTTTTACCCATTATCATCAACCATGATAAATCCACTGCTGGATGAAGGCCTCATCTCTTACGATGCTGCAATGCAACAATCCGCCGAGCAGGAATTCCGTCGCTCCATCTCCGTGGTAGACATCCACTGGGGTGCATTCCCTCCAGTGACCGTCCACTCCAACATGAGTCTCAATCCTTATAGAGTTATAAATGATAAACCAAGTCAACCTCTCACCGTAATGTGAACTCACAACTCTCTGACTGAAATGCTTCCTCGTCAGATCCAATGAAAAAACGGTAGAGAATTCACCCTCAGCCGACATGCTCAACTACGCGGGGTTACATTATGATATCACTTTGGTGCTTGCCGTTATCACCCAGAGGTCCCAGCGATAATAAGCGACACGTGGTATTAGCCCTGTGAATTCACATACAGTATTAATGAGCGACCGTCATAACAATTCTCATAACACGGGGATGAATGAAAACAGCTTTTGAATGAATCTTGTCCAATGCATAACCAGCCATGCGCGTTGCTGACAATGGCCCCGTATGGCGCGTTCCATACGAAGTGAACTAAACTAAAGTACTGTACACTGAAGCGAACGCATTAAAATGCATGTGAAAGGACCCTTGCAATGCACAACGCAATGCTTTTGCTACAGCGCTGTTAACACAAAACATGGATGAGAAAAGAACACGAAAAACATCACGCTTAAGGCAAAAACCGAATTGTTATAATGCGGAATGTTTACACGACCGTGTACGTTTGGAACTACCTATGCATTACACTTACAAATACACACAACTCTGTACGCTACATAAATGGGGGTTGGTGCAGTGTTGCAGTGGCTCGCACGATGAATGATGAAAATCATTCACGATCAGGGGTAATAAGAAATAATAAGTGCCATTTTTTTCTAATTCGGTTAAAAAAACAATCAAGATGTCAAGAGCCGCAATGCACGTGAATACAAGACGGTGGTCCTGAATAAATAACGTCGCGAGGCAGTCCTTAGAAGAGCCACGCGCGTTGCTCCGGAGGCCGACCGCTTGTTCGAGATGGACCTGAGTGAGCTGCAACAGCCTGGCCCCACTAGAGGGCACCCCGCCATCTCTCGAGCAGAGCAATGGTCTGCGGTTGCGGTTTTGAAACTTTTCCATTGCTACCTATGGGGCAACTCGGTAAGCCGACTTTCCAGAAGATCTGTCCGCTGGTGAGCACAAACGCTCGCGGGGGCTATTTCGAAACTCATTTGCTCTTTCCACAGGCCCTTTGCGCATTCTCCCGTGCGGTGCTTTCGCGAACACACGCGCGCACCGTTTAGAGTCCCACAGATGCAGTGATGTGTGAAGACATTATCAGCTCAAGGGGGTGCAGCAAACGGTCAGGTGGGGCCCCATTATTGAATTTGTTTCGCACGATCGCGGATCCTGTTGTCTAATCACATCGTCGCTACGCTCACGGCCTCGAACAGTTAACGCTGCAGGGGCGCACTGCGTCTTCAGAAAATAAGTGTTGTTGTTCTTTTACACTCTTGTTGAAAACATATCTCATGGTCCATAATACAGGGTTTGTCTTGGGTAAAATCACGTAAGTGTATAAATGTGTCGTTAAACCCGCCTCCACATGACACAGCCAGTTAGTAAAGTTTGACACGCAAACCGAACGTGCCAGTTCGTTACTAGTACAGCACACCGATGTGTTGGAAAGCCAAGCCACAACATTAACAACCTGAGTACGACGTTTCATCAGTAATTACAACTAGATTCATCAGGCGACAGCCAGATTTGTGGAGAAGTCCACCTGTTTCGTTCCTTAAATAGAAACGTAGATGTGATGACAACGCTTGTCATCACATCTACTTGTTTGACTTGCATCCCACTGGGAATTTTGCACACAGCGTTGGTGTACGGTGCTTTTTTTCTGGAATTTTTGCTGGTTTTTTCCGGGATTTTCAGTTTGCACATAGTCACATAGTCACTTTAAGATATTTTATTGGTAATGTTTTTGTTTTATGTTTGTTGCGGTTGCACCCGATTCAAGAGCCGAATTGCTCACAGGGCTACACCAAATACATGAACTTGAACTTGCGCACTCTTCTTGCACGAAGTGGGAGGGGAGGGGGATTAATGCATGTATATTTTTCATGGTAATCAACGTGCATGAGTGAGTGTTGGTTGTCAAGGAGGCCCCAACTCGTAGCTTTGACCACCAGGTGGGGCCCAGGCACCCACGCTCATTACGCTACCGGCACGATGGCAGCAAAGCACCGACGCAAGTCCTGCAGGTATCGCCGCGCCGCGCTGGCTCTGCTTTTGTCCACAAGTTGGGCCATTGCGAGGCAGCCTTGGCGTCGCTTAAATCTGTGACCGGAAAACAATGATGTTAAGTTCAAAGTGACGTCTGTAAGACTGCGTATGACGCGATTGTCGGTGGTGTGGTTGATGCCTTCGCACTTTCCACATTTCAAGACCGGGATTCATCTCTGCCCAAGACCTCACTGCTGGTGTGAAGCACTGGGTAGGTTCCTGGGTCTAGGTAATTGATGTCTGTATGGCTGCTGCCAACTCGGGTATCAGCACATTCCGGTTCAGATGCCACGCGTGGTAAAGGTTTTCTTTTTCTTCTTAACAGAATAAAAGTCTACATCATTAGACCTCCTTTGCTAGTACCAAAATATAATAATAGGGGTTTTCCCCCTTTTTTCTGGCAACAAAACTGAAACCTTTTTTACAAGGAATCACGTGTGCATTAACCACAATACTCGTAGTCAAAATGCAAACAAAAAACACACTCTGATAATATATGTATTGTCCTTGAAACTGATTGGTCCATACTAGAGACAGCTTTCTTTTGAGCCTCGTCTCAGATTTCAGTTTTATTTCCAGAAAAAAGGGGGAAAACCCTATTATTATATTTTGGTACTGGCAAAGGAGGTCTAATGGTGTAGATGCTTACCCCGAGCCCTCATTACTCTGATAGTGCATTGTCTTTGAGCTGTACGCCTTTTGGCGTCCTCTAGTCTAGTACCAATTGAGACGAGACTCAAAATAAAGCCTTCTCTGGTGTGGACCAATCAGTTTCAAGGACAATGCCAATATATTATCATTGTGTTTTTTGTTTGCATTTTGACCACAAGAATTGTGGTTAATGCACACAGGATTCCTTATAAAAAAGGTTTCAGTTTTGTTGCCAGAAAAAAGTGGAAAAACCCTATTATCAGAATAAAAGTATAACGTGTCTATCTCCACCAGGGGCCCTGAACCCGTGGTGTAAATTCAACATTCCCATGGCCAGTCTCACGGGAGGAAAATCACTGTCAGCTTGCCGCAGAGTGCGCTCGTTGTAGATGTTGGGCTGTGTGGTTCTCCTCTGATGTGTTTCCAAAGTTGCCCAGCGTAATGCCTCAATATTTCTCTGCGGGAGTTTTTCAGGAGCCGCAGAAGCGCGGAGCGCGTGGCGTAATGTCGGGCATCGCGCGGAACAACACTGCGGCACAACCCGAAAACACATCGGAGAACTATGCCCACCACAGAGCGACATTCAGTACATTCACTCTGGAGGCCCCGTTGCGCTACGGGGTCCGCCCTTGGGCCTCCTTGGTTACAGCCTCTTGGCTCATAGCGGGGCGGGGGCGGGTGGGAACCGATTTGTGAGCGTCACCTCGGCGATGGAAACTCCAGCGACGTGCATCTTTTGTCGCACAAAACCCAAATAAACGTTTGATAAGGAACCACGGAGGTGACATCAGTGCGCAGCGGCGGCGTGCGGGGAGCGCCACGGGAAATGGGAGAGGGGGGCGACTTCTGGGATGTGGCCCCGACTGAGATTGATGCTCCCCGCGTGGTTATGCGTCAATGAGCATAAACGATCATCACGCAAACTGCGGCCATCCTCGCAGCAGCGGTTTTTGGCTCGCCATCGAACAACGACGGCCACTGAACCGCGCGCTTTCAGATGCGCTTCTGCGGCCGTCTGGAACGCTCTTCCTTCCGAGACGAGGAAGCTACTGGAGCTATGCACTTTTTAATCTAGATACAAAACTAATTTCTTTCGAACTGCTTTTTTGTGTTTAGTTTCTTGTCCTTCCCCCGCACCTCCGATTAGCACGGTTGGCTATTAGGTATGGTGGGAAATAAGTTCAACGCAGACACATTATACATATGACACTTAGGCTTTCGCGACCAATATTATGAAGAAAGTTGTTTTTTTCTGGCAAAATCGCCCGATGATGCTGGATATAATTACCAGCGAAACGTCGTACTCAAATGTTGTGGATGTACTCAACAACACACCGGTGGACTGAAGAGGTTACTAATTGGCACGTTTTGTTTACTTGACAAACCCTTTCTAATTGGTTGTGTCGGGTGGTGGCGGGTGAACGGCACATTTATACTTACGCGATTTAACCAAAATTTGTTTTATTATGAATACATACATTTTAACACGTCGGTTTTCGCGACCAATATCATCCATAACACAGGTTTTGGGGGGGGGGGATTAGATCGCGTAAATTAATAAATGTGTCGTTAAAACCGTCACCACCCGACACAACCACATTAGTTAAACCTGTATTGTGGACATCCATACATATGAAGTATTGGAAAATGACGGCAGGAAACTCCTTGACGGGAACACACTTCTTTTATTAAATCTTGACTTGTAACAATACAACGCGTGGCCTCTCTTCTTCACAATGCGCTTCTCTTGACTCTGGATTCTGTGCTGCCGGCTCTCTGTGCCTCGTGTAGACTCCGCGCCTCGGCTACACTCCTCTCTCGCCTCGTGTAGACTCTGCGCCTCTGCTACACTCTCCACTCGCCTCGTGTAGACTTTGCATCTCTCTCTCTCTGGCTACACCGTATGCATACTCGGCTCGTGTAGACCTTCCTCTCTCGCTGGCTACACCGTATGCATACTCGGCTCGTGTAGACCGTTCTCTCTCGCTGGCTACACACTATACATTACTCAGCTCGTGTAGACCGTTCTCTCTCGCTGGCTACACACTATACATTACTCAGCTCGTGTAGACCGTTCTCTCTCGCTGGCTACACACTATACATTACTCAGCTCGTGTAGACCGTTCTCTCTCGCTGGCTACACACTATACATTACTCAGCTCGTGTAGACCGTTCTCTCTCGCTGGCTACACACTATACATTACTCAGCTCGTGTAGACCGTTCTCTCTCGCTGGCTACACACTTATACCTTACTCTCCTCTACTCTCCATTACTCTCCTCTCCGGGCTCTATCTCTGCACCTTCGTCTTCATTCTTAGATGGTTCCACTTCTGCCCCTGCTACTCTGTGCATCACCTTATATACCCCTTCTTCCCGGGAGACGGAGCGGATGCGGACCTCAACGTCGGCACCGCTCCTCAGTTACCCAATCCCCACGCGCTATCCCTACGATCCGGTTCCGCTCAGCGCGTGTTTCCACTCCCCGACCAATCACACCGCGCTGCTACCCGATCACTCCCTCTGGGCGCGTCACCGGCACACAGCCAATCAGCAGCACTACCCCCACCCGCGCACTGACGCCTGCTCCTCCCCGTCAGCGCGCGTCACCACACACACACCCGTACATACGCGCTGGCACACGACATATACACCCAGCGCGTATCACCACTACATCACCCCCTCCCACATAGCTCGCAGCCGGCCCGGCTGCTAACAACAACCAACCGCGACGATAAAACGACAACCAACAAAAAAAACCCCGTAACCCCCCGAGTGTGCCCCGTAACATAACACAACAACAACAACAACAAGAATAACTATGTACAGATTGACAATAAACCCGAAAAGTCAACAATAACACGATACGAGCAAATTCGAAACGAACGCGCCCCACGTCCCTGCGACTACACGCATTGACGAGGCGCTCCAACTGCCCCGACTCCTCACGAGGCAGGTCATGCAAAGTAGCACGACCTGGCGCGAGTCCGTCTGGCTGGTCCATCGTATGGGGCGGGACACTGACGACCGTCCGGCGGTTCCGGCTGCTCCAGACGGCGCGGAACGGGCCTGAAAGGGCCGGCCCCGCCGCGGAGATCCGGCCGCCGGTGATCGGCAGCTGTCAGTTCCGAGACACCGGGGATTGTAGAGATGACTTGGGCTCTCGGTCGTCGTCCAGCCGAGCTCCCATGGCGCGCTGCCGCGGAGCGCGGCACCCGGACGCCACGTGGCCCCGGAGGCCGCAGTTATAGCACGTGACGAGGGTCGGAGTAGATCTTGGTTGCTCCGACTTTCGGCCCGATCGCAGAGGCGACCGGGCCCCCGGCCTCCAGTCCCCTGGTCGTCCCGTGGCGAACGCCTCCTCTCGTGGGCTGACGACTTGGGGTTCGGCGACCACCAAACCCGGGGCTGCGACGACAGCAGCGTTGCAACCAACGCCTTGCTTCCGTTGTAGGGCCTCGTGCGCTTGAATACTCGTGGCGACTCTCAAAGAAGAAATATCAATCTCGTCAGCTGTGTTGATAGGGACCCCCAGGTCCTGCGCCAACTTGAGCAGCTGCTCCAAAACCATCGCGTCTTGGCCCTCCTCGTCCATCCGAGGGAACGCAGCATCAGCAAGAGCCAGCAACGCCGTGCGATAGGCCAGCGCGGTCTCCGTGGCCGCTTTCCGTCTTGCGTAGAACTGATGGCGGCACGTAGAGGGAGGCCCGTAGACCCTGGCCAACAACCCCAGCGCATCCTTCAGCGTGGAGCGGTCCGACTTCCGTGCAGCCCTGAAGGCCGCGAGCGCATCGTCGTCCAGCATGGCGGGCAATGCCCGCAGCGCCGTAGCATCGGACCACGCTGACATCTCTTGATGCGCCAAAAACCTTCGCTGAAATTGGCCCCAGTCTCCGCCTTCCGCCTTGAAGGCTGACAACGTGGGCAGGCGCTGCTGAAAAATGAAGTCATCCGCCTCGTGGTTCCTCTCCGCCTGTCCGTCGGTGTCTAAGATGGCGGCTCCAGCAGCAGACGTAAGATGGCGGACCCCCTCGCGCGCTGATGACGTCGATGCGCGCGCTTGGGAACCCACCACCACGTGGCGCTCGCCGTTCCCGCCAAAAGTAGGCCCAGGCGCAATGGCGGGAATCCCCCATTCGTTTTGGCGGGAATCTGCGGGGCGACCTTGTAAAATGTCCCCCACCGTCCCCGCTCCTCCCGACGAGCTGATCTCCGCCAAGATGGACGCGGCGGCGAGCAGCAGCTCCGCCAGTCGGGAGTGCGCCTCACGAAGCCCGGCGTCTGTCCCCGGTCGCTCGGCCGGCGCCGTCGACGGACCCTGCAGCGTGGGCAAGTCCTCTTCCTCACCCCCCGCCACCAGCGGCCCCGAGTCGTCCAGGTCTTCCTCGCGGTCAATCCCGTGGGTCCTACGGGTCTTCCTCGTCTCCATACTTGGAAGCCCGTTTCACTTCTGACGCCAGATGAAGTATTGGAAAATGACGGCAGGAAACTCCTTGACGGGAACACACTTCTTTTATTAAATCTTGACTTGTAACAATACAACG
The DNA here is from genome assembly GCF_965212315.1 of Lampetra planeri. NCBI lineage: Eukaryota > Metazoa > Chordata > Hyperoartia > Petromyzontiformes > Petromyzontidae > Lampetra > Lampetra planeri. The sequence goes on from NC_136110.1 coordinate 21,040,484, forward strand.
CGTGGCCTCTCTTCTTCACAATGCGCTTCTCTTGACTCTGGATTCTGTGCTGCCGGCTCTCTGTGCCTCGTGTAGACTCCGCGCCTCGGCTACACTCCTCTCTCGCCTCGTGTAGACTCTGCGCCTCTGCTACACTCTCCACTCGCCTCGTGTAGACTTTGCATCTCTCTCTCTCTGGCTACACCGTATGCATACTCGGCTCGTGTAGACCTTCCTCTCTCGCTGGCTACACCGTATGCATACTCGGCTCGTGTAGACCGTTCTCTCTCGCTGGCTACACACTATACATTACTCAGCTCGTGTAGACCGTTCTCTCTCGCTGGCTACACACTATACATTACTCAGCTCGTGTAGACCGTTCTCTCTCGCTGGCTACACACTATACATTACTCAGCTCGTGTAGACCGTTCTCTCTCGCTGGCTACACACTATACATTACTCAGCTCGTGTAGACCGTTCTCTCTCGCTGGCTACACACTATACATTACTCAGCTCGTGTAGACCGTTCTCTCTCGCTGGCTACACACTTATACCTTACTCTCCTCTACTCTCCATTACTCTCCTCTCCGGGCTCTATCTCTGCACCTTCGTCTTCATTCTTAGATGGTTCCACTTCTGCCCCTGCTACTCTGTGCATCACCTTATATACCCCTTCTTCCCGGGAGACGGAGCGGATGCGGACCTCAACGTCGGCACCGCTCCTCAGTTACCCAATCCCCACGCGCTATCCCTACGATCCGGTTCCGCTCAGCGCGTGTTTCCACTCCCCGACCAATCACACCGCGCTGCTACCCGATCACTCCCTCTGGGCGCGTCACCGGCACACAGCCAATCAGCAGCACTACCCCCACCCGCGCACTGACGCCTGCTCCTCCCCGTCAGCGCGCGTCACCACACACACACCCGTACATACGCGCTGGCACACGACATATACACCCAGCGCGTATCACCACTACACATACATAGAGTATCGATTTAAAGCTTTCGTGACTGCAGGGATTCATATTCTTGGTTCTTTCGGTAAAGTCACGTAGAAGGGAAATAATGAAATAAAAATAAAACAATTAAATTAAATTATCACGACGTTTCGGCCACAACGCAAGCAGCCGTCCTTTGGTGAAGAAACAGAGCTGTCGGAAAGACAACGTCCTTGTGGCCGAAACGTCGTGAGAATTTTCTTTTATTATGTTTTATTTTAGCTTTATTATTTCCCTTCTACGTGACTTTACCGAAAGAACCAAGAACATACATAGAGTATGTAACATTGCGAAGTGACCCCGAGCAGCGGCGAGGCGAGACGAGGCAGGGCGAGAGGAGGCTTGGGCGCTGCTGAAGATCGCGTGGCTGCAGAGCGCCGCGCGTGTCCTCCCACGTGCCCTCCCACGTGTCCTCCCGCGTCCGCGTGGTCATTGCACGGTGATGACGGTGGGGGGGGGGACACTGAACTGCAATGGGGAGCACTGAAAGTGAAAGTGGTGCTGTGTGAAGAAAAGTGAAGTATGAATGAAAGTGAAATTGCCAAAACAATGACAATAATCTTCTTGGTTCTTTCGGTAAAGTCACGTAGAATGGAAATAATAAAATTATAAAAATAAAACATAATAAAATAATTATCACGACGCTTCGGCCACAACGCAAGCAGCCGTCCTCAGGTGGAGAGCAGGTCAGACTCTGTCTTCTCGACAGACCTGCTCTCCACCTGAGGACGGCTGCTTGCGTTGTGGCCGAAACGTCGTGAGAAGTATTTTATTATGTTTTATTTTATTTTTTATTATTATTTTTATTTCCATTCTACGTGACTTTACCGAAAGAACCAAGAAGATGAATCCCTGCAGTCACGAAAGCTTTAAATCGAAATGACAATAATGTTGACCGCTTTGACGTCTAAAATAGTGGGTGCTGTGCTGAGCCCTAGAGGCCCATTGTGCTCCATCGCGGTCAATTTCCACCAGATCCACTTATTCAACTGATATTCGGATGAGTCGAATGTAGAAAAGTGCCTCGCTGTTCAAAATATCATGCAACATTGCCCACCTCCATTGGTGGACCCGGAGCCTGCGGTGGAAATTCCACATTCCCGTGACAGAAAGCCATTCCCCTCGGAGCACTCTTACTTTGAGCTACCGACGAAGCGTTTTTCATTTGAACACAGAAATCCTGAGCCGAGGATTTCCACCGGTCCGGGTTTTACCTCGAGATTCAGGCAATTGCCATCTGACGTTCGAGTGACGGGAATTGATTTCGTACCGAGACCTGATTCCGCTATTGCCGTCTTGAACTGCACTGCAATCCACTGCGCAGTATTAAGAGCATTCGACCGAGCGCTGATCGGGAAAATACGACCGTTTTTTTGTTCGACAGTGGAAGAGAGGTGGAAACTCGAAGCGTTTTTGTGTTCACCACCGGCATGGATTCTAACTCGCGACCAGCCAACGTGTAGTCAACTGGTTGGATTAAATGACTTAATTGTGCAGGGCACTACGGTGGCGATATTTGGAGTTGGCATGTATCTCTCTTTCTCCGTGGCGAGACGTTATCTCGCACATCTGGTATACAGGAGGTCGTGGGTTCGATCCCGACCCTAACGCCTGTATATTTTGAGTTTGCGTGTTTCTCCCCGTGGTCGCGTGGATGTTTCTCCGAGTCCTCCGGTTTTTTTCCGTCCTCATTTAGAAACACTCGTTGTCGAGTATTTGCCTGCGATACATTTCCACGTGATCAGCCACTTCGTTGACCTTATCATTCGTTTGCCAGGTCGCTACTGAAAAGAGGTGCGTAGCTCCGGCGGGCCTTACCTGATTCCCAGGCTTAGGAACTGCATGCGCAGGCACCATCCAGTCGGGTTGGGGGCTGTGACCGCGATGTCAAGGGTGGACTCACCGACACAACAATCCACGGTGCTATTAGCTCGAGCCAGCAGGAGGGGACAGAGCGCCGTGACTCGTGCACGGACGGCAGTGGAGGCGCTCTTGCTCTGGCAGCTTATCGCCTGGCTGCGGAGTGGACTACAAGGCAGCTAAGGTGCATTTTCTTTTCGGTAAAGTCACGTAGAAGGGAAATAATAAAATAAAATAAATGTAACAATAAAATTCTCACGACGTTTCGATTGCAACACAAGCAAGCATCCCATTTGTATTATTTTATTGTTTCCCTTCTACGTGACTTTACCGAAAGAACCAAGAATATGAATCCCTGCAGTCACGAAAGCTTTAAATCGAAATGCAGCTAAAGGTTGTGGGGTATTCGCTGGAACTCGTGTTCGGCGGCTTCGTTCACTGGGGGAATGCTGCATCGCGAGTTAATTTAATGTCACTTCGGGGTCTTTTGGGTCTTTTTTTCTTGTACCTCTTGCTCCCACGTGGTTGCACTGTCCTTTTCGATTCGCGTGCGTTTCTGTCACTGTTACCGTGCCGGCCTTCATAGGTGCTACTCGCTAACAGCACTTGCCCCGACAGTTTGTTCGGGCTATACGGGGGATCTTTGTACGTGTCTGAGCCAAACTAAAATATACAAGCTTACGTGCACCCGTACCTAACTCTTTCCTTCGCCTCTTGCTCTCATGTTATGTTTGCACTACTGTTGTGATTCTCGTATGTTTTCATGTAGGACCGTTTCTCACACGCAACCTCGTTTGTTCGTATTGCAATATTCCTTAAGGGCCTTGCCGTACACGTCCTCTGCCCTATTGACGTTATCATCTTTTGTTTTTGTTGCTGCTGCTGTTGCTGTGTTCCCGCACCGTAGATCTCGCCTTTGTACAAAAAATATATATCCCGGGAAACTAGCTGCACGGGATCATCCGCGTAACGAATTAAAATAAACTCAAACTTAATTTCTCAGAAATCTCGATCGTGACTCCACTGTTAGTGGGAATTCCTAAAAAGAAACCCAAAAGGCAACGCGTTGTTCCTTCCGAAAACGCCCATGGCTCAATACTCTCACTCGAAACGGGGGTACAAAGCAGTAGGGCCCAGTGGCACCGGGCGATCGTGCACGTAGCTCTGCGCGGGTGGCCACTGAAGACCGATGATGAGTCAGCTCCAAAACATGTGATGCACGTGGCCAGGTAATCCGGCTTCAATTCCTGGCCGCGCACATCGTCAGAGAAATAATGACGATGTTAATTTGCCCAGGGAAGCCTCACTGGGATTTAAGACGCTTTTTTGCCACGAGGATTCTGCATTGGGATGTTTGGTGAAGTTTATTTTTGTTTAACGAGGTCAGAATTTGAGAGATCAGGATAGTCTTCTGTGCAAGAGTGGCCTGGATAATGCTGTGTACGCCATCACCCTCGTGTGCCTTGCCGGCCTTTAATAGATGCTCTCTAACAGCACTTGCTCCAACGGTTTGTTCAAGGTTAGGATCATCGTGTGTACGTATATGTATGTGTGTAGAATTATGGGGAGCGGTAGTGTACCGGTTAGCGTGCTGCGCTAACAAGAGTGACGATTATCTGAACTGGTCCTGGGCCTCCTCTAGGTCGACTCAGCTTTAAATGAGTACCTGGTGGAGTGTGTAAAAACATCGCCACTGGGGAGACAAATGCGGCCGGGCGTGGTGCTGGCCACTCACCCGCTCTTGTGCCGTACCGGCATTCGCTAGCAGTACTTGCCCCCAACATTCTGCTAAGGCTACACAGGGGATCTTTGTCTTTGTAGACAGAGCTGGTGTCTCACACCGGGCACTGTGAAACTTTCAATATGCTGGGCTGTGAGGCGGTGGCAGTACAGCAAGTGGGTTCTTGACCTGTTTTTATTTTTACATGTGGTGGTGTTGTGGCTGTTGTGGTTGTTGTGGTTGTGGGATACACTTGGAGAAACCCCACAATTTAAAAGGAAACACAAGGGCGCTCGCTCGCCCATCTGTCCGATTCGCATACCTCCGATCAGCACGGTTGGCTGCTCACGGTGCGAAAGAAGTTCAACACACACACATACATGCCTGTCTACATTGGGGAACTTCCTCTGTACTCTCCGTAGTAACGCTCATTGATTCACTGAAACACCTTAGTCTATGGTGGACCGCCGGATCACCGCCTGGCTGCTGACTTCCCGTTTGTGTTTGGTTCCTCGGCAACGGTGAGATGCGATCTGCATGAACGAGGCGAGATACACACACAGCGAGACATACACACGACGAGACATACAACAACAACAACCGCCATTCGCCACTAAGTGGCGGTGATGTCACCACGACGCTTGTGCCAGGCCATGTGCACCTTGAGGCCACGTGAAGTGTCGAACGCCCGCTGGCAGGAGGTCACGGAGCAGACCCAGGTGCCACAGGTCGACTGACTGAGATGACCGAGATGACTGGCTGATGCACCACCTATGCCCCCTACTGTGCCAACTTGCTGTGTTTTAGCCACCCGGCGCTCCACTCGTTGTTGTGAGCGTCGCTCCGCAACCCTCCGTTGTTGTTGGAGGGCGAGTGCCTCTAACTGCCCAGTAGCGTCCTTCACGAGCCTCCTCCACAGAGGCCAATCTTGACACCGCTGGTACCAGTCATCGGTAAGTACACTCAGCTCCACACCCTCCTGTACCACATCACTCCATCTCTTCCCTAGTCCGTGCCACGCCTATCCGGCTGAACAAAAGCTGTTTAGGCATCCGGTGACTGGGCATGCGGGCTACATGACCCAGCCAACGCAGCCTTGCCTGCCGGAGGAGCTCACCGATGGGACTTTGTCCAGATCTTTCAAGGATTTGTGAGCTCCTCACACAATTCAGCCTGGTTAAACCCAGGATGGATCGTAGGCAGGCCAGCCTAAATGTTTCTAACCAGCGAAGATGTTCCATGAGGGGGGCCCACGTTTTACAGGCGTAGAGAAGGGAGAGAATGACCGTGGCCGAGAAGACCTGAAGCTTCGTGTGGAGCGACAGACCAGGTAGCTTCCACACAGCATTATGCAGCCGATGAAAAGATAATGCCCACTCAAATGATTCGCAGTGAGACCTCTGCTGTCGAACCGGAGCCAGTCATGAGCACACTGCCCAGGTATGGGAGACTCTCCACTCTCTCCACAACTGCCCCATCACCAATTGGGAGTTGTGGGGGTGGAGTGTCCGATGGTACAAAATACCCAGGCAGGTACTTCGTTTTGGTAGGGCTGATGGTAAGGCCCCACCTCTTAGTGGCATGCTCCAGGTTCAGCAGTAGCGCCTCCAACTCCTCCTCTGAGTGAGCGGCAATTACCAGATCATCGGCATACATAACGTGGTTGACCAATAGGGATCCATCCCTTGACCACACCCGGGCATCGATCAGCCTCCCATTGTATCTGTACCAGATGGAAATTCCTCCGGTACAGCCATCAAAGGCTTCACGAACTACGTGGTCGAAAAAGATGTTAAATAATGTGGGAGCCAGAGGACATCCCTGTCGCACCTCAAGGTCAACAGGGGATGGCTCCGACTTCCGGCCACATAGTTTTACCCGGGCCCGCTCACTATCATGAAGATATTTAATGATCGTGAGCAGAGGGTAAAGGACTACGAAAGCAAGAAGAATAACCCAGAGCCCAGGCCAACTGATACTATCATAGGTCTTGACCAGGTCAATAAAGCAGAGATGTAGGTCTTGTTGGAATTCCCTACACCTCTGCTGTAGCAGTCGGACAGAAAATATGGCATCTGTGCAGGACCGCCCTTTCCTGAAATCGCATTGGGGCTCCGCAAGCCTCTTCTCAGCGTGCCTGGCAAGGCGATATTGAATAATCCTTGCCAGGACCTTTCTCGGCACACTGAGAAATGAGATGCCCCTGTAGTTGTTGCAGTCTGTGCGGTCCCCCTTCTTAAAGAGGGGGACCACCAGGGACCACCAGGGCATCCTTCCAATCCTGCGGAACCCGTCCAGTGGTCCAGACTGTTGTTATAATGTCATGTAGGGCAGTCTGTGCACAAACGCCACCCTCCCTCAGCATGTCGCGAGTCAACCCACCGAGCAGGATGTTAAATGTTGCTTTGTGTGTAACAGTTTCTTGTCTTTCCGCTAAGTTTGTTGTACTTTGTTGAGTTCGACGACAGCGCAGACACCCGGACGGAGGGCGTAACGGGTGGGACCGCAACCCGTGGCATTCTCGCTGATCGTCACGGTCCAAACGAGGGGCGGGGGGGGTTACAGGAAAGAGGGAGCCGTGAATGCGACCTGGGTAGAGGCCCCACGAGTCCGTCTGTCCGCATCGTGACAACATTGCTCGAGGGGGGGGGGGAGCGGGGCATGCGGAATGGAGGCAACAACAACAAAAACTCGGTGTGCCTTTTCCGTGTGACTCAAAACGCCGATAGCGCAATTGGGGAAACAAATGTTTGAAGAAGAAGATGAAGGAAAAAAGCCAAATAAATAAATAACCGTACGAGAGCACTTCGCGCGTGGTAACGGCGAGCGCAAAACGACTCCCCCCCCCCCCCGGCGTTCCCCAATTGCGTGCGCGAGACCCAGGGGGGGGGGCGCCCGGCAAACAGAGAGACATTGTATCGCTGGAGCCTCTCACCTGCCTCTAAATAAATGAATCCTCTCCATCATTTAATGCACTCGTCCCGTGGGGGGGGGGGGCTTGCATGATGAAGTCATTTGTAGCGACAATCGATAGCGCCCTTGTTCTCACGCCGCACGACGCTCTCCGTCGCCGTGCAGACGCAGAATAGAAAAGTTATGATGATGGCGGTGGTAGTGATGGTCATGGTATTGATAAACCGCAACTGATTTGCCACTGGCGTTGCGTGTAGGGTATGGATCGTGATCCTCGGAATTAAATGCCCCCCCCCCCAACCCGCCCCCCGCCCCCGTCCAATGTCCCACCTGCTCCAGCCCTGCGGGCTTCGGCGCAGTTGCACCACCTGCACCCTCCGGGAGCGATGCCACTGCTTAGGGGCCGCCCATAAATGACGTCACGCACCTAGGAGGGGGGGTCAGACATTTGTGACGATGGGGGGGGGGGTTTGAGAAATGTGACGTGACATCAAAATGCGCAAATTTAAATAAATATAGACAACACGTTCTACTTAATTAAATAGACCTTTTACTAAATGTTTTCTCCTACAACATCAGAGTGCAGCGGCACATTAAATACGCACTACAATGACAATAGTTTAAAGCGATTGGAAGCATGTTTTTTTGGGGGGGTGGGGGGGCAGAGCTTTGTGACGTCATATTTGAGGGGGGGTCTGACTTTTTGTGACGCCGTGTAACGAGGGGGGGCGGGGGTCAAAAATCGTCCAAAATCGCGTGACGTCATTTATGGACGGCCCCTTATCGCCCGATGTTACCCCGTGAATTGCGAGCCCAATAACATCATTATAATCTACAGATCTCGGAGCAGTGGTCAAGCGGTTAGGCCCGGTTCGTACTCCGGTGTAGGACTGCAGGCGCTGTAGCCTTGGACTCCAAATACAAAGACGAAGATCCCCCGTGCAGCTTTTTAGCAGACTGTTAGGAAAGTGCTGTTCGCCAACGGCTATGAAGGCCGGCAAGACACACGAGGGAGGGGGGGGGGGTGGGTTTGCCAACACCAACGGCCGGCCGCCTTTGTCTCCCGAGTGGCAATGTGTAATGCACCGCACCGGCTACTCATTTGAGGCTGAGTCGACGTAGGCGAGGCCCGAGACCGGTTGAGACGATCGTCACCGGTAGTTGGCCGTGAGCGGCAATCGAACTCGGGCTGCTACTGCGACCAAACGGAGCTTCGCGAGTGATCTCCTCACGTGCACCGTTGCGTTTCTCCAGGTGATTCTCGTCCGCTTCCGAGCGCCGCTCGGTTTGCGTGAGCCTCGTTAAAATAAATCGGTGAATGTTCATGCCCAGGAATCCTCTTTTTTTTATTGGCGCGCACACACAGCGTGATTAATTGCCGCTTTTACAAACGCCACGTCGTGTCTAAACACCGAGGGGCAATGATACATGCGAATTACGAGAGCTTCAGAGAAGCGGGGTGATTAAGCGTGTGTTCGACAAGCAGAGCCGAAAGCCATGCATGCACTTTCAAAATTCACGGTGATTAAGTCATTAGCGGCCGCGCACAGTGGCACGCCGCTGTGATCCTGCACCTTTTGTTTTTTATGACGAACTGATGAACCAGGAGACGGGAGAATGCGGTAAACGCTTACTCCGCAGGACCTACATGTATTTACGTTGAACTTCCTTCGCACCGTACGTAGCCAACCGTGCTAATCGGAGGTGCGGGGGGGGGGGGTAAGGACAACAAACTGAACACCAAAACGCAGTTCTAAAGAAAATGCGTTTTCAATCTACGAGATTTAAAGAGGGCAGAACTCCGGTGGCTTCCTCACATCGGAAGGAAGAAGGTTCCAGACGGCCACAGAAGCGCATCTGAAAGTTCTAGATTTTAAGCTTTCGTGACTGCAAGGAATCATATTCTTAGGTTTTTTCGGTAAAGTCACGTAGGTAAAACATCAAAATTAATGAAAATAAAATAAAACAAAAATCACGACGTTTCGGAGGCAACACAAGTCTTCGTCATCAGGTGGGACCGTCACAGCCGAATTAGCTGCATCAAGTGACGGTCCACCTGATGACGGAGACTTGTGTTGCCTCCGAAACGTCGTGATTTTTGTTTTATTTTATTTTCATTAATTTTGATGTTTTACCTACGTGACTTTACCGAAAAAACCTAAGAATACGCATCTGAAAGCACCACGCGATGCGGTTGACCCACGTCTGTGTTCGATGGGCTGAGCCAAAAGCCACTGCGGGTGTTGCGGCCGCTTCACGCGCACTGTGAGACTCTCAAACCCGCTGGGTCGCACGGTGGCCCAGTCCAGCAAGTGGCTTCGTGAACCCATCTGTGTGGACATTTGAGCCGTTGGTCTGCAGTTGTCTTCAGTTTCCTCCCAACAGCATGAACACAACTGGTCAAACATCCCAATGCAGGGACCCTCCTGAAAACACATTGAGACTCAGTGAGGCACTCGGGAGATAAATACATGGCATTGATGTGTCCCTCCAGTGCTCATCTCCAAAGGCGGTCCTAAGTCAATTGTGGCAATTCCACATTCCACTATCGGGAGCAAGCACAGCCGACTTACCCCACGCAATTATATCCATTCAATGGGCCCTGATGGACGATGGGTTGATCTGATTCCCGAGCTGCTATTTGAGCCCACGATCTCCCCAACTTGTGGGTCGCGCTCTCTTGCCACGGCGACTCGTGACCACTCCTCGGATCTGACCTCTCTGCTTCCGGGCCCGCTTCCCCCCCTCCCCACTCCCCCCTGCCGCCGCCGCACTGGGTGAGAGGGGAGGAGGAAATGGCCATGGCAGGGCTGAAGGGATCGAGGGGCAGGCGACGTCCGTTTTATTTTTGCGAAACGCCTCGAGGTGGGAAGCTCCTTGCCGTCGCTCGCGAGGCCGGCAAGCGGAGACGGGACCCCGGGTCGCTCTACCACACTCACCCTCATCAGATATTTATGCTGCCTGTGTTTGTGGTGTCAATTGTGCCCCACGATTTATGAGTTTCTCAAACCTATATGCACTGTACAGTATATTGTATATGTGCAGACGCATGCATATGTATGTTTGGAGGGTCGTGGCGGGGGGATGGCGCCGCGGTTAACGCTCCGTGGTGGTCAGATGTTAACTCCCTCGCCTCGTATGCAGGAGGTCATGGGTTCTATCCCGACACCTGCTGTATATTTGTGTGAAATGTGTGTGCAGTGTGTGTAGTGTATGTGTGTAGTGTGTGTAGTGTGTGTAGTGTGTGTGTGTAGTGTTTGTGTGTGGTGTGTGTGTGTGTAGTGTTTGTGTGTCTAGTATGTGTGTGTGTAGTGTGTGTGTGGGTGCGTGCGTGTGTAGTGTGTGTGTAGTGTGTGTGTAGTATGTGTGTAGTGTGTGTGTAGTATGTGTGTAATGTGTGTGTAGTGTGTGTGTGTAGTGTGTGTGTAGTGTGTGTGTGTAGTGTGTAGTGTTTGTGTGTGTAGTGTGTGTGTAGTGTGTGTGTGTAGTGTTTGTGTGTGTAGTGTGTGTGTAGTATGTGTGTGTAGTGGCTGTTATAGAATGGGATCAGATGGGAAAGAAACACAGTGGGCGTGGCTATGTCGGTGCACGGGAAGGTGCTCCCAGCGACGTCCGCATCGGGCAGCCTGGGGGGCTGACTCGGAGCTGGGATCCCCCGGGGCCCCACCCCTCAGCGGGGGTTTTGGTATAAAAGGGGATGAGCCGGAGGGCTCAAGGAGAGATGTTGAAGCTAACCAGTGAAGACTGAAGATCGTCGTAGATAGAGCCCTGGACTCCCCTGGATCGCCGCCCTTATCAGGGCCGAACAGGATCGAGCCAGCGGCGTGGTCCCGAGAGCCAGAGCCGGTGCTCTTGTAAGAGCTGGTCTGGGACTCCGGGTACTGTGAGCCCGACTTACCAGTGTCGGCTAGTGAGCCTCCCCTAGCCCGTTAGTGGAGGACCCAGGGGTAGGCTAGGCGTAGCTAGAGAGTGTATCCCCAGTTAGACGGGTGAGGGGGCCGATACCCCCTCCAGTGTTGTATGTCAGTGTTGTGCTGTACCAACACGGAATAAATACGTGTGCCTCCAAACCCCGGCGTCCAGTCTCCTGGAACATTATTACATATGCGTAGTGTGTGTAGTGTGTGTAGTGTGTGTGTATAGTGTGTGTGCAGGTCCAGATGACCTATCCGAGATCGCCGACTCGTCGAACTTTGAGAAACCCGGCTTTAATCGCGGGAGGCTGAACCCGGGGTTAGAAACCTAGACCCTCGGCAGTGCTGTTTCGTTGCCCTGATCTGCCCACCACCCCCTCTGTACCAAAATAAAAAGGCCATTCGCACGGTTGCCCACGTACGGTGCGAAAGAAGTTCAACATCCATACACCATCAACCACCACCATTCGTCAGGCAACTTGGGCAAACGTCCAGTTCGTGGCCTCCACGCGGCCACGGGAGCATCGCCGGCGGTGCGTGTAGCGTACTCCGTGATGACACGAGATCGCTCTTAACGCCACATTCGCATTCCCGTTGTCTTCGCAAAACTACTCCTGGGCCATTTAGTCCTCCGTTTATGGACTTTTATTTGAAGAAGAAGAAAGTGTTTTTTATCATGTTTCCTGAGCACAACAATAATGTTTTGATGGTATTGAAAGGGTTCTATGTGAAGGACCCTAAGTAAAAAATTTTAGCGGAGAGAGACTGGAAGGAGACAGTGAGTGCTTCTGCCACTGTGATGATGCACTTAGTGTGGCTCGGGTAAAGTTTATTGTGGAATTGGTGGCCGAGCTGAGACCATCAATTTCAACAATGAACGACCTATTCAGGCCGATTGTTTGCAGGCGCATTTGTTTTGGCAGCCAGCCGTGAATCCTGCTCGAACATATTGAATCCAGAATCCTCATTCACGTGTCATGGACTTACATGTCCTTTTTACTTCGGTGATTAAATGAATCCTTCTTTGTATAAATTAATTGCTATTATGTTAAAGGGGTGTTCGATGAGCCACACGTTCAGCCGCCACTGCTGTGTGTGAGCTACGCGCGTGCGTGTCTGCGATTGCGTGGTTGGTTCTAACGGGGATCGGTGGCGCAGCGGTTAGCGCACTGCGCTACGAACCTGCCCATCCGAGTTCGATTCCCGCCCACGACCAACACCAACGGCGATTATCTGAACCGCCTCTGGGCCTCCTTTAGGTCGATTCACCTTCGAATGAGTACCTGGCGGTGCGGTGTGTAAACATCGCCACTCGGGATTAAAAAAAAATAACGCCTGGGCGTGGTGCTGGCCACCCCAACGCCCTCGTGTTCCGTGCCAGCCTTCATGGGTGCAACCCGCTAGCAGCACTTGCATTAAGGCTACGCGGGTGAGGGGGGGGCCTTCGTATTTGGTTAGGCGTGTCGGCGTGACCACGTACCGACTCGGGAACATCACCGCGATGCTATCGTGCATTTGCGCACGGATGTACCAGCACGCTGAACTTCCTTCGCACCGTACGCAGCTTAACCGTGCTAATCCGTGCTCATGACAAATTGGCCATCGCCGCACGAGCCCGCGGACGTCGGGGCGAGCTACTCGCCTCCCCAGCGTTTCTCTTATTTTGCTCCACGCGACTCGCGCGCCGCTGAATGCTACGCACGCGGGGGCGACTCCGCGCCCCCCGCGCCGTGGACGTATTAATGACCGATCGGCGGGGGTGCCAGAATGCGCCCGTGAATAATTGATGGTCTCCACGCGACTCTGGCTGATGGTTCTCCACTGTAATCCAAACAGAAACGCGACCTGGCTGGGAACCATTAATTTTGCACGTTCCCCGCGTATTAAATATGCAAATGCGCCGCGCGCGCTGCGGAAGCTCCTGTTACTGTGAGCGCGGCCAAGAGCGCCGTCCAAACGCCTCCCCCTCGCTCCGCTCTGCACGCAGCTGGGTGGCCCGTTGTCTTCGGAGGAGACATCCAGAAATCTCCACACGAGGCTTGCTTGCGCGTGACGTTTGAAAAGCAACGAATGGGTTTGATAGCTACAGTGAGGGAAAAAAGTATTTGATCCCCTGCTGATTTTGTACGTTTGCCCACTGACAAAGAAATGATCAGTCTATCATTTTAATGGTAGGTTTATTTGAACAGTGAGAGACAGAATAACAACAACAAAATCCAGAAAAACGCATGTCAAAATGTTTTAAATTGATTTGCATTTTAATGAGCGAAATACGTATTTGACCCCCTCTCAATCAGAAAGATGTCTGGCTCTCAGGTGTCTTTTATATAGGTAACGAGCTGAGATTAGGAGCACACTCTTAAAGGGAGTGCTCCTAATCTCAGCTTGTTACCTGTATAAAAGACACCTGTTCACAGAAGCAATCAATCAGATTCCAAACTCTCCACCATGGCCAAAACCAAAGAGCTCTCCAATGATGTCAGGGACAATATTGTAGACCTACACAAGGCTGGAATGGGATACAAGACCATCGCCAAGCAGCTTGGTGAGAAGGTGACAACAGCTGGTGCGATTATTCGCAAATGAAAGAAACATAAAATAACTGTCAATCTCCCTCGGCCTGAGGCTCCATGCAAGATCTCACCTCGTGGAGTTGCAATGATCATGAGAACAGTGAGGAATCAGCCCAGAACTACACGGGAGGATCTTGTCAATGATCTCAAGGCAGCTGGGACCATAGTCACCAAGAAATCAGTTGGTAACACACTACGCCGAGAAGGACTGAAATCCTGCAGCGCCCGCAAGGTGCCCCTGCTCAAAAAAGCACATATACATGCTCGTCTGAAGTTTGCCAATGAACATCTGAATGATTCAGAGGACAACTGGGTGAAAGTGTTGTGGTCAGATGAGACCAAAATGGAGCTCTTTGGTATCAACTCAACTCGCCGTGTTTGGAGGAGGAGGAATGCTGCCTATGACCCCAAGAACATCATCCCCACCGTCAAACATTGAGGTGGAAACATTATCCTTTGGGGGTGTTTTGCTGCTAAGGGGACATGACAACTTTCACCGCATCAAAGGGACTATGGACGGGGCCATGTACCATCAAATCTTGGGTGAGAACCTCCTTCCCTCAGCCAGGGCATTGAAAATGGGTCGTGGATGGGTATTCCAGCATGACAATGACCCAAAACACACGGCCAAGGCAACAAAGGAGTGGCTCAAGAAGAAACACATTAAGGTCCTGGAGTGGCCTAGCCAGTCACCAGACCTTAATCCCATAGAAAATCTGTGGAGGGAGCTGAAGGTTCGAGTTGCCAAACGTCAGCCTCGAAACCTTAATGACTTGGAAAAGATCTGCAAAGAGGAGTGGGACAAAATCCCTCCTGAGATGTGTGCAAACCTGGTGGCCAACTACAAGAAACGTCTGACCTCTGTGATTTCCAACAAGAGTTTTGCCACCAAGTACTAAGTCACGTTTTACAGAGGGGTCAAATACTTATTTCCCTCATTAAAATGCAAATCAATTCATAACATTTTAGACATGCGTTTTTCTGGATTTTTTGTTGTTGTTATTCTGTTTCTCACTGTTCAAATAAACCTACCATTAAAATTATAGACTGATCATTTCTTTGTTAGTGGGCAAACGTACAAAATCAGCAGGGGATCAAATACTTTTTTCCCTCACTGTACCTGCGCATGTTGAGTTTGAGAAAACCACTCCACGGTTTCTGGCGCGACCAGATGGACTCGCAACGCGCATGTGGGTCAACGCGATTGGTGACGTGAGTGATGCATTGCACACCCACGCGCATAGAGAGATCCATAGACTTCACATGGAGATAGATTATTGACTCACGCGATACGACGCGACTTGATGTGAGAGAGCGGGGGATTGCAATGCTCCGCACAGTCACAATGATGCGACTTCATACGTTCCTAGCTCATGGCAGAGGCGACAGCGCATTTCCTTGGGATTAAAGCGCCGTCCAGAGTGCGTGCGAGATCGGCAGAAGCCAGGCGGCTTCTTTGTCGGATCTTCAGCACGTGTTGTTTCCAGGGCATCTCAGACTTGTATTGACTCCGAACACTTAGCCCCCCCCCCACCACCACCACTCCCCTCCCCCCACCTACACCGCGGTTTGTTAAGAAGAGAAGAGAGAGAGAGACAGGAAACCCTCGGGGCAAAATGATGAACGGAGGAGGTGGCAGTCACACTGCTAATAATCATCAGACTAATTGAGTGTATCCATAAGAGCCACACTGAAGAGTATGACTCTATTTCGAGAGGGTTCTGCCACTTTGTTTGTAATATGTATTCAGCCGATTAATGATGAGCACCCCGAGAAAGCCCACGCCTTGCGCGAGGGGGCAACGCTCTATGCCCCACGTACAGATCCTTCGGATGTGTCACGGGCGAGTGTACGCCGTTCGGTGGTGTCGCGTGCGCAGTTGAGAATGAAGTTCAGAAAATGACGAATGAAGAATATCATCTGAGGCTTCGATACACGTCTCCCCACCAGCTGTCGATGTCTCTCTCGTGGCAAAAACGAATTATCGTGGCTACAGGAATGAAAAAGTCCGCGTCTGTGACCTGACGAGAGCCAATTGAGGTCGTGCGTTACGACAACGTCATCATCACTGTCGTTAAAGAAGACAACACGGGACGACATTACGGACGGTCATTAAATAGCAGCGCTGGTATCCGTCCACGCGGGTTGGAGCTGGTGAGCCAACGCGCTCCCAGGCACAGAGCCACGATTGCCGGGACAGGCGGATTGAAGTTGTCACTTCATCTACCGATGACAGAACTGCGGCATCAACCTAAGCGAGTTCACTGATCACAAGAGGTCACTGATCACGAGAGGTCACCGATCACGAGAGGTTACTGATCACGAGAGGTCACTGATCACGAGAGGTCACTGAGAGGTCACTGATCACGAGAGGTCACTGAGAGGTCACTGATCATGAGAGGTCACTGATCACGGAGAGGTCACTGAGAGGTCACTGATCACGAGAAGTCACCGATCACGAGAGGTCACTGAGAGGTCACTGATCACGAGAGGTCACTGATCACGAGAGGTCACTGATCACGAGAGGTCACTGAGAGGTCACTGATCACGAGAGGTCACTGGTTACGAGAGGTCACTGAGAGGTCACTGATCACGAGAGGTCACTGAGAGGTCACTGATCACGAGAGGTCACTGATCACGGAGGTCACTGATCACGAGTGGTCACTGATCACGAAAGGTCAGTGAGAGGTCACTGATCACGAGAGGTCACTGATCACGAGAGGTCACTGATCACGAGAGGTCACCGATCACCGAGCGGTGACTGGTCATAGCATGACCACTGTCGTCTTGGAAGGTTGTAATGGTTTTTGTTGCCCTGACATACCCCCCCGTCTCCTCCGTCCCCCTTCTACCCTGTTGCGTTTTCATCTTCATTGTGAAGTGGCTTCAGATGCGGTGGCGCGCAGACGCGACACAAACGAACATTGTTGACAAAGTGGTGCTCGTATTATTGGTTCTTTCGGTAAAGTCACGTAGAAGGGAAGTAATAAAATAATAAAAATAAAACAATAAAATTCTCACGACGTTTCGATTGCAACACAAGCAATCATCATCGGGTGTGAAAACCACAATTTTCTTGCTGTGGTTTTCACACCTGATGATGATTGCTTGTGTTGCAATCGAAACGTCGTGAGAATATTATTGTTTCATTTTTATTATTGCCTTCTACGTGACTTTACCGAAAGAACCAAGAATATGAATCCCTGCAGTCACGAAAGCTTTAAATCGAAAAGTGGTACTCGTTGTTATACTATGTTCGAAAACAGCGATTCCCAATTGAGATGTGAACATGCGAGCACTCCAACCGCACCACTATTGATGAAAACACATCTAAAACGAGATTGTAACATTCTGTAAATTAAGAAGCGGCTTGACGAAAAAATGTACACGTGCTGCGTGTTTTTAAACTCCCAACGCTACGGTACGTGGAGACGCGCTCTCGTGGACCCCGTACTTAAATCACACGGTACGCGTGATTTCAATTTGGGTCGAGAGCCCATCTCACCGCGATACGAACCCTTCGATCGGGCTGTGCCCGCGCATGTCAACGGGGGGCATTGATCCGCGTCGCTCTCGCTCGTTCGAGCCGCCGGGACGAGGCGTCAGTCCGCCGCTGCCTGAGACAGAAGAAGAGCGCCTCTCGCAATCATCCGCGTTGCCACTCGGAGCGTTCAAACCGGCTTTCTTCTTTTTAATTGGCTTCTAATTGGATTGCTACCCCCTCTGGGAATTGGTGCGCATCTTCCGATTCCACTTAACGGATTCGGTTTGTGTTTGTCACCGCAGACCCGCAGGGGGGCGTGGGGTGTGGGGGGGGAGCTGAGTACTCGTGGCACTTCACCTCGCCAGGAGCCCTCGTCACAAACACGGCGTGGGGCGCTCCAACTGAAGGGCAAAGGTGCAGCTCTGCAACTACCGGCATACACCGACGCTGGAGGAACGAACAGCACCGGAGGGGAATCCAGAGGGCATTTGGCTCACTCTCCAACCCTCGCCGTACATCTCGGGAGAGGCGGAAGTGCCCACACTTTACCCCAAATTGCGGGAGCTGACTATGGCGTTTCCACGTATAAGGCTCCTGAGGAGGTTGCCGGGGGGTGGGGATGGAAGGAATTCACGAACCGTGCACGATTGCTTCAACCGCCAGACAGATCGAATCGAACCGGCGGACTAACGCGTGTTGGAAACCGTTGCAGAATCCACGCGTGTGCACGGTTTTTCTTCCTTGCAATATTTTTGTAATTTTTTATTTCGTTGCCGCAGACTTGCCAGCAACGGCTGCTGTCCGCGGAAGTCCTCGCAGGGATTGGCGAGGGGTCTCGCTCACAGACAGCCGGTTGCTGCATTATTTACAAAAACAAAATCAACTTTCACGGCCGTATGGATACTCGGCCGTGACGAGCTCACGCTTAACGCCTACTCAAATTCCCATCGGTCCCACCAAGGTGGCGATTTCACGCCGCCTGGCACGAGTGACTACTCGCCCGGTATGAAACGAAATATAATTTTAAAAATCCGTAATAGATCGCTATTCTTACGCCAATTGGAAACGCACAGCAGTCAGATACTCTTAACGCATGATGATTCTAAATGGGGAGGGGAAAAACCAGAGGACTCGGAGGAAAATCCACGCGACCATGGGGAGAGAGACACGCAAACTTCAAACATACAGTAGGCGTCAGGGTCGGGATCGAACCCACGACCTCCTGTATACCGGGCGAGGTAGTTAACATCTCGCCACCGCGGCGCCCTTTCACAGTCGGGGGGGGGCGATGATCGCTATGCACGGTATTTTTCTGGTCATTTTCCTCCTCTTGCGAATGACGTCACGGGATATTTTAATGTATATTTAATGCTCACTGTGAAGCAGGCGGCACGTAGTATTTTCTACACACGCACGCGCGCGGTAATAACCAGGCCGGCCGGTGGATCCGGACTAGTGGACTTCAGCAACGAAGCGAGGGGCTCGATCAGAGACCTGCGATGCGCTGGCGAGCGAGGGCGGTGATGCGAATCTTGCATTTGTCTCTGCGTGCATTGGGTTGCAGAATTTAACATTTCATAAGGAACACTTCTTTATTTAATTCATTATATTTCTGGAAGGATGTGAACAGAGTGAAGTCTCCGTGCTCGAGGCGTCAAAATATCTGCCGACAGTCCCGAATCCCGTGGCGAGTGATGCGGCCTCGCCGGGGGGCGCGGAATATTTCGCGCACGTCTTTGTTTGCACGCGGCGTTGATATTGAAGAGCTGTGATGAAGGCTTCCTGTTTTTACCACACTCCACCCCCGCTGGTTCGGGCGTGGGTTGCTGGGGGCTTCAACAAGAGGCGAGCGCCGTATGGCAGGTGCGCGCTCGGCACGGAGAGAGATTCCCCCCCTCCTCCTCCGCACCGGGGCGATCGCGTTACCGACGGCGAGCGCCATAGACGAGCAGGCGCTCGCGATGAGACGATGCCGTGGGCCGCTGCGACACCCGTGGGACGGTCCCGCATCAGCAGGAGCACAATTAATTACGTAAATATTGGAATTGACTCGTACCCCACTGCCCTCGATCCGCCTGCCCGCCCCCTCCATTCCCATTTCCCTGCCGTGCACCGTCAAGAATGAGCAGGGTGGGGAGGGGGGTGTTGTGGCTGGGCACAGGGAGCTGCCGCGGGTGACTGCGCTTCTATAAATAAATGAAGGTTGTTGTCAAGGAGACGCTGCTGCCGCTGCTGCTGTATATTGGCACCTCTAACGAGCACTTTAATTAGTAGGCGGTCTCGGACCGCCCTCCGGGAGATCGGACTGCTGAGGTGTTTGATGGCGGTGGGGGTTTGGCGGATGAGGTTCGTGTGGAGGGACAGTGTGAGTTGGGGGGAGGTAAGGGGCTCGTGTTGAGTGGCATGCATATCCTTAGTGAAATATCATGACCTTTACGTTTCTCTTCGCAGTTTGCTTCCTTCCGTTTGTTTTTTTGTATTGGACGCGGCCACATGCAGCCCTCCTCGCAAAGCGTCTCGGCGTCGTTAATTTATCGGCCGCGTTCCCACCGCGCCGAATTAGCGCGCGCTTCTCCACCAAAGCCGCTCAACTTTGGCAGCGACGAGTGGAAAACCAGGCCCCCGTCTCTAGCAAAATGCTCGTCCTCCTCCTCCTGTCCCCTTATTATTCAGAGCCCATCCCATCAACAATAACCCCGCACGGTGACGCGCATAGAGGACCAGGTGGATCGGAGAACAAGCCCCCACAGTGGAGCGATCGCATTCTCCCCTGGTCCCCCAGGGTTTGCCGACACATTTAGAATCAACGTGCGTTTAGATTGACTGCTGTACATTTGCACGAGAGAAGTCACTCCGTTAAGCTTTCATTTGTGGCCAGGTCGCTTCTGAAAAAGAAGCTAATTACTCAGTGGGCTTTACCTGCTAAAATAAAACGTAGTTTAGTTTTATTTTTACTTTAAAATTTTCGTGTGATTTGTTTACCTTCCATATACTTTGCACTCCTGTCGTGTTTTGATTTTATTATTTATTGTAACTTTCTGACCCGCCCCGACTGAACGTCTGTTAAAAAGAGCTTTATAGCTCATCGGATTCCCCCATTATAAATGCAGATTCTCGTTCTGACTGTGAGTAAAAGTGGGTGGGCTTTTGCAAGACGCATCGCCAGAAGACGATGGCCGATGGTCAATGCTGGTGATGGAGAGGCACGCGGGAGCACACCCAAGGGGATGACCACTGCGGAGATGCTGACATCGTGGGTTGCAAACATTGGCAGGAAGGACATTTAATTCGTTCTGAATTCCTGATTTTGTGCTTATTATTTTGCTGGACCTTGTCCTGAAAATACCTCGGCGTAGTTTCGGGAGGAAAAAAAAAGTCTTAATTGTATCGCTGCATTTGCCGTTGATAATTGTTCTTCGATTCACCGGTGAGCCGAAGCAATAACAGTTTGGCAGGTGAAACGACTCTATGCGTGCCAAGTCATTTGTTTGGCCGTGCCAGGTGTTGGAGGTACTTTGGCCAGCTCATTAGTTGCCTAATCCAAAAAAAAATGAATGAATCAATTTAAATGTAGGAGCTGTTGATCTCAACCCAGTTACCAATGGCTGCACTCAAAAAAGCAATTACTCTAAAATGTTCTCCTAAATTTCGTTGAGCATTCAATCATTTTGTCAGGCCTAAGACGGCAGACGTGAGGGCCAAAGCAATCTTACATAGAGCGTGAAGGAGCATCGTCTCATGTTGGGCGAGTGAGGCGATTGAACGGACACGAGAAATAGTTATTTAGTTTCCTCTTCCCGGACAGTTCGCTGACTTGGTGTTCAGGCGCTGCAGACTGTGGCAGTTCCACAAAGCACTCTTATTCAGTTCATAACAACACTTGTGGAGCAAAATTGAGGTAGAATCGCTCATAATAATACGATAGAAATAAATAAACAAATTATACTCTGTCAAAGCAATCGATACACGGAATAACAGGCAATGAGAAAGTACACAAAAAGCAATTTGAAAATAGATGAGGAAATGTCCACATTGGGAAACTAATAATCTTGTGTGGGAGTGGGGGGTCATTATTATGATGACAGTGTAACATTAATAGAATTCGATTGCTCATGGATGTGCCTTGAATATGCGTGTGGGTCCGGCTGCTGGCTCTCGCCTTATCGCCACCCCTCCTGCTCCCGCACGGAGCAGCCGAGACCCACGGAAGGGGCCCCTCGCTGATTCGTGGCGTTTCTGCTCCAGAGCCGCCCGTGCCAACATGAAAAAAAGAGAGAAACGAGACATAACGAAAATAATTTTTCATAATCACGGCTCGCTAAGCCGCAGAGCTGCCGCGAGTTTTGATGACCGTCGGTGGCTGCGACGTTGATTGGCCGTTGCACTCGGAAGAGAGAGCCCATGATGGCCACATTACAGGCTGAATTAACGATTCTATCGTTTGAAGGTGGAGTGCGTTAGGCCCGGCTTTCTGGGTCCGTGGGCCCCGCAATCCTGGCGACGGGGAGCGGTCAGACGCCCGCATCCTCGTTTCGGCGTTGCTCGCCTTCCAGCCGTCTCCGAGTGGAGGCGGCTTACAGCGCCCTCGGCTCTCGGCTCTCACTAAGCCGGGCGGATCACGGCGCAGCGCCTGGGCGATTGACTCAATCAAAAGGTCGCCGAGTTCAAATCACAGTCGAAGTGTCGACGCGGCCCCTTCGCCCCTTTGCGGGGCTTGTGGAGAGTCCACAGCGGTCCTACAATGGATAGACCCCCCCCTCCCTCCGTGATGATAATGTGGAATTCACACCACCGGTTCCAAAGTGCCCGTATGTGCTATATGTTGAATTTCTATTGCATCAAACATAGCCAACCGTGCTAATCGGAGGTGCAACGAATCGTAGGCGATTGCCCATGACCGAGTCTCCGTAAATCCAATATGGGACCATTTTTTGCCACTATCAAAGTATGAAAAAATAAGAAAAGGTTTTACTATTACTGGCAAAAAATATTGCCAGAAAGGGTAACACCTCTTCTTATTTCTCCCTAAATCCACCCGATCACCGCAGACTTCAGGAACTAAGCATACTTTGAGCCTGGTTGGTACTTGGATGAGTGACCACCGGGGCTTGCCGGGTGTCGTAGGCGTGGGGCTGCAAGGTGGCTAGCAGATGGCAGCGGTGAGTGTCGCCCCCCTCGTACGAGTAATGGGATTTTTTTCCGGGTTCCTCCCGCAATTTTTTTTTTACAAACGTTGACCCAAACAGTCCAAGGCAGGAACCCTCCTGACAAAAAACGTCTTGAGGCTTATTGAGGTTTTCCTGGAGACTCCATGGCGAGGACATTGAGTAATAGGGAAGAGATGGAAAGCAAGACACGTGATGAACATGGAAGCGCCGGGGTGGAGACCGAGGGGCAGCAGCGGAGGACTGCGGAGCGGTCGTGGCGATGATGGCCCAAGACAGAGAGATGAGTGGAGCAGCAAGACAAAGAGTCCTCGCGGTTGGGGCACAATGTCAGGAAGAAGAATATTATTTGCTATTATATTTCGTGGTGCCGTTCCACGCGCGAACATCGTTTACCACCGCGCCGGAGCCCATGGGGAGATGCGTTGTCTCGTTTAGGGGTACAAGGGAGGCGAGATGTATTTCTGCACCGATCTTCGGCGCTGGTTAATTCTCCATCAACCGCGCTCCCGCTCACCTCGGCCAGGGACGTGCAGGCATCGCGTGATTCATTGTTCGCGCGAAGTGGCAAGGCTCCCAGCCTGGGAATTAATGAGCCTGTAATGTTGACTCTGGGGGATTCAAAAGCAATTATTCTATTCATGAGTCGTGTTTAGAAAACAGTTTTTTTTTGTCCACCCCCAAAATGGAGGACTCTTCCCTGGTCATGCAAAAATTACGGTGGCATTTGAGTAACGTGACCACGTGCCTTTTTTCTTTATCTACGTGCGACACGATGATGACATTCATTATACTCTCATTTGTACGACACATAAAGGTACGGCTCCTCTACCGAGTATCCATCATCGAAAGCGCCCAGAACAAACCGCAGAAAGTGAACCCGCTTTCTCGGAACGCGGTGTGGGCGTCTCCGGCAAAGGGGGGGGGGGTCACATGCTCTCAGAAAGCCAAATTAATTAATTCTAATTTCCAAGAAACTGGTTTAAAATTTAAACGCTCGCCGAAGGTCGCGGAGTGCGGTGGCAGAAGACGGCGGCGCTGCGAGGGCTGGCGGTGCGCGGCGCTCTGGTCCTCAGCTGAAGGAGTCGACGACAACAACAAAAAATTAACCCGTAAAAACTAAGTTTTTCACTATAAATCCTTTATATGCGTGGCGGCTAGAGTCATCTCGTCCTCTGGCTTGAAATGGCTGCCACCTATGGGTCAGATGATTGCCTGCCACCATTAAGCAATTGGTAATTAAATATAATTTTTTTTTTCCTAAAAAGTGTAAAATTTTGGAAAAAAATGTTCACGAAAATATATTGTCATGCACAACGAGTCTGTGTGCAAAATATCAGCTCGATTGGATCACGGGAAGTGGGTTAAAAAACGACCGAAAGATTTGCACGGTCGTAAGCGCGCAAGCAAGCAAGTCAACTTAATATAAAGGATTTTAAAACTGCCCGGTCCCGAGTGGGGCTGACGCGAGGCGAGACGGACTCTGACCTGGGCATTTGCTCGATGAGGCGAATGGCCACGTCATGGGCCACGTCATGGGCCACGTCATGGGCCACTTTATGGGCCTAATGCACCGGCTGTAGTGGGGTTGTTGAAAACAAATGCTTCTGGGGTCTATAGACCTTTGACAATAATATGAATACATCTATATAGTTACCCAGGAGAGAGAAAAAAAATAACCCCAGCTAAATACATCTTAAGACCCGCATTGGCAAAAAAAATGTATTGCTAAGAATATAATGGGACCTCCTTTGTCAGTACCAAAATATGAGAATAGGCTTTCCCCTTTTTTCTGGCAACATAACAGGTGCTAAGATGTTAAAACACCAAACTGAAACCTTTTACAAGGAATCATGGCTACATTAACCACAGAATGCAAAAAAAAAAAACATACTCTGATAATAAATGCATTGTCTTCGAAACTGATTGATCCACACCAGAGACAGCTTTCTTTTGAGCCTAGTCTCAAACGGTGTTAGACCAGAGGACGCCAAAAGGCGTGGTTTTGGTGTGGACCAATCATTTCAAAAACATCAACAAAGGGGAAGAAGCGACACAGTGACATTACATTTCACGAGCCGGCACGGCACAGATCGTGCTCAGCAGAGATATCGTGGGCCAAGGGGCAGGGGTTTGTGGGAAACGTCTCAGACACAGACACAGAACACTGCAGTGGGATTACAACGAAGAAAGACATTTCTCCCAGAATAAAGGGTGTTTTATTGGGTCATTCTTGATTTGAAGCTTTCGTGACTGCAGGAATCCATACTCTTTGGTTCTTTCGGTAAAGTCACGTAGGTCGAAAAAATAATAAATCACGACGTTTCGATAGCAATACAAGCAATCGTCATCAGGTGAGACAACTACACCAAGACTACTTCAGCAGTTTTCTTGCTGTAGTTGTCTCACCTGATGACGATTGCTTGTGTTGCGATCGAAACGTCGTGATCTATTATTCTTTCTACGTACGTGACTTTACCGAAAGAACCAAAGAGTATTTTATTGTGTCATGTTTTTTTTGGTTTACGTGACAAACCTTACTAATTGGCTGTGTCGGGTGGTGGCGGGTTCAACGACACATTTATATTTACGCGCTCTAACCCAACCCCCCCCAGGAAAAATATTTTTCGTGGATAATATTGGTCACGAAAGTCCCACTACTACTACGCGTTAAAACGTGCCCGTGTAGCCTAAACGGCCTGTTGGGGCAAGTGACGATGAAGGCCGGCACGGCGCACGAGGTCGGGGATGGGTGGGTGGGGAGACCATCACCACTCCCGAACACATTTACCTCCCCAGTGCTGATGCTGATCTCTACGCATCACACGAGATCCTCATTTAAAGGCTGAGTCGACCTAGCCGGATGCCCGCCCCCCCCCCCCCCCCCCTAAAAAAAATGTTACCGGTTCAAATATTCGCCACCCACGTTGCGGTTAATGAAACTGCAACAAGCACATCAAGCTCTCGGATTAGAGCACTTCCTGGCTGGGCGAGGTGTCACCTGGGCGATTCGTGGCGCGGCGCGCACTCGCCGCCGCTACGCCGCCGCCACCACCGCTCCCCACGGGCTCACGGGCGAGTGGGACGAGGGAGGTGTGAGCGCAAGCTCCTCGTCTCATCGCGAGTGCGATCACGTCTCTCCTCTTCCCCTTCCCCTCCTCCCGCGCGTTCTCGTTGCCGTTTCGCCGAGCGGCGCTCGTCGCGGTGAGATTTGCATAGGGGAAGCGTGCACAATCGCTCCGTCAAATTAACACGTAGCAGGGCTTTCGCCACCACATTATTCATAATAAAGGGGGGTTTCTTTGGGGGGGGGGGAATTGGGGGTTAGACGGCGTAAGTATAAATGTGTCGTTAAACCCGCCACCACCCGACACAGTTGATTGGTAAGTTTGTCACGTGAACAGAACGTGGCAATTAGTTGCTAGTACAGCGCACCGGTTGTGTGTTGCGCTGGTAATTACAACAACTAGCATCATCGGGCGATGCTTGCCCGATGAAGCAGAACGGAGCAGTTTTTTTTACATTTGTAGGGGTGTTAGAGAGAGAGCCCGTTATGCATGGCAGCCTATGGTAAACAAACACAGTAGGCGGGGCTACATGTGTGCACGAGCAGGTGCCCTCTGCGACGTCCGCGCCAGACACCCTGGGGGGTCGATTCGGTCATTATGATCCCCCGGGGCCCCACCCCTCAGGGAGGGGTTGGGTATAAAAGGGGAATGTATCGAAGGGCTCGGGAGTGTTGTGTTAGCTAAGAAGAGAAGACGGAAGACGTCCTAGATAGAGCCCTGGTCTCCCCCTGGCACGCTGTCCTTATCAGGACCGCGCAGGCTCGAGCCAGTGGCGTGGTACCAGAGCCAGAGCCAGTGCTGGTCTGGACTCTGGGTACCGGGCCCGACTGACCAGTGTCGGGCCAAGATAGCCTCCCCTAGCCCATTAGAGGAGGACTCAGAGGCAGGCTAGGGTTAGCCTAGAGGTGTGTCCTCAGATAGACGGGTGAGGGGGCCGATACCCCCTCAGTGTGTATGTCACAACGTGTGGTGTTAAATAAACAAGTGTGCCTCCAACTCCGGTGTGAACGAGTCATAAGCGTTACTACATCTGGCGTCAGAAGTGAAACAAAGTACGAACATGGATACACGCCGGACGACTCGAGTCGGAGTACCAGGGGCGGAGGACACCGCTGCAGTTGGAGAGCCCGAGACGGCTGAAGATGCCATCGAGCAGCCGGGGCTGGGTGCATCCACGCCACAGCAGCTGGAGGAAGGGGAGCCGTCGACGGAGGGGCTGAGACAGGCGCACGCGAAGCTGGCCGAGCTGCTGTACGCCGCAGCCGCCATGCTCGATAACATCACGCGGCTGGGGGCTGCGGGACCGCCACGAGGCGACAGCAGCCAACGACCACAGCGCCTTCCCGCCATTTCAACGGAGCAACATTTTAAATCTCCCGCCATCGCCGCAGCTGCTGTTGAGGGCGTGGCCGCTCTAAGCATCGCGTCCAACGGCGGGAGTACAGTACCTGCCGCGTCACCACGGGTGCGACCGGCGATGCCATCGCTGCTTCGGGCCGACGCTGAGTCGAGTGAGGGAGACGAGGGAGCGCGATCGTCCTCTGCAGCCGCTGCCTTACATCAGCGACTGCCGCCGCTCAAAGAATTTGTGGGCGAGGAGGGCGACTGGGGCGGCTTCCAGCGGCGCTTCCTCGCTCACCAGGAGATGGCACAGTGGACAGACGCCGAGGCTCTCCGAGCACTGCCAGCACTCCTCGACAGCGACGCCCTCGCCACACTAACATCGGCAGCGAAGGAGAGGCGTTCCACGCTGCGGAAGGCGATGCAAGTGCTGTCCGCTGTGTATGGGCCACCATCGGACTGTCGTCAACTCTTTTACGATCGCCAGCGGGGGGCGAAGGAGTCGCCCCTGGCGTACCGTACAAGCCTCCTGGCGCTGGCGAAGGAAGCCTTTCCACGAATGGACGACGAAGGGATCGACGCCATGGTGACAGAGAAGATACTTTTGCTGGCGGACGACTTAGACATCGTCATTGTCGCACAGGACGATGCAGAAATGTGCTCCCTCCAAGCGGCCCGTCTCCTCCACGCAAACCTGTCCTCTCAACGACGGAAGGCCAGCAAGGCGGCGAGCGGGCGCGCCGTCGCTGCGGCCACCCTCCCGGCGGAAGAGGTTTGCGCCGTCAACCATCGACGGCAGCACGGAGCGGGAGCGCGGGAGGACCGGGCCGGTTCGAGCCATCTACAACGTCCATCGTCGCCACCAGCGCTTCCACGCTGCTACAACTGCGGCATCCGGGGCCACGTCGCCTCGGGGTGCCGCTCTCCTCGGCAGCGCGGGACGACGCCTCAACGGGACGCTGGCCCTCGTCACAAGCTCCACCATCATAATCCGGCGAGTCGCGGCACCCCTCACGTTTGGCCCACGCACACGCCCGTCGCACACTCAAACACCGCAGCGAAGGGGGGGCCAATATCGCGTACCATGGCACCAACACGCACCGCTCTGGGTACTCACATTGAACCCAGCCAGTGGTCCGTGTTGGCCCATCGGGTTGTAGCCGCGTCGTCGGGGTCGTCGGCCGTTGTGGGTCACATCGATGGGGTGGAGGTGCGCATCCTGGTCGATACAGGAGCATCGGCGACCATTATTTCGGAGTTGATTTATAACATTCTCCCTGTCCAGAGCCGTCCTTTGATGCCTGTTAATGTGCCATTCTTTGCTGCTAACGGGGGTTCACTTGGCATTATCGGACAGATTCGAGCCCAAATTTGTGTCGGGGATATTAAATTATCTGGGCCGATTTTTGTTTCCTCCTCGCTGGCGGTTCCGTGCCTGCTGGGGACGGATTTCCTGGCCAAAATGCCGATTAGGATATTAATCGACCAGGGATGCATTGAGCTCCCATCGGGCCGACGCATGGCGTTTCTGCCATCCCCCGCTACGAGCCGGACGGCGTTCGCGACGGTGCCG
Organism: Lampetra planeri; assembly: GCF_965212315.1. Taxonomy (NCBI): domain Eukaryota; kingdom Metazoa; phylum Chordata; class Hyperoartia; order Petromyzontiformes; family Petromyzontidae; genus Lampetra; species Lampetra planeri. Next base: position 21,069,072 of record NC_136110.1, read on the forward strand.
GCGTTCGTAGATAGAACGGTGCGCGTTCCTCCGGGGGCGCAAATGTTAATTCCTTTGAAACTTCGGCGGCCCTTCGCTAAGGGCATTGGGGCTCAAGGGGTTCTGCTGGGACCGTCTAGGGCCGGGGTCAGTGGACCTAATTTACTCCCGGCCCAGACCATAGTGAGAGGGGAAGGAGAACCCTTCATCGCGGTCCTCAATGTGGGCTCGCAGACGGTGGTGGTCCCACAGGGGACCATGCTTGCTCACGCAACGCCGGTGCCCTGTGAGGAACCCGTCGCGAGTCATGTCGGCGCTGTCCCTGCACCGCGACCACATTCGGACAGCGATGAAGGGTGGCTCGAGGCGCTTTGCGCGGGATCGACGGACCTGTCAAATTTAGAGCGCCAACGTCTTAAGACACTACTGAGGGAATTTTCCGACGTTTTCAGTCGGGATAAATACGATTTGGGCTGCACTCATCTGCTGCGTCACCATATTGATACGGGTGACAGCGCGCCAATACGCCAGAATCTTTTTCGGTTGAGTCCCGCCGAAAAGGACCATGTCAAATCGGCTGTTGATGACATGCTAGCCGCCGACATCATTTCTCCCTCCAACAGCCCTTGGGGAGCGCCGATCGTCCTGGTTAAGAAGCAGGACGGTTCGTTGCGGTTTTGCGTTGACTTTCGGCGCCTTAATAAAATTACGGTTGCCGACGCATACCCGCTCCCACGGATGGACGAATCGCTTGACGCCTTGGCGGGAGCGCGATTCTTCTCCACATTGGACTTACTTTCGGGATTCTGGCAGCTTCCTCTGGACGATGATTCAAAGCCTAAAACTGCTTTCCGTACTCCGCACGGCCTGTTTCAATTCAACCGGTTGCCGATGGGCTTACACTCAGCGCCGGCAACTTTCCAGCGGTTGATGGAATTGGTTTTGGCTGGATTGCAATGGGAGTCGTGCCTGATTTATTTGGATGACGTCATTGTCTTTGGCAAAACTTTTGAGGAACATCTCCAGAGGTTGCGGGCAGTTTTCCTAAAGATGCGGGCTGCTAATTTGAAATTTAAGCCCCAAAAATGCCATTTGTTACGCGAGTCGGTGCGTTATTTGGGGCACATCGTGGGGCGCTCAGGTATTTCTACCGATCCCGCCAAAACGCAGTGTGTTAGCTCCTGGCCGACTCCCACCTCAGTGGGAGAGGTTAGGAGTTTCATTGGGTTTGCGTCGTATTATAGACGCTTCGTCGCTAATTTTGCGACTATCGCCAAACCCCTACATGCTTTAACATCTAAAGGGGTTCGGTTCTGCTGGGGTCAGGAGGAGGAAGCTGCTTTTTGCTCCCTTCGGGATGCTTTGGTAAACGCTCCCCCCCTGATTTACCCTGATTTTTCAAAACCGTTCTTGCTCGACACCGATGCGAGCAACACGGGTATTGGGGGCGTGCTCTCCCAGGTGGTTGACGGCGTGGAAAGTGTGGTTGCGTACGGCAGTCGGGTGTTGTCTCCAGCGGAGCAACGATATTGTGTCACCCGTAGGGAACTGTTGGCAATTGTCCATTTCGTCCAACAGTATCGCCCATATCTGTACGGTCGGCATTTCACCGTCCGCACAGATCATGCGGCACTGCAGTACGCCCTGAGGGTTCAACAGCCATCGGGACAATTGTCCCGATGGTTGGAGGTCCTCCAGGATTACGATTTCCAAACCACATACCGTAAGGGCGTTCGCCACACCAACGCGGACGCTCTGTCACGCTTGCCAACCGCCTCCGAGTGTGCATGCCTCCTGGGGTCTGGACGTTGCAGGCCTCCAGGGGACACATCGGTACCTGTCTTGGCGGCCGCCAACGACGACGATGCAGTGGTTCCTAATTCGATCGAACAACAGGGCAAAGATTCCCTGTTGGGGTTGCCCGTCATTGAATGGGGGCGCCTCCAGATGGAGGATGTCTCCCTCCTCGGGTGGCGACGTCGCGTTGGCGGTGCGGGGGGGGGGAAAAGAGGTGGTTCCGACGCATGGGAAATGTGCCAAGGTCTGCTGATGCATTGGGACGGGAAGTCACGTCGACATCGGCTGGTGGTCCCTACTGGGTTGCGGGGTAGGGTGGTATGGGCCGCTCATGAGCGCCTCCTACACCTGGGGACCCAAAAGACTCTCGCCTTGTTGCAACTTGATTTTTATTGGCCTGGCATGACGAGGGATGTTGGGGATTTGTTGGGATCATGCCCTCAATGTGCACAACGCAAACCGCCGGCACGGGAGTCTAACCCGCCTTTGCAATCGATCAAGGTGTCCAGGATAAACGAGCTGGTCGCTCTGGACATTTTGGGACCATTCCCCGCCACCCCCAGGGGGAATAGATATTTGTTGACTGGTGTCGAGTATTTTACACGCTGGCCTATGGCCTGGCCTCTGGCCAACCAGTCGGCAGCAGCCATCGTGGAGGCCTTTGTTCAGGGTTATGTCCTGGACAAGGGTGCTCCGGAGAGGTTGCTGACCGACCAGGGCAGGAATTTTTCCGGTAAATTACTCCGACAAGTCTGCGATCTCCTGGGCACAAAGAAAATTCGGACCTCCCCATATCACCCACAAACTGACGGGATGGTCGAACGTTTGCATCGCACCATCTCGTCCATGTTATCACAACAAGTTTCGGACTCGCAAACGGATTGGGACCTACAAATTCAGGGGGTCTTGGCGGCGTACCGGATGGCACCCCATGCAGCTACGGGGTTTTCTCCCTTTTACCTCATGTACGGCCGAGAACCAGACCCGCCTGTTCGTGCCCAGTTGCGGATCCCCGTGCCGCAGGGAAAAACTAATCTGGCTGACCATGTTAAATTTAATCTGGACAAATTGACCGAGGCACGGGATGCTGCAATGCAAAACTCTGACCTCCGTCAGAAGGCGAATGAGCGCCTCAGATTGAGTCGAGCGCACATACTGCAGTGGAAGCCGGGGGACAAGGCATGGTTGCACTGCCCCCAGGTGCCACTGGCGACCTCCTCTAAACTGGTGCGGCCGTGGCGGGGCCCTGTGGAAGTGGTGGAGGTGTTACGTCCGCAGTGCGTGCGCATAAAGTGGGGGAAGCGGAGATGGTTCGTGCACCCCTCTAGGTTAAAACCCTTCGCGGCGGTACACAATCCCACTTCACATGCGCGTGGCCAAACGTGTGGGGGGTCGGCCGACTCGCTGGGTCCGTCTCCGTCGCTCTCACCAAATGCCTTGCCGGCTGTGCCACCTTCAGGAGCATCAGGAGTGACGGGCTCACGCCCGATCACCCCGCCTGCGGATGCCAAGGGTCACGCGGAGTCGGATGAATGCTCACCCCAAGACGGACATTCGCCACCTGATGGTCCGCCACGCGGGGTTACCCCGTGTGAGGGGCCCGCTGCAAGGACGCGCGCTAAAATGCGCAAACTGTTGTGAGGCCGGCAAAATGTGTACATAGCTGTTGTGTTTATTGGGTGTTGTGTGGGTGGTGTGTTCCTCGCTCCTCGGATGTACATATGTTGGGTTCACTGTGTGTTGTGTGTGCGGGGTGGGTTCCCTGCTGATTGTATATAGGCTGTTTTTTTTTACGGAATTCGTATTTATTCGGGGGGGTGCGACGGGTTGTTTCTCACCTTGCTGTTGCGTTCTTGTTCTGGTTCCTGTTATTGTTCAAAAATAGTGAGGCACACGCGCGGTCAGGGGGTGAAGGCACCTTTATTGTCAAATTTTTGTATGTTGGCAGCCGGGACGGCTGCATGCTATGCGGGGGGGAGTGATGTAGGGGTGTTAGAGAGAGAGCCCGTTATGCATGGCAGCCTATGGTAAACAAACACAGTAGGCGGGGCTACATGTGTGCACGAGCAGGTGCCCTCTGCGACGTCCGCGCCAGACACCCTGGGGGGTCGATTCGGTCATTATGATCCCCCGGGGCCCCACCCCTCAGGGAGGGGTTGGGTATAAAAGGGGAATGTATCGAAGGGCTCGGGAGTGTTGTGTTAGCTAAGAAGAGAAGACGGAAGACGTCCTAGATAGAGCCCTGGTCTCCCCCTGGCACGCTGTCCTTATCAGGACCGCGCAGGCTCGAGCCAGTGGCGTGGTACCAGAGCCAGAGCCAGTGCTGGTCTGGACTCTGGGTACCGGGCCCGACTGACCAGTGTCGGGCCAAGATAGCCTCCCCTAGCCCATTAGAGGAGGACTCAGAGGCAGGCTAGGGTTAGCCTAGAGGTGTGTCCTCAGATAGACGGGTGAGGGGGCCGATACCCCCTCAGTGTGTATGTCACAACGTGTGGTGTTAAATAAACAAGTGTGCCTCCAACTCCGGTGTGAACGAGTCATAAGCGTTACTACACATTGGTTGCCATATTTCTCCATCGCGTCTTGTTCTCTCACCGCACGTGCCACCGACCCTCCCTCCCATCCCCCCTCCCAGTGCCGGATTAAGCTAGTGCGGGGCCTGTAGCATATGGTATAAAGCGGCCCTAAATAGAAAGAGAAAAAAAGACGTAAATATTAAAACAAATATGTTTAACTTGCATAGTAAAGTAATTGTATTTTTTCATTTGCTATACAGCCAGATAATACGAAAAATCGCTAACCTTAAACACCCAGCCGTTCGTCAAAGTTGAAGGCAGTATAGTACTATAGAAATAGAGCAAGTGCATATTCACTGAACCGGAATTCATAGCTTGAAAACATTTAGCGCGGGGCCCTTGAAAGTGCGGGGCCCGCAGCATATGTAGCAAGCGGTCATCTTCAGGACGACTGCTTGCGTTGCGATCAAAACGTCGTAGTATTCTGTTACTTTTTTATTATGTTCTTTGAACCTATCTACGTGACTTTACCGAAAAACCCAAGAATATAAATTCCTGCAGCCACGAAAGCTTTACGTCAACATATGTAGCTACTTTTACTGCTAGGATAATCCGGCACTGCCCCCTCCCCCCTTCTCTACCTTCTCATCCTCCAGATCATCTTCCACACCATGACTTCTCACGCCAGGCGTTCCATCATCGCTCAGGTTCCACCCCTGTCGCCTCCCCAGCCTTACTTGCTGCCACCTTACCACGCACTCTGCCAAAGAACAGACTCGCGCGGCGCGCACGCTGCGTCGCGGACACGTGCATGGAGTTTGCCATGAAATTGGAAGAGATGGATGGGCTTGGAACATCGCGAGCGGACCGAGTGACGTGGCCTTCGCTTCGTTGGTCGAATAACATTGCCGAGCCCCCCCCCCCCACCCCGAGGATGACTATCCAAACACCGTAGAGATAGGTCAGCGTCCTACTTGCTATACTGCTCCCACTGGCCCCTCTGCTGTCCTTACAGCTTAGGAGCGTCACGCACAAGCGCATGCCCTCTCGGGTGCCGAAAATGTTGCGTTTGACCTGGTTCCTGAAGTGACCCTTACATGCCTCCAGCCAGATGTGTGGGTCCAGTTCATTGATTTTTTGTGCCACATCGCCACCCATGTAAGGTTCGCACCACAACACGGTATGGGTCATGCTCGATGGAACATGGAGTGAAGAAATCGTGTAATGTGTAAGGCAAGTACCACAGCACGACTTGGATGAAGCTTGATGGAATCGGCTTCGACCGGGTCTCGTGTTTTGCCTGCTGAAACGACATTTCTGGCGTTTCACGTAAAGTTCAGAGGAATTACCGGCTGAAGGAATGCAAGCATATTTCATTTAACGTTAAAGTTACCCGATAAGTTACACACAATGTGATGCTCCATCGAGTGGCGAGCCCCTATACCATGTGCACCATCATATATTCTACCCACAAGTCCCTGTTTTTTTGTATTCTTGAGGGGAAATGGGAAAGTTGCCAACAACAGTGTTACACGTTTGGCCACACATCCAGAGAGGTGTTATGACTGATACAATAATTATTATGTGACATGATGATAGTAAGATGAATCACACAAGCCACGATGTCACGGTTGGTTTACAGAATTATAAAAAAAATGTTGGGACAGGCATTAAGGAAACACGGGAAATTGCATTGGAGCCATCATCAGCGTCGACAACTTTAATTCTCATTCTGAAAGTTTGAAAAGCAAAACGTGATGGCAATGACGTTCCCCCCTCTAGAAAACATTCATGAACACCGGGACATCTCGTGGGAAGAACAATATCACACAATACCGTTAAAGGGGAGCTTGCGTATAACCTTATCTTGAGTGGTGCATTATTATTCATGCGCCAAGAAGCCTGAATCTGGTGTAGTGCAATCAGTTTCACAGACAATGCATATATTACCAGAGCATGTTTATTTGCATGTTTTGCCACAAATACATGTGGTTAATGCAGACTTGATGCCTTACAAAATGTATCTATGTGGTGTTTGAATATCTTAACACCTGTTTTATTGCCAGAAAGCGTAAACCCTATACTTATTTTTCATCTTCTTTGGGTCTTTCGGTAACGGCACGTAGATAGCATCAAAGAAAATGACAAAAATAATAAATGAAAACTACGACATTTTTATCGCAATGCAAGCGGTCGTCATCAGGCTGAAAAAAGAGAAGAAAGCTACCGAGGCAGGCTGTTTTAAAGGTTTGAAATGGGTGTAGCCCAAGGGTCATAGACGTAGTGGGCAGGGCTATTGATGTTAATGTGATAAATTAGCATAGACTTAAAGCTTTCGCGACTGCAGGAATTCATACTCTTTGGGTCTTTCGATAAAGTCACGGAAATAGAAAAATAATTAAAAAATTGCTTGTGTTGTGATCGAAACGTCGTGATTTTTTATTTATTTTTCTATCTACGTGACTTTACCGAAATACCCAAAGAGTATAAATTAGCATGTCAATGTAAGATCGGAGGGCGACCTCCACGACGAGTGTGCAGAGGTGGCTATGTTATTGTGAGAGAAATTAGCATGTTAAGTTTTTTGTTATTTTTTTATTTTCTTTGAACCTATCTACGTGACTTTACTGAAAGACCCAAATAATATGAATTCCTGCAGCCACGAAAATTTCAGTCAAGATTATTTTTCATCATTTTGGATACTGACATAACGGTCCCATAGATATTATTAATATTATGCAACTGACAAAAAACGCCCCAGAAAAACTTAGATATTTAAAACTAACTAAACTATTTTTGTTTTTCCGAAGCGGCCTGGCCACAAATGATAGCTCAACGAAGTGGCTTATCACATGGAAATGTATAGCAGCCAAATTTACTAAAAGCATGTTTTCAAATGTGTAGGGAAAAACCGGAGGACCCGGAAAAAATCCACGCGACTACGAGGAGCGAGAGAGACATGCAACCTCCAAATATACAGCAGCAGGCGTCAGGGTTGGGATCGAACCCACAACCTCCAGCATACCAGGCGAGGGAGTTAACATCTCGACCCAGGACAGTCGGCCCAAAGAGAGCACGATCTCGGAGAAACCAGGCAGGTGGCAACCCCAGATTGTAGTTGAAAATAAAACACTAACCACTAATTCATCCCGATTAAAACTCAGTCACACTTGTGCACTGTCCGTTTTCAGCAAGAATGTTCTGACTGGGAAACGCGGCTTGTTGGTCACCTGAAACACGTGGCCCTCTCTGGCGACGCGTTTGTTTAATCCTCCGATACAAATAGACGCTCCATGCGCGTGTGTGTGGGGGGGGGGGGGGGGATGGTGTAGCGGTTAGCGCTATGCTGCTCTACGAACCCGGGGCCCGATTCTCGCTCACGGCCAACACCAGTGACGATTATCTCGACCGGTGCTGGGCCTCCCCTAGATCGACTCAGCCTCAAATGGTTCGGTGTGTAAATATCGCCACTAGGGAGACAAAGACGTCCGGGCGTGGTGCTGTCCACCCACCACCCCGTGTCGGCCTTCAGAGGTGCTCCCTAACAGCACTTGCCCCAACAGCCTGTTAAGGCTATACGGGGGATCTTGACTTAAAGCTTTCGTGACTGCAGGAATTCATATTTTTTGGGTCTTTCGGTAAAGTCACGTAGATAGGTTCAAACCTATTTAATAAAACATTTTTTAATAATAAATATTAAAAATTATAATGATGATTTTTTATAATAATAATAATAAAAATATTAAAATGTATAATTATATTAAATATATATTTTTTAATAATTATATATATATTTTACCTATCTACTCGACTTAACCAAAAGACCCAAAGATTTTCCGGGGGGGTCGTTGTCTTTGTGTGCGTGTGCTTTTTTTCTGACTTTGTAGAACTGCAATTTTCCCACCTGACATATCCCATCTCGGAAGGATTAATTACGTGTCGATTACTGTGAGGAGATGGGCGATTCCTTCAAGGCGCTCGTCTCGTGCAGCGCGACGGGTTTTAAGCGCGCGGCTCCGCCGGTTTAATCTGTAGCCGCACACCCACAGCGGCCAGTCCTACGGCGAGGTCACATGTCACTCCCGTAATGCACTGCGTTCACATTGCATCGTGGTTCAAATTTGACTGCTCAATTTTTTTTATTCAAATAGAAAAAAGCTTTAAATGAAGATTTAAATGTTTTCATTCGTCCATCACGATTGTAACGTATTCATTTTCAAAGTCATCGTCTCTCCACCCCCCCCATGAACGAGCACTGGAGGTTGCATTCAAATCTGTCCACGGCATTGAGCCAGTGTTGGTCAATCCACATTCCTATGGAAGTGCCAGTTTCTTTCCACACATCATTTTCGATACCTCTGTTGTGGTAACTTTTTGTTGTTAATACCTCTTCATGCTGTCAGGATTTTCATTTACTTAATTGCTAATAATAAGATGATGGCCTTAATGAGATGATAATTATTATTGTACAGCACTGTGAGATCCAATTAGCATGAATGACGCAGTATAAAATTAAATTCTTATTATATGAGTGGTCATATTTAAATGCTTTATACTCAACACCGTACTTCTAATTTTCATGTCTAAGCATGGACGTATTAATTTAACGTAACGAACCCAGTTGACTTGCCTTGAGCCTGACACGCTTGTTTACACTCATCAGTGCCACTCTCGGTTCATTTGGTTCACTGGACAATGGTTCGGTAAGGATTATTACTGGGTGGCTATTGAGCCTTGGCCAGAGAGCAGTCCTGTGGGTGCGACGTTCGATTCGCCAGCAAGGGGCGGCTCCTCTAATGACAATGCCAGTCCATTACCCAGTAGAGCCACACTCAGAGTTTCCAAACTCTTTTCTACCGGCGAGTCGCAACGTCCATCAGGGATGTTTGTCCAATTCCACTCGTACGAGGAGCAGTGTTGATCGGTGTTCTTTTTTCCGACACGCCGAATCACGACGATTTACTAGCAGGGGGATGTTGTTGTTGTTGTTGTTCTCCCTGTTCCAGCCGGGCCCGGGCTGACACGAGCGCGATGCGTCGCACGCCATTTGAGTGAGCGATTGAACGTTCTCCGCTACTGCACCGGTGCCCCTTGGAGGTCGGAGGTCAGCGAAGCTGTTCCTCCTGGGTCCCTGCCAACTCCCCTGTTTTGTATTCCCGCGTTTGGCAACGCTCCGCCCACGGCCCAGCGGGGGCTCGCGGCGCCTCCATGCTGATGTCGCCTGTCCCACTTCCCATATTAGTGAAGCCACTGGGGCTGTGCAACCTTGAAATGCTCGAGATTTGACACTCATTTCTTTACAACTGCTTGTTGTGCTTAGTTTGTTGTCCTTCCACCGCACCTCCGATTAGCACGGCTGGCTACGTGCGGTGCGAAAGATGTTCAGCATACACCAAGACAAAGGTGCCCGTATAGCCTGTTAGGGCAAGTGCTGTGTAGCGAGTAGCACCTATGAAGGCCGGCACGTACACACACCTATACACGCAGCTGCCCTTTCAGATGCGCTTCTGCGGCCGTCTGCAACCCTCTTCCTTCCGATATTAGGAAGCCCCCGGATCTATGTACTTTTAAGTCATCTACATTGAAAACGAATTTCTTGGGAACAGCTTTGTGTGTGTGTATTTAGTTTGTTGTCCTTCCCCCGCACATCTGATTATGCACGGTTGGCTACATACGGTGCGAAAGAAGTTCAACGTGCATACAACCAACACTCCCGCTGAGAAACGACTCGGGTCACTTGTGGACTTTGGACAAGATCAATTGGCTCGCATAATGAGCACGCATAATGTACGTTGGCTCATTACCCCCCCCCTCGCCACTTTGCGCAAGAGCGCAGAAGCGTCGTCACCACATCTACTCCTCTATATAAGGAACGAAACAGGTGGACCTCTCCACCTTGGACTTCTCCACAAATCTGTCGCCTGATGAAGCTGGTTGTAATTACTGGCGAAACGTCGTACTCAGATTGTAAATGTCGTGGCTTGGCTCTCCAACACACACGTGTGCTGTACTAGTGACGAATTGGCCACGTTCTGTTTACGCGACAACACTTACTAGTTGGCTGTGTCGGGTGGTGGCGGGTTTTAACGACACATTTATATATTTACGCGATCTAACCCCAAAAAGACCTCTATTTTGGACGCTCCGCTCGTGGCTCTGTCGTGCCCGAGAGGCTGCCCGTGGATGATTTTCGCAAGAGACGAGCGAAACGGGCAGCAGGAATGGCAATCGGTATTCCTTGGTCTAATGGTGATGGCTTTGAAGAAGACGAAGACACACACAGTGCAACGTCAATCTGGTTCCTGGCTCTACCTCAATCCGTTGGTTGAAATTCCTCGCCCTTTGACGGGGGGCGAGTCACTCGCGACGTACAATCAGCGTTGGCCCCCCAACGGGCTCGGTCGATCCCTCCCCCGGGATTTGATCTCGCAACCTTCTGATTGAGGGTCACGTGCTCTAACCGCCGTGCCACGCCGCTGGATTCGTAATCACAACCGCTACGTAAAACAATCTCGCCCTCAAGATCCAGACGTATACAAATGTGCATTACAGATTAGAGTCTTAATTGAGAATAGTCTATGAAAGAACCAACGTCTCGTTCTGTGATTGAAAGGATTAAACTAAACTATGTTTTATTTGACCAGGTGAGGCCCACTGAGCTACGTAGCTCTTTTTCAGAAGCGACCTGGCCACAAATGAGAGCTCAATTAAGTGGCTTGTCATGCGGAAATTTATAACAGCCACATCCTCTTTGGTTATTTTGGTAAAGTCACGTATCAAATAAAATACAATTTTATTTTATACCTACGTGACTTTCTGCAGTCACGAAAGCTTCAAATCAAGATTGAACAGCCAAATACCCTAAACGCATGGCGATGTTGATTTTAAATGTGGTGGGAAAACCCGGAGAACCTGCAGAAAGATCCACGCGACCACAGGGAGAACACCAAAACTCCAAATACACAACAGGCGTCAGGGTCGGGATCGAACCCACGACCTCCTGTATGCCAGGCGAGGGAGTTAACGTCTCGTCACCGTGGCGCGATTAAAATCAACCATTTTCCGCGCACACGTGTACGTGACGCTGGATTGTGAGCGATCAGCATCGCATCTCGCAGAGCCACGACCAACACGCTCCTGTTCACAGAATTAGGACCGGCGTTTTTTTTTTGTTGGCACCGTATACCAGCTTTTAAATAGGCCCAAAATAACCCTGGGACTGCCGGTGTGTCAATTTGCATGGGCTAGCATTTAAAAGGCGCAGGTGGTGGAGCTCATTTGCACCGGACAGGAGGGAGAGGTGGTGGCGAGGAGGAGGAGGAGGAATTCCGCACGGAGATGGACAAAGTAAATATTCAACCATCGCTGCTCTTACACCATTGGAACCTCATTTGCCAGTAAAAAATATGATAATTGGTTTTTTACGCTTCTATCTGGAAACAAAACTGACACCTTTTTTGACAAGGAGTCATGTTTGCATAGACCACAATACCTGCAGCCATAATGCAAACAAAAAACATAACTCTGAGACTAGGCTCTAAGGAAAGCTGTCTCGGGTGTGGACCAATCAACTTCAAGGACAGGACAGTGCATATATTATCAGAGTTATGTTTTTTGTTTGCATTATGGTTGAAGGTATTGTGGTCTATGCAAACATGACTCCTTGTCAAAAAAGGTGTCAGTTTTGTTGCCAGATAGAAGGGTAAAAAACCAATTATCATCGCTGCTCTATCTATGGGACCTTTTGCAAATATCAAAATGATTAAAAAATATATATATATATAAGAATAGGCTTCATCCATATATTTTTTTATAATTTTGATACTGACCAAAGGTTCCCACAGATATAACTCGTCAAAGCGAGCTATAAACGCCCTGATACTTGCGTTACCTGTTGACGTTCTCTGGTCTAACACCGGTGGTGAGACTACGTCATACATACGGTGTAGGCCAATCCGTTTCAAAGACAATGCATATATTATTATCAGAGGATATTTGTTCGCATGTTTTGCCACAAGTACGTGTGGTTATTGCTGGCTTAATGTCTTGCAAAAGGTATCACATTGTTGGTGTTTTGAACATCTTTACACCCCCTGTTTTTCGATTTAAAGCTTTCGTGACTGCAGGGATTCATCTTCTTGGTTCTTTCGGTAAAGTCACGTTGTAGCCGAAACGTCGTGAGAATTATTTTATTTTATTATTTTATTACTTCCCTTCTACGTGACTTTACCGAAAGAACCAAGAAGATGAACCCCCTGTTTTATTGCCTGAATGGGTTAAAGCATCTTCTGACTTTGTTCATCATCGGAGGGCTGTCGTCGACAGGACCCGCGCCGTGGATTCGCACTTCAACAGCCAAATGGGCGCGCGCCCCTTTTGCCTTTCCCAACTGCCTCGCGTGCTTCGCAAGTCCCCCCACACATGCTTCTGTTAGGACGGCGAGCGGAGAACCGCCACGATGCATCAACGTAAATGGATTTTGTTTGACTTGTTCGGACGGAAGTGTAATATTGCGGCTGCGAGACACCGAAATGCGAGCGAAGGGGAAAATGGAATTCTTAAAATGGAAGCTCTGTTATTATTATTATTATTTTCACCCTGTCAATCTCGTCGAAGGCACCGTCCCCAGCGAGGCTCCACGGAGACGTTGCATCTCATTGAATTCTTCGCGGAATTTGAATCGAATATTAAAAAAAACGCGTGGACGGGTGCATTATAATCACGCACCTCCCGCCAAACATGCCCCGCTTGTCGTGAACCCACATCGTATAATTATTATTATTATCACCACCTTCATCAAGGGTGCATGCCACCAGCATTATCGGCCACGACCAGGGGTCGGCAAAAATCTGCGTCCCCGCGTGGAGGCTCTTTGAGGAGTGCTTCGCGACGACATTCGCACGCGCTGAAGTCGAGAGCCGGAATTCTAAATAAAAGATAGTGGCTCTTGGTTGATATTTTTGGATGCCGACCCCCGACCTGGATACATCCACCGCTGGATCGAAGGCTGCCATTGCTCTCTCGCGGTGCTGTGAGGTCGCAGTTGATCTCGGACGCGTTCCATTCTTTGGCTGCCACTCCGTCACCACTCTTGGCCGCCGGCCATCATTTTCTCCCAGCGGCGTTTCCTGCCCAATCACACCCTCGCCTTTCATAACACTTTCAGTAATAATAACATGCTGCGTACATTCTGCAAATGAATGTCTTCATCGTTCCGCCTCTCAATGCAATTTTGTCGAGCGTGCATCTCTCCACACTTCTCTAAGCACTTTTCAGCGTGTCTTCCGCTTTTGTTGTTGTCTTTGTAACTACCACGCCCGCCGTACACCGCCCAGGTATCATCTCTCACCTCTGCCCCCTACACCGCACTCGCGCGAGAATGTGTGTGCCTTTCACTCAAATTCCGCGTGAGAATCACGTTTTAAACATTCACATTTAACTCAATAATGCATTTATGTTTCCATTGGCATCGCAGTGTGGCGCGATCAATAAGTCAAACTCGCCGTTAAATATTCAGTGTGCCATATGCACGGAATGGCGAGGGCAGAAGTTGCTTTGAATTTCCCTGCAAATCCTACGGACGTCCATACGTGTAAAGATTTTGACTTCGCGTCAATTATTGAGCGTGTGTAAATGCCCGCTATTGGTTGGTAATTGGCACGATTTGGATGTTCACTTAGGAGCGTCGCCCACGAAGCAGCGCCGTCTCTCTGGCCATGTATTTGCACGAAACGATCGGGGGGGGGTAGCTTCTCCATGGAAGGATCTCACCGCCGCCGTGGGACTTTGATTCGGAGCAAGGGAACACACTGTGGTGTCACTCACACGCACACATCACACGCACATCACACACACAACACACACACTGTCGTGTTACACACATATCACACACACACCACACACACATCACACACACACCACACACACATCACACACACACCACACACACACATCACACACACTGTCGTGTTACACACATATCACACACACACACATCACACACACACCACACACACACATCACACCACACATCACACACATATCACACACACACATCACACACACAACACACACATCACACACACATCACGCACATCACGCACATCACACACACACCACACACACACCACACACACATCACACACACACATCACACACACACATCACACCACACATCACACACATCACACACACAACACACACACACATCACGCACATCACACCACACATCACACACACACACTACACACACATCACACACACATCACACACACATCGCACACACACCACACACACACATCACACACATCACACACCACATCACACACACATAACACACACACAACACACACAACACACACACGAATGTGTGTTATCAAGGGGTAATAACACGCATTGTCATTGACGGTGGGAGACTCTTATGGTAGATCTCTGGGTCTCTGTGTGAGTCTATGGGTCTCTGTATGAGTCTACGGATCTCTCCGTGAGTCTACGGGTCTCTGTGTGAGTCTACGGGTCTCTGTGTGAGTCTATGGGTCTCTGTGTGAGTCTACGGGTCTCTGCGTGAGTCTACGCGTCTCTGTGTGAGTCTACGGGTCTCTGTGTGAGTCTATGGGTCTCTGTGTGAGTCTACGGGTCTCTGCGTGAGTCTACGCGTCTCTGTGTGAGTCTACGGGTCTCTGTGTGAGTCTAGGGGTCTCTGCGTGAGTCCAACGGCCGCCCTGGTTAATACTGCGCGTCTCAGTCGTACAAAAATACTACGCGTGTCGTCTGCCTTCACAGCGGACGTCAACGAACCTGCGATTGAAATCGCGAGCGCTCGGCCACTGCGTGCGGGCGCCTCCTTCCAAATTTGCCAACTTTTTTGGGGGGGGGGAAATCACACCGCGAATTACTGTACTCAATGTGGGACCTCAACAAACTTGTGCATGAATGTTTAACTTCTTTCGCGCCATACGTAGCCAACCGTGCTAATCAGGAGGTGCGGGGTGAAGGACGACAAACTGGACACAAGAAGCAGTTCTAAAGAAATGAGTGTTCACTCTCAGTTCTAAAGTAGTGAGTGTTCAATCTGGGTTCTAAAGAACACAGCAATCATTGGCCCCCTCCCCTCCCCGACAACTGCGTACACTTGACAGGACCCTCCCGAGAAAGAGTCGTGCGATTCAGTCCAGCTTTGCCCGGGCACACAAGCGGAATAACAATCATACGATTAAATAATAATAAATAGTGATTGTGATGATTCACTCAGCTGCCGTGGAGCGATCAGCCCCGCCGGGGGACGCTGCTCCCCTTCCTCGGCGGCGCGAGGTCGCGCATTTTTGGGGAGATTAAATATTGAGGAGATCGACCGCCCTTATCTTGGGAGACGCGGCCGCGCTCCTGTGATGTGGAAATATTAAATCCGGAGATCGTGTACCAGAAACCCGCTCTCCCCCGCTATGCAATATGCATCGCCGCTAAATTTGCTATTCCGCATACGCCGCTGAGATTGTGAATGTGCAGCATCTCAACGCCGCAGAGTTCTCTTTCGTTTTCACGCCTCTGTGTAGTGACCAGATTTATTAAAACCATTAAAAAAGTAATTTTGGCGATGTATTGTTACGTCTGATTCGCGCGCGGCTGACTTGAGGAGTTTCGCCGTTCTCTGTCGGCACTGATTGCGCCCAATCGTTTTGTTCGCCGCGAGTCGCGTGCCAAGTTGGTGAACGAGCACCCGCCTCGAAATCGCAGTCGGCGGTCCTCACGTCGCGCGAGCGAACGACCCGCGAAAGATGACACCATGGAACAACTTCTGAAGAGGTGCGCCTTTGGCGTCATCTGGTCCAACACCATGTGAGACTAGCCTCTAAGGAAAGCTGTCTCGGGTGTGGACCAATCAACTTCAAGGACAGTGCATACATTATCAGAGTTATGTTTTTTGTTTGCATTATGACTGCAGGTATTGTGGTCTATGCAAACATGACTCCTTGTAAAAAAGGTGTCAGTTTTGTTGCCAGATAGAAGGGTAAAAAAACAATTATCAACTTCTGAAGTCACGTGCACGGGGGGGGGGTCTCTTCTCGGTCTCCCCCAGCGCGAGACGGGACCCTTCCCACAGTCATCGCGCCTCTTGTCAGTCGTCTTCCTCTCCTGGCGTCACCCCAACTCATCATGGACTCTGCTTTCCTGCTCCTCCACGAGGGAGTTAACATCGCGCCGCGTGGGGCGAGATGTTAACTACCTCGCCGGGTATGCAGGAGGTCGTGCGCCCGCTGAGTTGGCATAACTGCATAACTTTAGTGGCTAAAATTTCATTACGTTGGTTGACTATGTGATGTGTTTTTAAACGAATGGCTTACCAAACAACTTGCGTCGATATACTGCACATAAATGGGTTGTGCTAAAGTACCAGGGCTGGAGTAGAAATTATTACATAACCCGCTATGAATGTACACGGGGTGCCACAGTGGCGATATGTTAACTTGCTCGCCTGGTATACGGGTGGCCGTGGGTTTGATCCCGACCCTGACGCCTACTGCTGTGTATTTGGAGTTTGCGTGTCTCTCTCCCCGTGATCGCGTGGATTTTTCTCCGGGTCCTTCACTTTTTCCCTCCACATTTAGCAACAACATCACGCGTTCAGAGTATTTGGCTGCTATGAATTTCCACGTGATGATAAGCCGACTTCGTTGAGCTTGTCATATGTGGCCAGGTCGCTTCCGAAAAAGAGCTACATAGCTCAGTGGGCCTTACCTGGCAAATAAAAGTAAATACCAAAAAGAACCGACTTTAATCGTTTTAGCTGAAGACCCAAGTCCTTCACGTGCATGATTTCCACTTCAAGCCACCTCTCTTGAAGTCTGCCCCGTATTCCCCTCCTCCTGCACCTCTCTGCTCTGCAGGATCACCTCGCCAGCCTTGTGACAGTCACCGAGTGAATACCCATGACGACCTACCACAGCACGACCACCTACCACAGCACGACGACCTACCGCAGCGCTTCGTTAACATTGTCTAGTAAAGTGACAAGCGCCACTTTCATCGACTGAAACCGCGCCTTTGGGTTTACCCTCGTCGTGTTCACAGTCGTTGGAGGCCAGGCTGAGGCCATCATCGAGCTGCGATCGAGAACGCGGGTCTCGTTAATTTTATATTCATATTTGGTGACTCGCTTGCCACTTTCTCTCCCGCAGTCTCAATAAAGATTCTGTTTCTGATTAACCCCAGGGGCCGGCTGAGACCGGGGGGAATAGAAGCCGGCTCTCCGTGGAGCCATTTTGAGCCCCCAGATACAACGATGCTACCTACATATCCACCTACCTATCTACCCACCTACCTATCTATTTACATATCTACCTATCTACCCACCTACCTATCTATTTACATATCTACTTATCTACCTGCCTACCTATCTGCTTACATATCTACCTATCTACCCACCTACCTATCTATTTACATATCTACCTATCTACCTGCCTACCTATCTGCTTACATATCTACCTATCTACCCACCTACCTATCTATTTACATATCTACCTATCTACCCACCTACCTATCTGCTAACATATCTACCTATCTACCTATACATCTATATACCTACCTATCTACTTGTCTACTTACCTATCTATCTACATACCCTACACGTTCCGTTTATTTCACATTTCTCGTCTCTACGCAATAGTTTTGTTGTTGTTGTTTTATTAATTGAACAGGTGCAAACCCGCCATTAGTGGGGTTGCCGTATTGGAAAGGCAATACGTGTGAGTCTGCACGTACTTTTAATATCGCCTTCTCGTGGCAGCTCCTCGGGGGTTATTGTCGCGAGCCCGTTTGTGAAATGACATCTCGCTCGCCCCGCGAACGGAGCTCGCCGCTCTGTAAGAGATTGCACGACGAAACAAGTCATTCCTCTTCAAAGTGTGGCCCTTACTCTCGATTGCGTTGCAGATCTTCGCTCGCGTCACTTTGTTGTGAATATAATAACGTCGTGGCTTCACTGATTTCACTCGATATTGTCCAGAACACCTGCTTGGAGTGAGGACGATCCAGTGTCAGGCACTGCTACTCGAGTATAAGACACTTATTATCGATAACAATCCTCTATCCTTGTACCCTACATTCCTATGAAGGGTGTTTACGGTGGCGAGATGTTAAATACCTCGCCTGGTATGCAGGAGGTCGTGGATTCGATCTTGACCTTGACGCCTGCTGTGTATTTGGAGTTTGCGTGTTCTCTCCGTGGTCGCATGGATTTTTCTCCGGGTCCTCTGGTTTTTTTCCTCCGCATTTTGAAACGTGCATTTAGAGTATTTGGCTGCTGTACGTTTCCACGTGATAAGCCACTTCGTTGAGCTATCATTTGTGGCCAGGTCACTTTTTAAAAATAGCTACATAGCTGGTAAAAATAAAAAATAAAAATATATATAGTTTCAATTTCGGAAGTAGAATGTCTCCCAATACAAAAGGAGTGACTACATTCTCCACGTGATAAGATCCCACCCATATTCGTGTATGAACATCAATTTCGGGATGCGTATTATAATGCCGTAGATGTGTCTGTGTGCGATATCATTGTAACGTTATTGAAAATGGAGCGCAACGTGTGGATTTCATCTTACTTTCTGGAGTGCTTTATAATCCGGAGAGCATAGCACGTGTAGATGCATCGTCTTGAGTGGTGCATCATCATTATGATGCAACCGACAAAATCCGGCATTCCGGAACCTCTCGGGAAGATTCACATTTCCCAGGATAGCTGCCTCGACAAGAGAACGATTCCGGGAAACTCGGGATGGGTGGCAACCCTCGGCCTTATCCTTGACCTCACAAATCAAGTCGTTGTCCTCACATAGGGCCCTCTCATTGTCCGTACGTATGTCAGAATCAGAATCAGAATATGTATTTATACTGGAGGAATCCGATGAGCTATAAAGCTCTTTCTCACAGATGTACAGTGGGGGCGGGTAGGAACGTTACAACAACAAAAGTACAAAAACATGATAGGAGGGCAAAGTACAAGAAAGGTAAACAAATCACCCAAACACATAAAAATAAAACTTAAGCATCCCCATCCTACCATGTTGGACTTCTTTCGCACCGTACGTAGCCAACCGTGCTCATCGGAGGTGCGGGAAAGGCTTTGCGTAACTTGCCTGTGCACACGGAGGCATCTAGGAATTGGATCTCTCCACAAGAAGGCCTCGGAGAAAAAAATCAAGAATTGTGTTCCTTTCTTTAGGTTTGTGGGCGCTCGTTGAGTTTCGGCGTCAATACGGAAACAAGACCCGGGGTAGCGCGCACGTTTTGTATGGAAACAAATCAATATGAACATTAAACATGTCCTGACGAGCAAATGACAAGGGATTATTCTTAGAACACTTCACATGTTTGGCATTTGGCAGAGGGAAAGTGTTGTTTCTGCGTGTTTGTGTGAACACGTGCTTATATCTGTGCTAATGTGTGATGCACGGAATGCTGTTTAGTCATTAAATCAGAGTGGATAGGAGGCTATCGGAGTCGTGCGGGAGCAGAGACAGCGACGCAATGTGTATCCTGGCCATTTCTCGATTTGAAACTTTTGGTGAAAATGCACACGTGGGGGAGAGAGCTGCCCACAGCCGCCACCACCATCACGACTGACGGGACGGTGACCCGACCCAGCCAGCGTCGTCTCTACATTGCTGATCATCACACTTCCCAAACGAACTGAGTTAAGGCTGAGCTTACCTAGGGGAAAACCAAACCAAAACCATATTTATTCCCCATGGCTCTTCGTCTCTTCGTGGCAAGGCAGGAAACCCAGGTCTCCGGGATAGTGGCACAATGTCCTAACCGCAACGGCGCTATCTCACACAAGAGACGGATCGCCCGTGTGACAACACGGTCCGGCACGGCGCACGAGGGGGTGCCGTAGCCAGCAGCAGCAGCACCACGCCCGGTCCTCTCCCCAGTGCTGAGTGTGAGACGCTGCACCAAGCACCAATCTAGGGAGAGACCCAGGAACGGTTCAGATATCCGTTATGTTGGCCATGTTCGAGACTCGAACCCAGCTTGTCGGATTTGTAGCGCACTGCGCTAATCATTATACTACCGCTCTACCACAAAAACAAAGATCCCCCAAATATCCTAACAGCAAGTGCTGTTAGTGAACACCTATGAAGGCCTGAACGGTACACGAGGGGGTGGGTGAGCCAGCACCACTCTCGACCGCCTTTGCATCCCCAGTAGCCATGCTTGCACACCGCATCATTTGAGGCTGAGTCAACCTAGGGGATGCCCAAGACCGGTTCAAATAATCGTCACTGATGTTGACCGTGAGCGGGAATCGAACTCTTGTTGCCGGGTTCGTAGCGCGGCGCGCTAACTGCTGCACCACCGCTCCCCCACACCCCACTCAAACCACATGCACACGCACGCCCACTCACATATGGACACACTCAATGACAATGACACACAATCGCACAGACGCTCATATTCATCAGCAGTGTTCCCAATCCCCTCCGCTGGTGACAACGATGCTCATGTGATCCATCTCGCCCTAACCTGCGTCTTAATCCCAACGCTCCTTCGCTCCGCCGAGTCTTTCACGTGCGCGTCTCCTCCCTGCTTGGCTGCCATCCCAATTGCGAGCATCATCCATCAGTTGTTCGTTTGCTCCTCGCGACAAGCCGCGTGCTTTCATGACCGGGGGCACAATGTTGGGCGCAGCAATAATTAACTGCGGGACACTTTCGCCGGTATCAAGATGTTGAATGAAAAAATTATTTTGATTTAAAGCTTTCGTGACTGCAGGGATTCATATTGTTGGTTCTTTCGGTAAAGTCACGTAGAAGGGAAATAATAAAATAATACAAATTTAAACAATAAAAATTCTCACGACGTTTCGACTGCAACACAAGCAATCATCATCAGGTGTGAAATCCACGGCAATAAAAAAAATCTCTCATTTTTCAAAACTTCTTGCTGTGGATTTCACACCTGATGATGATTGCTTGTGTTGCAGTCGAAACGTCGTGAGAATTTGTATTGTTTTATATTTTTATTATTTTATTATTTTCCTTCTACGTGACTTTACCGAAAGAACTAAGAATATGGAAAAATAATGTTTTACTCTTTCTGGCGTTGCGCCATTCAACTACAGTAAACTCGGTTACAGCATGCGCCTAGGCGGGGGACTGTAGCCAACAATATAACAGGTCTATCGGTTAATATTTCTTAAGCAACATATATGTTTTTGGGGGGGGGGGGTTCACAATTGTATTCCGAATTGTGCTTTCGGTGATATATCACGAGACAAATACCTCAAACCGAAACTCTAACGGGGAAACGGATGACCTCCATGGTAGGGAATGGCCTGTGGAAGCAGATATCACAGAACTATTGTTGAGATCCTTTCAAGTGACCTCTGATCTACCCTAGAGGGCGCTGCACTTACCCACGTGCCCTGCACAGAGAAATGTTTATCGAACGATGGATTAAAATCATATTCAATTGACTAAATATCAACTAATTTAGTAAAAAGAGGGCACTTAAACGTGATTGCTTCTGCTGTAGCCATTGGTGACCAACTCACTACACCTAGGAACCTAATTCCATCTCGGGCATCTGCCTGGATTCAAACTCGACCACCTCGGCAGTGCCGGCTCCACGCACTGCCTCTTCACCCCTGAGCCATAAAGCCGACATGGATTCTTCAAACTCGAAGCCAGTTTCAACTGTCTGAGGCCTCATCGTTAACCCACCCTGACTCTGCCGATGAGACTCGTGAGAATGCTTCTGAGAAAAATGCTGGTGGGAAAACATTGGCCCAGAAGATTGATCAGCCGATGGACCACGGTGTTGTCACACTTCATTACACGTCGCGGTAGCGCGAACCCTTGTCTCGTCTCTTTATTTATAATGTCGGGTGGCCGCTTTGTTCTCAATCACCTGATACGCACGCATTTAATTGCGTCCCTGCGTGTGCGCTCGGACGTGCATGCACGCACATGGATTTATTGTCCTCCGCTGGATAATTGTAACTTCTATTGATTCATGTTCTTTGCTGTTAATGCCTAAGGGCCGTTAATCCAATCCCAATTCGTGTCCCGGAGTTTTAATTACGAAACGTAAAGACCTGAGCCGCGAGGGGGCAAAACTAAAAATAAATAAAATGATGAATGGAAGAGGTGAGCGGAAATGTTCCGAGAAACGCGACGTGATCTACATGAAGCGCATCGCCTTGAACGCTTCGGCCGCCGGGGCTTCGTGAGGTCGTTCCGTTGGCTTATAAGGTCGCGCTCATCTTTTGCTGTCTTTTTTTGGATTTTCTGTTTGCATATAGTCACGTTAAGATGTTTTCTTGTTCATGTTTTTGTTTGTTGCGGTTGCACCCGATTCAAGAACCGAATGGCTCACAGGGTTCTACCAAATAAATGAAACTGAAAAACTGAAACTGAAACTCATTACACACAAAGTGTTTGCCACAAATGAACCACAACACCTCGCTGATCTCGTCAAGGAGCATGAACCATCATCACGCGAACTGCGCTCATCCTCAAAGCAGCGGCTTTTGGCTCGCCGTCGAACAAATACGGTCACTGCATCGCGGGCTTTCAGATGCGCTTCTGCAGCCACTTGGAACGCTCTTCCTTCAGATATTAGGAATCCACTGAAGCTATGCACTTTTAAATCATCTAGATTGAAAACTCATTTCTTTAGAACTGCTTTTTTTTTATTAAATTTTGATTTAAAGCTGTCGTGGCTGCAGGGATTCATATTATTGGTTCTTTCGGTAAAGTCACGTAGAAGGGAAATAATGAAATAATATAAATATAAAACAATAAAAATTCTCACGACGTTTCGACTGCAACACAAGCAATCATCATCAGGTGTGAAATCCACAGCAAGAAACGTCGTGAGAATTTTTATTTTTTATATTTATATTATTTTATTATTTCCCTTCTACGTGACTTTATCGAAAGAACCAAGAATATGCGTTTTATTATGTAGTTTGTTGTCTTTCCCCCGCATCTCTGATTAGCACGGTTGGTAACGTACAGTGCGAAAGAAGTTCAGCATACGTGTTTCAGGAGATAGCCCTGATTCACAGGTCATAAATAGAGGCCAGTAAAATTGAGTGGAGGATACGAATTGGAGACTGCACTTTACACCGTGGGGTCTGATGGTAATGGAGCCTTATAAGAATTAAATTAAATTTAAACCTCATCAGGCCCCATGGTATAAAGTTAATTTTATTAATTGACCTCGTTACACATTTGCCAAAGGTCGCAAATTTACTTACATTTTAAATATTAAAATAAACAATGAACACAGTTTGTACATGTATTACAGGCGTGTCTTGCTTAACGGGCGTTCTTTCTATGAGAATTCACGATCACGATCAATTCGAATTTAGACCAATTTGTTCGCAAAAACGAGCAAAATGCTCACTTAGTGAGCGGGGACCAGATCGATGGAATGCGTCCCATGGCGGCAGGGGGCGCACAGCAGGCCGCAGCTGTTGGTTTGCAAGCTGTGCTGTGTGCCCGCGTGTTTCGTCGTGTGGGGGAGGGGGCCTCATGGTGGCACTGTAATGAGTGGCGGGGGCGGGAGAGGTGGGTGGCAGTGGTGCTAATTCATTGCAGACGCTGAGGACAAGAAGTAGCGCTCCGTCTGGCATCCCCGAATCGTGGCTCGTTGTTTCATGAGTGTCATATTTTTGGGGCTGAAACGTAGCTCAGCTTTTAACATGCGGGGAGTCAGTCATCGCTTAATGAGTTTCACTTACTGAGCAATTTTTGCGAATCATATCTCACTCGTTAAGCAAGACGCGTCTGCACTCTATTACCTTGTGCAAATAACAGTTCAAAAAGTCCACATCTCCAAAAGCCAACCAGACAAAATCCTATCCATGAGCCTTCCGGACCAAATTTCCCTGCGTCATTTATTACTTAGGCAGGCAAATTCTACACCCGTTTCGACTGTCTAAGTCTCATCGGCCGAGTTGGGCCTGTTACACAACTAGCCGCTGCTTGTTGGGTGACCCTAGAAAATTTTCAGACGTCGCCTCGAAGTTGCGGTTGCAGTGCCTCCCCCCCCGCTGTGAGCTAAAACTATGCAAGCTTCACCATCATCATCGTTATTACTGCAGCACCACCACTTGATATATCTGCACATTCATCACAGGTGGTGCGGCGGGCTCGTGCGCGCACGCCGGGTCTCGTAACGCGCCGTCGTGCCCGCGGGTACCGAGCGCGCAGTCCACAACGGGGCCCCGCCCGGGATTGCGAGGCCTGGGCTCCGTGACTGGGACAGCCGCTCCAGTGACGGGGGGGGGGGCAGCACTCGCAGACAACGCCACGGCGGTTCTCAGAAGTAGGCCGCGTATTATTTTTTTGTCGTTCACAATCCAGTACGAGCTCATGGGGGGGGGGGGGGGTGGTGCGCCCGCTTGGGGGACAAAGAGTGCCGTGATTCGTAATCAGACGTTTGTCACACCTCACTCGTCCAGGGTCGATCTCAACGAAGGGCCACCTCGTATGGAGGAGAGGTCGACAGTGGCCGTCGAATGTCTTTGTGGAGCCGCCGGTCCCTCTCACATTTCGCCTGGAGTTTCTTCCGGCTATGTGGAGATGGCCGGTTTAACAATTAGTGCGTGAAAAGTTACCTCTCAGCAGCTTTAGAGGAACAGGCAATACCTCTTTAGTGATGCAAAAAACGAAATGCGTAACGTATACGAACTAATTTGTATTAAAAGTGAAGCTTTCGTAATTGTGCTGCCTCCTCAACAAAACGACGATTTAATTTTACCAGTTAAGGCCCAACTGAGCTATGAAGCTCTTTTTCAGAAGCGACCTGGCCACAAACGACAGCTCAACGAAGTGGCTTATCATCACATATAACATTTACAGTAGTCAAATACTCTAAACGCACGCTGTTTCTAAATGTGGAGAGAAAACCCGGGGAGGACCCGGAGAAAATCCACGCCACCACGGGGAGAGGAGAACACGCAAACTCCAAATATACAGCGGGCGTCAGGGTCGGGATCGAACCCACGTGGCCAGGCACGCGGTCGCTGAAGTGACGCAAGCCCCGAGGGTCCGGCCCAGGTGCGTCACCAGGAGCATCACCAGGTGCGTCACCAGGAGCGTCACCAGGTGCGTCACCAGGAGCGCTCGAGGAGAACGGATTTCTTGTCGCCGATTCCATTTTTGTTGTTATTTTCCTGAGCGAACCTCGCATAAATTCCCACCTCTGGCTCTTTGTGGGCAGGTGTCGGAGGGGTTTGCCCGTGGTGACGGAGGAGCGGCGTTCAAGTGGCGACTGAAGACGAAGACAAAAGGGAGAAATCACACGCGGGGCGGGGGGGGTCAAATGGTGTGTCACGCCGTTCATGTTATGCCCGCTGCCACCGTGAAGTAGCGGTTACCACAGAATTGTGCAAATTCACAGACACGTTACACTTCCTCTGAACGCGACATGAACGGTGAACGTACGATACATTTGTAATGCGGGCGAAAGCGACCTTCCGGATGTGACGTCACGAGGAGGCGGAGCCAGGTGACGTGGGTGAAAGGTTGGGGTCCTTAAGCGGGTAAACCGGAAAGAGAAGGCAGTCGGGGTGTGAATGGAAAGGTGTGGGGCCACGCGGGCGTACGAGCCGAGGGGGCACCGTCGAAGCGGGAGCCAACCCCGGGGACAGTAGGGAGCTACTGGGAGGTGTAAAGCTGCAGATAGAGATAGGCAGTAAGGCTGTGTGTGAGGGGCAGCGGGGTGGCTGCCAAGAGTCGCAGGAGCGACGAGAAGGCGAGACAGCACGAGGCTGTCAGAGCTGCAGCAGGAACAGCCAAGGGAGCTGTGTGAGAGTACAGTAGCGGAGCTGCTGTGGGGCTGCAAGAGCGACAAGAACAGCAGCGGGGCTGCTGATGGTGACTGGAGTGACATCGGAACCAGCACTGAGAGAATAAGAGAGACAGCCGTGTGGGAACGCAGTACGGACCGAATAAAGGACACTGAGCCAGAGATCGTGGTCAAGTCTTTTATTACACTGGGGTCAGAAGTGAAACGGCATGTCTAAGCAAGTAAGGAAGAAAATTCCCCCGGCGCCAGCATCGGCTTCTTCGTCCGACGACGACGAATTCCCTCCGACCACGGATTCTGCTGGGGTGGTGGAGGAGAGCCCTGCTGAGGCGAGCACGGGGACGGGCGTGGAAGATGTCAGCGCGATGGCGGGTCCGTCAACAACATCGGGCGCTGAGCAAAGATGGCAACAGGTGGCAGAACAACTGGAGACGCTCAAGGACGTCCTGGCGCATCTATGTCACCTTGTTACGCCAAGGACGACGACGGAACGAGAAGGTGCTCCACGGGCCGCCACGTTGCCTGCCCTGCCGCCGCCATTGGCCACGCGGCAAGAAGACGCCATCTTGCGCGCTCCGCGGCGCCAAACCGCCATCTTGGCCACGCCGCGGGCCGACGCCATTTTGAATTTGCCTCCAGAACAACCATCATTGGAAGACGGCGTAAAGAGGAGTCGGAGTCGCCACCTTACTACAGTTAAGGAATTCTCTATCGGGGGCGATTGGAGCGCTTTCGCCTGCCGATTTTTGGCGGCGGTTCGTTCAGCAAGATGGACCGATGCGGAGGCTTTGGAAGTGTTGCCGACTCTACTGGACGACGAATCTGTTCGATTTTTCCGTTCCATAACGGCCGATAAGAAGAAGACTTTATGTGGAGTTTTTGAGGAAATGGCCGACGCCTATGAGCCACCTGACGACGCGCATCGGCGATTCGCTCAACGACAACGAGCACCCGAAGAATCGCCCGTGGCGTTCAGGGGTGCGGTGTTGGAGCTGGCCATGGCAGCATATCCTGACACGCCACAGGATCTGCTTGAGCCTCTCATATTGGGAAAAATGCTGGAGCTGTCTCGGGATCTGGGGATCCCCATGCCTGTGTGTGGGCATGAGAAGCTCACGTCCCGGGCGGCAGCAAAGTGTCTGGATGCGCAGTTTAATCTCCGTCGCTGGAAGCAAGTGGCGGCATGGACGGGTGGGCCCGTCAAGGAAGGAGGCGCGATGGGGTGGGACCCCACAAGGGCGATCTATGTGCCGGATGAGCGGGGTCCTCGGGAGCTGACGGCCGCCTCCTCTCCATGGTCGGGACGCGGAAGGCCGGGGCCGCGCGCTACGCCATCGGGACGGGGCCGCCGGGATGCAAGACCTGCGCTTCGGCGCAACGAGGCCGATTGCTTCCGCTGCGGCCGTAGGGGCCATTACGCCAAAGATTGCTGGGCCCGCTTCCCGGGTCCGCCGCAGCAGGAGCCCACAACACCGGACAAGCCGACCAAGGAACCTCCGAAACAGGCATGTCGGCACGCACCAGACACTCGGCAAGGCTTTACACCTCACCCACCACCTTTGTTGCGCGATCCTATTGTTGTTGTTAAAGAAAGGCCATCGACGGGGCCTTGTCATTCAGTTACGCAGTGGCGCAAATTGGCACGGAGAGTTGTCGCGGCCGCTACGGGTTCATCCACTGTACCGGGGTCTATACAAGGTGTGGACGTGCGCATTTTGGTCGACTCGGGAGCGTCTGCGACTATTATATCGGATGTCATTTTCCATCTGTTGGGCATTCCGCCGGGGGCTGTGCGTCCGGTTTATGGGTCTTGCGTCGCTGCGAACGGGGGTAGTATGGGTATCGTGGGCCAGGTGGATGCTAAGATATCTATAGGGGATGTGTCGGCTTCGGGCGTTGTGTTAATATCGAGATCTTTGGCGGTTCCTTGCTTACTAGGCACGGATTTTTTGGCTAAGATGCCCATTTTGATTAAAATCAATGAGAATTGTATTGAATTGCCGGGGGGCCGTCGAATCTCGTTTCTGCCGTCGCCCTGGGGGCGACCTGCTGCGGCCGTACAGGTGCAGGCGCTGTCCGTCGCATCTGTGGACATCCCACCTGGTTCACAGATGCTTATACCCTTGCGGTATCGGAAGCCCCTGCCCAATCGGCTAGGAGCAGTAGGGGTCTTGTTGTCGCCATCCGCCACGATAACAACAGGATTGGCGTTAGTTGGGGCACAGACCATCGTCCGGCCGGATCAATTACCGGTTTTACAGGTGCTTAATGCGGGGGTGGAAAACATCCGTGTTCCGGCCGGTACGGTTGTGGCACATGCCACTACGGCGTTTGCGACGCACGATTGTCCGCATCGCCGGGGAGTGGTCGCTGGTGTTTCCGAGCCAAGGGGTTCGGATAATCGTTGGATCGCTACCTTATGTGACGAAAATTCTTCCCTGTCCGTGGGGCAACGTGATGCGCTGCGTAAATTGTTGCTGACGTATTCGGATGTGTTCAGCTCCGACGATTTGGATTTGGGACGCACATCGTTGCTTTCCCATCACATTGAGACGGGCGACGCTGCCCCTATTCGGTTAAATTCGCATCGGATGAGTCCAGCGGAGCGAGAACACGTTCGGGGGGCGGTGGAAGACATGTTGGCTGCGGACATTATATCGCCATCTAACAGCCCATGGGGCGCTCCTGTGGTCTTGGTTAAGAAAAAGGATGGCAACTTGCGATTTTGTGTTGATTTCCGGAAATTGAATAAGATATCGGTGGCAGATGCGTACCCCCTGCCGCGTATGGACGACTCCCTTGACGCATTGTCGGAGGCTAAGTTCTTTTCCACACTGGACCTCTCTTCGGGATTTTGGCAGCTTCCCCTTGACGAGTCCTCACGGGAGAAAACCGCATTCCGTACGCCGCAGGGGTTATTTCAATTCAACTGCCTCCCGATGGGATTGAATGCGGCCCCTCCTACGTTTCAAAGGTTGATGGAGCTCGTTTTGACGGGGTTGCAGTGGGAGACGTGTCTTATATATTTGGACGATATTATTGTGTTCAGCCGCACATTCGAGGAACATTTAACGCGGCTGGAGACAGTGTTCACGAGGATGCGCTCTGCCAATTTGAAATTCAAACCAAAGAAATGCCACCTACTGCAACGGTCCGTCCGTTATTTGGGGCACATTGTGAGTGCAGAGGGGGTGTCCACGGATCCGGAAAAGACGGCGTGCGTCCGGGATTGGCCGACTCCGGCCTCCGTGGGGGATGTTCGGCGGTTTTTGGGATTTGCCTCGTATTACCGAAGATTTGTGCCGGGGTTTGCGACGATTGCGAGGCCCTTGCATCTCCTTACGGGTAAAGGACGGAAATTTGTTTGGGGAGAGCTGGAAGAGGCGGCCTTTCGGAGTCTGCGTGATCTATTGGCTACGGCCCCGACATTGGATTATCCCGATTTTGATCGCCCTTTCATTCTTGATACGGACGCGAGTGACACAGGTATTGGGGCGGTATTATCACAGTCTAAAGGGGGCGTAGAGCGCGTCGTGGCGTATGGTAGCCGAGTCTTGTCGCCTGCGGAAACACGCTACTGTGTCACTCGTAGAGAACTTTTGGCGGTTGTTTTTTTCCTACGCCAATTTCGACCGTACCTTTACGGTCGTTCGTTTATTGTGCGTACGGATCATGCGGCCTTGCAATATGCACTCAAAATGGACCAGCCATCGGGACAGTGGGCACGTTGGTTGGACACGCTGCAGGAATTTTCCTTCCAAATTCAACATCGGAAGGGAGTGCGCCATGCGAACGCTGACGCACTTTCCAGATTACCAGGGCGCGCCCCTTGTAAATGTGCGTCGGGGACGCATAGGTGTTCGCCGATTCTGAACCCCCCTCAGCCGCTTACGTTGGCCGTCGGGAAGTCGGATACTCCGATGGAACCGGGACCGACTGATGGGGTTTTGAATCTGCCGCGGTCTGTCTGGATTCGGGAACAGATGATGGACGAGTCGTTGTTGTCCATGCGGAAGCGGTCTATGAGGGACAATGGGAGTCCGAGTTCGGCTGTGGGGCCGCGAACCGCTCTCCGAGATGGTCTGCTTATGTGGCAAGAAAGGTTCCAGGAAAGCTGGCGTGTGGTGGTACCAACGTCCTTGCGATTTGA
This sequence comes from Lampetra planeri, assembly GCF_965212315.1. Taxonomy (NCBI): domain Eukaryota; kingdom Metazoa; phylum Chordata; class Hyperoartia; order Petromyzontiformes; family Petromyzontidae; genus Lampetra; species Lampetra planeri. The sequence continues at coordinate 21,099,336 of NC_136110.1, forward strand.
GTTGATTAAAACTCTCCATTGTGACACACTATTGCATTTAGGGGTGCAGAAGACTTTGTTGACGTTACAACGTCATTATTTTTGGCACGGCATGGCGACAGATGTCGTAGGGCACGTGCGCGCGTGCCCTGAATGCGCCCGGCGTAAGCCGCCTAAACATCCTTACGTGCCGCCTCTCCAGTCGATTCAGGTGTCTCGAGTCAATGAATTGGTGGCACTGGACATATTGGGACCCTTCCCACCATCGGCGAGGGGAAATAAATATTTGCTGGTAGGGGTTGAGTATCTCTCCCGTTGGCCGATGGCCTGGCCGTTGCCCAATCAGTCGGCCGCGGCCATCACCGACGCCTTTTTGTTTGGGTACATTATGGACAAGGGGGCGCCTGAGAGACTCCTCACGGACCAGGGCCGAAATTTCTCTTCTAAATTATTGGCTGAAGTGTGCGCAGGCCTTGGGACTAAGAAAATACGGACATCTCCATACCATCCGCAGACGGATGGTATGGTTGAGCGGCTGAACAGGACATTGTCTGCCATGCTTTGCCATACTGTGAGTGAACAGCAATCAGATTGGGATCTGCACATCCCCGGAGTGCTTTCGGCGTACAAGATGACGCCCCATGCGGCTACAGGGTATTCGCCGTTTTACCTTATGTATGGTCGGGAAAACGTGCCTCCGGTGGATGTGCAATTGGGTACTGGGGTGAAGGGACCTCGTAAACCACTCCCTGAATACATTCAGGACACGGTTCGCCGGGTTACGGAGGCGCGGGAAAACGCCCGCGTGGCTACGGCCAAAGCCCAGGCCCGGAACGAGCGGTATGCTCGGCGGTCTGAGGGGGAGTGCCCCTGGAAGGTGGGAGACCTGGCCTGGCTCCATTGCCCGCAGGTGCGGCCGGGGACCTCTCCTAAATTGCACAAACCTTGGCATGGTCCTGTGCGCCTCATTGAGGTTCCCAATCCACAGTCGGCGCGCGTTCAGATTGGGTCTCGCCGTTGGTTTGTTCATACGTCGCGGTTAAAACCATATGTTGCTCCCCTACGTGATGCGTCATCTCCCAATGTTGCCTTGCCGGGGTCTGTTGCTGCTGACTCTGACTCTTCCCCGCCTGCGTCCATTGATCTTGCTAGAGCGCCTGTCGTACCTGTTCCAGACAGGCCGACCGTGACACCGCGGGGGAGGAGTGGGCCTGTTCGGAGGGCGCCTGCCAGGGCTGCGGGACCTTCAAGCCCGGCGACCCTTCCGACCCCGCTGCAGGCGCATTCGCGGAATACGACCAAGACTGATTCGTCAGGGACACGAGACGTCGGTGGACTTCCAATCGCAGCAGGGGAATTACCCCCTGTCATTCCTCGTGTTCCATCGCGTCCCCGTTCTACAAGTGGGCCGCCGACCGTCCGGGACGGGCCGGCGACCCGCACTCGTTCCAAATCGCTTACGTTTCGTTGATTGTATGTTGTTATTGTTCTTGCCGTCGTATTTATCGCATGCTTTCGTACGTTCGTCGATGTTACTTGTGTTGTTGTTCTTGTTGTTATATTGCATGCTTAGTGTCCTTTAAGGGGGAAGGTCGGTTCACCGCATTACGCTTTGGTATTGTTCAGCCGAGGTCGGCTGGGTTTTTTCTATGGGGGAGGGTGGTGTAATGCGGGCGAAAGCGACCTTCCGGATGTGACGTCACGAGGAGGCGGAGCCAGGTGACGTGGGTGAAAGGTTGGGGTCCTTAAGCGGGTAAACCGGAAAGAGAAGGCAGTCGGGGTGTGAATGGAAAGGTGTGGGGCCACGCGGGCGTACGAGCCGAGGGGGCACCGTCGAAGCGGGAGCCAACTCCGGGGACAGTAGGGAGCTACTGGGAGGTGTAAAGCTGCAGATAGAGATAGGCAGTAAGGCTGTGTGTGAGGGGCAGCGGGGTGGCTGCCAAGAGTCGCAGGAGCGACGAGAAGGCGAGACAGCACGAGGCTGTCAGAGCTGCAGCAGGAACAGCCAAGGGAGCTGTGTGAGAGTACAGTAGCGGAGCTGCTGTGGGGCTGCAAGAGCGACAAGAACAGCAGCGGGGCTGCTGATGGTGACTGGAGTGACATCGGAACCAGCACTGAGAGAATAAGAGAGACAGCCGTGTGGGAACGCAGTACGGACCGAATAAAGGACACTGAGCCAGAGATCGTGGTCAAGTCTTTTATTACACATTTAAAGTGCAAGTCTATGAAAGCAAAGTGAATGCACAGCTACTGCGTGGGCGTCACACCACAGAGTTATGGGAAACCCCATTACCCGTCTCTCTGTAGGGTGTGATAAATATGTCTGCACGCACGGGGCAACAGGTCTATGTCCAGACTCAAACGATACTTCTCAAAGTTTACATTCTCAGCTGCTAATCCACAGGCCAAAACCACATGCCACAGTCGACTTCCAGCAATAAATCGATTCACTGAGGACTCCCAGTACCTTGTAGTAAATCATATCTTGGGTGCAATCGATCTTGCCTCGTGGCCTTTTGGTTGCTCCGCGCAATATAATCAGCGGACAAACGATGGTGTGATGTTATCTACCTCGCCTGGTATGCGGAAGGTCGGGGGCTCGATCCCGACCCTGACGCCTGTATATTTGGAGTTTGCATGTTTTCCCCGTGGTCGCGTGGATTTTTTTCTCCAAGTCCTCCGCTATTTTCCCTCCGCAATTAGAATACACAGATTCTTCTGCTGCTGTAGATTTCCACATGATAAGCCACTTCGTTGAGCTATCACTTGCGGCCAGGTCGCTCCTGAAAAAGAAGCCAATGGCTCAGTGGACCTAATGATATATAATTTCAAAAAGTGTTTACTTTAATCTGTATATATTTTTGAAGTGATTTGTTGACCTTGCCTATAATTTGCACTCCTATCATGTTTTGATACCATTTGTTGTTGTAACGTTCTGACACGCCCTGACTGGACATCGGTGAAAAGAGCTTCATAGCTTATCGGATTCTTCTTCGAGTATAAATATTCTGATATTCTGATTCTGTAACCCCCCCCCACCCACCCTTGGACGATTGCACCCGAGCTGCTCCGGCAGGCACCAGTGGCGAACGTGAAACTCGACAAAAGACTTCGACGCATACCTTCACGCGAGACACGGAGCTCAAGATCCGACGAGACAGAGCTTCCAAAACAGGGGGTCTGGCAGGGGCAACGTACGGAATGGGTACACGATGGATAACGGAGCCACCGTAAACGTCCAAAGGCAGTAGTTCCCAACCTGTGTGTGTACGTCGAACCTCTTTCGCTCCGTACATATCCGACCGTGCTAATCGGAGGCGAAAGGGGGGGGGGAGATCAACAAACTACTGCGACTCTGCAAGGTCCGTGGAACTGTTGCAGATGCGATGGGTTGTTTTTTGTTTGTGTTTGTTTCACGGACCGCTCTTTGTTCTTACTGCACAGGGATTCCGCCGCGTGGGGGGGGGGTGCGGAAAGGTTTGGAACCACTGCCCGTAGGTGGTGTCGAGAGAACGTGCCGCTACAATTCGTAGTCTGTAGTTGAGGAGGTCAAGGGAGACTTTAAGTGAACCGGTAGCCAATCAGGGCTTGGGTGGTGTGGGGCAGCTGCGTCCACCTTCCTCACCGCCACAACAAAGATACAAAGACAAAGATCCCCCTTCCCCAGTATAGCCTTAACAGATTGTTGGGGCAAGTGCTGTTAGCGAGCACCTATGAAGGCCAGTGAGGCACACGACGGGGTGGGTGGCCAGCACAACGCCCGGCCGCCTTTGTCTCCCCAGTGGCGATGTTAACACACCACACCAGGTACTCATTTGAGACCGAGCCGACCTAGGGGAGGTGCAGGACCGGTTCGGATAATTGTCACTTGGTGTTGGCCGTGAGCGGGAATCGAACTCGGGTCGTCGGGTTCGTAGTGCAGCGCGCTAACCGCTGCACCACCACTCCCCGTTACACACACGCGCACGTGCTCTCGTGCTTGTCAGCAATGTTGCAACAACACGGCTCCTGTCTGACAACAGCGATCAGCAAGGCTGGGCACTGCTCAAGGGACGGACACACAGCATCTGCCAGCAAAACCTAAAACACGTGCGTGAATATACCGAGCAGTTTAAAGAGGTGCACGCGCACACGCACGCACGCGCACGCACGCGCGCGCGTGCGCGTGTGTGCGCGTGCGTGCGTGATAATTGCAACACCACTCTCTGTATGCGGACCGAGTTGCAAAGGGGAGCGCAACTCCTTGGTTAACCAAAGGTCAAATGTAGTTGGCTGCGAGGTCACGGATTCATTTCACAGCTCAACATTCAAGGAAGCCAGGCAGCGCCTGTATAAGGCAGCAAACAGCACAGCAAGTATGCTCCCAGTAGGGCTATCTGTGCAGCATTACTGCTACCCAACCCTGAATTCTTGTCGCAGCCACCCACGGTACCTGAGTGGACCGCACAGACCCCACCCCCCGGTGCTCGTGTCACGCTCTGGCGGCCGGCCGGTGGTGACGGACTGAGCAGTGGCAACTGATGTCCCAGCGTTCGTGGAACCCGTTGACCGAATAGACCAGTATACTTGACTCCTTTTCAGAGGTGGGGGGTAGGGGGGCAGGGACCACTTCGCCGAGAAGACATCATCAGTGTGAGGGCCGCCACACCATTTGAAACCATTGGGGGTTTGGCAGCAGCACGACGGGGTGTTTTCACTTGTTGTGTATTGTCGGGGGCCGCACTGAAGGCCACCAGGGAGCGCCAGTAGCCCGCAGGCCTTGCAGTGAAGAACACCGCTGCAGTGGGACACGTTGAAGGTCAGCCGCCTTCGTTTAAGCGGCGTTTGAGATCTCTCCCTCTCTGTGGTTGTCCTCCGATGGCGACAAAGTTTGTCCCCACGCGTCAAATTGCTCAACGAGCAATTTGAGCAATTTGACGCACATCTAAAAACGTGGTGATAGTAGAGGTGCAGCCCTGCAATTTCTAGATCGTGGCCACTTGCTGGTGAAAGTGCCTCCCCTCGAGGAGAACAATCCCGACAGTCGGTAAAGATTTCTTGGGAAAATGTTTTAAACTCAATCGACGGAAGCTGCCGATGTCCCTCGTCTGCAAAGAGCCGGCGAGCGGCAGGCGCGGACGGCCCCACAACTCGGACGGTCGCGAGCGACTTGCGCCTCGAAGACTGTTGAGCCCTCGGCTGCTGACTCGCGTGTGAAGGCGGCCTTCCGAGCGGGCCCCTGCGGACGGGGAGATTCCACTCAGATCCACGCTCCCTTCTCGACATCTCCTCCTCCTCCTTCAGGCACTTGCGTCACGTGACGGTCACGTCCCTTGATCCACCACGAAGCCCCTTCGAGCTACCGCGCGAGTGTTGGGCGGTTGCGTGCTGCGCACTTCTGGCTTGCTTAATCACGCGCGCCCCTTCTGCATGACGTCCAACGTTTCGCTCCGGCTGCTGGGAGCTCCCTCCAGCCCCGTGTCTCACAGCCTCCTCTTCAAAAGTCGCTCGAACGGACGAATATCCGAGCGGCGCGCGGAGCGTGAACGCCGTCTCACGCGGTCGGGCAAGGGCGCGGCGACGACACTGATGAGCCGCCTCATGTGTCCTGTGCTCCGGCGGCGCCACCGCCGCCGCCGCCGCCTCGCAGCAGCCTCACGACCCTCCAGGCGTACGCGTCGCGCAGGTTCCTCCCGCCGTCGCCGCCGCCGGCCACGGTGGCCGCGGCGGCGGCGGCGAGGCGCTCCTGCGAGAGGCTCCGCGCGAGCCTGCGCAGCGTCTTGCCCTGCCGCGCCGAGGAGTCGCGCGCCCGCAGCGTCACGTAGTACTCGGAGAACTTGTCGTTGATGGTGGCGATGGGCAGCGCGAGCACCAGGATGCCGAAGAGGATGCAGAGGAAGGCGACCGCCTTGCCCGCCGCCGTGTCGGGCCGGATGTCGCCGTAGCCCACCGTGGTCATGGAGGCGATGGCCCACCACCAGGCGGCGGGGACGCTCGGGTAGAGCGAGTTGGGCTCGGAGCCCTCGAGCGCGTGCTCCAGCGCCGCGAAGATGGAGATGCCCACGGAGAGGAAGAGCATGAGCATGCCCACCTCCTCGTAGCAGCGCGCCAGCGTCGTGCCCAGCGCACGCAGCCCTGCGCGAGCAGAGACGCGGGGTGGGGGCGCTCGGGGTCAGGTGTGGGGTGCTTGGGGTCAGGTGTGGGGGGGCTCGGGGTCAGGTGTGGGAGGGGGAGGGGTCAGGTGTGGGGGGGGCTCGGGGTCAGGTGTGGGGGGGGAAGGGGTCAGGTGTGCGGGGGGGGGGGGGCTCGGGGTCAGGTGTGGGGGGGGGGGCTCGGGGTCAGGTGTGGGGGGGGGGCTCGGGGTCAGGAGTGTGGGGGGGGGCTCGGGGTCAGGTGTGGGGGGGGAGCTCGGGGTCAGGAGTGGGGGGGGGGGCTCGGGTTCAGGTGAAAAGTCAGAACAGACCAAGTCAAGTAATGTATGCAAACTGCGTATCTGTCCTTGTTCTGCTTGCTCTTGCAAATATGATTCATGTTTGTTTCATGAACGTTTCTTTAAACTGTATTTGTGCTGATTTCGTTTTTCATTGGATGGTAGCAGCATGCCGTGTTGCTGTAGTGATTTAAATTCACACTTTTGGTCTGGTGGGGTCATTTCCGTGGTAATGCTAAAACATAGCAGCCCTTTTAGCAATCCCCAGCCGAATCATAATTAGTATTAATATTGGAAGTAATCCGATTAGTTATGAAGTTCACAGATGCCCAGCAAGGGGTGGGTCATCAAGTTGTGGTCATGAGGTTGTGTGACCATACTTCACCACGCTGGTCAGCGGATTAATCTTCAGTCAGGTTATTCTATGGTAATTATTGAACTCTGCTACTCCGACCACAGCTCTCTGGCTGTGGTTGTGCTCCGCGGTGTAATGATGCGTCACGCGATCTTTCATCACGTCCATAAGTTCTCCCTTGCAAAGTAAACGCGCGTCTCCGTGGCGAGTCTCACCGGGGTTTTAAGTTAAATGTACGCGTCTGTGAGTGTGTTGTTGTTTAATTTTTCGCACGTGCTTCGCCAGGTTACGGGATGGCTTTTTTCTGGAACCCCCAACTACGGTCAGCAGAGGCTCCCTATTCACGTCAGCTAACACCCTCGAGGGAGACCACACAGCGACTTGCGGAGTCACTCCTCGATTGCACCGCGGCTCCGTCGTGCCCAGTCAAGAGCCGTGCCTCTCACGCCAATCACCGGTTACAGGGAGGGAGGGACGGGTGGGTGGATCGAGGGAAGGGGCGGTCAACGTCCACGGGACGTGCGGGGGAGCCGGGCAGTCTCTTTGCAACTCATTGCACACAGAGTGCTCGCCACAAAATGAACCGCAATGCCATGCTGATCTCGTCAAGGGCCATAAGCCATCACGCGATCTGCGATCATCCTCGCAGCAGCAGCGGCTTTTGGCTGCTGGCCATCTAGCAAAGACGGTCACCGCATCGCGCGCTTTCAAATACGCTACTGCGGCCGTGTGGAATGCTTTACCTTTCGATGTTATGAAGCCACTGGAGCTATACGCTTTTGGCTACGTACGGTGCGAAATAAATCAACATACATACGGACAGTAACGTCTAATGGACGCGTGGGCTGCCAGTACTTTTGTAAATTGCTTAATCGAATAAAAAAAAAGTTCACTATCCATGACCGCCTGACACCATCAGCTCCCTGCACTTGAGAATCCGGTTCTATCTGAAGTGGCAGGCAGAGTTAAACCGCGGGTCTCGACCGTGATGAACTTCCAGAGGGGCTCAAACAAACTTTATTTTCACGTCATAGGTTCGTGTTGTCCAGCAACAGTACAACGCAATACTGGCAAGGGTTGATTTACTAACAATGATGCATCACAAAGATCCCCCGTACAGCCTTAACAGACTGTTGGGGCAAGTGCTGTTAGCGGTTAGCACCTATGAAGGCTGGAATGGCACACAAAGGGGCTGGGTGGCAAGCACCATGCCCGGCCGTCTTTGTCTCCCTAGTGGCGATATTTACACATGGCACTAGGTACTCGTTTCAGGCTGAGTTGACCTAGGGGATTCCCGGGACCGGTTCAGATAATCGTCACCGGTGTTGGCCGTGAGCGGAAATCGCACCCGGGTCACCGGGTTCGTAGAGCAGCACAGCGCTAACCTCTACACCACCGTTCCCCCACACACACCCCCACACACACCCCCACACACACACCCCCACACACCCCCACAACAACAACAACCGCCATTCGCCACTAAGTGGCGGTGACGTCACCACGACGCTTGTGCCAGGCCATGTGCACCCTGAGGCCACGTGAAGTGTCGAACGCCCGCTGACAGGAAGTCACGGGGCAGACCCAGCAGGTGCCACGGATCGACTGACCGAGATGACCGAGATGACTGGCTGATGCACCACCTGTGCCCCCTACTGTACCAACTTGCTGTGCTTTAGCCACCCGGCGCTCCGCTCGTTGTTGTGAGCGTCGCTCCTCCGCCCTCCGTTGTTGTTGGAGGGCGACTGCCTCCAACTGCCCAGTAGCGTCCTTCACGAGCCTCCTCCACTGAGGCCGATCTTGACACCGCTGGTACCAGTCATCGGCAAGTCCACTCAGCTCCACGTCCTCCTGTACCACATCACTCCATCTCTTCTCCAGCCCGTGCCGCGCCCGTTTAGCCCCCTCGATCCGGCCGAACAAAAGCTGTTTAGGCATGCGGTGGCTGGGCATGCGGGCTACATGACCCAGCCAACGCAGCCTTGCCTGCCGGAGGAGCTCACCGATGGGACTTTGCCCAGATCTTTCAAGGATTTGTGAGCTCCTCACACAATCCAGCCTGGTTAAACCCAGGATGGATCGTAGGCAGGCCAGCCTAAATGTTTCCAACCGGCGAAGATGCTCCATTAGGGGGGTCCACGTTTCGCAAGCGTAGAGCAGGGACGGAATGACCATGGCCGCGAAGACCTGAAGCTTCGTGCGGAACGACAGACCAGGTAGCTTCCACACAGCATTACGCAACCGATGAAAAGATATTGCCCCCACACACACCCCCACACACCCCCACACACACCCCCACACACACCCCCACAAACACCCCCACACACACCCACACACCCCACACACCCACACACCCCTCACACCCACACACCCCCCAACACACACACACACCCACACACACACCCCCACACATACCCCCACACACACACACCCCCGCACACCCCCACACACACACACACCCCCACACACACCCCCACACACATACACACCCCCACACACACACCCCCACACACACACCCCCACACACAAACACCCACACACACCTACACACACACCCACACAAACCACCACACACACACACCCTCCTAAAAACACACACCCACACACACTCCCCCACACACACACCCACACACACACACCCCCACACACACACCCCCACACACACACACCCCAACACACACACGCACACACACCCACACACGCCTACACACACACCCCCCCACACACACACACACACACACCCCCACACACACCCCCACACACACACCCACCCACACACACCCCACACACACCCCCCCACACACACCCCCACACACCCCCCCACACCCCCCCCCCCCCCACACACACACCCCCACACACACACCCACACACACACACACCCCCACACACACACCCACACACCCCCACACACACACACACACCCCCCACACACACACACACCCACACACACACACCCCCCCCACACACACACACGGACGTACCCGTGGAGTGCCGCCCCAGCTTGAGGAGGCGCAGTGCGCGCAGGAGGCGCACCGTCTGCAGCGCGCGTCCCGCGTTGCCGAGATCACCTCCACCGCCGCCACCGCCGGCAGTCGCACCGGCGGCAGCGGCGGCCCCTGAGTGCTGCTGCTGCTGGACTCTCTCGAGCAGCGCCGTGATGTAGTAGGGCGCGATCGCGAGCAGGTCCACCACGTTGGAGAAGCGCGCGAGGAAGCGCAGCTTGCGGGGCGCGCACACGGCGCGGCACGAGAACTCGACAGTGAACCACGCGGTGCAGGCGCTCTCGAGCGCCGAGAACGCCTCCTGCGCCGCGGCGCCCTCGTAGGCCGTCATGAGGCACATGTTGACCACCGAGAGGAGCACGAAGCTCACGGAGAGGAGCGACACCGCGCGCGCCGTCCGCGACGACTCGGGGCTCTCGAGGAGCTCGAGGACGCGCACACGCAGCGGGCCGCAGCGCGCGCCCTCGGTCAGCAGCAGCTGCCGCTCCTCGTCCTCCTGCGCCTGCTGCCTCGAACCGAACTGCTCGGCGGGGAACTGCTGCTGCTGCTGAGCCGCCGCGGTGCTTAGGATGTTGTCGCGCTTGCGCCCGAAGCGGTCGCGGCAGCAGCGCGCCAGGCTGGGCTCCGAGATGCCCCAGTACTCCATCTCCTGCAGGAAGGCGGCGGCGCAGATGCCTTCGTGCACGTGCAGGCGGCCCGTGCGGTAGAAGGCGAGCACGTAGCCGAACGTCTCGGCGCTGCGGTCGAAGAAGAACTCGCGCGAGGAGGGGTCCGCGTCGTCGCACAGATCGACGAAGGCGGCCGAGCCAAGCACGGCGCCATCCGCCGCTGCCTCCGGCGCGACCGCCTCGGGGCCTCCCGCCGCGGTCACGGCCGAGCGATCGAGGGGGTCGCCGAACGTGACGCCCGAGTGGGAGGACGACCTGGCCGCCAGCCTCCCGAGGCGGCTGTCCGGATGAGCCTCGAGCAGCTCGCGGGGCACGAAGTGCTTGCTGCCGCCCACGTTCACGCAGAGGCCGCGGGGCCCGTCCACGTTGGAGTCCCCTACCGGGTCTGGCGAGTGGGATCCTCTTCTTCTTACTCCTCTTCCTCCTCCTCCGCCGCCGCTAAACCGCCCGACTGAGCGAGCGTACGAAGAGGGTGCTGGCATCGTCAGTCGGGGCTTCTCTGTTTGTCCTCGCTCCTCTGCGTTGTGCGCCGCGTGCTGGGTGCAGGGGTGTTTACCTGTGCGAGCACGCAACGCGCGCGCGTGTGTGCGTGCGTGTGGGTGTGTGCGTGTGCATGCGTGTGAGTGTATGCGTGTGTGTGTATGCGTGTGTGTGTGTGCGTGTGTGTGTATGCGTGTGTGGGTGTGTGCGTGTGTGTATGTGTGCGTATGCGTGCGTGTGTATGTGTGCGTGTGTGTGCGTGTGTGTGTGTGTGTGCGTGTGTGCGTGTGTGTGTATGCGTGTGTGTGTGTGCGTGCGTGCGTGTGTGTGTGCAGGGAGAGAGCGAATGCGCAGTGGTTAGTGCGCTACGCAACGAATCCGGCGAACTGAAATTGATTCCCGCTGGCGACGACCAACATCAGTGACGATTATCTGAACTGTCCTGGGCCTCCCTGAGGTCTACTCAGCCACACGCTAGTATCAGGTGCGACGTATAAACATCGTCACTAAGGGGGATTAAGGCGGCAGGTTGTGGTGTTGGCGACCCACCCCCCTCGTGTGCCGCTGCGGCCTTAACAGGTGCTCGCAAACAGCACTTGCCCCTACAGTTTGTGAAAGGCTATGGTGGGGCGGGGAGGTGTGGGGAGTTTGTCTTTGCAGGTAGAGAGTGAGTGGTGGTTACGAGCACGCGTCGGCTCGTGTGACATCCTCCAGAGAATCGTGACACCCAACACGCAGCGGCGCACTCAGCACCGCACCCGTTGCCCAATTCGCACTCGGGTGACATCATCGTCACCATCGACCATGGTCGATCCACTGCTGGACGAAGGCCTCCCCAAGCCGCGACCCCTGCGATGCGGGAATCCACCCCGCAGCTGCGCACGAGATTCGAGGCCATCGCTCCGTCTCCCTGGTGAACGTGCTCTCCGGCACGGCACACGAGGGGGGGGGGGGGGGTGGTCAGCACCGCGCCCGGCCCGCCTTTGTATCCCCAGTGCTGATGTTTACGCCCCTCGCGAGGTAACTCGTTAAGGCCGAGTGGACCTAGTGGCGGCCCGGACCGGCTCGGATATTCGTCACCGATATTGCCCGTGAACGGCACTCCAACTCGGGTCACCGGGTTCGTAGCGCAACACGCCAACCACCGTACGACCGCTCCCCAGACGTTCACTCCACACACCGATGCGTGTGATCTGCACAGCACATCGGGACTGATGTGTGGGACATTTGGGATAACTGAGGCAGGCAGTCATGGGGCTTAATGAGATCCAAACTGGTCCCAAGTGCTCACTGATGTTCGGTATGCTTTTCCACGATTGAGCCAATTTAGAGAGGCATTCTGTTATTGACGAGTGTCCGTGGTGAAAAATGGTTTAGCAGCCATTGCACTGGCGATCCGGAGTCCGCCGGGGTTCGACTCCATGACCTCGCGCGGCAGCTGAAACAACGGTGCACGTTTTCTTACATCCCCACCCGCCCGGCCTCTGCGGGTGAACCCCGGTTGTAAGTGAACCCCGTGTGAATAAATGTGTTCACCGCAGTAAATGTGTCGCGAATGGGCATGTCGCGGTGTGGAGGGGTAAAGCGTGGGTACTGGCAACCTCTTCCTTAGACGTGTGTGGCCAGCTCCCTCGAGGAGCGGAGGGCCCCTTCCGCCAACAATGGTGTGACACAGTCGACTTGCAGGGGCTGCGCCTTTGAGCGCGCCGCTCAGGGCTCTGGCGTCCGGGCGGCGCTGCGACTCGGGCGTTTAAGCTCACACATGAGGAAGGTCGCGAGTTCAACTCCCGCGTGCGACCCGGGCTGGGGGTGGTTGAGACACGGCGATTTAAAAACGAGGACCACTTTACGTGGACATTTTTAGCGGCCGTCATGTTGGTGTGGTTGGCGTGACTCTCCCGCTCGCCATAGGAATTTGGATTTCCCGCACCACCGGCACAGGGCTAACGATGCCGAGGAGCAACCGTCTCCTGCTCTCTGGAGCAGGGAGAACATTTTTTTTTTCTGCATCAGCTGCCAGTGAATGTAAATTAATGAGGAGCAGCCACGCATTATACGTGGCGATATGGTCGTGCTGTTGCATTCTTGGCACGCTCCCCAAAACGATCATTCCTGCATCAAAAAAACCGTGCTCTCCATCCGACACGGGCGTGTAAATCGATAACACCACAAATATGGTCATATATTTGAATAATGCCCCTCATTTATCCAGGAGAGTCCCGCTGGGTCTCGAGACCGGTTTGCTGTCGTTGTTGTTGTTGTTATTGGCAGGATCATTTCTGCCTTGCGATGTTTGGCCAATTCCATTCTTTAGCGATTAGCGTGTGGGGAGGCAGCAGTTGGAGCACCGGGACAAAGCACCACACATTTGGTATTGGAGATTGCACGCCGGGCTCCGCTCCTGCCAGCGTTATTGTGGGATCGTTATTCATCCGATCATTACCACGCGGCTCATTACCTTCAAATGAATGGGGTGCCGCGGTGGCGAAATGTTAACTCCCTCGCCTGGTATGCAGGAGGTCGTGGGTTCGATCCCGACCCTGATGCCTGCTGTATATTTGGAGTTTGTGTGTTTTCTCTCCCCGTGGTCGCATGGATTTCTCCGGGTCCTCCGGTTTTTCCCTCCACATTTAGAATCAATATCTCGCTTTTCGAGTATTTAGCTGCTATAAATTTCCACATGATAAGCCACTTCGTTGTGATCAGGTTGTTTCTGAAATAGAGCTACATAGCTCATTAAACATTACTTGGTAAAAAAAAAAATCGTAGTTTATCGTTTCTCTTTCAGTTTGTCTGACACATCAACATTGTTGTCAATATCATAATTTGTATGAACTTACCAATGGTTATGCACGTAGAATCCCACTGAAATGTGTTACTCGGAAACACCGCCGGTTTAAATAACACGAGATGTTCCCTTTTATGCTCGGGATAACTTGCTAAACTCGAGCCATTTGGCGAAGAGACCGGAGGGCTTTGGAAGACATACCCCCACGCACGTGAGTGAGGAACACTCAACTTCCACACACCTAGAGCAGAACACGACTTGCTGTATTGCACTATATGATCACAGTATGTGTGTCTCACACCGGCTCTATCCCGTCATGATCCACCGACCCCATTTGGACGACGAGCATCCATCGTGATCACAACACCCAGAATTTACATTTTTGTTCGCAAAAGTAATCCTCGTATTTTAGATTCGGGCTTAAATCGTCATCGTCGCCTTCAGCCATGGTCGATCCACCGCTGTATGAAGACCGCCCCAAGCCACCTACATATCCAATCCAACGATCGCGCGACGTTCAGACTGGACCACCACAACCACCACCACCACGACGCGTGGACCCTACCTCGCTACGCCGCTCGGCACGATGGGAAGGCGCCACTCCGATTGAGGTGGGGCCCAGCCGCTTGAAAATCGGCCGAGCACACAGTGAGCATCACGCCCGCGTAGCTGCTTGGATATTTATTTTGTTGTTGCTCAAAATGCCCCCGCCTCTCGTGAACGACGAGAGGTGTCGCGGGGCCTTTGACGGCCACTTGCATCGGCACGTGGCGCACGAGCTTTGCTCAATGGCGCGGAGGAGTCACTGAGCGACTGCGCCGGGGAAGTGAAACCCCGTGGGTTGCCTGCACGGCGGCTCAGCGGTGAGCACACGGAACGCTTAGCTGGACGCGATTCCAAATCGTGGCAAAACAAACAAAAACGGATTAATCACCAAAGCGACCCGGCTACTCGTGCACACGCGTGCGTCGTCACGATGGGCACGCGAACGCTCGTGAACGGCGCGCGCGCTGTTGCCGCGACGTCCCTGGCGTGCATTTTTTTTGTGTTTCTCCAAAAAGAAAAAGCGTTCAATTGCCGCGGAACGGCGTCTCGGTTTTGACAGCACATCTTCACGCGTCTTCAGCACATCTTCACGCATCTTCAGTACATCTTCAGCACATCTTCACGCATCTTCAGCACATCTTTACGCATCTTCAGCACATCTTCAGCACATCTTCACGCATCTTCAGCACATCTTCACACATCTTCAGCACATCTTCACACATCTTCACGCATCTTCACGCATATTCACGCGTGCGATGCGTTGCGCCAGCCGAAGGGCCGGAAGCGTTGGACAAACAAACAAAATGCAACGCGCGATCTGTCCACATGTAAGTGTCCGTTGGAGAAACGTCGTGTTTCGGGTTAGCTGGGCTTTTTGCGTGCTCGACGATTGAACGCAGTTCGGGGCGTGCGTGCCTGCGCGCCCAACAGCGAAGTATTTAATCAGCAGATATATAACACAACGAACATAAACGTGCCAATTACTTCGTGATTTGATTTTCGGGAAGTCGCGCTAATGGCTCGAAAATGATGTCACGATGCACAAATAAACAGCGGCACCTCCCCGATCTCACTTAATTCGATTTATGAAATGTGCCGCTCGCTCAGTAATGCCTCGTGGTGGGAATAATCAAACAAACCTTTTGACAAGTTTGTACAATCTGTCCCGAAGCTCAATCCGTAGAGAGGCAATGTCCATTGTGATAGACCACCGCCATTACCCGACTCTCCCTTGCACACATTAAACGTTGTTCCTCTGGGCTGACACACCCGGTTTATAAAATATGAGATCATATATGTTAAGAGTAGAACAGATGTCACGCGCATTGCAGAGTTCCAAACATGAACGCCGGAGTCTGGTGCGGCGGCTGCATTCACTCACCTACTTACCCATCGCAAAACCAAGACAAAGATCCCCCGTATAGCCTTTAGCAAACTGTTGGGACAAGTGCCCGTTAGCGAACACCTCTGAAGGCCGGTACGTCACACGAGGGGGTGGGTGGCCAGCACCACACCCGTCCGAGCTTTGTCTCCCCAGTGCAAGCGATGTTTACACGCCGCACTAGGTACTCATTTGAGGCTGAGTCGACCTAGGGGAGGCCCAGGACCAGTTCAGATAATCGCCACTGTTACTAATCGTGAGCTGGAATGGAACTCATGTCGCCGGTTCTGTAACACGGTGCGCTAACCACGACATTAACGCTCCCCATAACGAATCACACTCACTCATTCACCCACTCCTTGGCTCACTTGCACACTCACCCATTCACTGAAATATCAAACATTTCACCCACTCAATCACTCAAGTATCGATCATACATCCACTCTCGCCCATTGTCATACAGCCACCCACCAACTTACGAATTCACTCATTTGCCCAACCAATTATTGACCCAGTCACCAACTCACCCACTCACCCACTGACTCACTCACTCATCTACTCCCTAATTCATTCACTTACCCACTCATTCAGCCACCCACTCACCCGCTCAATTAACCATCAATAATTCACACGCTCTCTCGTTCGCTCACTCACTCATCCACCCACCGACTCACCCCCCCCCCCCCATTTCACTCACCATATCACTCACTCATTCATCGACCCACTCACCCACACATACACGCACCCACCCTACTCACCATCTCATTCGCTCACTCATCTCACCTGTTGGAATAACTGCGTAGCCTCGTACCGAACAGCCACTCCGCGCGTCTCCTCTTCGTGGCGGCGCACGCGGTCACGGGACGGAGCCAGCGCATGGCCGTCACCCTCGGCTCGCGTCTCTTGGCGATCTCCGCGAGCCTCCGCGTGTAGCGGCAGCAGCAGCAGCTCACGAATCCCCCCCCCACCACCACCCACGCTCTCAGTCACGAGAGTGGCGCAGAGCAAGCGGAGGGAGCGCACAACACCCACTCAACTCTCTCTCCACGACCCGCAGCAGCAGCAGCCCATTTGCCGTCCAGCTCCCACGCCCAGTCACACGCGGCCGTACGCGTTGTGGCAGGGGCGGGGGCGGGGGTGGAGGGTGAGTCGGGGGCAGGAGGGTGGCGTTAAAGTGTTGCCACGTGGATTTTTCTGTAGCCCCCCCCCGACCCCAACGCTTCATCACCACGACAGCGACCACCGCCTCAAGCACCATCCCCCCACCACCACCATCGTCTCAAACACCATCCCTCCACCACCACCATCGCCTCTAGCACCATCCCTCCACTACCACCAATAACAACAACCGCCATTCGCCACTAAGTGGCGGTGAAGTCACCACGACGCTTGTGCCAGGCTATGTGCACTTTGAGGCCACGTGAAGTGTCGAACGCCCGCTGGCAGGAGGTCACGGGGAAAGACCCAGATGCCACAGGTCGACTGACTGAGACGACTGGCTGATGCACCACCTGTGCCCCCTACTGTGCCAACTTGCTGTGCTTTAGCCACCTGGCGCTCCGCTCGCTGTTGTGAGCGTCGCTCCTCCGCCCTCCGTTGTTGTTGGAGGGCGACGGCCTCCAACTGCCCAGTAGCGTCCTTCACGAGCCTCCTCCACAGAGGCCGACTTGACACCGCTGATACAAGTAATCGGCAAGTCCGCTCAGCTCCACATCTTCCTGTACCACATACACACCATCTCTTCTCTAGCCCGTGCCGCGCCCGTTTAGCCCTCTCAATCCGGCCAAACAAAAGCTGTTAGGCATGCGGTGGCTGGGCATGCGGGCTACATGACCCAGCCAACGCAGCCTTGCCTGCCGGAGGAGCTCACCGATGGGACTTTGTCCAGATCTTTCAAGGATTTGTGAGCTCCTCACACAATCCAGCCTGGTTAAACCCAGGATGGATCGTAGGTAGGCAAGCCTAAATATTTCTAAATCGTGAAGATGTTCCATTCGGTGGGTCCACGTTTCGCAAGCATTGAGAATGGAGGGAATGACTGTGGCCGAGAAAACCTGAAGCTTTGTACGGAGCGACAGACCAGGTAGCTTCCACACAGCGTAAAGCAAACGATGAAAAGATAATGCCGCTCAATTGATTCGGAGTGAGACATCTGCTGTTAAACCGGAGCCGGTCATAAGCACACTGCCCAGGTATGGGATACTCTCCACTCTCTCCACAACTACCCTAACTCCAATCACCAATTGGGAGTTGTGGGGTTGAGTGTCCGATGGTACAAAATACCCAGGCAGGTGCTTAGTTTTAGTGGGGATAAGTGGCAAGATCCAGGTTCAGCAGCAGCGCATCCAACTCCTCCTCTGAGTGAACAGCAATTATCAGATCATCGGCATACATAACATGGTTGAGCAATATGGATCTATCCCATGACCGCACCTGGGCATCGATCAGCATCCCATTGTATCTGTACCAGATGGAAATTCCTCCGGTACAGCTATTGAAGGCTTCACGAACTACGTGGTTGAAATAGATGTTAAATAATGTGGGAACCAGAGGACATCCCTGTCGCACCCCAAGGTGGACAGGAAATGGTTCTGACTCACGGCCACGTAGTTTTACCCGGGCCCGCTCACCATCACGAAGGTCCTTAATGATCGTGAGCAGAGAGTCAGGGACTCCGAAAGCACGAAGAACAACCCAGAGCCCAGGCCTACTGATGGTATCATAGGCCTTGATCAGGGCAATAAAGCAGAGATGCAGGTCTTGTTGGAATTCCCTACACCTCTGCTGTAGCAGACGGACAGAAAATATGGCATCTGTGCAGGACCGCCCTTTCCTGAAACCGCATTGTGGCTCCGCGAGCCTCTCCTCAGCGTGCCTGGCAAGGCGATGTTGAATAATCCTTTCCAGGACCTTTCCCGGCACACTGAGGAGCGAGATTCCCCTGTGGTCGTTGCAGTCTGTGCGGTCCACCAGGGCATTCTTCCAATCCTGCAGAACCCGTCCAGTGGTCCAGACTTGTTATGATGTCATGTCGGGCAGTCTGTGCACAACGCCACCCTCTCTCAGCATTTCGCTTGGGAGATCATCTCTGCCCGGTGCCTTCCCTGGTCTGAGACTCTGGATCGCCTTCAGTATTTCCTCAACAAATGGCACCTCATCCAGCCACTCACAGGGGGTGACTTCTTCTTCCAATATTTGAGCCACCGCAGCCTTGGCAGAGTCATCCTCACTTTGTCCCACATTGTTCTCCAGCGCGAGAGATTTCCCCTTCCTCAGGACCTCACAGAAATGCTCAGAAATTCTGCAAACCTGTTCCTGGCGGTCAGAGATCGGAACACCATTCTTTCCTCTAATGATGGTGATAAGTGTGGCACTGCAGGTTACTTTTTTTGATGGAATTAAAAAGCGATTTGTGATCGTGGGCCATTGAGGCAGACTCCATCTCCTCAGCAACCCGCGACCACCACCCATCACGGCTCTCCGAAGCTACGAGCGAAGGCTGTGGTAAGCCTCCTCAAACTCTGACGTGGGATGCTGTAGCCGATGAGAGTAGGCCTGTCGCTTTTTTCAGCCAGCTTGAACACCTCCTCTGTCAGCCAGGATCTCTGGGGAGGTCTGGACCATGTACCCAAATCAGCCATTGCAGCTGCATGAGCCACAGTCCTAAACCTCGCCCATTTCCCCTCGACATCAGGAGGAGTGGGGACGATGCCAACCCCAGCCACAAACGATGATGAAATTATTGCTTGCAACTTTCATCAGCTAGCTGAGACCATGCCACTAAGGGTTTGAATGGGGTCCTGGGTGTACACCCACCACAGGAGTGGAAGAATGGCAGGCACATCTTACAGATGTCAAGTCGATGGTCAGTGGGCAGATCTGCTCCACGGTAGGTCCTGGTGTCAAGGACATGGGCCCACATCCCGCTGTTCCGTCACTATATAGTCCAGCAAATGTTATTGCTTGGACCCAGCATGCATGCATGATGTTGTATGGATGCGCCGATGCCGGAACAGCGTGTTGGTAATTACAAACCCATGGGCTGCACACAAATCTAACAGCCTCCTGCCGTTGTTATTGAGCTGATCTGGCCCATTCCTTCCAATCACTCCAGACCAGGTGCCAGCATCATGACCAACTCGAGCATTGAAGTCACCCAACAGGATAACTCTATCCCGATGGGCCACTTTAGCAAGCACCTGTGACAGGAGGTCATATAAGGCACCTGACTCATCGGCCTTGCCTGCATCCCTTCACTATCCCTCCACTAATGGGCATGTTAGGTGGGGGCATAAGTAACCACGACCACACTCCTTGCCTATGGTTGATGGGAAGGCGAGCCCAAAATAGCCTGGGGCTTACAGCTTCCCACACCTCACCGCCACGCTCCTATGCCCTTGATTCTTTTGTTCAGAAGAAGAGCCACTCCCTGTTGTTTGGCAGTCTCCTGCCCCAAGTAGAGGACTGCCCACCCCTCATGGTAGTCGGAGACAGAGCCGGTCCACTGGACCTCCTGAATATCACAGAGATCCAGACAGTACCAGTCCAGTTCCCGACAGAAAAGTGGCAGCCTCTTCTCCACAGTGAGCGTTCAACCATTCCACGTGGCCACCCGCAGTAGCTTTTTGCTATTTCTGGAGGACCACAGAGGGTAAGGATTTAATCTCCTGGCTCCGCCAAATAGGATTTGGACAGGAGATGTCATAGACACCTGTCCGCCCGGGGCCTCTGGCACAAACTTAGATATTTTTGTTCGTGATTTAGTAGTAATTAATTGAAGTTGGAGGGGTTACCAGCCCCTTGCACCCGTCCAGAGCCCCCTTTGGCCGCTGTGGTGGCTACCACCGCCAAGAGGGGAATGGCCAATCGAAATTGGCCTTCCCCCCATGGCACTGCTCACCACAGCGTTACCACCACCACCTCTAGCACCATCCCACCACTACACCACCGCCTCGATCAACAACAACTGCCGTTCACCACTAAGTGGTGGTGGCATCACAACGGTTATTGTGCCATGATAGGTGCACTTTGAGGCAATATGAGAAGATACCCAGGTGCCATGGGTTGACTGACTGAGATGACTGGCAGACGCACCAACTGTGCCCCCTACTGTGTCGACAACTGGTACCAGCAGTGTCAAGAACGGCCTCTATGGAGGAGGCTTGTGAACGCTGGGCAGTTGAAGGCAGTCGCCCTCCAACACAAATGGAGGGCAGAGGAGCGACGCACAACAACAACGATCGGAGCGCCAGGTGGCTAAAACGCAGAGGGTTGGCACAGTGGGGAGCACAGCTGGTGCATCTGCCAGTCATCTCAGTCAGTCTACCCACCAACCGTCCATCACCAACAAAATCACCACCTCTAGCACCAACCCTCCACCCTTCCATCGCCAATACCACCACCACTCCACCACGCGCCCCCACTGGCATTCCACGCCATTGACTCCGCGGTTATTGCGGAGTTGTAATTTTGTTGCGGGCCGTTGATCTGAGAAGGGAGCAGCACAATTGGCTAATTGGCAGCGTTATTTGTATCTGAATATGCATTTGCGCACGATTGCTTTGCTGATAATTTTTTTTCTACGCTTCTTCAAAAAAATTACACTGGTGTTGTTTGTTTGCTCGGTTGAATGCTTTTGTTTGGGGTGGGTGGTGGTTTCGGTTTTTGTATATGAACCACGTGGTAATCGGTATTAAAAATATTTTTTTTTAAATCGCAATAATTATATATTTTCCTGTTACTCGGAAAACACTCCCGGTTTAAATCACAGGAGATGTTATCGTTTATGTTTGGTTCTGAAAAATAAGCTAATGGCTCAGTGGGCTTTACCTGGTAAGATAAAAACAATATTTAGTTTAATTTATATTTATTTTAATGTGATTTGTTTACCTTCCATATACTTCGCACTCCTATCGTGTTCTGTGTATTGTTTGTTGTTGTAACGTTCTGACCCGCCCCTACTGGACATCTGTGAAAAAGAGCTTTATATATATATTCTTAGTTTTTTTCGGTAAAGTCACGTAGGTAAAAATTAAAATTAATAAACCGTGCTGTGACGGTTCCACCTGAAGATGGAAGCTTGTGTTGCCTCCGAAACGTCGTGATTTTTATTTTATTTTTTATTTTACTTTTATTAATTTTAATTTTAATTTTTTACCTACGTGACTTTACCGAAAAAACCTAAGAATATGAATCCTTGCAGTCACGAAAGCTTCAAATCTAGCTTTATAGCTCATCGGATTCCTCCTGCAGTCTAGATACATATTTTGAGTCTGCTTCTGATCTCCACGTCACACGTTAATGTCACAAACACGTTCAACGGCTCTGAATGCGCACGTGGGTGAGAAGCATCTTCTATTGGTGCCCATGGATGAGTGGTGGCAATTCCACACTCCTTTAGCAAAGCTTGGATTATTTATTCACAAGAACAGCGACTGTTGAATTTCCACATCGGAATGACAATATATATACGCGTTTAGTTAAGCATACTACTGCTAATATTATTATTATTATATAAATGAACGAGAGAAACGAGAAGAAATTGCCATCCTAACCCTCTTTTCATCTGAATTAAACATACACATCTCAATACGCTCCGGCGTGTGCGGCGCCGTGCGCACAGTTCATTTATGTTTTCTGAAGATCGAACTCGGCTATTTGTTATCCTTCGCGAACCCAAATTAAAGCCATTCATCATTCTTCGCGGCGCGGTTCTAAGGGGGTGCAGGGGTCCTTGCTGTAGATGCCGTCTCTGGCGGAGCGCGTGCGGTTTTGCCTTTGTGTGCGGTGCACATTACGGGGAGCGGTGGCGCCGTGGTTAGCGCGCCGAGCTACGATACTGGCGACCCGAGTTCGATTCCCGTTCACGGTCACCAACACCGGTGAGGACTGCTCACACCGGTCCTTGGTTTCGCTTCGGTCGACTCAGCCTCAAATGAGTACCTGGCGCAGTTTGTAAACGTCGTTAACATCTCGCCACCGCATCTCTCTCCGTCCCTCTCCCTTTCCCTCTCTCTCCCTTTCTTTTTTTTGACGATCAGAGGAAACAAGAAGATGCTCGGTGTAGTCGGCACTTTGCTTCGTTCATCATTTCGGTTTTTTTTCAATGCTTTCGTTTATGTGCCCCCCCCCCCCCCACCTTTTTAAATGCAAGATTTCACAAAAGATTTCACGCTCTGCTTTCCTCCTTCTTACTTCTTCCCTCTTTCTTTACCCCCCCCCACTCTCTCTCTACCCCCTCCCCTCCTCTCCCTGTCTCCCTTTTATCTCTCCTTTTTCTACGATCAGAGGAAACTCCCTCTCACTCACTCTCCGTCTCTCACTCTCTCACTATACACTTGTTGTGTTGCTCCCCGGTGTAGACGCGCACGTGGATAAGGAGCTTGTATCTCTCTCTCACTGTGCCCCGTCACTAGGGAGACAAAGGCGGCCAGCCGTGGTGATGGCCGCCCACCCTCTCGTGTGCCGTTCCGGCACCTACATAGGTGCTACTCGCAAGCAGCACTTGCCCCAACAGTATGTTTAGGCTATACGGGGGACCTTTGTCTTTGGAGTCACTGCATGGGTCCCCGTGGTGTTCACGGGGGACCAATGCCGCAGGCGACCCTCCGGCATTTGTTTGATAGGCCAACAACCTGCTGACGAGCTTCAAGGAAGTGGAAAGTGGTCCATGGTTTTGCCTGCTGAATACGCCATGTTGCTGGAATGCATTGCTCGGGCGGCTTCGGAGCCGACCCCTGCTCTAGAAGGTCCAGAGGCTGATGGGCCTTCATTCAGATTCAGATTTTTTTTGGATGAATGAAACATTTATGGTGGTGAAACAAACCCCTCGTTCACGATACGATTCGCAGAATCCCCCAAAGACAACGCGACGCAGTGGAAATATATCGCAGCAGAAGGAAATCGCCACCTGTGAGAATAGATGGCCAGTCCGGGAGTCGATCTTTGACGGGCCCTGCGTTCGCCCTGGATGTTGCAGCGGTCACCTCCGGCCACCCCCCCCCCCCCCCCCCCGAGTCAGCGGTGAAATTCGCTCAAACTGAACCAGAGCTCTTAGGTATCAGGTCGGATCTCACGCCAGTCCAATTATGAAAAAAACACGATACAGCCTGTTCTCCGCTGCGTGTTGTTTTCATGAAGCGAATTGGATCATTATGTAACGCATTCGGGAACGCGTTGTTTTATAACGCGGATGCGAATTGGATGTAACGCGCTTGAATGGACAGAACTACGTTGCGCGAGTAGGAATAAGCGGTCGGGCTGTGGCCACGGCGTGGCATCACCGAGGGCATTGGGATGCTGCTCAATGCTTCTAGATGCTACCCAAGCACCTCAGTCTTTGTTCAGCCTGCGTACGCATCTCACGTGTTATCTCGGAATGGGCATCATTATTATAATATATTGTTTAATATCGGAGAAGAGACTGCACCAGGCGCGGTTCGTCCACTCGGGACGTTGGGGCACCGCCCCACCAAGCAGCTGGAGATGAGAATTTTTTTTTCTAATTAAAAATACTTTCTTCTATAAATTGTTTTGCTGTGTTTACATTTATTTTTTAATATAACGATTCTTTCAACGTGAATTGCCTAATGAAGATAATATTTTAAGTTGTTCTTATTAGAAACCGCTGCAACAACACAGTCTGATTTGTGCCTCGGGGAGGTCTCGGGGCAGCTGTGAAGGTGTCCGAGTGAGAGATGTCCCCCTTCATCCGTTGCGATTAGATTCGCATTGTAGCCACGCCGTTTGAGACCCATTCAAGGTGGTGAAAAGGGCGCCCGTGGCTGCAATGAGAGACGATGTCACGACGCGAGGTGGCAGCGTGCAAATGTAGCGGGTCCACGGCCTGCACGCGCGAGGAGGGAACGACATTCAGCAGCGTCGTCCGTGTAAAGTGACGTTACAGTTGCCACAGACAACAGTGGGACAAACAGTGGACACGCAACGGAACGGGCTCTAATGAAGAGTGAAGTAGACAGTGATGACTTTGTACATTGATAAACGTCGCCACTGAATACAGATCAAAGCTCTATGTGTAGGCGAGTGTACGACGGTGTGTGGCTGTTAGTACGCGGTGTCTTGGTTGCCTCGGCTAATTTGTTGAGTCGTGTCAGCTGAGCTTTAATTGTTCTTTCGGCTTTTGGCAGCGTCAAAGGGGTTGTGTAGTGTGGACTTGAGGGTCATGGGGACAGCATTTGAGTACTTTGTTTTGTTTTATAAATGCCTACCGTTGGTAGATAAGACAGTTACATCACTCACAACAGCCCCACCTGGTGTAAATGTTAAAGAGCCGCCACTGGACTGCATCGTGCTTTACTACCAAGTTCAGTTGTGAAATCGTTCTCGCGTCCAACTCTCAACCTATTTCAGTCCGAGTCGAACTCCCAGATGAACGTTTGGAGGGCTGAAAGTCGCCTGTTGTTGTTGTTGTTTGTTATTGTAACCAACAGCACGTGCTTTCTCGCCTAGTCCCAGCTGGTCCATTTGCATCCTAAACACAAAGAACCCCTGTATAGCCTTAACAGACTGTTGGAGCAAGTGCTGTTCGCGAGCACCTATGAAGGCCGGCACGGCACACGAGTAAGTGAGTGGCCAGCACCACGCCCGTCCGTCTTTGTCTCTCCAGTGGTGATGTTTACACACGGAACCAAATACTGATCTGATGCTGAGTCGACCTAGGGAAGGCCCAGGACGGGTTAAGATTATCGTCGCACTGGTGTTGGCCGTGAGCGGGAATCGAACTCGGCTCGCCAGGTTCGTAACGCAGTGCGCTAACCGCTACACTACCGCTCCCCCCCCACACACACACGGACAGACACACTGCCACGCACTCCGACTCCATCTCCGGGTGAACCGCCAAACCCCGCTTCGAAGCTGTCAAACAACGTGCGCCCCATCTTGCACCGCTGCCCGCAGACGAACGCTTCCAAAAGTCTCAATGCCTCGAGTTGCAATCAGCGGCAGGTGGCACTCCCGCATGTGATGTCAACTCTGGTGACCTTTAGCGTCGCTCCGAATGACACCGTCTCACGACACACCTTCACCCCCCCACCCCCGGCTTACCTTACAGCTGTACGGGGCAGGAGAGGGACCGTGGGCTTGCGCTGTGCGCGCGCCCGCGGAATCGCCGATGGACGGCTCGAAATCTCACGTGTGTATGATGTCCTGTACGTTGAACTTATTTTGCACCGTACGTAGCCAACTGTGCGAAGCGGAGGTGCGGGGGAAGGACAACAAAGTAAACAGAAAAAGCAGTTCTAAATGAATACGTTTTTGGTCTAGATTTAAAAGTGCATATCTCCCAGTTGCTTCCTAATATCGGAAGGAAGAGCGTTCCAGACGGCCGCAGAAGTGCATCTGAAAGCGCGCGATGCGGTGGCCGTCTTTGTTCTATGACAAGCCAAAAGCCGCTGCGAGGATGACCGGAGTTTACGTGGATGGTTTATGCTTCTTTAGGAGATCAGCAAGGTATTGTGGCAAGCACTTCGTGTGTGTAATGAGTGCGACCTTAACACATTCCTGCGGAGGGAGTCTGTAGGAACGTTGGGTTGCTCGGTCAATGGCCAGGGTCAACGCGGCGTGGTGTATTCCGCAAATATGCCCGACTGTGAGGGCGGGCACAAGCCCCACCCCTCCCACCCCCCACCCAGCCCCACCCTCCCCACCCAGCCCCTCCCCACCCTCCCCACCCAGCCCCTCCCCACCCAGTCCCTCCCCACCCTCCGTACCCAGCCCCTCCCCACCCTCCCCACTCAGCCCCTCCCCACCCTCCCCTCTCCACCCAGCCCCACCCCTCCCATTTTTGGATCCACGACGGACGGACGGACGGACACAATAATCCCCTGTGGGCTGGTGTAACCAGGAGGTTCCTACCAGTATCACGTGTTTGTTTGGCAACTGGAAGCCAACGCAGCTCGGCGAGCACCGGGCAGACACGGTCTCATCGCGCACTGGATCAGCATGGAGGCTTCTCGCTGCGATTCAGTTTGAGCAGAGAATTCTGATTGCAAAGCAGAACCGTGAAATCTCCACGCCGTCACTTGCCCCTATCATCCGCTTCTAACCACACGCAAAACATCTGAAGCTGGATAGCTTTCAAAATAAAATTTCACATAGCATCAGGCAAATGTCAAAAATTATCCCTGCAGGGCATCGCGGAGCAATACTCACGGTGTCTGGAATAGCATCTCCATACATCACATTGAGACATCAGCTTTCCGCCCGCGTGCTGAGCTAATCCGGCAAAAACCTCACCCAGATTATATACGGGTACATAAACATGCCCTAAGAAGCCTGTAACAGATTATGGGACAAGTGCTGTTGGCGAGCACTTATTAAGCTACGAACCTGGCGACCCGGGTTCGCTTCCCGCTCACGGCCATCACCAGTGACGATTATCTGAACCGGTGCTGGGCCTCCCTTAGGTCGACTCAGCCAGAAATGAGTACCTGGTGCGATGTGTAAACATAGACACTAGGGAGACAAAGCCGGCCGGGCGTGGTGCTGGCCACCCACTCCCTCGTGTGCCGTTCCGGCCTTCATAGGTGCTCGCTAACAGCACTTGCCCCTACAGTCTGTTAAGGCTACACGGGGGATCTTTGTCTTTGTTGAACATCGTTCGCACCATATATAGCAGACCGTGCCAATCGGGGGTGCACAGTGTGGTTGTCATGCTGGTGATGGGAACGGGCACGATACATGACGACATCGGTAACGACGACAGTCTGGGTCCGATGCATCGGTGTTTTGACATCGGGTAACATCGGAACCACAGTGTTTCACTTTCGACGTCCGCGTTTTTTTTCACGCTGGAAATGACAAAGGAATCGCTGTGTTGGTTCCCTCTGCAAACGTCACTGAAAGGTGTCTGCACTGCAGACAGCGGGGTAAAGCCAATGTCCTGTAAAGTAGGCGTACGTTTGCTGCGAGTTGAGGGGTTGTGTGTATGCGTGTTGAACTTTTGTCGCGTCGTACGCAGCCGTCCTCAGGTGAAGACCAGGTCTCCCCGACATACCTGGTCTTCACCTGAGGACGGCTGCTTGCGTTGTGGCCGAAACGTCGTGAGAATTATTTTATTATGTTTTATTTTTATTATTTTATTATTTCCCTTCTACGTGACTTTACCGAAAGAACCAAGAAGATTAATCCCTGCAGTCACGAAAGCTTTACATCGAAATTCCCGGCTTAGTTTGAAGGCGTCAGAGGGGTGGTGGGGGGGGGTGGTGGCAGGAGGTTCCACACGGTGGGAGTTGCTCCCCCCCCCCTCCCCACGGGGGCCCCACGCACTCCCCCTATGGACGGCCCCGTCTCTGGGCCCAGCAATTAACCAGCAACCTGAATCCACACCTCCCTTGTCCCTGCGCTAATAGAACACGGTGGGGGTGGGGGACATTGAGGGGGGGGGCGGGGTGGTGGGTGGGGGGGGTAGTCCTCAGTGAGTGATCGCAGGGAGCCGGCTTGCCCCCCCCCCCCACGGCTATCGGGCGGGCCCCTCATTTGTCCTGCTCCCGGGGCTTTAATCGAATTTTAGGACCCAGGGGTGGCCGCGCAGTAATCTGAGACTGGGTCTTAGGAGGTTAATCCCCAGGAACCCCTAAACCCCGATCCTCTCTCTCCCCGCACGCAGCCAACTCCCCCACCCACGATCCCCCACAGCCGCTGCCGAGGCCGTCAACGCACACACCACCCACGAGCCTCCGCGCCCAGCGCGCAATGGGCCACAAATCAGGCGGTGTCGATATCCACCGTCAACGGCTCTCGCGCTCTCGCGCTCTGTTTGAGGCAATCGAGGCGACGTCTCACGCCGCCCACTCGTTAGTGAGCGCGCGCGTTTCGAGTGTTCGTGCGTAAATCTACAACTAACTTTGGCCCGTCTGGGTGAAGAGGGCGAGGGTTCAACTCTCCCTACGCTCCACAGACACACCACACACACATACCACACACACACAACAACAACACCCGCCATTCGCCACGAAGTGGCGGTGACGTCACCACAACGCTTGTGCCAGGCTATGTGCACGTTGAAGCCACGTGAAGTGTCGAACGCCCGCTGGCAGGAGGTCACGGGGCAGACCCGGGTGCCACGGGTCGACTGACTGAGATGACTGGCCAATGCACCACCTGTGCCCCCTACTGTGCCAACTTGCTGTGCTTAGCCACCTGGCGCTCTGCTCATTGTTGTGAGCGTGGCTCCTCCCCCCTCCGTTGTTGTTGGAGGGCGACTGCCTCCAACTGGCCAGTAGCAGCGTCCTTCATGAGCCTCCTCCATAGAGGCCGATCCTGACACCGCTGGTAGTAGTATTCGGCAAGTCCACTCAGCTCCACATCCTCCTGTACCACATCATTCCATCTCCTCTCTAGCCCGGCTGCGCGTGTGTGGAGCGGTAGTGTAGGGGAGCGGTAGTGTAGCGGTCAGCGCATTGTGGTACGAACCTGGTGACCGTATGATCTGTGTTTTGATTTAGTGTGCTGATCTTAAATATCTTAAAGGTGCATTGAAAAATGTTGATACTCCGACTGATGCTCCTGCTGTTGTGGAGTGACTCATGCAGCCAGCTATGGCTGCAGAGTTTGGTAGTACATGTTGTTTATGTCGTTTATTGTGAAAATTCGGTCACAGTTCCTATGACCACTGTTTCATTGCTTTTACGGATTTATTTTGGTGATTTTCGATACGTTTTTTAGTTTGGCCATGTTAGTTGTAGTACAGAGTTAGACTGATGGCCTTAATCTAAGTTGTCTTGTGGTTGTTGTTTGACTTGCATCCCACTGGGATTTTTGCACATTTTTGTGTACGGTGCTTTTTCTGCAATATTTTACTGTCTTTTCTTGGATTTTCTGTTTGCACTCAGTCACATATTCACTTTACGATGTTTTTTGTTCATGTTTTTGTTTTTGTTTGTTGCGGTTGCACCCGATTCAAGAGCCGAATGGCTCTCAGGGCTATACCTAATAAATGAACTTGAACTTGACCCGGTTCAATTTCCGCTCACGGTCAACACCGATTACGATTATCTGAACCGGTCCTGGGCCTCCCCCAGGTCGACTTAGCCTCAAATGAGTACCTGGTGCGGTGTGTAAACATCGCCACTGGGGAGACAAAAGCGGCCGGGCGTGGTGGGTGGTCACTCACCACCTCGTGTGGCGTGCCGGCATTCATAGTTGCTACTCGCTAACTGCACTTGTCCCAACAATCTGTTAAGGCTACACGGGGATTCTTTGTGTTTAGGATGAAAATGGACCGCTGCGAGAATGCGAGAGAGCACGTGCTATTGGTTACAACAACAAACAACAACAGGCGACTTTCAGCCCTCCAAAAGTTCATCTGGGAGTTAGACTCGGACTGAAATGGGTTGAGAGATGGACGAGATAACGATTTCAGAACTGAACTTGGTAGTAAAGCATGATGCTGTCCAGTGGCGGCTCTTTAACATTTCCACCAGTGAGGGACCTCTGAAAAGATGGTGTTCTAATTAAGAAAAACCTCGCCATGGTATTGGACTTCTCGTGAAAGTGATGTAACTGTCGTATCTACCAACTGTATGCATGTATAAACAATATACAAAACAACAAAGCACTCAAATGCTGTCCCCATGGCCCTCAAGTCCACACTACACAACCCCTTTGACACTGCCAGAAGCCCAAAGAACAATTAAAGATCAACTGACACGACTCAACAAATTAGCCAAGGCAACCAAGACACCGCGTGCTAACAGCCACACACCGTCACCTACACAAAGAGCTTTGGTCTGTATTCACTGGCTAAGATTTTCAATATACACAGGCCTCACTATTTACTTCACTATTCGTGTGAGCTTGTTTATTTGTGTGGCCACTGTCTCACTGTTATCTGTGGCAACTGTAACATCACTTGACACGGAATACATTCTGTCCTCCTATAACGCGGCGGTAGTTGCGTTCCTGGAGAACGCCGCGCTATCAAAAAATCGCGTTGTATGGGGCAATGAGGTGCACGCACAGGGCAAGGGCAGAAAGTAGGTTTTGCCCACGTGTCTGTGTTGAGTGTGAGTGAGTGTACTGCGGCCACTCGGGATTCATGCCATTGTAGCAGCATATTTTTAAATGTAATTGGCGAAACGTTCCGGGTGGCAGAATTCTCCTTAAAAATGTTGATCTTGAGACTCAGTGAGGCTTTGTGGGACCCGAGTACCTATTACGATTATCGTCATCATCACCAGCTTTTTTATTAAAAGTTTTAACAAAAATAACAACGTTCCTTATCGCAACGGACATCTGCAAACTTGCTGAGCGAGCAAAGCGAGAAATAATTAAACATTTTGTTGTTTTAATTTTGTTTTAAAAGCTTTCGTGACTGCAGGGATTCATTTTATTGGTTCTTTCGGTAAAGTCACGTAGAAGGGAAATAATAAAATAATAAAAATATAAAACAATAAAAATTCTCACATAAAATTTTCTTGCTGTGGATTTCTCACCTGATGATGATTGATTGTGTTGCAGTCGAAACTTCGTGATAATTTTTATTGTTTTATATTTGTATTATTGTATTATTTCCCTTCTACGTGACTTTACCGAAAGAACCAAGAATATGAATATTTTGTTGTTTGTTATTTTTCTAATTGTTTGTTGTTTGTTCCGCATTACGAGTCGCGCGCTCGGAACGGAGGAGGGGGGGGCACCCAGTTTGGGTGACGCAAAGTCCAACGACAACAACAACAACAAAAACAATGACAGGGCAGCCGCTCCTTGCAACCGTGCGCCGCCGCCGCCGCGGTTTCTAGCCAGGAGGCATCGCGAGCCCCAAACTCGACACATCCCCCGCGCGCGCGCGCATTCACATTAGCAAAGAGACCCACCCACCCTCCCTCCTTACCGCCCCAGCCCCTTCTCTCGACCTCACGGGAAAGCCCGAAGCCGCCGATAATTGTAGCTTATAAAAATAGCGCACCCTTTCCCGCCGCCGGCCTGAGGCTATAAAACCCAGCGGTTCCTGTCCGAGTCCAAGATAAATGCGTTTGCCTATCAAAAGCTTGCCCGCTTCAGATACACTGTAATGGCATCTGGATTAATGCCCGTGGCCTCTGCGGTTGTGGCTACAGGGACCCGCATGGGTTGATGTGGTCATTTACTACATCACGGACTGGACAAATAGCAACGGTCCTTTCTTCATCCAGGAGAGCGTAATGGGATTCATACTCTTAGGGTTTTTCGATAAAGTCACGTAGGTAAAAAAAATAATAATAAAATAAAATAATAATAAATGAAATAACTTTAATTTTAGCTATAAAAAATATATAATTATAAATGAAAATAACTACATTTTTGTTATTTCATTTTGTATGTATTTTTTATTTTATTTTTACCTAACGTGACTTTACCGAAAACACCTAAGAGTATGAATCCTTGCAGTCACGAAAGCTTCAAATCTAGCGTAATGGGAAGTCTAAGGGCCCGGTTCATATATATTGTTTACATAGAGACGTCGACGAAAAAATTATTTCCCTCAAGATGAAACAAATCTCACGAGAATGAACTTTCGATGTGAGCTGGTCGGGAGACAGCAGAACAGCAGTGGATTAATAATAAAGGTGTTTTGGGTTAGATCGCGTAAGTATAAATGTTTCGTAACGCTCCACCACCCGACACGGCCAATTAGTAAGGGATTTGTCACGTAAACAAAACGCCAATTAGTTACTGTTTCAGCCCACCGTTGTGTTGGAGAGTAAATTCACAACATTTACAATTGTAAAAAAAACCTTTATTATGAATAATAATGGTCGCGAAAGCCTACATATTAAACAGCAGTGGATTGTTGAATCGCTCAAAAAACTCACGAATGGTGTTGGTCGACCATCCCAACGCGTGATCCTTCTGAGACAATGGCACTGTTATTGAGGCCCATCGAGGCGTTGCTGAACAAGTTTTATGACACGTTTCTGCCATCGTTATTGGCGCACCTCCGATTAGCGCGGTTGGCTACGTACGGTGCGAAAGAAGTTCAACGTACGTGCGTACACACATACAATGTGGGCTGATGCAAAATTGTGTCCTTTTTTTTCTGTTCACACGAGTATTTGGGTCGCGCTAATCTCCATTGGTGATCCCGAACCAGCGGTGGAAATTACACATTACCATGGCAGAGGCTCAGTCCATCCGCACGAAACCGGCGGCTGACATCACTAAAGCGGTGCTCACTTTATCAACGTCGCGTGGATGATGGGCTGAGTTGATCCTGGACCAGTACTCTAACTTACGACCTTCCCAAGAGCGAGTTGGTCACTCCGATATAGAACACAGTAACGTAGAGAGCAGTAGCTATAGAATCCAGTCATGTATAAAGCAGTAGCTATAGAACCCAATAACGTTCAGGGCAGTAGTTATAGAATCCATTCATGTATAGAGCAGTAGCTATAACACATTCCTGCGGAGGGAGCTGGTAGGAACGTTGGGTTGCTCGGTCAATTGCCAGGGTCCACGGCGGCGTGGTGTATTCCGCAAATATGCCCGACTGTGAGGGCGGGCACAAGCCGGCGTGAGTTTGTTAAACGTTGAGTTTTATAAGAGCACCACGGGGTGACCAGCCCCTCCCCACCCAGCCCCATCACTCCCACCCTCCACCCAGCCCCACCCAGCCCACCCAGCCCCTCCCCACCCTCCCCTCTCCACCCAGCCCCACCCCTCCCATTTTTGGATGCACGACGGACGGACACAATAATCCCCTGTGGGCTGGTGTAACCAGGAGGTTCCTACCAGTATAACCTGAATGTATAGACCAGTAGCTATAGAACCCATTCATGTATATGTAGTGACGTCAGGGGTGTCACTATGGTGTTAGCGCCAGGCACTGTCAGAAGAGTGCGACTGTGCGTCTGGAACCTCCCTCTGGGGCCAGAGTGAGTACGGCATGTGAACGGGCCCTAGATGGGGGCATAGTCCTGGTGACAGCCTGAGAGAGGGCAAGTCAGGACATGGTAGTCTGGGTGAACCTGAAAGGGCACGTGGCCGGGACAGGGTAGTGAGGGGGGCCCGACGGGGGGCTTGAGGGACACGTGACGCTCGGTCGAGATCCTTCGGGAAAGGTCTCGAAGGGGGCGTGGCCACGCTCAGGAGCATAAAGGGGCGGTCTCGAGAGCGTTCTTGGGGACCGTCCATAAATGACGTCACGCGATTTTGGACGATTTTTGACCCCCCCCCCTTCGTCACACGGCGTCACAAAAAGTTTGAACCCCCCCTCAAATATAACGTCAAAAATAAAACATGCTTCAAATCGCTTTAAACAATTGTCATTGTAGTGCGTATTTAATGTGGCGCTGTACTCTGATGTTGTAGGAGAACACATTTATTAAAACGTCTATTTAATTAAGTAGAACGTGCTGTCTGTATTTATTTAAAGTTGCGTATTTTTATGTGACGTCACATTTCTCAACCCACCCCCCATCGTCACACATCGTCACAAATGTCTGACCCCCCTCCCCTAGGTGCGTGACGTCATTTATGGACGACCCCTTAGCTGTTCTCTGGAATCATCCCTCGGTGCTACGTCTCTTCGATCTTCGGTCTTCGCTCGGCAACGTGGGTCAGCCAGCATGTTACTGACTGACCCGGTTATGTAGTTTCCCTGTTAAGCCAAGGTGTTGTTATCCTGTTAGGGTCTAGTCAGTGTGTGTACGTTCATGTGGTTAGCCCTGTTGGGGCTGTGTAATAAACGTGTTGTCTCCAAGTCACAGTGTGTGCCTCCGTGTTCAACACGACATATAGAGCAGTAGCTATATAACCCAGTCATGTATAGAGTAGTAGCTATATAACCCAGTCATGTATAGAGCCGTAGTAGCTATATCACCCAGTCATGTATAGAGCCGTAGTAGCTATATCACCCAGTCATGTATAGAGCAGTAGTAGCTATATCACCCAGTCATGTATCGAGCCGTAGTAGCTATATAACCCAGTCATGTATAGAGCCGTAGTAGCTATATAACCCAGTCATGTATAGAGCCGTAGTAGCTATATAACCCAGCCATGTATAGAGCCGTAGTAGCTATATAACCCAGTCATGTATAGAGCCGTAGTAGCTATATAACCCAGTCATGTATAGAGCAGTAGTAGCTATATAACCCAGTCATGTATAGAGCAGTAGTAGCTATATCACCCAGTCATGTATAGAGCAGTAGTAGCTATATCACCCAGTCATGTATCGAGCCGTAGTAGCTATATAACCCAGTCATGTATAGAGCCGTAGTAGCTATATAACCCAGTCATGTATAGAGCCGTAGTAGCCATATAACCCAGTCATGTATAGAGCCGTAGTAGCTATATAACCCAGTCATGTATAGAGCAGTAGTAGCTATATCACCCAGTCATGTATAGAGCCGTAGTAGCTATATAACCCAGTCATGTATAGAGCAGTAGTAGCTATATCACCCAGTCATGTATAGAGCCGTAGTAGCTATATCACCCAGTCATGTATAGAGCAGTAGTAGCTATATCACCCAGTCATGTATCGAGCCGTAGTAGCTATATAACCCAGTCATGTATAGAGCCGTAGTAGCTATATAACCCAGTGATGTATAGAGCCGTAGTAGCTATATAACCCAGTCATGTATAGAGCCGTAGTAGCTATATAACCCAGTCATGTATAGAGCAGTAGTAGCTATATCACCCAGTCATGTATAGAGCAGTAGTAGCTATATAACCCAGTCATGTATAGAGCAGTAGTAGCTATATCACCCAGTCATGTATAGAGCAGTAGTAGCTATATAACCCAGTCATGTATAGAGCAGTAGTAGCTATATCACCCAGTCATGTATAGAGCAGTAGTAGATATATCACCCAGTCATGTATAGAGCAGTAGTAGCTATATCACCCAGTCATGTATAGAGCAGTAGTAGCTATATAACCCAGTCATGTATAGAGCAGTAGTAGCTATATCACCCAGTCATGTATAGAGCAGTAGTAGCTATATAACCCAGTCATGTATAGAGCAGTAGTAGCTATATAACCCAGTCATGTATAGAGCCGTAGTAGCTATATAACCCAGTCATGTATAGAGCAGTAGTAGCTATATCACCCAGTCATGTATAGAGCCGTAGTAGCTATATAACCCAGTCATGTATAGAGCAGTAGTAGCTATATAACCCAGTCATGTATAGAGCAGTAGTAGCTATATAATCCAGTCATGTATAGAGCCGTAGTAGCTATATAATCCAGTCATGTATAGAGCCGTAGTAGCTATATAACCCAGTCATGTATAGAGCAGTTGCTACATAACCCAATAATGTAGAGCGTGCCCGTGACTTATTTCTTGCATTATCTTATATGGAAATAAATGAACACCTAGCAATGAGCCCTCCCAAGTTGACCTATCAAAATGGTGCTTGAGGATATTTCAACCACTTCACTGGGGTTTTCATGGAGATTACATTTACGATAATTATATCGAAGGCTGAAAGCTGGGTGGGGTTGAAGGGTCACTGGATGCAGCGGCGGCGCCTGCTGCTCGAAGCACCCCTGCAGGGAGGCGCCTTAGGTGGCTCGTGACAAATTAAAATCGTCGGAGTTCAAATCCCTGCCAGGGTTTCGTCTAGCCTCATCACGGTAAATTATCATTATCATCATCATCCCTTGAACCAAAGTCATCATTATCAGCCACCATTGGCACCATCAGCATCATCAACATCCCATCATGAATAATGAATCACGAGCAACGCATCGTCGTCGTCATTATTATCATCAGCTTCTTCATGTAAATGTAAATCCTTCACATAAATGGATATCGACAGACAAACAAAGACAAAGATCCCCCGCATAACCTTAACAGACTGTTGTGGCAAGTGCTGTTAGCGCGAGTAGCACCTATAAAGGCCGTAACAGCACACGAGAGGGTGGGTGGCCAACACCACGCTCGACCACCTTTGTCTCCCCTGAGTCGATCTAGGGGAGGCCCAGGACCGGTTCAGATAATCATCACCGGTGTTGGTGGCCGTGAGCGGGAATCCGAACTCGGGTCGCCGAGTTCATAGCGCAGGGCGCGAACCGCTACACTCCCGCTCCCCACACACGGATGGGATGAACGGACACATGCAAATAGTCGCGTGCAGACGTTCACTGCAGAGAGACACACATCGAGACAACACAAGCGGACAGACATGAAGCGTTACCGCTCAGCGCTGTGGATATTCCCCCTCCATACTGTTGGGTTTAGGCGTTTTATTTTTGTGTAACGCTTCACAACTCGAGTTGCCACCTGCGGTGAAAAGAGGGAAGGCACCCTCGCGATTAAGAACTTGTGATTTGGTTTCGGGAGCCGGACACATTTTTTGTGTTTTAGAAAAAAAAACCCACCAACGAGCGCCTTCACGACTCATTTGACGAAGAGCCACGATTATTCATGAGCAGGCCGCGGCACCATGAAGATCACAATGTTACGTTTGAAACGCTCGTAAATCACGAGACCATAGATAGCCACACACAATATGTCTCCTTCACATACCGTGTATGTCTGGCGCTAATTATTATTATTATGCAATCAGAGGGGCAGACTATGCCAATCGAGTGGCGCGGGGAAACGTGCCAACCGAGCGTTAAACGCTGCGCATAATGTTTCAAGTGTCCTACTTAATTTCACATTGAGCTCTCAAAGTCATTGCCCCGAACCGAAGTAGCCGCCACCTGCTCCGATTAAGCCAGCGATGCCCCAGTTTTGTACTTTTCCCATGGCTTTTATAAAGTTTTTTTTGTAAACTAGAGCAGCAGAATGCCCCGGCGATGCTGCGCCGCTGACTTTCGTATCGGAGCGCCGCGGTGGCTAGGAGATGTTAACTACCTCGCCTGGTGTACAGGAGGTCGTGGGATCTATCCCGACCCTGACGCCTGCTGTATATTACGAGTTTGCGTGTTTTCCCTGTGGCCGCGTGGATTACTCATCCGGGTTTTCCCTCCACATTTAGGATCAACATCGCGCGTTGAGAGTATTTGGCTACTCTCAGTCTCCACACGAGAAGCCACTCCGTTGAGCTATCATTCGTGGTCTACACAGCTCAGTAGGCCTTACCTGCTCAAAACAAATGTTTGTTTGTTTGTTTCAGACCGCGGCACGCACGGCAGAGACAGAGGAACACAGCGGCGTAGAGTTGAGAATCGATCGGAGAGATGTGGCCAGAGAAGGGAGAGGCGAGAGAGGCAGGAGAGATTTAGAGTTATGGCTGAGAATTAGACACGTAACAATTCACTCCCCGCTTTCCGAGGCGATCGTCATTAGCCATGATGGATCCGCTGCTGGATGAAGGCTCCCCAAACCACAGTCATCTCTCGGGATCCTGCCAGGCAACAATTCCCCGAGCACACTGGCAAAGCTCATCACTCCATCTCAGCCAAATGGGAGTCAATGAATTGCCACAATTTGTGGTCACACGCGGTTGGATTCAAGAATCAATTGTATTATTTGTCGCCTTGTCTTTACCGTCTCGTTCTGTCTCATTTTCACAGGTTTGTCTTTACCGGTGCCCACGTGGTATCATTCCTATAATATTGGGATAACATTTTCCTACAAGGTAAAAGTGCAGCCCTGCAATCGCCTGCGCACGTCACTGCTGCGGTTGAAGAGGGCTCCACTCGTGGAAAGCGCTAGAGACAAAAAAAATGTCCTCGATTGCTCTCCCGTCTTAATCACAATTTTATGCCAAGCTGTGGATTCCGTACAACCTCACTTGCAATTTAATTTGACTTATAGTGTCGTCGATTTGCATGCCTGTGCAATAGCCACCCTGCATTTGTTTAAAATATCTGCAAGTTAATATCGTGGTTGCACTTTTTACCAGCATACAGCCCCTCTTCCACATTGGCTTCATATCTTGATAAAGAGGTAGGAGTACCCACACTTTACCCCACTGCACGCGATCCGCTACATTGACTGACGGGTGGATTCAAGAATAAATAAATAAATAAATGTGCTTATCGTTGAAATGTTCCGCGCTGGGAGATCGAACCGGGCGATCTCTGACGGATTTGCTATGCATTGAAAATAACCTATTCCCACACGCGTAGCGTGCAATTTGTTACAACGTGCAAGAAAAGAGGGGCCTTAGGAATCGATGTGTGCACAACGAAGTGGCTGCGTGGTTAAGTGGCGTGCGAGCCGGGGGTGTGTTTACATCCCGGCGTCTCGGGTGTCGAACGCTCCTTGACAGTGTTGATTAAAAGCCAAAAATAGAACGACTTGGAAGCCATTACACCTTTTAATCACGTCGCCACTTCTGCTAACGATGGGAACACACGCAACGTTATAGCCTCGTGGATATTTAGACCTTGTGACAGTTCCGCGAAACGCCACTTTGGAACGCCCGCGTTGTTGTTTTTTTATATTTTATTGTTAACCTCCTTCAGAAGAGCACGCGCTTGATTAAAACACGGCACTAAAAGATGTGAAACGCGCCTTTATCTGGGTTATTAAAAGCGGAGTGTGGGGAAAATGCAGAGGCAGTGAGTGATTGTGAACCTCAACTTAACCCTAACGGTGAAGCCCTGATTCATGAATGTTATTTTGGGTTCGGCCACGCACCGATCTGACCAATCGTATGCATGTGGAACTTTTTTTGCACCGTACGTAGTCAATCGACCTAATCGGAGGTGCGGATTTCAGTATTCTCTGTACGCCCCTCCATCAGTCCGCCAAACAATGAAATAGTCACCTGTACAATACATTTACAATGCGAAAGTTATTATTATTATTATTGCTATTCTTATTATTTCAGAATATCGAAGCGACGCTTCATTTGGAAATGTTCCAGACGTCATCAGGAAGAAGATCCAGGGGCTCGAAACGAGAATCGATTCAATGGGATGAACCGTTTCACCTGACCAGGCGTCCTGATTCCGGAGTGAATTCCTTTGCATACGTCTCTATAACGTCGCAACAACTTAGCATGAGTCCAATCGCAATCGCTTCAGGGCGCCGCGCTGACGAGATGTTAACTGCCTCGCCTGGCATACAGGAGATCGCAAGTTCGATCCCAAACCTGATGCCTGCATATTTCAAGTTTCCATTTCTCTCTCTCCCCCCCCCCCCCCGTTTGTCGAGTGGATTTTTCTTCGGGTCTCCATATTTAGAAACGTTGCTTTTTGAATATTTGGCTGCTATCAATTTCTACGTGATAAACCACTTCGTTGAGCTATCATCTGTGGCCAGGTGGCTTCTGAAAAAGAGCTATGTAGCTGAGTGGGCCTTATCTGGTAAAGTAAAAAAAAATAACACGAGTACCGTACAGTGAAGAACAGTAAAACCACGTGCATGTGTCTATAATTGTGAATACATCAGCGTGAAGCCTAACTGTTAATTAATTGGTCTACGTTCATTAAAGCGAACCATTAACCTAAGTATGCAGCAGTGAAATCATTAACTTAACGGTGGAAATATTAACGTAATCCTGATAACGATCCCTCAGCAGTGTATACGTATATAGCAGTGAATATATTGGCAGGCGCAACTCAACCGGTGAACTCCTTGCATACAAGTACGGCACATTCTTCTCCTGGATCCACTGCTGGATAATGGCCCTTCTCCCATGCTGTACGGGTCGTCAATGTTATTTGACCCCACTTCACCACGTTGGCCAAGAGAGGCTGGTGAAGGCGGGCGGCATCGGCGTGGAAGTGGAGTGCCGCGCTCCCATCTCCCGGTCCAGCACAAAGTCCCGGTTCCCGATTGCAACCTGTCGTCTGTGCTCGGTGGTGAGCCATCCAAGAGGCACTGGCCAGGCTCAACTCCTGCTTAGCTTCTGAGATCTGACGAGACGGGTGGCATACCGGGTGAGCTGGCAAACGGCGGTGAATTCATTTGAGTGCCGCGTAAAATGCTTACAGCGGGTGACGGCATTGATGTCGGCCGAACGGCGAGCTCCAAGGCAAAAGACACAACGGCAAAAATCTCGGCACGAATTGTGTTTGTATCTTAGCATGTCCCCCTTGCTAACAGTAACACCTTGAGCCTAGCGGTGAGTGCATCGTATCATGAAGCCCAGTTTCAGACTAAAAATGGTTAAAGACTTCAAACCACTCAAACGCAGCTTTCATCCGCACCCCCAACAACACTGATGCGGCATGACTTCTAAATCCATACCGCGTCAGATCCATTGCTATTGTCGTTATTATAGATTACAAAATCCCCCTAAGTGGAGACAGAAATCAGATGATGGATTCTCGTGTTTTTTTTAACCAGCTTTCTTATGGAAAAAAATGTTGCACTGAAATTAAAACTGAAGTGTTCATTCTGAAACGAATCTGTGCCCAGGTGTGGTCCGATACAATCGATTTGGCGACGAATGCGGCACATGTTTTCACATTGGCGTTTGATGTCGATGGCCAATTCCAGAATTCCATTGCCAGACACGGTCCTGGGGCGTGCACATCGCAGCCAACGGTTGGCCGGGAGGGGTGAATGCGTCGTCTTCAGTCAAGGAATGAAATGAAAACTCGTTTCAGGTGCAGAGAGGGTGTCAATAATAATGATAATAATGACAACGAAACGTAGGTTTTTTTTTTTTATACCATCATCTTTGCCAGGACCAACACAGCTTTATGTGAGCAATGTTTTCAAATGTAATATTTCAATATCACCCCCCCCCCCCCGTTGTTAATCCAATGCAGGATGAAGGCCTCGCCACACTGTGTCGGTCATGCGAGTTTATTTGACCATACCTCAGTATGTTGGTTCGTGCGTGTTAGTGAAGTCGGGGAGCGTAGACACAGGAGCATAGAAGCACAGTATAACAATGGAGTTTTGTTTTAATGCCCTGTGCTGCTTGCAATATAGCACAGCCCCGCAGCTGTCCTATTACAAACCACGGTGCATTTAAGTTAAACCAAGTTTCGGGAAGGCTCAACCAGCACACATGATGAGCTGACAGTCCCTCCCCATGTCAACCCCAAAGACAAAGATCTTCAGTATAGCCTTAACAGACTGTTGGGGCAAGTGCTGCTAGCGAGTCGCACCTATGAAGGCCGCCACGGCACACGAGGGGGTGGGTGGTCAGCTTCACGCCCGACCGCCTTTGTTTCCCTAGTGACGATGTTTACACACCGCACCAAGTACTCATTTAGGGCCGAGTCGACCTAGGAGAGGCCCAGGATCGGCTGTTCAGAAATATAATCGGCACTGGTGTTGGCCGTGAGCGGGAATCTAACTCGGTTCGTAGCGCACGCTACACAACAGCTTATCCCCACCCACTATTACACAGCCCCGCCCACTCAGCAACTATCACCGCTCTTCTGGCTCGAGGCCCCACTCACTCCGCCGCCAATCACGCCCACTGCTCCCGAATCATTTGTGAAAATCCGAGCGCATGCGAATCAAGACCATCATTATGAGCGACGACTTTGTCTCTCTGTTGCAGAAGTCCCTTGCCCTTCTCATGCCCATCGACGCATTGATTGTCAAATATCAATCCGATTCCGTACCAGTCTCTTAAGTTTTTGCCGGATTTTCACACCCTCGCTGCTGAGTTTGCCAAGCTGCACGAAGACGATCATGCGAGCACTGAAGAGATCAACTACCTGATCAAGTTGGCAGCAAGTCGCTTTCAGTTCATGTACGGAAAGGCCCATGGGCTGGCGTATCTGTTAGAGTCTCGCTTCATTGGAGAGGGCTTGAGCCCGGCTAATCAAAAAGAGCTGGTTTACATCCATTATGCTGCTCAAGGGACGTAAGACACCTTTGCAGTATTGGCAGTCTGACGGCGTGGCCTGGCCCGATCTTCAGAAGATCGGCGTTAAGCTGTTCACGATGGCGACATCCTCTGCAGCCTCGGAGCACAACTTCTCAACTATGGGCTTCATACAAAGCAAGCTCAGTAACAGCTTGGTGACCAGTTCGGTGGAGAAGTTGGTCTACCTCAAGAGCAACTA
The DNA here is from genome assembly GCF_965212315.1 of Lampetra planeri. Taxonomy (NCBI): domain Eukaryota; kingdom Metazoa; phylum Chordata; class Hyperoartia; order Petromyzontiformes; family Petromyzontidae; genus Lampetra; species Lampetra planeri. The sequence goes on from NC_136110.1 coordinate 21,141,812, forward strand.
TGCGGCGTTCGCCGAATGCAGTTATGTGTCCGAGGGCAACGACATGGACTCGTCGGAGGAGGACTAGTACTGATCTGGAATTATTGCGAATAAAACCATTAGGCTTATTAGGATTATTAAACCTCAAATTCGGATCTGAAATAATTTGTTTTTTTCCACCCCTGAGCCAACCGTGCTAATCGGAGGTGCGGACGAGGGACAACAAACTAAAACAAATGTAAGCTATGTAAAGTTATGCACAGGGCATATGCAAAGTGAATCATCCAATTGTAAACTATTTTCTTTGTACCGTTCGCCTTTTGACGTTCTCTGGTCTAACGCTGGTGAGGTAAGATCGTAAAGAAGGCTTTCTCTGGTGTAGGCCAATCAGTTTCACAGCCAATGCATATGTAGTAAGACCGAATTAGGTGCACACACACGCAGCTTGGAGGCAACACTATTTATTAAACGGTAAGTAACATAACGCTGTACATGAGGTGGTGACCACCTTCCTCAACTCACTAACACTCTGGAACGCGACACAGACTGGACCAGGCAGGCAACGGCCTGCCTGGCCCAGGACCACGACTCGGGACTTGACGACCGATGATGTCTTCACTTCGGAGTACAGTACAACAGCCTCGCTCTGCGTTCACACCACGCTTATATCTGGTTTGGCGTGGCTGGCTCCGCCCCGGCGTGGCTGACTCTCTTCAGGCCACGCCTCCCTTCCCAGGACACGCCTCACTTCCCCCACCTCTGGGAAGGTCCGGATCCCTCCAGCACGTGACCCCCCAGGCACCCCCTTGGGGCCCCCAGCCCTCGTACAGGCCGACACAGTAGTGACCATTCTATTCCACTACACATATATTATCAGAGCATGTTTTTCCAGGAGTATGTGTGGTTAATCCAGACTCGATGCCTTGCAAAATGTATCTATTTGGTGTTTGAACGTCTGAACACCGCCTGTATTTATTGCCAGAAAGGGTAAAAGCTATTCTTTTTTTTCTCCATAATTATTGATACTGGCTAAAAGGTCCCATCGATACAGTAGTTCCTCAGTTAACAGTGACATCGGTTCACGGTTTTTCAGTGAACGTTTCGCCTCCCATAGGACCCCATGGTGTCGACTCACGTTGACATTTTGATCTCCGGAATGTTTACGTGATGCACGCGGTGGCTCCAATTTCAGCCAATCCGGGCGCTCGTAAGTGGGGCTGAGCCATGTTCTTGGCCAATCAGCGATGCCCATTTGTGAGCGTTCAGACCTCGACTGGCTTTGTTCAAGTTATTATTCTTTCCGTTTTGGCAGTGGAAACAGCTCTCTCTTGTTGTGCAGACTAGAGTGAATTGTACTTATTTTTCAACTTACAAGTGAATTCAATGAACAGTTGTTTCGGTTAACAGTATTTTTTTCGTGGAACGGATTAAAATACGTTAACCGAGGGGACTACTGGCATTGTCGAACAAAGCCTCCGGTATAAATAACGCAGCCACACTACGGCACGGTCGGTGAAGTCGAAAGCAGCAGGCCAGGGTTTTTTCCCCCCACTTCAAAGAAATGCCACGAACATAAATCGACCCAGAGTACCCCCTTTGGTCCGTGGAATCTATTGTTGCTTCATTGCTCATTAAAAACAAACCCCTTACCACGGATGTTCTCTCTTCACCCCCCCCCTCCCCATTTGTGAGTATTCTGCAAGGTGCGGGTGTTAGTGAACCGTCTGCGATGCCAGCGCACGGAGGAGTTATCGGAAATCCACGCGGAGGGCTCAGACATGTTTTAAATTCAATTAAAATGCAAAAGTCAAACTTTTGCTCATGACTGCAACTGCCTATTAAGCTAGGCTGCCGATGTGAATATGGCAAAGTTTACACGTACTCAATGATATTGAATTGTATTTAGGAACACGCATTTAGAGTATGTGGCTGCGATAAATGTCCACGTGATGAGCCATTTCATACAGCTATCATCTGTGGCCAGGTCGCTTTTGAAAACGAGCTGTATAGCTCAGTGGGCCTTACCTGGTAAAAATAACAAATAAAAATTAGTTTTAGTTTCATGAACCCGGAAACCTGGGTTTTGCTGCCATGGACATCATTAGTGGCGAGTGATGATATTGGAGGTGATATCCGATGTCTCGCGAGAAACGAGACATCCGATATCATCAACAACGCAGGCTGGATCCAACATCGAAAACTAGGTGAATTCACATGTCATCCCTTCAAAGTTGTCACAACACACATTGTCATACTACTGCCAAGTTAAAACAACAAAGGTTTTACATACAGCAGCCATGTTCTAATACTGTACAGACACAACAGAACACTATAGTTTCACCGTATCACCACCACTACCACCTAGTTCGAACACACATACATAATGTGTGCTGGTTTTCCCAGGATCGTCATGTTGTTGAGCTCGCTACTGTCCTGGGAAATCTGTAAACCATACAGATAAAAAACCCCGGGTTTTGTCAATTGCGTCATTATTTACCACTCAAGACAATTAACTTAAATGCAATTCTTCCCTCTTTCAGTATTGGAATATCTTCTTCATATGGAATGTTCTGGTTGTTTTTGTACCTCTTCCTAATTAACTATAACTATAAACATTTTACCAGCTAAGTCCCACGAGCTTAATACAGTAAAACATTTTCAGAAGCAACCTGGCCACATATGATAGCTCAACAAAGTGGCTTATCATGTGAAAATGTAGAGCGGTCAAATAACGTAAACGCACGTTTCTAAATGTGGAGATGTGGAAGGGAAAACTGGAGAACCAGGAGAAAAATCCACGCGACCATCGAGACAGAGACACGCACATTCCAAATATACAGGTGTCAGGGCCGGGATCGAACCCACGAACTCACGACCTCACGACCTCCTGTATACCAGGCTAGGTGGTTAACATTTCACCACTGCGGCGCCCCCGAGGTGGCAACCCAGAATAGATTGCTTTCATGTACCGCACTAATCCCCAAAGCCACTGGGGAACTGCGTCTCTGACCTCTGACCTCCGGGTCTGCACCCCCCCCCCCCCCCCGCTAAGACGGGTCACGTGAATTCTTAATACTCTCGTTTGGTGGCGCTGAATGTGCCGCTGCTTCCCTGCCGCTTAATCTCCGGATGTGTAATCGACCCCCCCCCCCCGCCGTGGGGGCCACACCCAGCCACACCAATCTGCTTATTCTCATCACGAGCCATTATGAGCTGTGGACCTGTTATCCTGCAACACATAACAGGAGTGCGGGATTTCAAGTCTGTATTTCTGTGTGTTAAACCAACCGTGCTAAATGAAGGTGCGGGGGAAGGACCACAAACCAAACACAAAAAGCAGTTAAAAAGAAATTCGTTTTCAATATATATTTTAAAGTGCATAGCTGCAGTAGCTTCCTAATATCGGAAAGAAGATGGTTCCAAACGGTCACAGAAGCGCATCTGAAAGTGCGTGATGCAGTGACGACCTTTGTTTGATGGCCAGCCAAACGCCACTGCGAGGATGACGGGAATTCGCGTGGCTGATTGCCACCTCTAAGCTCCAAAGAAAACCAGGACGTATCATGGAAATAATATCTCATAATAGCATGAGGGGAGAACAACACGTACATGCAAAGTCTTGAGTGGTATGGTATTATTATGCAACTTACAAGAACTGGCATTTTTTTACCCCAGGAAGATCTATAGGTTTCCCAGGACAGCCATCCCAAAAAGAGGACGAACCTGGGAAAACCATGACAGGTGGCAACCCTGATTTCAGGCCTCGCTTCCATGAAGAAGGGCCATTGCCCAAAACGTCACCTCTCATATTAACATGTTCCCTTCAGGGCAACGTTAATGATGAACGTATTCAGTTTTTATTATTTGCTACTTAACTATTCTATTTTACCAGCTAAAGCCCACTCAGCTTTGTCGCTGTTTTTCAGAGGCAACCTGGCCACAAATGAGAGCTCAACGAAGTGGCTTATTGCGTGGCAATTTATAGCAGCCAAATAATGCAAAAAGCACATTTATAAATGTGGAGGGACAAAGCAGAGGACCCGGAGAAAAATCCGTGCGACCACGTAGAGAACATGCAAACTCCAAATATACAGCAGGGGTCAGGATCGGTCAGGATCGAACCCACGACCTCCTGTATACCAGGCAAGGTAGATAACATCCATCAGCGCAGTACCGCACGAGAAAATGTATAATTTAAGGTTTGGGCAAGAGCGTGGAAACCTGCCAAAGCACGGGAAGGCAAATCGCCCTTTCGCGACCGCTGAATCTTTAATCGCCGATTAGTTTTCATGAAAAGGCAAAAAAAGAGCGCCTTTCATGAAGGTAGGGTAAATGTTGGCGGCGCAGTAATTAAAGTGGGGCCACTTTCGGACGACGGTAATAAAGCTGGCACCGGTCTCTCACTCTCTCCGAGTGGGCGTGGGCAGCGGTGAGGGAGCGCAAGTTGTGGGGATAATCCGTCACTGAGCCGTGCCATGGTGCCGGGTAAAAAGAACCAAACTTTTTAGGTAATGACCCTTCATCGCAGGCTTAAGCGATGAAGGGACATTTTCTCGGAGAGTTTTTTTTTTATGCACATATATATTTTTAATATATTTTCGCAGCGAGAAATGCTTCAGAAGTGTAAAATGCCATTCCCAGATTTTAATTTCTTTAACCTTTTCGCCCGTGTTCTCCTGCTGGCTTTCTTCAGCCTCACTGCCTTCGTCAAGAGGCAAGCGCCAAGCCCGTCAGCTGAGAATTCCCTCCTTAGATTGTGATGACCACAATCTATATACGCTTTAAGCGTGGCTTACTAATAATTCTCGAGAAGAAGAATATAATAATACTACTAATGTTTGCATCCTCTGATGAGCATGGTAGGCTACGTAGTGTGCGGATGAACTTCGACATACATGCAGAAGGTAACAGGTGCAATCAGTAACGCTGTGGAAATGCAAAAGAGAAAGGATATGGAGATGCAATATAGGCAATGTAGGCAAACTACAGTTTTAGGAGAACTACATCGTAAGCAAACTACAATGTGAGTAAGGGCACAGCTTGTGGCCATGCTCATACTGGACGGTGCCGTGTGCAGAAATTGTAACGCCCGAGTCTCGGTGTGCGGCGGTCACGTAGACGCCACTGTCGTCGTCGCAGGAGGTGACCTTTCGCACCGAGAGGCAATCTGCGGCCCTCCCGTAAACCGTCCCTGCTCTCTCTCTGTCCGTGTCACGGCGGCCGTGTTTGTTTCCCCGGGGTACCGACGCGTGCGACCAGTGCTGGATTAAGCTAGTGCGGGGCCTGTTGCAAATGTTATAATGGGGTCCTAAATAAAATAAAACACGTAATTATAAAAAAAAAATACTTGTGTAGTGACATACGATGTCCCTACTGTGTCGGGACTATACGAGCGTAGGGACATATGATGTCACTCCTGTGGCTCGATATGGGTATTGTAGGCGGGTGTCACGGGGGTCGTGTCAGGCCGTGACACGCTGCGTAAACCCAACAGGACACGTGACCGGATAAAGGGAAATTAGGGGCCCCAGGGGGGAGCTTGTGGGTCACGTGGTTGGGGGCCCGGACCTTCCCGAAGGATCGAGAAGGGGGCCGTGGCTTGGGGCGGAGCCGCCCACGCCACAGCAGTTATAAGCGGGGTGTGAACAGAAAGCGGGGCTGTTCGACAACGGGATGAAGACACCATCAACGCTCCTCCAGTCTCCGAGCTTCGTCCGTGACCAGGGAGCCCGTTAACCTGCCCTGGTCACGTTATGTAGTATTCCCTCCCCGAGTGTTAGTGAGATTAGGAAAGGTGGTCACCACCCTGTGTATAACGTTCCCGTTGGTTGTTAATAAATAGCGTTGCCTCCAAGTTGAGTGTGCGCCTCAATCGAACCCATTACATTTGGTGCCAGAAGTGGTACAAATTTTTCTAAGTTAGTCTTAGTGAGGCGATATGCTTACGCATCGCAGACAACCCACCAGAACGTCCTCGGGCGACGACGAAAAAAACATCTCTCCGACAGCCCCGGGGATAGTTTCCCCGGAGGGTGCGGGCGAAGCTTCGCCGCCGGCGGAGCAGCGCTGTGCGACTCAAGCAGCCTCATCATAGAGAGATCACCACCCTACCCACGTCCGCCTCGCTGAGCTGCTGAGTGCCGCGGCCGTGCTGGTCACCGAGCTCAATGTTGGGGAGCCAGCGACGGAGGATGCGGCCGCGTGGCGCCGACCTACACACGCCCGATTCTCCCACTCCGCCGCCCGACCGTTCTGCGGCCATTTTGGTGGGGGAGCGGATACTGCCATTTCCTCCTTCCCGCCAAATTCGCCGCGGGAGATTCAAGCGCTGCACCGTCGACTCCCCTTCGTCTGGGAATTTACAGCAGCTGGCGGGGATTGGGAGGCGTTCACACGCCACTTCTCCGCGAACTGCATGCTGGCGGGCTGGACTGAGGCGGAGGCGTTGAAGGCGCTTCCCACCGCCCTCGACGACAATGCTTGAGCGGCATTTTATGCCATCCCACCAGGAGAGAGGACCACGTTATCGCAGGCCTTTACACAGGTGGCTGCGGTATATGACCCGGGATTGAGCGTTCGACACAGGTTCGCGGCGCGGAGGCGGGGGGAGGCCGAGACGCCCCTCACCTTCCGTAGTGCCCTGTTGTCCCTGGCACAAGCGGTGTTCCCGAAAATGGAGCCGGCGGGTATTGACTCTTTGGTCCTGGAGCGGTTGCTGGCGCTGGCAAAGGAGTGGAATCGCCTTGCCAGCTACAGAGGAGGATGACCCATTGTCCCTCATGATCGCCTGGTGCATTCAAGCTCACCTGAATTTAAAGCGTCGAACGGGGCTGGTGGTGTGTACTGCACCCGCGGAGGTGCTCGGAACATTGGAAGAGGACGAGCCCGCCCAGGCTTGTGATGCAGAGCGGCGACGGAGATGGAGACGCGATCATCCTTCAGGGACCTTCTCTCGTCCTGGCAACAGCCCCGTCGTCTGCTACAACTGCGACACGCCGGGACACGTCTCATCGGGGTGCCGCATTGCTCGTCGACAACTCTCCGGGCCGCCATTATCGCCTTCCCCGACGTCATCAACTTTGAGGGGCCCTAAGGCGAGTCACGGCGCACTACACACTCGGCCCTCATTCCCACCTCACCCATCGCATTCTCGTGTTGGTTAGCGTCCGGTCGTTGTTTGTCCTCGTCGGATCGCGATACGTGAAGGGTCAGTTGGGTCGGGTGGTGGCTGGCCGCTCTGGCTGGCTCAGTGGTCAACGTTGGCCCACCGTGTTGTTGCCGTGGTGGCGGGATCGTCGGCGGTTATCGGAACGATACACAGAGTAGAGGTGCGGATTCTCAACGACACGGGGGCTTCCGCCACCATTATTTCCGAATTTATTTTTTTATATTCTACCATGTGGATGTCGTTCCTTGCACCCTGTTACCGTTCCATATTTTGCCACTAACGGGGGTTCATTAGGCATTATAGGCCAGATATCGACAGAGGTGTCCATCAGCGACATTAAATTGGTGGGGCCTGTCCTAGTTTCCACCTCCCTGGCCGTGCCCTGTCTGTTGGGGACCAATTTTCTAAGTAAAATGCCCTTGAAAATTTTGATAGATCAAGGATGTCTGGATTGCCCTTGGGCCGTCGCGTTGCATTCTTGTCCTCCCCAACCCGAGTGCACACGGCTAACGCAATTGTCCAGGCGCAAGCTAGCGTCACGGTTAAAATTCCCCCTGGAACGCAAATGCTTGTTCCCCTGTGGCTGCGAAAACCGCTAGATTGGGAGGCCACCGCGGGAGGAGTCGTGTTAGGACCCTCTAACAGGGTGGTCTGGGCGATGATGCTCGTGGGGGCTCAGACGGTAGTCTCTAGGGACCAACAGCCGTTCATTCAGATCCTCAATGTCGGGCCGGACGCGTCGGTTATACAGGCGGGCATGGTGCTCGCCCACGCCATGAAGGAGGACGGTAACATTGTGGGGGGAATGGGGGTCACGTCGGCCACAGACCAAGGGCAGGTCAGCAAGGACAGCTGGGCGGATGCCTCTGCTCCGATAATTCGGACTTGTCCGGCACCCAGAGGTCCGCGCTACGCACGCTGTTGCTTGGGTTTGCGGATGTTTTTAGCAAGGGTAAATTTGACATTGGCCGCACGACCCTCCTAAGCCACCATATTGACACAGGTGACTCTTCCCCCATTCGGCAAAACCCTGACCGCTTCAGTCCTACTGAGAAGGAACATGTGCGGCAGGCGGCCGACGAGATGTTGGCCGGCAATGTCATTTCTCCATCCACCAGCCCATGGGATGCTCCAATTGTGCTCGTAAAGAAACATGACGGGAGTTTGCGTTTTTGTGTAGACTTCCTCAAACTTAACAAAGTATCTGTGGTGGATGCGTACCCCCTGCCACGCATGGATGATTCGCTCTGGTAGGAGCGTGTTTTTCTCGACGCTTGACCTGCTCTTGGGATCCTGGCAATTACCCCTGGATGATTGCTCAAAGCCTAAGACTGCTTTTTGGACACGCAGGGTTTATTTGAGTTTAACCGGCTTCCGATGGGCCTCCACTTGTCCCTGGCGAGGTTCCAGAGGCTCATGGAACTTGTCCAGGCAGGACTCTAATGGGGCTCCTGCCTGATATACCTGGACGATGTTATCGTGTTGAGCCGCACATTCGAGGAGCACTTAGTGCGGCTCCGCGCAGTTTTCTTTAAAATGCAGGCGGCTAACCTCAAATTTAAACCCTAGAAATGCCACCTGCTGAAGACGTCCATCCGATACCTTGGACACATCGTCAGAGAGTCAAGAATCGCTACAGATCCAACCCCCAAGTTGGTGGGTGAGGTATGCAGTTTTATCGGATTTGCATCTTATTACTGCTGCTTTGTGCCTGGGTTCGCCACTATTGCCAAACCTGTCCACGCCCTGACGGCGAAGGGCCAAAAATTTCGATGGGGAGCGGAGGAGGAGGCCACATTTGTTGCGCTTCGGGATGGGCTGGTGGCCGCCCCTCCCCTCCGATACCCGGATTTTTCATTACCCTTCATCCTGGACACTGACGCCAGCAACACGGGCATTGGTGCAGTGCTGTCGCAGGTGGTGAACGGGGTGGAAAGAGTCGTGGCATATGGCAGCAGGGTATTGTCCCCGGCCGAGCAACGCTACTGCGTGATAATACAATAAATCGCTAACCTTAAATGCCCAGTCATTCATAAAAGTTGGCGGTGGTACAGTACTATAGTAATAGAGCAAGTGCAGAATCACTTAACCAGAATTGATAGCTGGAAAACATTTAACGCGGGGCACTTGAAAGTGCGGGGCCCGTAGCATATGCAGATACTTTTGCTACTAGTGTAGAGGAGTAAAATACGCGGTGCGCACAGTTAACCGAGGGCAACTGAGGGCAAGCAGGTGCGTGTGAGGTTTGCATGCACAAACCGTCAGTTGTAAAGGGCGAAACAGGTGCAAACAGTGTTGCCAGGGAGACGGGAGATAAGGGTTGATTGATGGGCCGACAGGCGCCAGCCTGGTGAGACCTTACAGAAACGCACGAATTAGCAGAGGCATATAAAGGTGTGTGCATCATGAGCGGAGAGGGAGTTGTTGCGGGGAACCATGAGTGAAGACATCTCACCGCTGCCACTTACGCCGTCGCCGGCAAAGGGCAGTGGCAGAGATGGGGAGTTGTGTGTGTGAAGCTGCTGTATGCGACGACGCTGTGTGCGAATACGCTGTGTGCGAAGTCGCTGAGAGCAGAGCTGCTGAGTGCAGGATAAGCTAGGTGAAAGGTAGATAAGAGTGGGGAGAAGTTACCGAACATATAGTTATAGGAGTGCCTACAACTGGTGCAAGAATAGGTGAATAAAGTGAAAGCAGGTGACTTGTTACAACGTGTCAGTGTGAGTAATTTTTAAACACTACACTAGGATAATCTGGCACTGCGTGCGACCGCTTCACCACCGAGAGAGCGAGCGGCAGATGCCGTGGAGCCCCCTCACTGTGCCTCCTCCGATCATTTGAAGAAAATGGCAGCGTCTGTCCATGTCGAGGTCCCCCCCCCCCCCCCCCCGTCTCGACTTGCGCGAATTTGTCATTAATGGCTGCAATATGCTGCAGCCTCGCGGTGTTTAGCCTCCTATGATGTGCAAGAGTATTTGTCTAAAAAAAAAAGGGGGAAGTGCACCGTTGATGTTTTTGTGTGCTTCTCAGCATTGTGGAATGTCTCGCTCCCTCGTTCGGCTAATAATTGGGCCGCTGAGTTATTAAAAGCAGCTCCCGGAGTTTTGGGATCACCATTAGAGCCCAGACAAGGGAAGGATCCGATTTCTAATGAGGGGGTGGAAGGAACGGCAGAAAGGACAAGGATTGGGACTTTTGGAGGAGCTGGCGGTAGGGTGAACCAGATGCTAGCGATAATGAGATTGTAAAAGGTGACCTAGGAGAGGTCAGGTGTCAACCTCACCATGGATCGAGCACAGAAGGAAGCCGACGGTGAGGTGCGGTGGAATCGTTGACATCGGCCGTGATAACTTCTTGACCACAGATACGCTCAGTCGCTAGATATTAAGGCAGTTTTTTTTTTACGTAAGCCAATATTTGTGAACATTCATTAAAGACCGGCAAACTTGGTTGGTTGATTTATTTCTGCGTCCAATGTGCACACGATTTCCTCTCGCAGAGCAAATGCTCCTTCGAAACAAACTGAATTGTGGTTGTGGCAGCAGTTATATTGGGGAAACAAAACGACATGTCTCAGACCGTGTTCGTGAACACAAGGCAGATCTGAAACACGGTAGGACCAATACCTCTGCCGTTTACACCATTGGAACCTCATTTGCCAGTAAAAAATATGATTGTTTTTTTACCCTTCTATCTGACAACAAAACTGACACCTTTATTTTACAAGGAGTCATATTTGCATAGACCACAATACCTGCAGCCATAATGCAAACAAAAAACATAACTCTGATAATATATGCACTGTCCTTGAAGTTGATTGGTCCACACCCGAGACAGCTTTCCTTAAAGCCTAGTCTCACATGGGCTGGACCAGATGACGCCAAAAGGCACACAACTCAAAGACAATGCACCATCAGAGTATGAGAGCTCGGGGTAAGCATTTACAACATTGGAACCTCTTTGCCAGTAAAAAATATGATAATTATTTTTTTTTACCCTTCTATCTGGCAACAAAACTGACACCTTTTTTTACAAGGAGTCATGTTTGCATAGACCACAATACCTGCAGCCATAATGCAAACAAAAAACATAACTCTGATAATATATGCACTGTCCTTGAAGTTGATTGGTCCACACCCGAGACAGCTTTCCTTAGAGCCTAGTCTCACATGGGTTGGACCAGATGACGCCAAAAGGCGCACAACTCAAAGACAATGCACCATCAGAGTATGAGAGCTCGGGGTAAGCATTTACACCATTGGAACCTCATTTGCCAGTAAAAAATATGATAATTGTTTTTTTACCCTTCTATCTGGCAACAGAACTGACACCTTTTTTTACAAGGAGTCATGTTTGCACAGACCACAATACCTGCAGCCATAATGCAAACAAAAAAACAATTATCATATTTTTTCTGGAAAATGAGGTTCCAATAGTGTAAATGTTTACCCCGAGCTCTCATACTCTGATGGTGCATTGTCTTTGAGTTGTGCGCCTTTTGGCGTCATCTGATCCAACCCATGTGAGACTAGGCTCTAAGGAAAGCTGTCTCGGGTGTGGACCAATCAACTTCAAGGATAGTGCATATATTATCAGAGTTATGTATTTGGTTTGCATTATGGCTGCAGGTATTGTGGTCTATGCAAACATGACTCCTTGTAAAAAAGGTGTCAGTTTTGTTGCCAGATAGAAGGGTAAAAAAACTATTATCACCTCTGCCGTTGCTTATCATTGTTTTAACGCTGTGGGCTCACACGAAATTGATTTTTCCAAGACAAAGGTACTTTGCAAACCCACCGGCTACCTTCAGAGATTTGTTCATGAAGCCATTCAGATATATAAACACAGACACAACTTCAACCGAGAAAATTGGTACAAACTAAGCAATCATTGGAAGGATGTTATTAACCAGGTAAAGTCTTAACTGACTGTGATGTTTCCATCCTACATGCCTATGTCAGCTGTTATTTCCGACTCTGTCTCTCTCTCTCTGTGCCTCTCTCTTAGATCTCTCACATGTCCTTTAGATTGCACTCTCATGCTCACATGCCCTTTGGATTGTACTCTCATGCTCACATGTCCTTTGAATTGCACTCTCATGGTGCTAATCTCTCATTAACACTGCTGTTGTGCGCATATGCGGGGATGATACTCTTATGCGGCGACGAAAGCTCATTCATGCCAATCTCTCTCCCTAATCTCCCTCTCCCTAATCTCCCCCATTAACACAACTGACGTGCTTGCGTCCGTGGATGGAATTCCCTTCCAGCTCAGACCCCGCTTGCTTGCTCATCGCCACATACATAAATAACCTTGTTGTAACAGCTCTCTCGCTGGTTCAGCAGTTCCACTGCTGGATTATTTTTTCTGCCTGAGGACGACCGCTTGTGTTGCGATCGAAACGTCGTGATATATATATATATTTTTTCTACCTATGTGACTTTACCGAAAGAACCAAAGAGTATGGATCCCTGCAGTCACGAAAACCTCAAATCAAGATTAGTGTGAAAGACGTTTAAATACATGCATTGCATAAGGGTTTATTGTTTTGCTTTAAAACATGTCCAATAAAGAAAGTAATGACGTTCCATCCTGATGCGTGATTCTATGACTGCGACATGCAGGCTGTACCCACGTAAGATTTAATCAGTCTCGAGACCTTCCCGCACCACAGATTGGCACGGGTCGCTGCGTAGGGTTCAAAAGAAGATAAACATACTTACAAATCAATACTGAATGTTCTTATTATCATCATCTTCATTTACATTTCTAAGGCGCATTTCATCCGTAGATCACAACGCGCCATATATGGAAAGCAGGAAAATATAGAGAACTAGGGTAAACGGTCAGAATTACTAGGAGATCGATTGAGAACAATCACGCATACGAGGGTATGAGCATTAAACGTCAGCGCATATATACAACTTTACTTTCTCTACTTCCTCTTCCGCTGCAATGCAGGTGCCATCGTCAATCATCACCATCACCATCATCGTCAGCCATGGTGAGTTAGCTGCCGGCTGAATATCTCCTCCCCGATCTGCCGCCACCTCTTGCAATTCGACGCAGGTTGCACCCCGCAAAAATTGAACCTTGTGGAGGGACCCGGGGTCCCATAAGCCCCCGGCTCTCGCATAAACTGCGTTGCGACGTCATTTTATGTCTGTTAAAGGCGAACGACACGGCAATCTATTCCTCTCGACGAACTCTACACTATGCGCTAATCAAAGTTTAAAAGTTTTGTTCATGACTATGGCAATTTTGGCAACGACGGGTGCTTGGTGAAGAACAAGAGGATTGATTTCTGGTGGGTCGCTGCGTTTATGTGCGCGGTGGGACGGATTCGCAAAAAATAAATTAATTAATTACGCTTTTTACTTCCTTTTATTCGGGACCCCGGGGTCCCACCATAAGGTTCAGCTCAATGACCCCCCCGCCCCCCGCCCCGTATATCGTAAGAAGGGAATTCAATTCCGCCTCGCCGGAGATTCCTCGCGGTGACACAAACGATCATTTGGATAAGTGCGCAACCACCACCAACAACAACAAGAAACAGCCACACGCCGCTGAGGGGACGCCGCTCTGCCCGCAGATTCATGACCTGGGAGGGTGGCGGTGGCAATGCCGGTTACGACTGTAGCCCCCCCCCCACCGCCTCCTTTCTCCCGACTCACGTTTACTGAAATAGCTACAGATGTTTTTGTTTTACCCGTATACAATCATGTGTAGGCTATAACTATATTATGATTGTTCAATTTTTTTTATTCTAACATTTATGCCCCCCCCCACTCCATGTTGGTCGACTGGACCCTGATGCGTCACATCACGCTGCCAGATACCCCAACTTCCATAGTTGCTTTCCTCGGTGGGGGGCGGGGGGAGGCGCGAGTGAGTTAATGCTCTCATCACAATACGGTCTCTTAATGAAATACTGCCAGTGACTGCCACTGGAAGCATTGTCTCCTTGTAAATGGCCATAATAAACTCGCCCTGTTACGGAAACAACCCCGCGGTGACGGATGTGGCCGTCGGCGCTCGCTAATAGCTTGCATTGTGACCCTGGCGCGGTGTGCCGCAACTATGCATCACCATTCCAAAGCCCCCACGCCCGTGCAACGCTATCCTCAAGCGTCGGCTCGGTCCAAAATAAACCGTACACATCAACGCGGCACGGCGGCATCAATGGGGAGACACAAAGTAAATCAGCATCGCTTTTCTTAACCGCGTGATCGCCCTCAATGGACTCCATTAACCAAAGGTGGCACGTGAAGAGTTGAATCCGCGTTCGCTTTATCGGCCGATGATGGTCGATGAATGCTGGCAGCGAGACCTCTCCAGGTGTTTACGCCGCTCGCCACCATCAACACCATTCCACTTCGCGAGGTCTAGGGAGAATGTTCCGTTAATTCCTGGAAATCCCTGCGAGTTGGAAAAGATTGTGTTCGCCCCATCTCGTCGTAACTCGGCGAAAGAATAAAAAAAACGGGGGGCATGTGAACTGCTGATCTATCGTCAGCTCACTGCCATGGAACTCAAGCACATGCAGGGTCTTGCATTTAAGGCCAGCGGTGCGTTTTCGATGCTGTGCATCAAGAAAGCAGTTGCAGCAAACTGCAAGGATGTGTGGCTGCTGCCGACTTGGCAGTCGCGGCTAATGTAATATTTTTCGTCCATGGTCCCAAACTAAATACTTCACTTGCAGGTGTCACTTAAAACTTTGACGGCACTGTACCAACATCTTTATCGTTACTAGGTATTGACGATCCGCTACTGGGCAGAGGCCTCCCCCACACTGCCGCCATCTCCCACGGTCTTGCGCCGATGCCATGATCCGTCTCACTCGTCCCTCGAGCTGATGATGATCCACCTCTGCGCTGGTCACCCTCACGGGCGCGTTCTCTCCTCCGACGTCTTCCCTTTACGCCCTAGGTCCCATCCGTTGGGCACCATCCCGTCCAGTGATGTGTCCGTGCTCTTTTCAGATTTGGTTCCGTACTCTTTGCCAGTATCCGTGTGTGTGATCCATGCTGTTGGTTAACGTGCACACACCGCTCCGTTCCCTTTCACCATCACTTATATTCAGTTTTGTTCAAGATATTTACAGGGCCAATGGATTGCATTATTTATAAATGTGTTATTATGAATAATATTGGTCGCGAAAGCCTACGTGTTAAACAGAGGGCCAATGGAGTTTAGTATCACAATAAGCATTTCAACTGAGTAGAGTTATTACCTTACTTTCCCGGGGTCCCCAGAAAAAATCCCATTTTAGACAGGGCACAGTAATCCACTTACGCTACTTTCAGGACATACTGTGAATCATTATTATTATGACGCTGGTTTACCAATGAAAGCCTCACCGGAGGACCCTGCCCAGTTGTCGTGATGCGCAATCCCAAATGAATGTGGGTGGCAGCGTGGCTTTGTGGTCAGGGTGCTGCTCCCTTAGCAAGCCGGTCGGCATTCCATTGACAATTCGATTTATTCCCGCTACAGCGGCCAAATAATTACGTAGCGCTGATGTCAGCCGAAATGGCAAAATATGAAAATTGCCCGTGAATAAATTGTGAAGTTACCATTAAATTGGTTGTACTGATTTCGGCTGCAAGCTACAGGGGATTCGTGGCAAAAAAATAAGCTAGGATGCTGTGAAAGACACACGTGCAAAGAGCTACAGAACGTTCGTCACGCGGCAAATGCCTAAACACTGTGAGGCCGGTGGAGGAGTCACCGCATTCAAAACAAAAACCACAGGAGGTCAATTCATTAATCGTGGCTTTCAAACTGTAAACAAAACCAATCACCCGGTGAGAACCACTTAGTGGAACGTCAAACGATAGTTGTCCGGTAGAGACGAGCCCATTCCTGCCAGAGTAATGAGGAACTTCCAAGACTGGATCGGTGCAGGCAACAGTGTCGGGCGCTGTCCATCGCTCATTCGACCCCAGGTGACTTGATAAGCAATGTGGAACACTGCTGCGCTCAGATGTTTGCATTGTGTATCGCTGTCAGGCCAGAGGTTGCGTCGGCGAAACGGTGCCTGGTCTTCACGCGTAGGAGTCGGCGTTCATCGCAAATTCAGCGGCTCGGAATCCACCGCAGAGGCCTGCTCCATGGTATCCTGGCTATGACAGAACGCATCGTCGACACTCACTGGAGGGCAATGGCAAATTGATTCTCACCAATACATTGAGGCCACCCCTTCTGGAATATGGCGAAAGGGCCCGAACGTTCAGAGTTTTGACGCCAAAAGAACAACAGCGACAACTTTGGCATAAACAGCCACGTCTCCATTAAATGTCATCACCGATCCAACCGTGGCTCCCACCCCCGCTGGATAAGACCAATGTCAAAAACAAGGGCGCACCCCGATACGAATGACCCGCAGCATCCGTGGTGGATTCCGTCACCACCGATCCAAGCGGAGACTCGGCGGCACGTGACCTTAGCGATGTGGACCAGACCACGGGCCACGTTGTGAACCTTTGGAAGGGCATGGCACACAACATTGATCAGATCAGTGCATTTTGAGC
The DNA here is from genome assembly GCF_965212315.1 of Lampetra planeri. Lineage (NCBI taxonomy): Eukaryota > Metazoa > Chordata > Hyperoartia > Petromyzontiformes > Petromyzontidae > Lampetra > Lampetra planeri. Next base: position 21,158,492 of record NC_136110.1, read on the forward strand.
TATTTTGGTCATGGGCCAAATTTATGCCCGTTTAAAAGAAACGTTGGTCAGAAGCTTTGACAGGGACGTACGCCAACAACTGTGATCGGTTGCTTGAGCCAGCATGGGTGAAACTTTTTCTTACAGTTTCCTATCTCAGTGTCAAGGAGATGTTTGCAATGCAGCTGGGCTCTGATGTCTGCAGCACAGGTTAGCATGGTGCAAGGTGGCCTCTGCGTCCAGGGGAGGTTAAAGTTCAGCAACTCCCATTTTTTCCCCACCCCAACCCCACCGGGTGGTGATGATCAGGGCGATGGGTGGTGCAGGCCACGGCCAGCGTCCAGCCACGGCTATGTCTGGAGACAAATACGAGCCATCGTGGTTTGATGTGCGTTACAATTGCCAGACAAATTGAAATGTTCCAGAGAGTTTTACTTGTCATCCCTTAACATTACATTTGCATGCCACAACGCAAGGCAACAAAAGTTACAGAGCAATGTTTTTTATGTACACACAGTATAACTTATTATTCATGACTACTGTTAGATATGCAGTGGTGGACGACCATCCATGACTCATTAACAATTCATTATCCGAGATTCCTTGAAGGTTAGCCTCCTGTGTATTTATCGATAATGGTGAAATAATGACAGATCGCTGATGCATACTGATCTGTCGCACCTCCGATTAGCACGGTTGGCTACGTACAGTGCGAAAGAAGTTCAACATACATGTATGTGTGTATGCAAATCAACTGGTGACACCAAGAAAAATCAGCTTCTCATTTATTCTCATTGTTCCATCAACGCAGCGTGGGTGTCCGTGTTTACGCGGGCGTCCGTGCAACACTCTCGGCCAACGATTCGGCGAGTGGGCTGAGGCCCGAGGAGAAATCGACGTGAAGCTTGGCATCGTTGATGGCGGGGACCACGAGGTGTCTCGTCGACCCATAGCAAATGGTGTCCGGAGATATGATCGTGCACTCCTCCGGCTCGGAGACTTCCTGCCGCTCCCTGTGGATGACAACGCCAGCAAGTTCGCATCGTGCGCTTTCAGATGCCCTTCTGCGGCCGTCTGGAACGCTCTTCCTCCCGATATTAGAATGCCACCGGAGCTATGTACTTTTTCATTTAGGTTGAAAACTCATTTCTTTAGAACTGCTTTTTGTGTTTAGCACGGTTGTCTCCGTACAATTCGAAAGAAGTTCAACATACATACGTACAACTTAGTGGTTAACAATCATAATCGTTGTTATTATCATCGTAATATTGATCTTAATTATGGAAAATAAAAAATTAACCGGCAGTGTGCGGCGATTGTGGTCACCACTCAGAACAGAACCGTTGAACGTCTAACAAGTCAACGCCTGATTCACAATTACGAAGGAGGAGGCGTGATCACACCACTCCACGACTCTTGACGACGCAGTCGTCTGGCTCAACCACCTGAATGCAAATTTACAGGCAGACCTCGCTTAGCGCATATCCCGTAGAACGCTAATTTGTGATGGCGCTCTTTGTCCTGGAGAAAAAAAACATGAAATCTAATTATCTAAAATGTTTGTTGAACATCTTTCGCACCGTACGTAGCCAAAGTGCTTTTAAGTGAGAATATACAGCAGTGCTGGCTGAGGAAACCTCGACCCATCATTCACTCATCCAACGAGTAATGCAAGCTGTGAGCCAACCAAACCCCATCCCCCCTATTTCGGTTATCACGATTCATGGTAGCGATTACATTTTTTTTAATCCACATTTTAAGTTTTTTCCCCCAATATTATTACAATGCGTTTGTTTAGCCAGGTAAGGAATCGCGAGACCAGGATAGAGTCTCACTCTGGCTCCACTTAAAAGAAACCTCACCACAGAAATGTAGACTGAGGGCATCACTAAGACCCGGATTGGGAGCACAGCAGCTCACGCAATCTCGTCCCTAACCTCGTCTTCCACCACTACATTGTAGGAGTAAAGTAGAATGCACTTGTGAGTACAGTACATAATACTTATTGATATTATATATGTTTTTACTTGTTAAATTATCTTTATATTATTAGTGGTATTACCGATACGCCAATGAAGCCCTCATATACGCATCCCCATATATATAATTATATAATGACCCCCTTCATATCACCAGGAACGCATCTTGAGCGCTAAGCGAAGTATCCCTGTACAGCTGTTGATCCACACCACTATCAGCCATAGAAAGAATGATCATCGTCATCATCATCATCATCACCACCGTTGTACGCCGACAGCCCTTTCGTCGGTCCACTGCCAGTTGGGAGCCTTCTCGCCCCGTGGAGGTCGTCGTGGAGGTTCATCAACGTCATCCTCTGCTAATTTTACCCACTCACCCCTGACATATAGTGGGGGGGGGGGGGTGGGAATTCCTAAACTATGTTCCCACAACTATGCACCCTGCCTTCACCGACCCGCACTGATCAGCGAGGCGATGTATGTATGCTGAACTTCTTTTACATACGGTGCAAAAGAAATTCAACTTACGTGCATACTTCACAGAGTTAGTCAGCGCGTTTCAGTGAAGGCAGGGTGCACAGATGTGGGAACATTGTACAGGTATCCCCTTCGCTATGTCAGGGCTGCATTTGTGGGAAATGCTGTTGTGTGTGTTACATCGAAAAGGTTATTAAACACACACACGCACACACCGGCCTCCAGGAGTGTGGGTGAAAGTGATGGAGGATTACGTTGATGAACCTCAAAGGGCCTGACTCATCTCAAGCAGACACAGCTGCGTTTATAACAAGACACCGACGGTTGGAATATTTTGGAATTAGCTTCAGGGCTGAAATCGTTGCATGGGCTCTATTTTGAAGGAGGATATTTCAAATTAAATTTCCTTTGAGCGAAAATGTTATTGTAGAAAAAAAATATATATATATATACGATGAAGTTTAATATGTTGGCCATATTCAGATGCCACTTCAGAAGCAGTCCAGTTAATAAACTTAGCAAATTGGTTCGGCGCATGAATACCTTTCATCTGTGGAGCAGTAGCTTCTCAGGCTGAAAATAAGCATAACCACAGCCTGCAAAAGAAAAGAGTTTCACACCACACACACACATGCGTTCACATGATACCCACGACAACATCATCAGCAGCAGCAACCGTGAATCTATCCACTGCTAAATTAAGCTTGCCCCCCCCCCCTGGCCCCCCTCCACCTCAATTCGTTATCATCTCTCACGGTGTGGCATTAAATAATAATCGTGTTTTTTGGGGGGGTTAGGATCACAGAAATATAAACGTGTCGCTAAACCAGCCTGCCCATACAATACAGAGGTCGCGCTGATTTGATCTCCTGGTGCGGCAATTGAATTCGTTACGCAAACAAAAACTTTCTGTCCGCCCAGCAGGATACACTATGGCCATCCCCTGATGAAGCTGGTTGTAATTACTGGCAAAACGTCGTACTCGAATTGTAAATGTTGTGAATTTACTTTCCAACACACCGGTGTGCTGAAGTAGTAACTAATTGGCATGTTTTGTTTACGTGATAAACCTTACTAAGTGGCTGAGTTAGGTGGTTGCGGGTTTAACGACACATTGATATTTACGCGATCCTTCATTGATAATATTGGTCATTAAAGCCTCCGTGGCAATTCAGTTCACCGTCCAAATGCATGCGGGCCGATTTCATGGCTTCTTCCCCACAGCGGACCTCCTGCATTTCTGTACAGCATCTTTAGATGCAGCCGCATTTCTACTCTAGGTATTATTATTATTATGAGCATCGTATTATTGTGACAATCATTATAGAATTGTGTCAATACAAAGTGCCACCTGTCTGGTATAATCGTGAGCGGGAGCCAAATCGTTCCGGCGACGATTCTCTTCACTACCCTGCGCCGTGACGAGCTTCAGTCCGGGGGGCAACACAGCCCCCCCCCCTCTTCCCCCGGGGGGTGTGAGCGGGGGTGGGATGTGAACGGGCCCCCCCTCGGAGCGGGGTGTCAGTGGGGGGCTCACCGGGGGATTCTGAGTGGGTGGGGCCCTTGAGAAGGGAGGAGGGTGCGAGTGGGGTGGGAGGGTGTGAGCGGGGGCCCACTGAGGGGGTGTGAGCGGGGTAGGGAGGGGGGGTGAGCGGGGGGCCCCCCCTGGGTGGGTGGGGGGGAGGTTCGCACCACGACGAAGAGGATGCCGCCCTGCACCGAGGCGGCCCATGCAAAGGGCAGCACCCGCAGGATGAGCCCTCCGAACACGGGCCCCACGCACTCCCTGCAGCGCGCACAAGGACAAAGATTCCCCGTGTAGTCTTCACAGACTGTGTGGGGCAAGTGCTGTTAGCGAGCAGCACCTACGAAGGCCAGAACAACGCCCGGCAGCCTTTGTCTCCCCAGTGGCAACGTTTACACATCGCACCAGGTACTCATTTGAGACGGAGTAGACCTAGGAGAGGCCCAGTACCGTTTAGATAATCGTCACCGGTGTTGGGCGTGAGCGGGAATCGAACCCCGGGTCTCTGGGCTTCCCACAAATGTACAATCACACATACATCAACAACCACCATTCGCATAGAGCAGTCATCCCATTGTCAATGCTCTTGTGCTGAATAGGTGCACTCACACCCATATGAAGTCGTGATGGCACAAAATCACGTGACAGACCCAGATATTTCCATTAACAGAGCAAGGTGATTCACTTCCTCCACCCCTCCACTGCGCCAACTCGCCGAGCTTCAGCAACCACCGAACCGCGTCTGCGACTGCTCAGAGCATTTGCTCCCGCTCAGCCACACGCACACTCGCCGAGAATGTGTGGCCGAAACAGATGAGCCGCGGTTGGCCACGTACGGTGCGAAAGAAGTTCCGCAAACAGTTCCCGCCGATTCAGGGGTGCAATCCCATCCTCTCCCGAAAAAAAACATTCGGTCTTGAGACAACTATCACTCAGACACCACGTGCCAACGACCGCCCCAATCCAAATTAGCGACGGCACCACGTGGGAATAGCGCGGACGCCAAACGCGCCGTTACGTGACCTTTAGGAGGCACCGTGAGCAACGATATTGAGCTGTAAATCGCGGTACGACGCCGTTATTGTGCGAGGACCGTTCTTTACGATGGGGGGCGGTGGGGGGGGGGGTGCCGGGGAGGCAAGCAGGCAGGAGCGACATTACGTTACCCCAGACACCACACGGGGAGGCAAGCAGGCAGGAGCGACATTACGTTACCCCAGACACCACATGGAGGTGAAGAGTCCTGACACCAGCCCGAGCGTCGCCGCATTGTCAGCAAACCCCACCTGGCTGCAGAGACAACGCGGGGGGACTCGCATCAGACGCGCAAAACGTCGCGAGTCGCGTCATGAAACTTCCGAGCCGCTCAGGAAGGGACCTTGTCTTGTCATTTCGCGCCGAGGCCGCGTGTTTCAGGCCGTCCGGCGTGTGGACCCTTCACGCGACAGAATGGCCCGTGGAAAGTGGATAACACAGAGCTACCTCCGAGATCGCATTCCAGTGACCTCTGATCCACCCACTGTGCCGCGGGGAGTCATGTTCGTCACGTGACAGACAAACGAATAAGCGTACTAATCAAGGAGCTGGAATTAAGCCAAATTAAGGGGGCAGAACCAAATTTAACGTGATGGGTTTGTTGTGAGCATCTCCCCTCCGCGTAGCCACTTGCACACTCACCAAAATTTCATGAACAGAATTGTTCTGCCAGTTCTGTGAGCATCAACTCACGTGACCTGAGAACCCGGTTTAATCACAGGTGGCCGAAACAAAGACGCGGACCCACGATCTCAGCGTCTCAGATCCCCCAGCCACCTCTGCATTTTCGTTTTCAAAGTGGGCTCACGATGGCTCTTCAGGCGCCGTGCCGTTTAACACCGCTGCAGTCACAGAACTACAGCACTGATAAATGTAGTTTCAACTTGATTTTTAATCTCGTAGATATACGCTGTGTCCACCCGGGACACAGCGCCACGTGAGTAAATTTTAAATGTGCCGTCATTTAAGACATGATGACGGTCTGCACATCTTGACATTTACACAGGTGCTGTTTAATTATGTTCAATGAATGGTCAATAGTTTCGGTTCTATGGACACAATTGCACTCTGGCTTCTTTTTAATGTGTCTCTATGAGCGCATGTAGAGTCTATGGGTCTCTTCAGTATATCTTTGAGTCTCCATGTATCTCTATGGGTCTCTATGGAAATCTCTGGGTCTCTATGTATCCCTAAGAGTGTGTATGGGTCTCTATGTATCTCTATCGGTCTCTTTGCATCTCTACAAGTCTCTGTGTCTCTCTATGGGTGTACCATATGGTCCATAGTTCCGGTTGCATGGCCACAATCGCACTGGTGTGACTTGTCTGTGTGTTGTACGGTGTGCAGTATCTAATGTGCACACTCCCATTAAATGGTTGGGTGAGGTCTGCCGGCGTAACGTTCGTTTCTATCCAGGGTACACTGTGGATATCCACACATATATTTAACTAAATCATACTCTGACTTTTTAAGCGTATGTGTGCTGACAAGGCGGCGTGAAGATCTTTAAGAATATCTGCACGTCCCACGTGCGCTGGCCTCGTGCTGTGTTCGCTGCATGTACTTGGAAGAATTTTCCGCATACGTTAGATTATATCAAAATATACAATATTTAGGTCGCATCTGCAATGCGCCGAGATTCGAGTTTTGAAATAAGTGCCAAGAGGCACTACTTATTATGTACTACAATGCTCTTCACACTGCGTGCATCCGATCTCGTCAGATGTGGGACACGCTAAGCAGGGTTGAGCCTACACAGTGCTTGGATGGGCGCCCAAATCGCACAGGCCGGGTGCGATGGGGCCGCGGGCCTACGCTCGGGCAATCACACGGACGGCAGTGTATAACAATAAACTTAGCGTTGTACTGATCTTCTACGTTTCCATGTCGATGTCCCCCCCCCCCCCACCAGCTGACCCCCCCCCCCCCCACCTGCCACCATCAAAAGCCTGCACTGACCAGGATGGAGAAATATGGTCGAATAATTCTCACAGAACAATGTACCGGCATGAGGAGAGGCATTCATCCAGCAGTGGATTGAAAACAGGTGCTGTCTAAATGCGAATGTGTTTCGGAAAGCTGCGTTTTAATCGAGCCTTCTCATTATATGGCATTGGCAGAAACACAAACAACAAAAAAACTCATGACGCACACATCAATATTGCTGCCCTCATTAGGCAACAATTTGGGCAACAGCTCCCCGTCTCCGTAGCAGAGAGACGCGTTCCATTGAGGTCGCTCGTCGCTTCGCCTATCGGGCCACGGTGACCCACTGTAAGTTCAACGAACACCGGGGGCGGACGCCGCGTGACGCAGCCGGCACCATTCGCTTGGCACGGAGGGGGATCCGCTCACAAATGGAAGGGGGTGGGATGGGGGGTACAGGGGAGGCCACGCAGCCCGAGACGCTGTGGAGGGGGGAAGGGGGTGGCGCAGACGTGGCAAGATTGGGAGGCGAGAGAGCGGAGCGCTTAACTGTGCCGATTCCAGGATGATGGAGTAAGCCGGGACCAGGGTGCTCCCCAGGCAGATGCCCATGATGACCAGAACCAGAACCAGCAGCCACACCTGGCTGCACGCCACACACACACACGCGCACACGCAACACACACGCACCAGTTTGTATGTAAAACAGTAATATATGTGATAAGCAAATGTGTTGGAAAATGCTGCCTCTTCTTCAGGGAGAGGGAGACGGGAGAAAGGATGGCTGACTTGTCAGTGAACACTGAGTGGAGGAAAAATGCACGTAAATGTTTTTTTTTACGTGAGCATTTTTGTATTGTTCTGTATGTTCAACTTATTTCGCACCGTACGTAGCCAACCGTGCCGATCGGCGGTGCGGTACTTCCCCTTGCAGTATCACCCGCAGGAGTGATTGTGTGATTGCCCACGACGAGAGAGAGCGCGGCCGCCACACGCGACGTCAGTGGCACAACCGGGTCAACATTTCAGAAGGACCGAATAGATTTCCAACCCAGGGTACCTGCAACCGTATGCCATTGCGTCGCTTTGAATGTGGAAGTACCACGAACAAAAAAACATTTACGCGGCTGGCCATTTTGCCCTCTCTACCAGGGCGCACATCTGCGTGACTCTAGGGCGAGTTGTAGGGGGGGGTGTCAGAAAAAAAAGTATAGGATTTGCATTAATTGAGCGCGTAAAATACAACGGCGTTCTGAGTTGTTATAACCAGGGCCTCATTTCAGCCGAGTCTGACCGTTCGACTAGCAGGAAACATGATCACACCCAGGCACACCACATCCAGTAAAATACCTCTCGCCAAGGCTGCGGCTTATATTTGTAACTTGCGACCTACTCCTGTCTACCTGCAACCTGGAAAATGGTCGTTGAGAAATTAAGCCCCGATTAAAGCAGTGGTATATGTTAAAAGTGTTGGTGTTCTGCCCCATGGCATGGTGTTGAGTTTGGTCACGTGACCAGGACGTTACGATTTAAGGTCCTCTAAGCCATGAGGCTGGATGTCAGCCATTACACAGAGTACAAAATGGAGGCACAAATAGCATCTCAGTGAAGACACGTGCATCTGTTCATTGTGGGGCTTTAAGAAGCATTGTCTGTAAGTTTGTTGATGTTCTTATAATACTGGGAATGCTGTTATGTTAGCATTGCCGTTATAATGCTGTAAATAGCTTTATAATGTCGTTAAATTGTTATGAAAATATGAGGCCTAGTTAACAACGAAGCCTGCCACTTGCATTATTGTGAATGTTACTTGTAATTGAATAAGTCGAGTGAGACTTGTACCCATGTAACTTTAATGCGATCTAGAGAGCAAGGATGAAGAAGTATCTCATCCACAGTTCAGTGTTATGTGCAGCGCTGTACATTTCAGCTGCAGTATGGTGATTACACAAAGTGTCTTTATTTAACACAGTAGCTTATTCTCTTGTATAGCTATTCAGTGCTAATGTAGGTGCCTGGTCCATCCAAGACCTATTGTTGAGTTTCATGTTATCTAAGACAATGTTATGATGATGCAGTCTTCATTCAAGTATTAACAGATGCTGTATTTTGTGCTGTGTTTTTCTATCAGTTTTACCTCGTTCTATTAATTAAATACGTTTGGAGTCGGATGTTCACCCTGGCTCTCAAGGTTTATTGAATGCAAGGTTAACTACTCGGATAGTGGTGCAACGCAGCGCACAGCGAGGCCGAGACAGTTGAGAAATGCTGCTTCTTCTTTAGAGAGAGAGAGAAACGGAAGTAAGGATGGCTGAATTGTAGGTGGACACTGTGAGTGAAGGAGAAATGCACATTTAAATACATCTAAGCATTCTTTCGTATTGTTCTGCATGTACGTTGAACTTCTTTCGTCAGCGTAGGTAGCCAACCGTGCTAATTGGCTTACGCAACTGACAAAAAAATGAACTTTTAAGAGTTGCAGATATTTCCCCAGCCGCCTGCAAACGAGGGCAAGTTCCAGGAAACAAATCAGGACAAGTGGCAACCCTGGGAGTAAAGTACTCCAGCCTCACTGCCCTCGCAAGCTACTCCTCTTCTCTCCACCAGTGGGCCTCTGGCCTCTGACAGCACTGACCTCTCGATCCATCTCCATTACAACAGGGGCACTTTACCCTGGTGTCCTTCCCCCCACCCCCACCGCCTATTAGTGCCGACCCCTGTCCGTCAGTCGCGCTGAATCGTGATCGCTTCATTCACAGGGTCACCGTGACCTCCTTTCATTGACGGGAGTTAACCAGCCATGTATTTAACACCTGCGCGTTGCTGTCTGTTGCTATCTTCCACCTGGTTTCCTGCTATGGCATGTGAGCATCAATAAGCACTCCCAGCAGCTAGGAGTTGCATTGTGCGCTCGGAGTTGTATTGATGCTCATTGTCAGACCAGGAAACCAAGCAGAAGATAGCAACTGACAGCAACGCACAGGTATTAAATACAGCGCTGGTTAACTCCATCAGTGATAAGACGTCACAGTGACCCTGTATATGAAGCAACACATGCTATTGTTAAACATCCACAGCTTACTATTTCATCTACGAAACGTCCTGATGTGGCCAGGATAGTCTCGGTTTCAACAAAATAGTTTCTGGTCACCCAAAGTAATTGACAAAAATTTAGATGTTTCACGCTCCACTCGTGATAAAGGCAAAGGGCGGAGCTATCTGTGCATTGGGCGGGACCTACGAGGAGTAGGTGGGGCCAGCATCTGGTTGGCGGTGCTAGTGGAGGAGTGGGCGTGGTTATGTAAACATGGGCGGGGACGACGGAGAGGGAGGGGTCGCAAGCTCATTATGTGTTCACCCAAACCGTGGAGAGCGTTAATTTACTCCACCGTTGGGTGATGGGCGACGCGTTTTTCACCCAAAAATCTGGGTCGACAGAAACGCTGGCGTTTAAACACACAAATAGGACCGCTTCCGTTTGCTCAATCCACTATCCAGAGAGTTAAGCACCTCTCACCGATGTAAAAAATAAAACCCCACCAACACCGCCACCGCTTACAAACGAGCAAAAAAGCCGCGGTCGCTCACCCCGAGTGACCGCACATCGGGGACACCACGAGCAGCCGCTGCCCGCGGGCGTCATTCGCGACGCCATTGCGGCTAAGGGCCGGGGTCACGGCTGGGGTCAGGGTTAAGATTACAGTCACAGTGGGCAAGAAAAGTCGTTAGAATGACTCCCAGCATGATGTAATTATCACAGAGGTGCGTGATTGTGGCCAGCAATTGGGAACGCCACGATGACATTAGCAACGATGCTCCTGTATAAATATGTGAAAAATAGTCCTGGAGTGGCTTTTGCGTGAGCTTTCTCTGGATACTCTCTGGTATATTTCCACTTGTAAAATGAGGGATTTTCTGTGATATAAAAAATTTTCTGTGACATAAGACATTTTTTGTAACATGAACATTTCTGTGACAGAAGATATATTTTCCAAAATTTTCCTGAACAAAGAGTCTTCGGTGAGGCTTTCCTAGATAGACAAATAAATACCACTATTAAATTCAAGCTTATGATCGTGAGATGTGCATCCTGCAGTACAGTTCCAGCTAGACAGCTTTTCAAAACAGCATGGAGTCAAATCAGTTTGTTGCAGGATCATTTCATGTTGGATGGGCATATGACTGTAAACATGTTCGAATTTCACCCTTACATTTTTTCAAGTGTTTCAGTCATATGTGCAAAAGAAGCCGAAACAAGCTTGGGCTGACAAAGTGCAGAGATGTTTCAAACAGGTGTCTGTGTAGCTGTGTTATGGGTGACATGTGGAGGGTGACCTATTTTCATAACAGAATACGACACTTTCAAAAGGGCCCTAACCTGGCCAAAGCCATTATAACTGGAACCACGACGAATCAAAATTAAATTTTAATTTAATAACTAGACTAAGAATGATTTTGGCTACTAATTTTTGTGCCCGATTACTTGGGGTCCATTTAAAAATTGGTGGCCACCCCGATGAGACCTGTCAATCACCTCCCAACCAGCGACACACTTGCAAACACCGTTGATGATACTTTTTCTTTCCCAACTATTGTCCGATTGGCACGGTTGGCGACGTATAGTGCAAAAGGAGCTCAACACGCACATACAGGTTATCTAAACAATCGAGTGACAAAATGTATAATCGGTCGAGCGATCAAAGACTTCAATATTGACGGCCAAGCTGTTGATTCCAACCACCAATATATTTTTTCCCCATGGCCCAGTCAACGCAGGTACATATTGGGCAGCATCTGTGACTGGATTGGAAGCCAATGACCACACACACAGAGATCATGAAACCAGATGCGTGGGAGAGCCAGCAGGTGTTAAACCCAAGAGGGAAAGCTTGTCTTTCAATGTCTCTGAACTGCAGCCTTGAACTCTAAATCTCACAAGTGCTGCCTCGCTTTCCTGACAGACGCATTAATCCCAGAACACTCACAGCTGCTGCGTCATAGCTGCTGCTCGACAGGGACACTCAGTTTGATTCATGTCGCCTTACGTTAATGTAACAATATTTCATTTATATTATTTCGCACCTCCGATTAACACGGTTGTTTGTGTACGGTGCGAAATAAGTTCAACGTACATATGTACATAAATATGTGCCGGTGTGGGAGATTGATAATTATCATTATTTACAGCCTTTTATCAATCCACTGCTGGATGGAAGCCTCCCCACACTGTCAGGAATGGAGGTTGCTTGACCATACTTTACCGCTTAGTGAAGGGGTTGCCCAGGACCAGTTCAGGTATCATTTGCCATTGACGTCAGCTGCGGCCGGGAATTAAACTCAGGTATGCCAGGTTCTAGGGACGTGTGGTCAGGGGAGGCAGGGGAGGCAGAGCCTCACCTGTCATACTCCAATGAAAGTAGCTGTTACGAAAAGTAAATAATAAAATAAATATCATTTATATATGATTCCAATATTTTTTTCTAGTCAAAATCGCCAAATTTGCGGAGCTTCGCTACAAATACAGGGAGAGACGAGAGGTGAGGCAGCGACGCGCCCAGCCTCCCCTCTGATTGCTCAACCCCTCAGTAACCGTATGGAGCACGGGCAATAAGCGCGTGCCTGTTACTATCTCAGTATATCACCAATGGAATGTTTGTAGACCCCTTCATTACATGTCCTCGCCTTCCATAGTTCAGGTATATTATTTCACGTATGTGTATAAAGATATTTAGGCTCGCTGGTCTCGTCATAAATTGCAATGAAAAAGCTCGAGGGGAGGCAGCTATCACATCTGCCTCACTGAGGGCGGCGTGTCAGACACGCCTCTCTCAGCGAAGACACGCCCCCCTCAGTGAGGACACGCCCCCTCAGTGAAGACACGCCCCCCTCAGTGAGGACACGCCCCCTCAGTGAGGACACGCCCCTCTCAGTGAGGACACGCCCCTCTCAGTGAGGACACGCCCCTCTCAGTGAGGACACGCCCCCCTCAGTGAAGACACGCCTCCATCAGTGAGGACACGCCCCCCGCAGTGAGGACACGCCCCCTCAGTGAAGACGCGCCCCCTCAGTGAAGACACGCCTCCCTCAGTGAGGACACGCCCCCTCAGTGAGGACACGCCCCCCTCAGTGAGGCAGCTATCACATCTGCCTCACTGAGGGGGGCGTGTCTTGAGCCCACGTAATTGACGCTCGCTCTCCCTCCACGTTAGCCAGCTCTAACAAAAAAATTCCAGCGGCTGCAATAATGGAAAACGTTATATCTAACCTTAAAAATTTCTCAAAATTGGACTTTCAAATCAAAACAGGGAGTGATAAACAATGGAAGACCAATGCATGAGCTTAAGTACCTACTTAAAACAAAGGGACAAAAAATAACACGGTCGTTTCAAATGGAGTGGTACCAACGAAGCGACTGGCTGTGTGGCTGTGCTACAAAGAATCGCCTTTACTGCTTTCCCTGCCTTCTGTTCTCCACTACCGACACCGTTTGGACTAACGCGGGATTCTGTGACTTATATACCAAGGAGCCTCAACAAACGTGAAAAATCGACAACTCACATTCAAAGCCAAATTGCTTTAAAAACTTTTGGAGCTTCAAGGATAGACTTGGCTTTGAATGAACAGCGGAGATGAAATAACAGCATCCACAATGCTAAGGTAAAGGAAAAGCGTGAGATTTTTAAAAGACCTTATTAATGCGACCTGCTCCCTAGCCAAACAGGAATTAGCATTTCGTGGTAACGATGAGAGTGCAAGCTCTTCTCATCGTGGCAACGATGTGGAGCTATTACCGGCTTTTGCTGAGAAAGATGAAACGTTAGCTAGACATTTGGAGACATCCACTGTGTTTTCTGGCTTATCAAACAGAATACAGAACGATTCAATCGAAGCAGTCGGTGATGTAATTAGAATTTATATCAAAGAGGAGACTAATGCAGCCCCATTTGTTGCAGTCGAAGTAGACGAGACAACCAACGGCTGTCACGAACAAAGCCCAGGTCTCTGTAATTTTGCGTTATGTGGCTAAAAGTGAGGTGACTTGTGAGGTGAGGGAGGCGTTCTTAGGATTTGATTATGTCAGTGATGACAGACAAGCACCAGCTATTGCTGATTATGTTCTGGGAGTGTTGGGGAAATACAATTGCGTTGAAAAGCTGCGAGCTCAGACTTATGGTGGAGCCTCTGTGATGGCATCAGATCTTAATGGGGTGCAGGCCAAGATTAAAGAAAAGGTACCTGAAGCCACGTTTACCCATTGTTATGCACACAAATTGAACCTGGTGCTCTCGCATTCAGCAAAATGTATGCCTGAGTGTAAAACTTTGTTTTAAACAGTTGAGGGACTTGCGACGTTTTTCAATAAGTCGACCAAGCGCACCCACCTACTGGACGATGTTGTGAAGCGACGTTTACCAAGAACAGTGCCCACGAGATGGAACTCAAATTCTAGACTAGTTCAGACGATCAGCATGTACCAATCTGATCTGCGTCCTGCGTTCCAAATTATGAACGAAAATCCTGATGGTTGGGACAATGACACCCTGATGATGGCCGCCGGATATGATCTCTGGCTGTCAAAAGCATCAACCTGCTTCTTAATCATGGCATGAGGGCATTTTCAATGAAACCGATGCACTCTTTCGTGTGCTGCAGAATAAAGTAATGGACATTGGATTCTGCTGTGCACGAATCCGCGACACGATGGGAGTTGTGGAATGCTAGAGACAAGAGTTTGACAGTTTCTATGATCGATTCGAGCAGAAATGCGTCACACTTGGCCTTACAGACAATTCCCAAAGTAAACAGCCGATCAGAGATGAGAGGAAAATAATGTTTTATAACATTCTGGACAATATCAGTGTTCAAATGAAAGCTAGGTTTGATCATTTTGGTGAGCTAACTTTCCTTGGTTTGGTTGATTGCACGAAATTTTATTAAATGTCCCAACATTTCGATGACACCAAACTGTAGAGCCTATGGAAATATGCAAAGTACTTTGACTTTGTTAGACTAAAGGCTGACCTCATCGGATTGTATACTTCACAAATGGTGAGGAATGAATACAAATCACCCGGACAACTCCTCAGCTTTTTGGCCCAGAATGATCTGATGCAGACGGTTCCCGAGGCGACAAAGTTACTCCAGCTGGTGCTCACTATATCAGCCACAACAGCGTCCGTTTAAAGGTCGTTCTCTGCTTTGAAACGACTCAAAACATAGTCGGAATCGGACTGACCAAGGACGACTTTCATCCCTGGCAATCATCTCTATTCAGACGGAGAGACTTTTAAAACTAAAAGAGAATAAAGAGGACTTCTACAACAAAGTCACTGACATATTTGTCCAGAAGGATAGGCGAATGGACTTCATTTACAAGTACTGTAAAGGTAAGACCATGCAATATATATTTTCATTTGCGTTGAATGAGTATGAATAGTGGAACTGCATTCGCCTATAAAACGTGAATCGAATACGTGACTTACCTGTATGCGTGTGTTATGTTTCATATGAAATATGAAACATACGGCCGCCTAACCAATAGTCATTGTGCAACCTGCCAATTGAATGGTGAATTTAAGCTACCTCTATTGGGTTCATATGTGTGTAAATCTGGCTCTGATACTAGCCAGTGCCTCCCCAACCATTGACCTCACCGCACGTTACTGCCAGGTTCATAGTGCAGTGGACTAACCATGGCACCATTGTTTTATCATTGCGTTATGAACCCAGCCATCCGAGTTTGATTCTTGCCCATGGCTAACATTGATTGATAACTACACAGGGGTGATGAAGCGTGATTATTTTTTTATATTTGTGCCTGCCGGTGCAAGTCTCATGGTATAAAGTGATCCCTGCATGACCCACTAGCAAGACCCCCAAATTACCGCATGGCGTGTGTGCATGGTGTGTGCGCGCATGATGTGCGCGCATGGGTGCGCGCATGGTGTGTGCGCGGCTCGCATTGGGGCAGACGCACGGCTCACGTTTTGATGACAGCGCTGTGGGCAGCGAAGTAGAAATCGACGGCGAAATCATGCGGCGCCGGGAATGTTTGTGACCTCGGGAGGTCACCGTGAGAGCTCGCTCGCGTTCCACGCTCACAGCGTGAAACGCCCTCAGCAGGGCCGCTGCAACCTCATAAGACCGCCGATTGATTTAAAGGCGAAATAACGGACCGGAGTGTGGATAGCATCGAGTGGAACCAAGAAGGATGAACAATTTAAAACAGCACCCCCACGAATGGGGCCACGGCGTGGCGAGAATCCCCAGTCTGTGCAGGCGACAGCCATGCCGATGAAATGTTCACGTTGTTCCTTCGTTTAGCAGCCAAATACTCTAAACGCATGTTGATTCTAAATGTGGAGAAAAATGTACGCGACCACGGGGAGATCATGCAAACTACACATATACAGCAGGCGTCAAGGTAGAGATCTACGATCTCATGCATACCAGGCGAGGTAGTTCACATCTTGCCACCGTGGCCCCCACAAACATTGACGCGGCATGCGAGACGACGGCGCTGGCTCACAGTCAACAGCGCGGTTCTCTTCACACAAACACCAAGATCCCCCGTGTAGCCTTCCCAAACTGTTGGGGAAAGTGCTCTTAGCGAGCACCTTTGAAGGCCGACACGGCACACGAGGGGGTCGGTGACCAGCACCATGCCCAGCCACGTTTTACTCCCCAGTGGCGATGTTTACACACCCCACTCATTTGAGGCTGAGTCGACCTCGGGGATGCCAAGGACCGGTACAGATATTCGCCACTGGTTTTGGTCGTGAGCGAACTCAGGTCGCTGGGTTGGTAGTGCAGCGCGCTAACCACTACACCACCACTCCAGATCAGTGCCAGATTAAGCTAGTGCGGGGCCTGTAGCATATGTTATAAAGGGGCCCTAAATAAATAAATAACACTAATATTAAAACACAGATGTTTAACTTGCATAAGAAAGTAATTGTATTTTTTCATTTGCTATACAGCCAGATAATACGACAAATCGCTAACCTTAAACACCCAGTCGTTCATAAA
Source organism: Lampetra planeri (assembly GCF_965212315.1). Taxonomy (NCBI): domain Eukaryota; kingdom Metazoa; phylum Chordata; class Hyperoartia; order Petromyzontiformes; family Petromyzontidae; genus Lampetra; species Lampetra planeri. Next base: position 21,175,442 of record NC_136110.1, read on the forward strand.
AGTTCAAGGCAGTATTGCACTATAGTAATAGAGCAAGCGCAGAATCACTGAACCGGAATTTATCGCTTGAAAGCATTTAGCGCGGGGCCCGTAGCATATTCAACTTTTGCTACTAGGATAATCCGGCACTGCCCCAGATACTATGCAACCAAACACACACCAATTTACTCCATGCATATCTTACAGCACGCATATGGCTCACCCCCTATGTAAAAATTGTTCAAATAATCGTCACTGGTGTGACGGTTATCCCTTTACTAGAAAGCTCTTTGACAACTGTTTATTCCTTAACAAGAGCCCTTACCAGGTCTCAAGACCGTTTCACAAGCATCCTGGACCATTCCTCATTTTTTTGTGCATTTGAATAATTCTCTCCCATTGGAAATTATAAATATATATATATTTTTTTTAAACACGATTTCAGCCTTCAAGCTAGAATTGTCGAGACATTTGCATTAGCTGTGTGCGTGTAATATGCAATATAACGTGTGAAAGGCACTTTTAAAATGATGTTCGTGCATTATGATGATCTAGTGTAAGATTCTTTACGTATATTCTCCGTTGGGAGATGTAATGAAACTGGTGCTTACTGGCAGCCACGCAGCGCCATGTGCTCTGACGTCACATGCTCCAGGTTTCACATCTATCTGGTTTATCTCGCTCTCTTCTCGCCAATCTTTATCTTCTGTCTAAAGCTCTCTTCATCTCTGCCTCTTGTTTATCTCCCTTTAATCTCACTTATCTGTATCTCTTTACACCTCAGAAAGACATCTTTTTTACTGTTGACTATTTTCATTTTACCAGGTAAGGCTTACTGAGCTATTTCGATCTTTTACAGAAGTGACCTGGCCACAAATGACAGCTCAACGAAGTGGCTTATCACGTGGATATTTCTACCAGCCAAAGACTCTAAACCCATGTTTGAATCTAAATATAGAGGGGAAACACCGGAGGACCCGGAGAAAATCTACGCCACCATGGGGAGAACAAGCAAACTCCAAAGTCACAGGCAAGGCCTATAAACTAGGCAAGACCACACCTCTAGGGGCCACTTCAAGAGCCTTTGCCATGGGTGGCTCGCGGTCCGCCAGTTCAGGAACCCAGATCTCTCGTGACGATTGTGATCCGTTGTCTGACGGCTATGATGATGATCATAATGAGGATTGCTGAATAGGTGACTATGGCAACGATTTGGAATACCAAGGAGCAAGTGTCTGTGAGAAACCATGTTGAGTAGGCAAGGGGGCCTACGAAGCCTGGCACATAGCTTGAGTCCCTGTCCAAAAAGTTGTGGGGAGAACCGGAGCGATGGGGGTGGGGGGAGAAGCAGCTGCCCTCCTGCCCACCTGTGCTCCCACGGCTACGACTGGGCACAAATTGAAGCCTGGGCAGATGCGTAACGTTGAAGTATGCACGCGCTGTGGACTTGCGGTTACGTGCCGCTGGACGCGCGGCACCCTGCACCGGCGTGCGAGCGTCGTTGAGGAAAGGGGGGAAATAATTTTTGAGTAACGGTGAGCATGTGAGTTTGAGCATCCTTGATTCGGCAAAACATCTCCTCTGCCGCGTGTCGATTCCTCTGGGTATACCCGGGACCCCTGCTCACCTCTCCTCCTCCGTGTTCTCCACAGAGCCCAGAGGGAATGTTATGCTACTTCGTGCGAAGTCCGCGAATTATTATCACATTCGCCTGTGCTTCTGCCAGAGGACAATTTCCTTCATCCGAGGACACTTCGCTTGTTTCTAACGAAAACTGCAAAAACGCCTGAAACCCATCGCTGTCGTGAAACGCACCCCGCACGTTACAGATACCATAGTCCAGATCTGATACGTTTTTGGCAACGGCTACCAAAAACTTTTGTTTGAAGACTTAAATTGTTTTTTATAAAATGGAAGCGCTGATGGTGCTGCCTATCGGCGTGATGAGCGCGCGTGTTCGAACATGAGTGTGTGGGCGTAAGTGCGCGCCTAACTTTTTGTGTCCATTCGTGAGTGTTTTGTGTGTCGTGTGCACATATCGTACAAATTCTCTCGCATAATGGAGGCTCGTTCAATGCACTGCCTCAGCTGGCTTTTTCATTCCTGCTGGGGGCAGTGAGGGGGGCGCCGCGGTGGCGAGATGTTAACTATCTCGCCTGGTACACAGGAAGTTGTGGGTTCCGATCTCGACCCTGTATATTTGGAGTTTGCACGTTCTCCCCGTGGTCCTCCATTTTTCCCCTCCACATTTAGAAACATGCGCTTAGAATATTTGACTGCTATGATAACCTACTTATTTTATCTACCATTTGTGGCCCGGTTGCTTCTGAAAAAGAGTTCAGTGGGCCTTACCTGGTAAAATAAAAAGTTTAGTTTTAGAGTGACATGGCCGGAGAGAGTGCATTTGCTGGTTGTTGCAGAGGTTCGTGGTTCGGCCCCAGCATCCGCCCTAATGAATACGACGCCTATATCAACCAAAAAAATGCTACACGCCATCTGCTGAACGGTGGACTTTAAAGATCCCATAGTGTTGTTATCTGAAAAAAAGAGGAGGCATTTTGTGCTCGCGTCACGGCCCAGATTTGCCAAATTTGAAAAAAATCACTGGCAAATTACTCAATTGGGTAGAGCCGCGTAGCAACATCACCCCTTGTGTGAAACGACTGCAGACTAGACAGCGACAGTAATCTTCCGTGACAGCCTTGCACGATAAGAACGGCTCGAATAGCAAATGCACCCGCGATTGGATTTATTGGAGGATTGTTGGGACCTTTTTCCCAGTATCAAAGTAGGAAAAAATAAAAATAGGTTTTTCCCTTTCTGGCCATAAAACAGGTCTTAAGATGTTCGAACACCAAATAGAAACCTTTTGCAAGGAATCAAGTTTACTGCATTAACCAAGCAGAGTACTTGTGGTGAAGATGGTGTTTGAACATCCCAATACCTATTCTTTGGGTGATGACGATCGCTTCTGTTGCGATCGAAACGTCGTAGTTTTTTTGTTTATTTTATAATTTTTTGAACCTATCTACGTGACTTTACCGAAAGACCCAAAGAATATGAATTCCTGCAGTCACGAAAGCTTTAAGTCAAGATCTTAACACCGGTTTTATTGCCAGAAAGGGGAAAACTTATTTTAAATTATCCATACTGTAGGATTGTTGCTGGGCTGGCTCATAATGCTGAGATGACAGAGGCGATCATTCATCTGAGAGGTTCAATCCAGTGTCTTCTACAAATTTAGTTTTAAATCACCCTTCATTCTGGTTGAGAACAAGTTGATATAAACACAACAGAATACTTCTGAAATACTGCTGACGATGGGTGACTGGACATATCGGGCAACTGGTCAAGTTTATCAAGTTAACTATTTATTTATTTTAAATCTACATTTATAAACGCCTAACTTTATCTGTGATGAACGCTGCACTCCCCGTCGTTTTCATGCAGGCGGCGCGTAGGTTTGAACGACGGAGGCGCACGGGCCCATTACGTTGGTAAGCGCACAACTTTAACTTTCTATGATGAATAATGTAATAATATAAGATAAAACTTCTAAATGGAGCATCTGGAGCTTGCGTGAATGCGTCGTTCGTGTGCAAATGTTGTGACTTTTCCTGGCCGAAGGCCGGAAATGCTTTTGTGGGTGGCGCAGCAGATGCCCCTGAACAACTAGTAATTAATAATTTCTCACAGAAACGCTTGAGCTCTCCGTGGGCTCCTGTTGGTCACGCTGTCAGAGGCAGAAACCATCATTCAAACGCATTTATAATGAGTGCAAGCAATCAAGTACAGGGAAGGGAGTTCGCTAAGCTATAGCAATCAGGTATTCAAATAACATAACCGCAAATTTGACCCAAGCACTCACACACACAGTCTACGCCGAATGGTTCGCAAAAGCATTCAATATAATTAACCTGTAAACAAACGGTATATGCCGCTCGCTACGCCATGTCAGGCCGGTTGGTTATCGTTCGTGAGCGTGTACCGAGAGGCGGTCGGCAAGAGCGAGTCGATGTGTGGACGCCCGCCCGCCCGCCCATCCACCCACACCGCGCGTGACCGCGTGTGACCGCGTGACACAGCAGCCAGGGGTCTGTTCGGCCGACGGTCCTCACGTGGACCGACTCTCTGGAGAGTCAACGGGGGTGCTCTCCTATGGGAGGCCGGAGCCCTGCTGAAGAAAATCTGGAATTTTCACCGCTGGTTCAGGGCCAACATATGTATATGCATAGCCCTGACCACACACGCCATCTGTCTCCATTCTTGCATATATTGAAACGCCACGCCCACTAACGTGCCTGCAGTTGGCTACGTACGGTGTGAAATAAGTTCAACATACAATCGTACGTACGCATGACAGAAGTGAGCGCTGGACCCAGAGTGTGTGTGAGCAGCGGAGAGACGTTTTGATTTCAAGATTTATATCCCAAGGTGTGGGTGCTTCCAGCTCTTCCGAGATGTCTGGCCAGCGTGGAAGAGTCGGTTAATCTAAACTATTTTTTAAAACTATTTTTTATTTTACCAGGTAAGACCCACTGAGCTCTATAGCTCCTTTTTTCAGAAGCGACCTGGCCATCACAAATGATAGCTCAACGAAGTGGCTTGTCAAGTGGAAATTTGGAGCAGCCACATACTCTAAAACATTTGATGTTGATTCTAAATGTGGAGGGGAAAACCGGAAGACCCGACGCAACAACGGGGAGAGAGACACGCAAACTCCACATATACAGCAGGCGTCAGGGTCGGGATCGAACCCACGACCTCCTGTATCCATGTGTAGACTAATAGAGCCGGCTGGTGGACAGCAGCGGCAACTGTGGTGGACGGAGAGTACACACGCCGGTGAGGTGTTGGCAGAGTAGAAGAACTGGGGTAAAGGTCACAGAGGACCCCATCTGGAGGCCCCTGGAACCTGCTACCGGGTTCGAGAAGGGAGGCGTGGCCAGGGCGGAGCCAGGCTGCACTGGTAGCATAAAAGGAGCCGAGAGCGGCAGTCGGGGCTGCCGGTTCTGGGAGTGGACTCGTCTCGTCATCGCTGTCATCTTGCCGCCTTTGTCGCTGCCGCCTTCGCTAGATATTGCGCGGCCAGAAAATTGTTTGCTGTCTCAGTCAGCTCCATCAGTGTTACGCGGTTAGGGTTGTGTTTAGCCTCGGCTAGACGACTATGGAGAGTGCAGAGAAGAACCTGTGAAGTGTGAACTTGTTCAATAAAGGTGCCTCCTGGAAACCCTTGTCTCCTAATCACTGACACTATACATGTGTATTGACAGGGTGACACCTCTCGGCCTGGAGTGGCAATTGCGGTTATGGGTGCATTATGCAATGCCTTATTATAAGGGGGCGTATCTGGGCTAAAGGTGAAAGGCAGAGTCAGTCGAGAAGCTCCGGGAACTGGCTCGAGGGTTCTGGAAGGGGGCGTGGACAGAGGTGGAGCTTGGCCGCGCCGGGGCAGATATAAGGAGGACCAAACCAGAGGTTCAGGGCTGTTTAGAGTCCTGGCTATGTCGCTGCCCGTCATCTATTCGTTCTCCGACCACGTGGCTGATCTGCGCAAAGACCCTCTCCGCCGCTGTCGCTACACTAGTCAGACAGCTGCGTAGTGGTATGCCAGCGGTGGGGCTGTGAGTGTTAGGATCGCCTGTGTCGCTGCGTTACATAACGTATCGCCCAGTGTGCTCTTAATAAATAACAAGCCTTCTACCCGACGTGTCTCGGAAGTCGCTTACTACACATGTAACGTTGAACTTCTTTCGCACCATACATAGCCACCCGTGCTAATTGGAGGTGCGTACCAGGGGAGGGAGATAATATCTCACCACTGCAGCGCCGCTCAAAATAACCTCTGGAGGGGCTCCCTAGAGCTCAGCCCCTCTCATGGAGGCCCTTCCGCCAGGAGTGGCGCAATCCCGACGGAGACACGTCGCCAAATCTATCTCTCCTACGCCTTAATGAAAAAGCACAGCCTACTAACATGATCAGAGGGCCCCTGTTCTGCAAAGCCTCCGCTTTCTGATGGCTGACGTCGGTCGAGTTCACACTGAGAGAGATCTATTTGAGCCAACGGAGCTCTTCTACTGAAAGGAAACGCTCACAAATTTGAGACGTCTGCTTCGTGCCGCCTTGGCTCGACTCTGCTGCAGAGAAAAATACCGTTGCAGCCAATCAGAATCCATTTAGTGACTCACAGGGTGTGTAGCGGGCACGTTGATGTGCGAGACAGGAGACTGATGGGGTCGTGGCGAGGGCTCTTTATATTGGCTATGGAGACTCTGTTTGGAGCGGCGGTATTTTTCACCGCAGCGACACGCATTGCGTTACCTCTTTATGTGCAGGAGTGGAATTGGCCCCAGCATTTGGAAGCAGAGGGAGCAGATAGTGACTCCAGCCGTCATCATCACCTTCCGCACGGCCTGAACACAAGCGCACGCACAAAGACAAAGATCCCCCGTATCGCCTTAACAGACTGTTGGGGCAAGTGCTGTTCGCACCTATGAAGGCCGGTACGGCACACGAGGGGGTGGGTTGCCAACACCACGCCCGGCCACCTTTGTCTCCTTAATGGCGATGTTTACACACCATACCAGGTACTCGTTTGAGGCTGAGTCGACCTAGAGGAGGCCTGGGACCAGTTCAGATAATCGCTATTGGTGAATCGAACTCGGGTCGTCTGGTCCGTAGCACGGCGCACTCACCGCTACACTCTCGCACATACACACAAGTGCCCCTTCTTTCAGCCACGCCGGTCGGTCGTACAGGCGAGTGCTCTTGGTGATCCAGCAAGGCGCACAGGTATTGGCACGTGGTGTGGTCGTGCATTCCTAGCCACCTTTGTCTCTCCTACGCTGATGTTGGTTAAACTCTGGCACCGCCTCCCCACTGCCACTACCTTCCAGGGTCAGGGGGTGTGGGGTTTTGAAACGATGCTTAAACAAGTTCATGTTAAATTAAATAAAATGTAGGCAAGGGCTTTTAATGGGACAAGCATGACGTTTTCGATTACGGTGAGTTAAAATCTGCTTTGTCATTTTTGGAAGTGTGCATTTGGTGCTACCGTGGCTGAAAAGTTGAAATCAGTGGGCGATGTCGCCTCTCCATCCGCCGATGTCACGACTGGTCCTGGACTCGGCCCGGGTGACAATCTGATTTGGTGGTTAACAGGCAACGCCCAGCAATCAAGTGCTAGGCTGCATTGGGACCGAGCCAGCCCGAGAGGATTGCTCTGGGAACACTCGACTGTGGATCCAGGTACCACGGTGGCGAGATGTTAACTCCCTTGCCTGGTATGCAGGAAGACGCGGGTTCGATCCCGACTCTGACGCCTGCTGCTGTATAGTTTGAGTTTGCATGGCTCTCTCCACGTGGTCGCATACATTTTTCTCAGGATCCTCCGGTTTTTCCCTCCACATTTAGAAAACGCGTTTAGAGCGTTTGGCTGCGATAAATTTCCACATGATGAGCCACTTCAGTGAGCTGTCATTTGTGTCCAGGTCGCTTCTGAAAAAGAGCTATATAGCTCCGTGGGCCTTAACTGGTAAAAATAAAAAATATAGTTTCAGTTGAGTGAGTAGAATGTCTCCCAAAACAAAATGAGCGACTACATTCTCCACATTTAGAATCAACATATGTTTAGAATATGTGTCTGCTCTAAATGTCCACTTGACAAGCCACTTCGTCGAGCTATCATTTGTGATGACCATGCCGCTTCTAAAAAGAGAGCTATGAAGCTCAGTGGGCCATACCTGGTCAAATAAGATCAAGTGAATACTTCTTATAGTTTAGGTAAAGCGCCAAGTGGTCGTGGACAGGAAATGAGGAGAGACCAGGGACAGAGTCGTCTCTCTCCCTGGAACGGGAAAGGAAGGTGCGGAGACAGGGAGGGATGAGAGACTGGGACATGGAGGTGTGAGAGGATAGTTTTTTTTAAAACGATAGTGTAAGAGGAAAACGTGAGAGGAGAGTGCAAGGGGGAAGGAAGTGTGAAGGGCGGCGGGGGGAGGGGGTGTGGGAGAGTTCGTACCGGGAAGGAGTCGCTGATGTAGCCGAGCAGTGGAGCGAAAATGGCGTAGGAGCAGGCGAATCCTAGGAGCACCAGGCCGATCTTGCCCGGCGGCATTTGGAACTGCGGGGCCGGCACACATCCCGTTCCATTGCTCGGCTTGTGTCACAGTATTGCGTGTGCGCGCAGATATGGCCACAATTCATCCATTCGTGCAGTTCACATACAAGTTACGCGTTCGTGGAAGGGAATGCAATTTAGATGCAAATCACCGATTGTATTGAGATGTGTGCAATTAGAGGGGGTGTAAAGGCGCAGCCCTGCAATTTCCTGCTCACGCCATTGTTGGCGAAAGGGCCTCCACCATAGTGAGCTCTAGAGAACCCTTCTAGAGGATGTTTGGATAAGGTGGGGATACCCACAATTTACCCCACCACACACGACCTGCCGATCGACTCACGGCGCTGCACCTATTTATACCGCCGGGCGGGCAGAGGGCGGGCGGGAATTAGGATTTTTGCCCCGTTGTTTCAACTGTCAACCGGGAGGTCGAATCAATCCGTTGACCTCTGGATTGCAGGTCCTGTGCGATAACCATTACACCACTGTGTGACGGCATCCCCGATGATTGACTCAGTCTTAAATGAGTATCTGGTGCAGGGTGTAAACCTGGGCCCCGGGGAGACAGAGGCAGCAGAGCGTGCTGACCGCAACAGCCCCACCCCCCCCTTGTACCCTACTCTGGATGCTCACTGACAGCACTTGCCCTCGTCAGTCTGTCAAGGCTATACGGGAGATCTTTGTCTTTGTGTTGAGAATGGGAAGCGGTGACTTTTTCTCATTCGATAAATAAGCAGTGGAGGTGCACACACGCACGCAGTTTGTCATCATTAATTGCAAGGATGTGCTCACAACACTCCGTCACGTCCTCCATTAATATGATGCATTACCTCTCTGGCGTGAATCAACACGACAAATTCATCACTATCCGAGGGCATCTAATATCGAAATGTCGTTGTTCCCCCCCCCCTCCAAACTTGCGGATCCCCATTGCGATGGCTGAGCGAGGCTTGCGTGCGCCTCCCTCCGCGCTGCTGAACTAGAGCGGTGCTGCGCACGTGCGCCATAAGCCTCCGGGTCATGTCTGGCCGTAACCTCGTTCACGTGTGCGTGGCTGTCGTCAGCCTGCGCGTGCATCGTCAGATGTGAATTAAAATTTGCCACGCGCAACTTGATGGGTTACATTTTTTGGAACCTTTTGACACTGGTCAGAGCCTGGCCATTATCGGAGACAATAGAGACTCATCTTCCTCACCCATCCTGTTATGATACCTTGATACTTATGAATGCACACACACTTTTAATCTAAACGCGAAGATCACCCGTGTAGCCATAACTGACTGTAGGGGCAAGTGCTGTGAGCGAGCAGCGCTTATGAAAGCTGCCACGGCACACGAGGGGGTAGGTAACCAGCACCACGCCTGGCCACCTTTGTCTCCCCAATGGTGATGTTTACACACTGCACCAGGTACTCATCAAAGGCTGAGTCCACTTAGGTGGGACCAGGACCGGTTCAGATAATCGTCACCGATGTTGGCCGTGACCGGCAATTGAACTCCAATCACTGCGTTAGTAGTCACACATCTCGTTAACCACTACACTACCACCATCTCGTTAACCACTATACTACCACCATCTCGTTAACCACTACACTACCACCACCTCGTTAACCACTACACTACCACCATCTCGTTAACCACTCCTTAAATACACGCACACGGTCAAATACGTACATTCACGCACGCAGGCGGTGTTCATTATATCTACCCCAATTGATGATTATGATAAGTCTGAAATTTACGGTGATGATGACAATGATGATGGTATGTCTGAAATCGTTGTTGGTGGTGGTGATGGCTATAAAGATGACTCAGTATAACTCACACCCCGCCCCACTGGGAGCCCCATAGCTTTGCAAGCTAAATCGCGCTCTGCACCCGCAGACAACAAATGTCAGCTCTCCGCGAAGACGTCGAAATTCTGGGCAACGCGGAGGGGGGGGGTGGGGGGGGACGCCCGCGGAAGCAGGCGGTCCACACCGCACTACATGGCACAGGCGCCACGCCAAGCGAATCCCATGGCATTCCGAACGTCTCCGCCGTCGCACCACTGTCGGCACGTTGGACGCACAATCCAGAGGTCGCCAATTCGATCTCTGGGGCGTGGTAGTTCAAATGCCCCCCCTCTGCCTGCCACGGTCCACCCAGCCAGCCTGAATGGGTTCATCGCAATTCGCCGACTGGAGGTCGCGCGTGGTGGGGCCACAGCGTGGGCACTTCTGCCTCTTCCAAGACATCTGGAGTAGGAGGCCAAAGTAGGAACCCAGCAGAGTGGCTATGCGGAGCTCCCTCGAGCCGAGCAAGTGACCGCTAGGGGCTGCGCCTTCACCCTTGTCACCTCTGATCATCGCGGAAGTCGGGGCCCTGTCCGTTTGTTACACCGTTTGCGTTGCGCAGACCGACCGGCGCTCGTGGGGAATAGTGCCACGGTGGCGAGATGTGAACTACCCCGCCAGGTATGCAGGAGGGTGTGGGTTCAATCCCAACCCTGACGCCTGCTATATAGTTAGAGTTTGGATGTTCTCTTTCTCTCCCCGTGGTCGCGTGGATTTTTCTCCGGGTCCGGTTTTTCCCTCTACATTTAGAATCAACGTGCGTTTAGAGTATTTCTTTGGTGTGAATTTAAATGTGATAAGCCACTTTTTTTAGCTATTTGTGGACAGGTCGCTTCTGAAAAAGAGCCGTATAGCTCAGTTTAGCTTTAGTTTATATCGACCTCTATCAGAACAGCAGCTAGGAAGCCGGCACCACGAGCCGAGACGTCAATACCGCATCTCCCAGCCGCGGGATTTCTCCTGGGTGCGGCGGTGCTTGCGTGGGTCATGCTCTACTTCCCCGTGACGTGACGGCATGCCCTGGGACGAGGCTCACTTGGGACACGCGGGGGGCTCTTTTCTGCCTCCTCAGCCGCTTCCCGATGAGATTCCGCTCGCCATAATGGCAGCGTCGTAACGGCAGAGTCGAGAGCCGGGGGCAGCATGGGAGGGTTTCGGCAGGTCGCGAGGATTCTACTACGCACTGATACGGTGTGGAAGAGTGAGGAGCAGCGGTGCAGCGGTTAGCGCACTGCGCTACGATCCTGGCGACCCGAGTGCTCACGGCCACCCTAACACCGGTGACGATTATCTGAATCGGTCCTGGGCCTCCCGAATGTCCATTGGGTCTCAAATGAGTACCTGGTGTGGTGTATAAACAACGCCACTAGGGAGACACAGGAGGCCTGGCGTGGTGCTGGCCACCCACCCCTTCGTGTGTCGTGTCGGCTTTCATAGGTGCTACTCGCTAACAGCGCTGGCCCCCAACAGTGTGTTCAAGGCTATATGGGGGGTCCTTGTCTTTGTTTGCTGGGACGGTGTTACACGTTACAGAGTTTAGTATATATGGATACGTTTAAAACAAATTAAACTAAGAGCCCATGTCTAGATGAAGCCCTCCCCACATCGTGTCAGTCATGGGTGTTGTTTAACCATACTTCTCCATGCTGGCCTCTAAAGGGTTGATGGAGAGGGACTTGCCCAGGACCGGTCGGTTCAGACACCACTGTCATTAGCCATGGCCAGGAGTTCAACTCAGGCGACCAGGTTCATAGTGTAACGCGCTAGCCACTGCGCCATTGACTCACTGCCGATTTCGAAATTCCGACGAAGCAACGGCACGCAGGTGACAATTTTGTTGGGGGATTGCAAATGTCTAACAAAGCCTTAATTCCCCAAAAATGAAGTTATTTTTAAAACAAAACATGGGAAGGGTCGTAAATGCGCCACTCCACACAGGGCATGGAGCACAACGCGTGTTGTGCTCCATGCAACGCTGAACACCAACATCCCAGCACCCAGCGCCGACACCACGTGGCACCTACATGACCCGAATTTACGGCGAATCTGTAGCCCCGCTTTGACTAATAGTCACCAATAGCTTTTCTCTCAAATCCTCCCCGGTATTGATGCCCTCCTTCATTTGATATTTATGCCGCTGCTGCTGCCGCTGGCACGACAACAGCTGATCCGAGGACGCGTCCCCAGGTTGCAAGCTCGTAAAAAAGTAAATCCGGCGTAACTAAGTAATGTGCCTCGTAGCACAAATCGACGTGACTCAAAAAGGGAATAATTGTGGTTTACTGACGCTGTGAATGTGATCTGCCAGTAGTCTGACAAGAGTTCACTGCATTGTTCACGAGCACTGCTCCATCACAGAAATATAGAGGATGCGCTCATGCTTCGGGTGACTAATTACCCTTCTTCAGAAGTGGGAATATCAGAGAGAATGGCTGAATCATCGTTGGAGATCGCACTTTACGCTGCGGCCCCATAAAAAAACTGAAGAGAGTTTACGTGAACAATTCCGAATTGGGTACGAGCAGCTTACTCCACGAGCGGATAGCGAACAGAAAGCGAATCCGACTCCGATGCAATGTGGATTTATAATGCATCGAAATTAAATCTTATCTCAAGACGCCGCAGAGCAATCGGCGTCCATGTGTATTTTGTAGATAGGCAGTCGGCCACAGGCAGAGGATAAGAGGAAGCCGAGAGCCTGAACTTGAACAGCGGTATGAAGTCGACAACACGGACGGCTGGGGGAAGGGAACAGATATAAAAACTAAACTTTTTTTTATTTTACCAGGTAAGTCCCACTGAGCTAGCCAGCTATTTTTCGGAAGAGACCTGGCCACAAATGACAGCTCGAAAAGGTGGCTTATCGTGTGGAATATTATAGCAGCCAAATACTCTGAACGCGTGATGTTGATTCTAAATGTGGAGGGAAAAACCGGAGGACCCAGAGAAAAATCCACGCGGCCATGGGAGAACATGCAAACTCGAAATATATAGGCGTTAGGGTTGGGATCGAACCCACGACCTCCTTCATACCAGGCGAGGGAGATAACATCTTGTCACCGCGGCGCTCCAGAGGAGAAAAATAAAAACACAAATTGTCTTGTGTATCCAATTTGACGGCAGCGAGTTATGGGAAAGCAGCTGTTATGTTGTTGGTGTATTTTCACAAATGAATGGAGTCGTTGTGGAATCTGCCAATGTGTGGCTGGTGTAGACTCCCAAATAATGTTTTGTGTGATTTTGCACATCAAAAAGCTTCAACTAAAATATTATGGGGAAAGTGCACACTATGTATTTTCACTTTCTCACACAGTCTTACCGAGGTGAATGCTGTTAGCTAACAACTATGAAGACCTGTAAAACCGACACAAAGTGGTGTTCCAAACACACCACCCAGCCACCTTTACCTGTTTCGTGCTCATGTTCAAACAGTGCACCAGGCACTCATTTCATGCCGAGTCAATCTAGGCGGGGCCTGGGACGGCTTCAGATGCCACGCAGCACTGACGTGCATCGCCAGGAATCAACACTCTACTGGAGCCGCCATGGCTCACAGTCTGCACCACTTCTCTTCATACTACAAGCAAAGACAAAGCTCCCCTGTATAGTCTTCACCAGACTGTTGGGGGCAAGTGCTGTTAGCGAGCGACCTATGAAGGCCGGCACGGTACACGAGTGGGTGGGTGGGTAGCACAACGCCCGGCTGCCTTACACACTGTACCAGGTACTAATTTGAGGCTGAGTCGACCTAGGAGAGGCCCAGGACCGGTTCAGATAATCGCCACCGTTGTTGACCTTGAGTTGGAATCGAAGCTGGGTGGCCAGGCTCGTAGCGCAGCACGCTAACAGCCACAGTACCACTCGCATAGTGAAACTCCCAACCAGACAAAAAACCTACACGCATGCCTCACATATTCCAAAGCACTCGTTAACTGAAAATAAAAATAGCCAACGCAGGACCATTTACTGACACGCAAGTCCACACACATGCTCGGAGAATATTCGTTCTCACATAAAATATAAAGATTCAGCATTTAGCGGTAAAGACCTACGGGGTAATTATTGTCAGTGAGTGCCTACTAAAGCCAGCATAGCGTATAATAGGGTGCTGGAGCCGGTGCCAGACCCAACCTAATTTGTCTCTCCTTTCTCTGCGTTGGCCGCACCACATCAATTATTAATTTTAGGCTAAGCCAACCTAAGGGAGGTTCAAGTCAGGTTCACACAAATGTGCAGAGAAATACATACATAATTGTGCATTCACACAGACACGCACACTCATCGGCACACAAAGACACACTCACACGCACACCTGCACGCACACGCACAGCTACAAAAGATAAAGATCCATGTACAGTATCACGATGCAGAGAGGGTTGGGGCAAGTGCTGTTAGTGAGCACCTAATAAAGCCGAAATGGTGCAAAATGGGGAGGTGTGGCCAGCACCACTCCCGGCCGCCTGTGTCTACACCGTGTTGATATTCACACACGGCAGTCGATACGGATTTAAGGCGGAGTAGACCTAGGGGAGAGTCGAGACCAGTTGAGGCATAACATGCCACTGATTTCAGCCGTAGCTGGAAATCAAACTCAGGCAGCGGAGTTTTTTTCTTGACCACAGTGTGGGAACCACTGTGACACTGCTCCTCACTTACACCAAGGTGCTCACACACAATCAACAACAACCGCCATTCGCCACTAAGTGGCGGTGACGTCACCACGGCGCTTGTGCGCCAGGCTATGTGCACGTTGAGGCCACATGAAGTGTCGAACGATCGCTGGCAGGAGGTCACGGGGCAGACCCAGCAGGTGCCACGGGTCGACTGACTGAGACACACGCACACACGAAGATCCCCCTGCAAGGCCTGAACAGACCGTCACTACAAGTGCTGTTAGCGAGCACCTATGGCGGCCGCCACATTAGTCGGTGGGTTGCCAGCACCACGTAAAGTCCTGGTCACAAAAGCAAAGTTTGTGGGGAGTAATAGCCATATTCTGTACTTTTGAGGCATAAGCAATTAGGAAATAACACTTACCACCCAGGAACAAAATGTTTTTTAGTTGCACAGTGTAATCGTCACTTGTGTTGGCCGTTATAGGGAAATTCACTCGAATCGTCAAGTTTGAAGCGCGGTACCCTCACAACTACACACACTCACACATACACTCAGAAATAAACACACACACATTTCGCCAGCACGCTTAATCATTATCTTCTAAGATGAAACTAACATGTCAGTAAAAGATATTTAAATATGATTGATTGTGCCAGAAATACGTTAATAGACATGCATTTTTACATATTAAAGCTGCATAATCCAATTTAGGAATTGTTTTAATACGTGCAGCCATTGCTGTGTTTTACCCAGAAACAGACTGTAGGTTCCTCGCCCGTTTAGAACGTTTCAAGTTGAGATTGTTGGTTGCACTCGGCATCAAGACCCAACTACGATCGTAGCCAGCAATCGCATCGACAAGATCGGGAGATCGCGACAGCTCGCTCGTGGCCTCTGCATCGTTTCTATCCGTCGGCCAGATCCCATAACTTGCGCTTTTAAGACCAAGTTGAGACCAAGTCCTTCAAGGGCCGCTCTCCTCTTCACAGTCTCACCATCACCAACCACTGGCGTCTGGCCTCGGGCGTTCCGCTTGGTCCCCAACCCTCTGGGCGTCACTCACAATGCCCGTCCCAGCGACCTGCCCCACCTCCGGCCGGCACGCGTATGTACGTCGCGTGTACGTATGTTCAGCTTCTTTCGCAACGTACGTCTCCAACTCTAAGACTTCCTGGCACATTGAAAATCCTGGCTTTTGTCAGTTGCTTAACAATTCGGCACACATGCAAGACAACGTAATGCCTTCTGGCATTTTTGAGATAGTCTTCTTCCCATATGACCCGGTCGTTTGTACCCAAGACTTAGCAATCCTATGACACGTGTGCACACGTGAATTCACACGCCAGGTCAAGAGGTCTTTGCGGTCAATGAAACATGACTCTTTCGATCCCTAATGATACGTACATAGTGTCAGCTGTCGCAGAGTCTCACTGCCACCACCTGTCTTGAGGTTGCTCTCTCGTTCCACAAGAGCAGCACGACTAATCGTGCACACACTTTACAGCGTCCTGCGACGTGGTCTCGTTCGAAGTTTGTCGCAGTTGTATGTATATGTATGTTGGATTTCTTCCGCAACGTACGTAGCCAACCACGCCAATCGGAGGTGCGGGGGGAAGAACAACAAACTAAACGCAAAAATCAGTTTGAACGAAATTCGTTTTCAATCTCGATGATTTAAAATTGCATGGCTCCAGTGGCTTCCTAATATCGGAAGGAAAAGCATTCCAGACGGCCACAGAAGCGCATCCGAAAGCACGCGATGCGGTGACCATCTTTGTTCGATGGCTAGCCAAAAGCGGCTGTGAGGGTAACCGGAGTTCGCGTGATGGTTTGCGTGATGACACGTGCCCCACTCGTAGCGACCTCCTGATCGCGCCTGCCATGCCAGTCCTGCCTCCAGATGCCCTTCCCAACATTTGATAAAGGAATTCAAAACATCCCCGCAGACGGTTACGCCACCATCCCACGTATAATCCCACGTCAGCTCCGGGTTCGGAGGTCGTCAGTTAACGTGGGTCCACTTCCTGATGTCACCCCCCCCCCGCCCCCATCAGCACTACCACATCCGTCTTTGTGTTCCATTTGCCTGTCTGGCTTCGATGTTTCCAAGCAGAAGGTATGGCAGTCGGGATCCCCGTGAGCCCCGCACCACGACCGTCACCTCGTTGTCACGCAGGCGGGCGTTACCGTGCGGGCGGCCGTCTAACGCATGACGCGCACGACGCTTCCCACCTCTGTGCGATCCGCCAACCCCAACACGCACATCGCTGCACCTACGTGGCGGAAGTATTGAAGTCACCGTTCCATGCTTGCGTGTGATGGCGGCAATGGGCTCACGAGCTAAAGTCCACTCTCGAGATCTGCTGGCTACGACAAGAGGGCTTCAGGAGAGAGTTTGTGTAGTTTTGCTATTCCTCCTCCATTAAAGAAATGCAGACTGCAGTGGTTTTACTCTATTTATCCATAGCTTGGGTTGCATGGCCACAATCCCACTCCTGTGGCTTTGTCTTTAACGTAGTGTATCTCAATGTGTCCCGATCTATTTCCCGTCCACTTCTGATTAGCACGGTTGGCATGTTCATGTTTTTGTTTTTTGTTAGTTGCGGTTGTACCCGATTCAAGAGCCGAATGGCTCACAGGGCTATACCAAATAAATGAAAAACTAAATGTACGGTGAAAAAGAAGCTCAATATACATGCCCGCTATGAGTCTCTATGGGTTCACTCTGCCGTCCATATGTTGGAATGTATGGCCACGGTCGAGGCTCGCCTCTTTCATTTTCCCATTCATGAAGGAGACGTGCGCATCGGCCTGGGGGTGGTGGGGGGTGGTGGTGGGTGGTGGGGGGGTGGGGCTCAGACTCCGCAGCAGAATGAGCGTGCGTGTCGGGGCTCAGGACTGGGAGCGACCTCTGTGTGCAGGAAGATGGTCATGGTCGGGCGCAGGAAGCTCATGGAGGCCGCGGTGGTGCACACGAGCAGCGACATGATCGCGATGGTCGGGACCCGCAGCAGCTTCACATAGCCGCCTTTCGAGGACTCGGGATCCGATTCGGTCACTGTGGGGGGGGAGGGTGGGAGGAGACTCATGGTGACACGGCGCAACCGTCGTTCGGCAGCGTCCCCCACAACCATGGGAGTGTGGAATGTCCACTGTTTGGCTGGGGGCTGCCGAATTAAACTTAGTGCCATCCCACGCCCGTCCGAGCAGGAACGCGGTTTTGCCGTTGAAATTATTTACAGCAGCGGTTGTGGGGAACCATTTCCTTACCGAGTGCTGAAAGGGACTACTTGGAATTAAATGCCTCTGGCGCGTTCCAAATCAACACGCATCTCGGTCACTGCAAAATGCCCATTGGAGTCGCAGAAGCGACTGAGCGCAGCGCTAAAATTAGAAATGCCCCCCCTCTGGTCACCGATCGGTGCGGCTAGAACGCTCGCAGCGACAAATATCGTTTGCTGGCTTCCCGCGAACCATGCTAACGGAGTCGCAGACGGCGCGGTGTCACGACCCGTGGCTTACACGGTAGAAGGCTCACCGGCGGCATCCAAGCCTCGTAATCTTTTGGAGGGTGGATTACTCGATCGACCGTTGCACCGTTACACCTTTGCAAAACCGGGTCCTTTGCGAGGGCTCCTACACTTAAGTTGTCGGCGGCGGCAACGGCGGTGACACGCCGCAGCGGTTTGCGCATTTTTTCATTTCTCTCAGAGGCTCTTTTTCAGAATGTGTAGCAGCCAAATGCTCTAAACGCATGATGTTCATTCTAAATGTAGAGGGCAAAACCGGAAGACCCAGAGAAAGAAATCCACGTGACCATGCGGAGAGAGCCATGCAAACTCCAAATATGCACCAGGCGTCAGGGTCGGGATCGAACCCACGACCTCCTGCATACCAGGCGAGGTAGTTAACATCTCGCCACCGTGGCTCCCCATTAACACTGGGGGTGCAGTCACCAACAACGACTCGGTGCCGTCTGCTACGCAGTGGACGGTTTAACATCCCGCGTTGTCATTTAAAAAAAAACGGGTGGGTAGGCCACGTGTGCCAGCATCACCGTCCAAATTTGCTAAATTCGACAATTACCTGAAAATCACTCAAATGGGACCATACGCAGACGAATGCCCCAGGTCACTCTTTGCAAATGAGACTTGATCCTGCTCTCTTGAGTTCTCCTGACCTAATTAAAACCGAAGAGAGCCGAGAGCTGAGAGGCGCGTTGAACATAACCGACCGCAAGAGTACGAGCAGCATCACCTCATCAACCGCACCCTAGCGTTGCACGCTAACGCAACCTCCTTCGCATACACGCAACGAAATAGATTACATTTAGACTTGCAAATGTACGTGGTATAACTCGGCATGCCCTATTCATGACCATCCCCATGTTTATTTCATGCACGCGCACTAAACACCTCAGCAGTTGTTTGTGTTAATACGTCAAGCGGGTGCACATGGACACAAAGATAAAGATCCCCCGTATAGCCTCAACAGAATGTTGGGCAAGTGCTGTTCACGGAGTAGTGCCTATGAAGGCCGGCACGGCACACGAAGGGGTGCGAGGCCAGCACCACGCCCGGCCACCTTTGTCTCCTTAGCGGCGATGCTTAAACATCGCACCAGGAACTCATCTGAGGCTGAGTCAACCTAAGGGAGGCCCAGGAGGAGTTCAGATGATTATAACTGCTGTCGGTGGCCATGAACGGGAATCAAAGTCGGATGGCCGTGTTCGTAGGGCAGTGCGCTAACCACTGCCCCACCTCCATACATTCGCCAAGATAAAAATTTCCCCGAGCCCAGCTTCATATTTCATATGAGAGTGCACTTAATTAGGGCCCCAATATAATTTGTCACTGCTGCTACGAGGCATTGGTTATTAATGATTGCACTGGGATCCTGAAATTACTCAGCAAACATCAAAACTCCTTGTGACGTGAGCTGTAATAAGGTTATTAGCGAGCCGGCAAATACCAGTATCACACCCTCAAAATACCGTACTTACAGCGGGGTTGGGGGATAATTTAAGTCAGACTTAAAACTCTCCGTAACATTTGGAAACGAGAGACCCAACGGCCAGTCAGTCTCAGTGGGTTACGGTACTCACTTCCGTGCGGGGCCATGCAGAGACAAGCAGAAATATTTGTTTTTGGAACAGCATCGGTTGGCTACGTACGGAGCGAGAGAAGTCCAACGTGCAATACACGTTCGAATTTTCGTCGTCCTTCCTCCGCACCTCCCGAGTACCACGATTGGCTACATACGTGCGTACGTACAATCGACACGTCTGGATCCTCCACCAAACGGAGTTGACGCGACCCCAAAAAATGCCCGGTCTTCGTTCGGGAGAGAGCCGGCGTTGACGCCACGGATTAATTCCGCGCCGTTACCGCGACCGCCTGCAGCGCCGCAGCGCACCGGTCAATTTCACCAAAATTCCCGCTACGATTTTATCCCAACCCCCCCCACCCCCCACCCCGTGTAAGCTTCTGCGGGCTCTGTCTCTTATCGGGGCAAGCTTACCTCGCAAAGCCAGGCCTAATCTTACGTGTGTGTGTATATGGACATATATATATCTCTCGCAGCACGGCCGTTTAAAAGGCGCCCCACGGCACAGAGCGGGTGAAAGGAACCCGCGCCGACCTCGGCACCCCCGGGCGGCGCCGAGGCGGGGGAGGCGAAGGTCACCGCGGGGTTCCTCACCGCAGGCGACGGACGCTCACATGGACACCGCCCGTTCGCTGACCCCACCGTGGCTATGGGGTTGCCACCTGTGCCGATTTTCCCAGGCGCGGCCTCCGTTTGAGGGCAGCTTTCCTGGAGAAATCCATGAGTCTTCCCAGGGCGTTGCATTTATTTCATTGGCTTCTCCAGGAGTCCCATTGGAATTTACCTGCACTCTGAGTGTAACTAATACTATTTCTGGCTTTGATCGTTGTTTGTTCTTCATTTTATCTGTATTGCGAGTGTAGTTATTCTCATCATTGGCTTTTACTGCATTTCGATTGGATTGCACCAATGCTTGTGAGCGTAGGATTTTAATACTTTTTTTACGTAAGGCGATTCGAGGAATTTCAACATGAGCGGTGCTTTATAATAAAAAAAATTTAACGAATCTATTATTACACTATGTAACACGATATTTGTTCCTGGGTAGTAAGTGTTATTTTCTAATTGCTTATGCCTCAAAAGTATAGAAAGTGGCTATTATTCCTCAAAAATTTTGCTTTTGTGACCAGGACTTTACGTGAAAAAATGACACAAAAGCACACGTTTTCTCATTGAATATATGTACATTTCTAAATATCACTGTCCTGTCTTCTTGGTTCTTTCGGTAAAGTCACGTAGAAGGGAAGTAATAACATAATAAAAATAAAACATAAAACAATTCTCACGACGTTTCGGCCACAACACAAGCAGCCATCCTCAGGTGAAAACCAGGTCTGTCGAAGCGACAGCGTGACTTTACCGAAAGAACCAAGAAGATGAATCCCTGCAGTCACGAAAGCTTTAAATCGAAAAATCACTGTCCTGGTCACAAAAGCAAAGTTTGTGGGGAATAATAGCCATTTTCTGTACTTTTGAGGCATAAGCAATTTGGAAATAACACTTACTACCCAGGAACAAAAAATATCTCTTTTTGTTACACAGTGTTATCAAAATTACTTTGTCAGTTGCATGACGGTACACCAACTGGCGACAGGCGCCGTGAGGTGCGGCTCTCGCCTCGTCCGGTCTCAAGAAATTCTCCTCCTCCTTCCCGTGACCCTCGCCAGAGTTTTTTTGCTCCTTAGCTGTGGCGACTCCCTGTTTGCTGTGACAAAACTTCAATCGATGGACCGTCCCACGTCTCCTAACAATGTACGTATGCATGCACGTTGGACTTCTTTCGCAACCGTTCGTAGCCGAACGTGCTAATCGAAGGTGGCCTAAGCATTCATTCGCTTACTCAAGAAAGCCTCAAGTGAGCCTCACGTTTTCATCTGTGGTCATAATAATTATGCCCACAAGCCCCGAGTAGACGTGTGACTTGTCAGTATCGCATGACGCGGGAAAAGACTGATGTTTTAAAACTAAACAATAAAGTTTATTTTTTATTTTAGCAAGGCCCACTGAGCTACGTAGCTCTTTTCCAGAAGCAACCTGGCTACAAATGATAGCTCAACGAAGTGGCTTATCATGTGGAAATTTGTCGCAGCCAAATACTCTAAACGCGTGTTTATTGCGAAGTCTATAGTTGCATATAAAGCGCGTGCGACAATCGCGTGTGACAACAGAAGGTGATCACATTTTAAAGTATATTTCTTCACCAATCCGCACTGAGCAAATGTGGTGAAGTATGGTCAAATACCCCCCCAAGACCCGCACAGAGTGGGTAGGCCCTCATCCGGCAGTGGGCTGACAATGGGCTGCATGTGTACATGCGGCGTGCATTTATTGATCACATACATACACCAGGAGCACAAAAAAATGCCCCTTCAGGTGGTGCCAGTAGTACCCGTTCCTGCTCGGGATGTAACTCCCCCATTCCTTTCCCGACATTTGTGCATGCGGGAGGAAGCCCAAGTGCCCGGGAAGAAAACTCAACTCATATACGAGGCGATAATTCGCACCGACATCCTCCTACATAATTGGTCGGAAGTGTGAATGGAAAATGGAGAGTTGACGCCGGCCCACCGCCGTGCACAAACATACCGCGTTGGGTGAATTGGCCAGGGCGCGTTATTGCGAGATGGTCGTCACACTGCACTTCTACAGGCCGCCTTGTAGCCTCATAATAATTCATAATAAAGTTTATTTTTTTGGTTGGATCGCGTAAGTATAAATGCGTCGTTAACCATCCGCCACTGCCAAACAGTAAGGGTTTCTCGCGTAAACAAAGCACACCGGTGTGTTGGAGAGTAAATCCACAACACTTCGAGGGCGACGCTTCGCTGGTGATTACATCCAGCGTCATCGGGCGATATTGCCAGAATTGTAGCCGTATACCAATGCTCACATGCTTAAGTGAGCATTGTACACACTTCCAATTAGCGCGGTTGGCTACGTACGGTGCAAAGGAAGTTCAACACACACACGTACGTCCATACATTATACGTCCTTTCACACAGCAAACCGCAACCGCTTACCCAGCCCACACGGCAGGGCACCAAGAAGGCATTTGAGAACTACCATTCAGCTTTGATGACGCGGACAGCTCAATCATTCTGAGGGTGGAGGGAGGGAAAGCGCTGCCCCTTTCCAAAAAGAATCCTCCAATTTTCTGAGACGCGCCGGCAATGAGCGTGCATCTTCCGTCATTATCCTTCACGTGAGCGGCACAGTCGGCTAAATGGATTAGCCGCCACATCTCCGTGGCCAGAGTTGCAGGCTTTGGGGAATTACGGCCCATCGCGTTTTGACGAATTCTCTCAAAGAATATTGCCCGCGTGCACGGTTCTAATTGGCGTGGCTTTCAAGGGCATCGGAAAGACATCCGCATACATTTTGAGCTGAGGCACAGGCTTTGAAAATGTTATTTGTTTTCTGAAATAAGTTTCTTGCATAGAGAGGAATTGGAAATCACATTAATCTACATGAATCTCTTCGGTGAGACGCGGTTGGTAAATGTTCATTTAGAAACCAGTAGAGGGTTAGTTGAAGAGATGTTTCGTTTTTCTATGGGAGACATGGGTAGCCCATAGTGCAGAAAGTAGGTTGCTGACCTACCCCTGAAAGGTTTGAGTGATATCCCATTGTGTTCGGGGGTGTTATATGGGCACTACAATTTCCACCGACTTTGGTCAATCATCCAAAATAGGATCCTCTTGTAAAGATAAACATTATTATGAACTCAAGCATTATCACTTTGTCCTTCGCATAGTTGTGTATTTCAGTTAAAAATGTTGTACGCGATGTCATGATAGAAAACGCAAGAGAAACACGTAAACTCGGCGCCTTATACGCGACTGAACATAAAACATGCAAAAATATAAAGCGCTAAATGATGATCCGCTGACCAACATTAACTGATGATAACTCTAAATTGAACACGAGAGCTTTCGCAACCAATGTTATTATTCGTAATTGATTTTTTGTTTGTGTCAAATTGGATTCGGAGAATATGCGTGCAGTGTTCCCTCATTATTCACGATGAGGGGATACGTTCCGGAGATGCACGTAAATAGCACACTACACAGATAATGATATTGGCCTACGAAACCTATCTCTTTAATTAATTACCTTAAATAAATACGTAAATAAGCTATTAACTGCGTGAAAATGATCATAACACATTGTTTTTAAAATAATAAACACTATGTAAATAAAAATGAATATTAAAGTATTAAATAAGAGTATATAAATTACCTTTATAGGATCACTTAATCTCATCACTTTCTTTATCTCGCTCTCTCTCTCTCCATGCAGTCGTCATGTAGCGTTCCAGATGCAATTCACGGATAGCCAAAATTGCGGATAGAAAGTTGTGAATAACAACGTTTGTTCATCACGGGACAATTTCATTCATCGGCTGTGTCGGGTGGAGGAGGGTTTACGACTCAAAGTTTTATTTGCATGGCAATCCGACCCAAAAATCTGACTCACTCATAATGAGTCAACACTAAGCTTTCACCAAGAACAAATTTTCACTTTATCAAATATAGCTTCGTTGCTGTCAATCTTCATCTAACATGGTGGGCGACCTTAACAAGGTGTTTACAGTGCGATGCACATTGCATTCATAAAGCATACAAATGCAAGGAGATGTTATCTCCCTCGCATGCTCCGCAGGAGGCCGTGGGTTCAATTCCAACCCTGGCGATTATTACCGCAGGCAACGGACGCTCACATAGCCACCGCCCGTTCGCTGACCCCACTGTGGCTAGGGGTTGCCACATGTCCCGGTTAACCCAGGCGTATCCTCCGTTTGAGGGCAGCTGTCCTGGAGAAATCTGTGAGTCTTCCCAGGACGGTACATTCATTTCATTGGCTTCTCCTGTAATTCGATTAGAATGTACCTGTACTGTGAGTGTAACTATTACTGTTTCTGGCTTTAATCGTTGTTATTGTTATTGCATTCTTCTTGGACTTCTCCGGTATTGCCCTCCACATTTAGAAACACGTGTTTCGTTTATATTTGGCTGCTACTATCAATTCCGGCATGTGATTATAAGCCACTTGAATGAGCTATAATGCGTGGCCAGGTCACCTCTGAAAAAGAGCTAATCGCTCGAAGGGCTTCACCTGGCAAAATACAATCGGTTCGTGTCGCATAGAAGTAGTGAGCAGCATTAGACTGGGCGAACAATGCGGTGAAGGAAAGTGTAGGGGGGTATTTGAGAAACGACGGCAGAGCATGAGAATAAACTCCAGTTTGTTTAACACATATCATCTATAATACAGGTTTTTTTTTTTGTTAGATCGCGAAAATATAGAAATGTGTCGTGAAACTCCAGTTTTACTTCGGGAAGTAATTTAACAGGCAAACGGTGTGTGGGTGTTGTTATAAATTAGGAGAA
Source organism: Lampetra planeri (assembly GCF_965212315.1). Lineage (NCBI taxonomy): Eukaryota > Metazoa > Chordata > Hyperoartia > Petromyzontiformes > Petromyzontidae > Lampetra > Lampetra planeri. Next base: position 21,200,487 of record NC_136110.1, read on the forward strand.
AAAAAACACTAAATTCTACCACGTAGCTCCTTGTAACGGGTAATTATCGCTCGGTCAAAAAGTACAGCTTTAAGAGTTTTCCAACATACAGATGTAATGCGAGCGTAAATGGAGTTGCTGCTGGGCTCTGGCCCAATCACACAGCCCGGGGTATTGGGGGGCGGAGCCCGGTATGGGGGGCGTGTGGGAGGGGCCGCCGTTCACCTCGGCTCCAATGGAAAGCGAGGTGAATGGGGGTGGAGCCAGCAGGGCAGTATGGGAAGGCGAGATCTGACGATCCGGAAGGGGAGAAGTCAGGGTCACGTGGGGGAAAGGATATAAGTGGGAGCCCGGAAGAGATCGGGGTCAGTTGTTGGAGTGAAGAAGCGGGATCACGTTGGGTGGCCGCCGCGCCATCAGCCACGTGACTGATGGGGCTTCGGCACACCGTCGGCCAGCGGTGTGCGGAGCAGGGAGGAGCGGAGCGACTGACGGGAGAGCGCGTGCGTGGCGCGCGCGAGGAGGAGCTAACGGAGGAGCGTGCGTGGCATGCGAGAGGAGCGTGAACAGCACGCGAGAGGAGACGCTGGTCCACGGAGGAGACCAGCGGGGTGCGTAGAAAGAACTTGAATAAAAGACCAATGGAGACCAGCAGTGCCTAACGGAGTCTTTTGTTACACTGGAGTCAGAAGTGGACTTTTTCAAAGCAGAATAACGTCAAGAAAGATGGCCGAGAACTTGAAAAAGCGTAACCCACTTGTTACGTCTTCCGACGACGAAGAGACGGCCGCCGGCACACGTCCTCCAGAGACCACGTGGCAGGGCCGCCGCCATCTTGAACATCGCGGCTTCACCACCTTCAACGAGAGAGCGCCGGAACCACGGGGGAGCACCCCCGCCCTGGCTCGTGTGCGAGACACCGGAGCAGTCGCAAGAGGACGCCGCGCTCACCGTCCGAGTTCTTCGAGATGTCTCAAGTCACCACCCTGCCGTCCTCTGCTCGCCGCAGCCCCGGGCAAGTCAAGACGATACGCACCCGGCCCTAACACACACCTCACCCATCTTGCATGTGCCGGGGTGCGATTGTTTATGGCTCGAGATTGCGGAACGCGGTTCGGGCTGTGTGTGTGTGTTGAGGATGGACGCGCTGTCTGCTTGTGTTTGCTCTGTGTCAAATAGTGTTTATGCGTTGCGGCATGGGGATGTTATCTTGATGGCGAAGTTAATTATTAATTCGGTTGCGTCGAGTGTCCCGAGCCCGTTACCATCCCGTGGGTTGCCGTGTGCGACGTGTTTATTTTGATGATTTTTTTTGCTGCAAGGTACGACAGGGTTGACGGTGTGTTGTCTGCCTGCAGCTCTGCTTGCGATTGTGCATAATGTACGACCTGTGTGGAACTTTGCTGCTTGTAATCGCGATATGCTGACTGCACGTACTGTATAGACTGTCTTTCTGTACGGATACGGAGTGCGGTGCATTGTTCTGACCATTGGGTTCGGGATTGTCATTAGTTGTGCGTACCTGTTCGGAAATTGGTCAATTCGTTGGGGGACCCTAATTTCTGGTTGTATGGGTGTTCGTGCATACGAGATTGCATATGTGTTCATAGAAAAATGCGAATGTTGAGGGATGAGGGCGTTGTTGGTGGCTCTGCCGTCAAGGGTGATGGGGCCGTAAATTGCCGCCAAGGGGCGTCGCTCTTTCCGTTGATTGCGTGCGGCCAGGGGTTGCATTGCGAGTTGGTGTGTATGAGCAATGTGTCTTGGTCAATTATTGGGTAAAAAATTTCCCCGATACGACTGCTGTGCGCAGCGAGCTGCGGCGATGCGTCGTATCGTTGGGGGTTGTTAAAACGTGACAGGGGATGTGTGTTGTGACCCCCAGCAAGGGGCAGCTGGGGTGCACGCACGGGAAAAACTGCCGAAGTGGTCGCACGTTGGGCCGCCATTTTGGCTAACGCGGGAAATCGCGGGGATGCGCTTGGCGCAGGGGGCCGCCATTTTGAGCGCGTGCGGGAAACCTCGGTAGGGCGCTTCGCACGTGCCGTCGCCATTTTAAGTATACACGTCGAGCCGCGGGGATGCGGTTATGGATCTCATCCCTTGACTCTCGTGTTGCGCTCTAACTTGTGGGCGTGCATTGCGTGTTGTGCGCAATGCTGGCGTGTTGGCGCCCATCGGGGTAACAGGAGCATAGTGGCCCGTGTCTGACTAAGGGGGGGCGTGTCATTGCACCAGCATTTTGGGACTGAGATGCTGGCTGGGTTCTATTCTGGGGCAAATATTTCACCAGTATATGCCTGCCATTGTTGAGTGGGTGATGCACGAGTTGTGGTCACATCGTGCTATGGCCGAGGGCTGACCTGACAGCCCGGAAGCGAGACACTCCGTAGTATGTCTCAAGCTAATGGACCATGTGCTCATATGGCTCGTGGAGTCGGGGTTCCGTCGTGCGGTGGCAGACTGTTTAACCTGGTGGGCCGGAGGCTCACAGAATTCAGGAGTAGGGGTTCCGTTACGTTGCAGCGAACGGTGAGACCTGGCTAACATGGGGCAGGGATTCCCCTTGCGGGTCCTCCAGCGGGAAGGGCCATGGACTTGTTTCACTCTGGGTTATAACGGTATTGAATGTATAGGGGAACTGGTCCTTCGGGGATATGGATATTGTGGGGGTTCAAGTAAATGGAATATGGCCTAGGTTAGCGGAATGCGACGGGTCCGGGGTGATTGCTAGGACGGCAGTGAGGACACATGCTGGACAGCGGGTTCAGCCTATTGGTGATAGTAAGCCTAAGTTGTTCAGAATGCGTGTTGGGGAGTGCGACTCCATATCGTCAAGATATTGGCTAGGAAACATTGCCCCGTGGGGGGTCGATGGCGTCTGGCCTTGCCAAGGGATGAACCTTCCTTTGTCTGTAAAGCGTCAGACTATAAGATGCCGGGGTGTGTCCATTGGTGATGGGATAGTACGAGATTGAGCGTGGCTGAGTCTTTGCGATGTGCCATTGTCTCGTCCCCGAAATTGCACTGGCCGAGTGGATGGCCAGTGGACGTTGCTGTGGTTGGACGACCACGGTGCGGGCGAAGGCAAGTTAAATGTTGCCGCTGGGGAGCGTTGCTCTCTCCATGCGAGGGTGTGCGGCCGGCGGCTGTGTTGAGAGTGACAGTGGGTAGATGCTGTGTACGTGAGATGTCTGTGCTGGTTCTCAAGGGAGGACTGCTGATGGGCAAGAGCAGGAAAATTTTTATTGTCACGTGTAAATAATATTTTTTGTTAAAATGTAGATACTGGGACATCCATCGTGTCGATTTTTGTGTATTTATTGGTTTTCTCCTTACGCCGGGCGGATTATGATCATCTCCACTACCCTGGGGCTGGGTGGCTGTCGTGTACGACATGCGGATGTGCCGTTTCGTGGTGCTGTGCCTCGGGGGGTTGGGTTCTCCTTCTCGTCACAGATCTTCGGCGCCTGCCACACTGGGTGTCACCGGTTGTACTAACCGGATGTGGACTTGAAGGGGGAGTAGAGCGCCTGTTCGTCACTCCTGCTCTACCAGTTGTTCTCTGAAGTTGGACTTGAGCCAGGCAGATGGACCAGCAACACAGACACGCTCTAAGACACTGGATTTTTGATTTATGCGCGTCTGCCGTTCTTGCGTGTCAGTTACCGTTGTTGTGCATTGCCTTCCATTCCTTAATTCTTCTTGCTTGTTGCACGGTTCCGTACCGGATCCTATTCCCTTCTCTTTCGTTGATTGGGTTCGTCGTTTTGTGCTCTCCGTTGTGTCGGTTGTGATTCCTGAGTGTGTTGCCGTCGCTCGCATTATTTTATCCTATTTCAGCCGGGAGAGGATATAAGTGGGAGCCCGGAAGAGATCGGGGTCAGTTGTTGGAGTGAAGAAGCGGGACCACGTTGGGTGGCCGCCGCGCCATCAGCCACGTGGCTGATGAGGCTTAGGCACACCATCGGCCAGCGGTGTGCGGAGCGGGAAGGAGCGGAGCGACTGACGGGAGAGCGCGTGCGGGGCACACGCGAGAAGGAGCTGACGGGAGAGAGCATGTGGGGCGCGCTCGAGGAGGAGCTAACGGAGGAGCGTGCGCGGCACGCGAGAGGAGCGTGCACGGCACGCGAGAGGAGACGCTGGTCCCTTGTCAGGACCAGCGGGGTGTGAGGAAGAGTGGAGGAGCTGAGGAGGAAGCGCGTGCGGGGCGCGCGCGAGACGACGCTGGTCCGCGGAGGAGACCAGCGGGGTGCGGAGAAAGAACTTGAATAAAAGACCAACGGAGACCAGCAGTGCCTAACGGAGTCTTTTGTTACACATGTGTAATGAGTCCAACTGAGTCGCAGACGTTGTTTGTTTTAGAGGCAACACATTTATTGTAACACCGTAACACAAAGGGGTAACTGCCCCATTACCAGATATAGCTTAGGGTGGTGACCACCCAGCTAACTACCCTATACAGAGGAGTTACTGCTACCAAGGGTCGGACTCTCACCCGGGTCTCCGACCACGTGGTTTCCTCATAAGACCAACTTCCAGCTTGAGACCCCGAGCTTCCAGCTTGTCGAAAGAAGAGACCCCGGTCCCTCTCCGGGACCCGCCTTATATCCCCCTATGGTTGGGGCCGCTCCGCCCTCGGCCCGCCCGCCTTCTCGAGCATTCTCGTTCCCTCTTGATCCTTCTCAAGGACTCTCCCCGGACACGTGATCACCCCCTAGTCCCCCCCACCTGGGGCCCTCTGTGTGGACACTCCGGATCACGTGTCTACGGGGTCAACCAGAGTGCCATGGCCTGGGGCAACCCTGCCCCTGGGCTGACGCTCACCCACGCCCCCTCGTGGGAGCCCCCACCACACGCTGTGCGTGGTGCCCGCGCTATCCCAGTGCTCACCAAGCCCCGCTGGGGCTAGTATTACACACAGCCACCCACACGGTGCTGTCCACAATGTAGGAACATCGAACGGCACGGCCCTTCCGGGCCAGCACCATACAGTGACATCCCCGACATCCCCGATGTCACTACACATGCATGCTGTTGGCGACTGCTGTGAAGGAAAGAAACCTCTTGAAGTCGTAGATGCATTCCCAAGCCTACGCTCCCTGCCACGCCGCACAGCACAGCCACTCTGTGGTTCCGGATTCAGCTAAAGCGGGGCCTGTAGCATGATGTTATAAAGGGGCCCTACATAAATATATATATAAAACATTGAAACCACTACATTTTTTACTTGCATAGTAAAGTAATTGTATTTTTTCATTTGCTATACAGCCAGATAATACGACAAATCGCTAACCTTAAACACCCAGTCGTTCATAAAAGTTGAAGGCGGTATAGTACTGTAGCAATAGAGCAAGTGCAGAATCACTGAACCGGAATTAATAGCTTGAAAGCATTTAGCCCAGGGCCCTTGAGAGTGTGGGGCCCGTAGCATATGTAGCTACTTTTGCTACTGGGATAATCCGGCACTGACACTCCGTCGTCCCCTGTCGTGCGCACGAGGCTCGCCGGTAGGCGACGCATCACCCGCAAGCGCTTGGGCCACAGGCCGCAGTACGTGGTTACGTTTACATCTCGCCGGTGTTTACACTGGGCAAGGAATGAACGTGCATGTTGAACTTCTTTCACACCGCACGCAGCCAACCGTGCTAACCGGAGGTGGAATCCGAGCCAATTACCTGGTTCAGGCCAGTGGGCTAAAACTTAGGGTGCAATTTTGCACGTAGATGACTCACTGTAATCGTGCAAACTTGTCATAATCTTCCGTCGTGGTCTTTAATGGGATTCCCACAGCCACGCTCGCTTCTCCCCCCGGCCGCATGGAGGAGGATGCCCTTGGGCTGCGGTCACGCTCCGCTACGTTGGAGATATATACGCGCGCTGCCACCCTCGTGTTTAAAACCGGAAACAAACGTTTTGTAAGTGATCACAAAAATATATATACCCCCCCCACCCACATATAAAAAAAAATCACTTACCCAAGCATTCCCAAAGTAATTTCTATTCATAACCAAGACATCCTTTTGCTGAGTGCCCAGAAATCCTTGACAATGTCTTGTTTTGAGTTTTTTTTTATTTCTTTGCGGTGGCGGTGGCTGCGCTGCACGTGGCTGCCTGTAATGAAGCACTGCAGAGGCAGCAGCAGCGAGGGTTGGTGGATTATCGCACAAAAGTTGCGAAACTCAATGAGTTGCCAAGAGACGGCGGTACAGCAGAACGTGGACTGGTTTCCATCTGTTCCATCAGTACGGGATAGAGTGTTGCCCCCTCACACACGTGGGATTCTCCGGGTGCTCCGACTTACTCCCACATGTGTAAACACTCATCAATTGCTGCAACATCTTACTATGTAAGGGACCGTAGAGCTTGGGCAATTGTTGGCACCGGCTCGCCGCATGGCTGCCTTCCCGCGTGTCTGCGATTCCTCGCGCCTTTGAGTCGTTCTCTATCTACCAAAGGGTGAGCGAACATCGTGCCGCGTGTCGCAAGCGGAAAACACAATTCCTGGTTCTTTCCAGGAATTCTCTCTCATGCAGCCCAGGAAAGCCCTCTGCACTGTTCCTCCATGCCTGGCTTATATGCCTTTCAAGTTAAACATGCCGTTAATTACCCAGTGGCTTACTGTAATTTTAACATGATTCACATTCATTATGTCTTTGTTTATTTACATATCTGTAGCTTTTTGTAACTTCATTTGTACTATTACTATAATCAGGTCTAAAAGAAACTGCCTTAGTCAATTTGCTCTACAGCAAATGTATTATTCAACATTGAGAAATGTTCGATTTTCTACAGGACACAGTTATTGTTGCTCTGATTTCTCTTCGCTTGATCTCTGAACTTACTCATAATTTGCTTTAAATTTTGTAATTTTGCCAACCTGGGTCACTCTTGCAAATGGGACCCATCTGGGTCTCTTGGTTTCTCACCTGGCTATACAAACGCAAATTAAACAAGCGCCTTGCCACCCACCCTTTCCCATGGTCCCCCTTGAGTGGGCGCTGAGGTGGCGAGATGTTATCTCCCTCGTCTGGTATACATGAGATCATGGGTTCGATCCCGACCCTGACGATGCCCCTATATTTGGAGTATTGAATGTCTCTCTCTGCCCGTGGCCGTGTGAATTTTTTTCCGGGTCCTCAGTTTTTTCCCCTCCACATTTAGAAACGTGCGTTTAGATTATGTGACCGCTATATATTTCCACGTGATAAGCCACTTAATTGAGCTATCATTTGCCACCAGGTCGCCTCTGAAAAGGAGCTGCATAGCTCAGTGGGCCTTACCTGGTAAAACTATAGATTGAAAACTAATTTCTTAAAAACTACTTTTTGTAGTTAGTTTGTTGACCCCCCCACCCCACACAACTCCGATTAGCACGTTTGGCTACGTACGGTGATGAGTGATTGTAATTAACGGCATTTATAGCGAGGCCAAACGATAGAATACAAAACACAACATAATCAATAGTGTCGTTGTGGAGAACATAAGTAACAAGAGTGAAGCTATGGATTACATCACGTAAATATGAATGTGTTGTTAAACCCGCCACCACACGAAACAGCCAATTAGTAAGGTTTGTCACGGAAACAAAACGTGCCAATGTGTTACTACTTCAGTACGCCGCTTGTGTGTTGCATAGTAAACCCACAACATTTACAATTCAAGTACGACTTTCACTGGTGATTACAACCAGCTTCATCAGGCTAATCACCAGCGAAACGTCGTTGTAAATGTTGTGTGGGTTTACTCTCCAACAAACCCGTGTGCTGAACTGATAACGAATAGGCATGTTTTATTTACTAATTGGCTGTGTCGGGTGGTGGCGGGTTTAACGACACATTCATATTTACGTGACCTAACCCAAAAAAACCTCTTATGGAAGTTCAACATCCATACGTACATACAGAAAATAAAAATAAAATATTTATACAGTTTGTGTATGGCCCAGCCCTGGATGTGCACAAGGTATAGCGTGCCCCTCACCATCACGAGGCAGGACGCCCAGGCTTAGCGGCAGTAGGAGCAGCAGCAGCGTGGAGCCGAGCGCCACGAAGGGCACCTCGTAGCCCCACGCGTCGTACAGCAGTCCGCCCAGGGGTGGCCCCAGCAGCATGCCCACGCCATTGAAAATCTCCACCATTCCCTGCGCCCCTCAACAGACAACACAGGGTTTAGATTGCGCTGGTCAACATTGCTTCGTTGAACCGGGTGAGTGTAAGCCTTTCCCATTCCAAGACGACTGAAAGTTATGGGGTGGGTTTCCCATTCACCGCTGAATCTCGGAACGTGCAAACGGTGAGCGTTAATTTTATTTAGAGAGGCGTAGCTTCGCTGTTTTTTAAAGCGTTATACTCACCGCAGAGAACTGTAGCGACACGACCGCACTCTATGATAGCTGCCGCCAAACTGTGCAACACGCCCTTCCGCATGGCCTTTTACATACGCGTAAGTCATCGGAGCAGAATTGGAATAAAGACCGATGACGTACACACGGATGACGTACACATACGTCATCGGAATGGGAATGGGTTAATTAGCGTGCGTGACCTGGGCCATCCAAAAATGGCTAAAGCAAAATGGCAAGACGAAGCGGAGCAGTGAAGTAAAGCAACGAGAACACGAATAAAGTTCAACCGATCGAATGTAACTCTACACCCCTGTGACATCACCTGAGTGTGAGGCTCAATTGGTCGTTCCGTTACACGTGTTGAGCGATTCATTGTGAAGCCACCTTTAAGTTTCGGTTGAGATTTCCGCAGTCGTGCCGTACAGCTCTCCGGCGTGATTTCGAGTTGCTGCCGCGTGCCGTTTGGGAATCGATCGAAGCTCCGAGCACGTGGAGCAAAACGTCGGACATCGCGCGGCACAACCCGAAAACTCATCGGAGAGAGCCAGCCACCTTGAGTGTATGCAGCAGCAGCAGTGCAAGCAGCGTGAAGCGGAATTAATCAATCAGCGCTTATTTGTTACACGGAAAATCCTGTGTAGCCAGTTAACCAGCTATGGTTTGCAAGGAAGAGAGATCCGTGGTGCTATCAGCATATGACAAGAACAACAATAGCAGAGTGATGCTCACAGAGGAACGGGCGACAGCGGAAAAGAACACGTCAGAGGTGCGGGCGAAAGAATGTGTGCTTACGGAACAAAAAAATGAGCGCTATTAACAACATGAACAACGGGCACACTGCACCAAAAACAAGGTACGAGAAACGAGATACGAGGCGATGGGAAAGGTCGGAGAGGAGGTGTGCGCGAGGCAAACTCAATCGGGCGAGTAAGACAACAACAACAACGACAACAACGGGAACTCGAGAAGCAACAGCCAACGGATTTGGGTGCAGGTGCAGCGACGCGACTGTGGAAGGGCACAGCATCTCGGGGCATCGAGCGAGAGACGAGAGCGTGGAGCGACCGTCTGCCCGCACGGCGTGGGGAATAGCGCAGAGGTGATAGGGCAGAGGGCGTCTCTAAGTCTGGCTTTGGGTAAACGGGGCAAGCGCGCTCTATACAAATTAATCGGCGAGGGATTAACACGCGGCGCGAAGGATTTACGTGAAAAGAGGTGGCTCGGGCGAGCGCTGTGCGGAGTTAATTGTGTTTGTGCATGCACAGTCTTAGGCGCGTATCAATGCGCATTAACCGGGGGTTTATATCGGAGGGGGGGGGGGGGTGTGGAAACGCTTACATCGGTGCTTTCAACCGAAGCGTGGCTTGCGGAAGAGAGGCTGAGGGATAGGAGCTGACGAGTGAGAAGAGGCTGCTAGTGTGACGCCGGCACTGGGGAGACAAAGGTGACTGGAGATGCGTGGTGCTGGTAGTATAAGAGGCGCTCGAAAACAGCCCTTACGTCCAGAATGCGTGTACAGCCCTTTGTCAATCCACTGCTGGATTAGGGCCTCCCCCATAGATGTGGCAGCATAGACGTGGGAGTATAGATTTGCAGGACGACGACAGATTCGTCTGCACCGCTGCTCACGTCTTCCTGCCCAAGTGAACTATGGGGGTGGCATTCATATCCATTGGCAAGCCTTAAGCCAACGGTGGCAATTCCACATTCTCATTGTAGGAGCCATGATTTCCGTGGGACGACGTGTTATACGATGGCTCACAAAACGGTCCGAATTTAATACACCCCTGGAGCAAGGACGATGGGCTGAGTCAACTGCTGGCTGACATTTGAACTCTCGATCGCGGGTCAGGTAGCCCTGATCGGATACATGCGCAGCGGTGCGTGGGAAACGTACGAAACCTCCTCTGGCTGCGTCGCCTCCTACGCTGACCCCGTTGAGTCAGGTCACGCTATTTCAGTGTGAGTGCTACGGCATTCGAATAACAGCCCGCCGTTAATCCGGTTTTTCGCAACGGTGAATGGGTTTTTTGAGCATTTTCCTTGATATTGTTCTCGCCACGGCACTAAGCCTCGACAGAAAAGTGGCAATGCGGTCCTGTAACTGATGCCCAGGTAGAGGTATGGTGAATGACCTCAAGGCATTGATATGTGCCATATCCACACAGCTGAATGAAAAGCAATGTCTCCACACGTAATAGGCGTGCGAATGCGTTAAGCAATCCATTTTTTAGGACGTCCTTGCTGAGTCTCGTATCAAATTTTCAAGAGAGTTCCATGGTGGATTGCACGGCAGAATGATATTTGAACGAGTGTCTTTATTTTGACTATCTAGATTAAGCTCGTGCATGTGTGTATGTTGAACTTCTTTCGCACCATACGTAGCCAACCGTGCCCATCGGAGGTGCGGGGGAAGGCCGTATGGGTTCGTGAACCCACTCGCAAATGCCCTAGCCACCACGCTGGTCAGCAGGTTAGGGAGTTTTCACGAATATTTGTGCGATCCACTGACCCCCCGCACGAACCGCTCCTATTGCTCCATCTCCACGGCTGTCGTCCTCTCAGATGCGTTTGACTGCCATTCCGTCGGCAGTCTTGTCCACAAATCATCACCATCCCCAACAGCGCTGATGCATCGTGTCCAAGCCAACAGGCTATTTTCCTTCACAGTCAATGCCTCCGATCTTCATTTGTTCCCTAAATCTCTTTCTAATGAATACCACTTAAAATATGCCTCACATTTACCAGAACTGTAATTATAATGCTCAATTTATCTTAATGGGCTTCAACTCATGCCTAAACCTAATTTAACGGGCAGGTTATATTAATAATTTTCGTGAAATATATGCATAAATTGTTGTTGTGTCTATTTAGTTTAATTCCTTGCTACAAACCCTGCATGCCCCCTACATCTCCGTTGTTTAAGGGCTCATCGCTCCTCACGACCATACCACCTACACTGAACGTGTTTTATGATTATCCGATCGCATAAAGCCATAAATATATATAAACAATTCTAGATTTGAAGTTGCAAGGATTCATACTCTTTGGTTTTTTCGGTAAAGTCACGTAGGTAAAAAAAAAAATTTAAATAAGAAATCAATGAAAACAAATCAATTAAATCACGACGTTTCAGAGGCAACACGGAAGCTTGTGTTGCCTCCGAAACGTCGTGATTTAATTGAATTGTTTTCACTTATTTTTTTTTACCTACGTGACTTTACCGAAAAAACCAAAGAGTATAAATTTAAACAATTGAAACTATTATTTTGTATTTTATCAGGTAAGGTCCACTGAGCTATCGAGCTCTTTTTCAGAAGTGACCTGGCTATCACAAATGATATCTCACTGAAGTGGCTTGTCACGTGAAGATTTATAGCGGCCAAATACTCAAGCGTATGTTGATTTTAAATGTGGAGGGAAAAATCAGAGGATCCGGAGAAAAATGTACGCAACCACAGAGAGAGAGACATGCAAACTCCAAATATATAGGCGTCAGGGTCGGGATCGAAACCATGACCTCCTGTATACCAGGGGAGGTAGTTAACATCCCGCCACCTTGGTGCCCAGATAAGCAGACAATGTCTCCCTCACATATCTGTCTATCCACATTAAAACAAATATATTTTAACACAACTAACCACCCCAAAATAATTTCAGCAGCATTGATTCAGTTTAAGCAAACTGTGGACCGGCTTCGACACATGGTGTCTCATCAGCAGTCACGCCTGGCTTGAATCTATGCCGGTGAACTGCCAGATATTTATAGGCAAGGACCGTCTCTTTTAGCGAGGCCAAACGATAGAATACAAAACACAACATAATCAATAGTGTCGTTGTGGAGAACATAAGTAACAAGAGTGAAGCTATGGATTACATCACGTAAATATGAATGTGTTGTTAAACCCGCCAACACATGAAACAGCCAATTAGTAAGGTTTGTCACGGAAACGAAACGTGCCAATTTGTTACTACTTCAGTACGCCGGTGTGTTGCACAGTAAACCCACAACATTTACAATTCAAGTACGACTTTTCACTGGTGATTACAACCAGCTTCATCAGGCTAATCGCCAGAGAAACGCCGTAGTAGAATTGTAAATGTTGTGGATTTACTCTCCAACACAGTTTGTAACTAAACTCTTCGGGTGGTGGTGGGTTTAACGACACATTTATATTTACACAATCTCACTCAAAAAGCCTTTGCAGTGGATATGGGTCGTGAAAGCCTACGTGTTAAACTGAAGCTATCACCACGATCTATGGGCAAATAGGCCCCAGGTGTTCTCTGCACATTCCATCCTTCTGTCTTGTGCCAATATGCTCAAGTAGTGGCCACATCTTTCTGGCACCGATCTCTTGTGATGTCGTCATCAAGCCGTTCTGTGGGTGCCCTTCTACAACAGCAGCTTCGTATATGTGGTGCCTAACAAGCGCCATGACCTCGCCAACTTCGTCTGTGCTCAAGCGAAGATTGCGGTGTACAAGACGAGAAAAAAGATGCTGGAAGGTGACACTGACGGCTGCTCTGTGCTTCCAGTGATCAGGGGCCTGCTAAAGGCGCGGCTCCGGCTGGAGCACGCCATGTACCACACACGTGTCGGTGATGTGCACGTCTTCTTCAAACGCTGGGGAGCGGGAAGGGCCCTCTGTACCAGCGTGAACGGCACCCTCGTGTTCACCTTCTGAAGCGCTCGCTCGTCGGCGTGGCGCGCGCGATGACCACCACCACGTGACTTTTTTTGTGTTGTGCGCGGCGTATCTAGCGCCACAGCGCGTGGTTTTATTGTGTTTGTGGTATTGGTTGCTGGTGACTGTGTATTCCGTATCGGAATGGGCCTCCAGTGCTGTTGCTGCTGGTGGCAATAAAAGTTGTTTAAAAAGTCTGCGAGGTTTTCCTCTATCTCCGGTTCCTTCCATTTTTCCCGAACAACAACAACACACTTTTAATTTTCATGTTGTAGTCCATCCTCCATGCATGTCCAAACAGTGCCCAGTCTCCTTCTCATCACTGCCTGCGCCATCAGGGTTGCCTTCTTCTACGTGCAACCTTTTTGTTTGCCGACTTCTACGTTGGTCATCGCTCTTTGGGTCCTAGCTGAAGCTACGTGGGCGTTTTCTTGGTTCTTTCGATAAAGTCACGTAGAAGGGAAATAATACAATAATAATCCTTGAGGACGGCTGCTTGCGTTGTGGCCGAAACGTCGTGAGAATTATTTTATTATGTTTTATTTTTATTATTTTATTATTTACCTTCTACGTGACTTTACCGAAAGAACCAAGAAGATGAATCCCTGCAGTCACGAAAGCTTTAAATCGAAATTTACGTGGGCGTTGTTGAGAGAAACTGGGGCTCGCGAGAGAAAGTCTGCAGACGCAGCCACTTGCCCCCAACACGACCCCGCTGCTGTCCCACGGAGGGGGCCGCTCCTCTGCGGCCCCCTCGTGCCGAGCGGAGGGAGTGCGGCTCAATCGGCTGAGCCCAGAGGGGCTTGGCGGCCACGTGTAACGCCGGGAACACGGCCACACAGGAGGAGTAAAACAGAGGTCGCAAACGGGTTTTGATTCCTTACCCGTACCCGTACCCGGCCGCACCAGGGTCGCAAACGGGTACCCGTACCCGGCCGTACCTTACCCGTACCCGGCCGGGTACGGGTAGGGTACAGGTATCGGGTACCTGATTGCGACCTCTGGGATGAAGCCATGTTGCAAGGCGTGGGTGGGTTGATTCTAGGAACTTGAATTGTGAGAAGAGACAAGACGTTGGGAAATGAGTGACAAACAGTTACTCACCAGTGACTCACGGCCTACCCGTACCCGGCCGCACCAGGGTCGCAAACGGGTAGCCGTACCCAGCCGGGTACGGTTAGCCGGGTATCGGGTAGAGTACGGGTATCGGGTACCCGGTTGCGACCTCTGGTGTAAAAGCAGCCGCTCAGACCGCGTGTCGTGCAGACGGCGAGATTGCTTGCGTGTGATCACGTGTACATTATATCGTTGTTGTTGTTGTTTGTGGGGAGCGGTAGTGTAGCGGTTAGCGCGCTTTGCTACGAAGCCGGCAACCCCGGATCGATTTCCCTGGTCACGGCCAACACCGGTGCTGATTTATCTGAACCGGTCCTGGGCCTCCACCTAGGTCGACTCGGCCTGAAATAAACATCGCCACGAGGGAGACAAAGGTGGCCGGGCGTGGCGCTGGCCACCCAGCCCTCGTGTGCAGTGCCGGCCTTCATAGGCGTTCGTGATCAGTGTTTGCCCTAACAGTCTGTTAAGACTATATGGGGGATCTTTGTCTTTATTAGTATGATTCGATTTATTTACCCAAGAAAGCCTCACCAAGTCTCAAGACTCCGTTTTCAAGAAGGTGCTGCCACGTTTTCGCAGCAGAGGGCGATGTTGCTACTTCTGTGTGTGATCCCAATTGAGTAATTTGCAGATATTTGTTGTTTTGCATCGGGTTGTCTCTGCTACATGAGGAAAGCCATGCAGGACAGGGGGAGAATACACAATCTCCATACAGACAGTCGCCAGAGTCAGACATCAAACTCAGTCCCTTCTTGCTGTGACTACTAGGACTGAACGATTTGGGGAAAAGATCTAATTGCGATTTTTCTGACATTGCGATTTCACTTGCGATCAAACATTTTTAAGTCAAGCTTCAGTTCAATATTGACTGTAATAGATTTAAAACTAGTGATGGAGCATTACCACGTGATACCATCAAAATATTAACTGCTCTATATATTCTAATGCAAGGATGAGAACTTAAAATATATTAATTGCTTCCAACATGTATTTATTTAAATGTTTTAATTTAAATAGAACAATCAAACATAGAACAATTGTTAAGTTAAATAAATTAAGTTATAATAATCAAAAATAAAACAATTCTAATAAAAAAAGTCATAGGACTTTTAAATCGCAAAAAATCGCAGCCTTTGCGATTTGGTAATCGCATTGTTTCAAATTGCGATTTCGATTTGAAATCGATTAATCGTTCAGCCCTCCTGTGAGGCACGGGGTTGTTACCCCCCCCCCCCCGCCGACAAATTAGAGGACAACGCTCTAAGATCCCCCCGGAAATATGTTTACTCCACTTGCTGTACTGCTATCTCCGGGGCCACCTCAGTTTCACAACTGCGCTGGATCTACCAACTACCCCAGGCGCGCGTGGCAAGCCATCACGCGAACTCCGGTCATCCTCGGAGCAGCAGCGGCAGCTGGCCATCGAACAAAGGCGGTCACCGCATCGCGCGCTTTCAGACGCACTTCTGCGGCCGTCTGGAACGCTCTTCCTTCCGATGTTAGGAAGCGACCAAAGCTATGAACTTTTACATCTAAATTGAAAGCTATTTTTTTAAACTGCTTTTTGTGTTTCATTTGTTGTCCTTCCTCCGCACCTCGGATTAGTACGGTTGGATACATACGTTGTGACATGACTATGTATGCGTATAACTTCGAATGAGGCCGCGTCACAGGACGCTGGAAAGTGTGCACACGATTGTGGAACGAGAGAATAACCTCAAGCAAGGTGGTGGCAGCGAAACTCGAAGAGGAGCGGTCTTTGAAGGAAATTTCTCGACTGTGCCACAGCTGAGAAAATGTACGTATCATTAGGAATCGAAAGCTTGGTGTGTCATTGACCGCAATGACCTCTTGGCCTGGCGCGCGAATTCCCGCATGCACAAGTGTCATAGGATTGTTAACTCTTGGGTACAAAACACTGGGTCGTATGGGAAGAAGACTGTCTCAAAATGCCAGAAGAGGGGAGACCTACAGTGTAAAGGCATTGTGTCGTCTTGAATGTGTGCTGAATTATTAAGCAATGTCCCAGGAAGACCTACAGATTTCCCTGTACAGCGTCCAGTAAATATGGATCTTTGGTCCATCGTTTTCCCAACGTTGACACAATGATTCCAACCACATGCCAATGGTTGGTCCAACATTGGCATGTTTAGTTTATCTTTTTTTAAATATAGTTTATGTTTACTTGGCAGCTGCCTCAAACTATTTTACTATTTTATTTATCGAAGAAAGCCCACGAAGCTATTAGCTCTTTTTCAGAGGCTACCTGGCTACATATTTTGGCTAATCGAAGTGGCTTTCATCACACATGCGAATTTATAATAGAAGCCACGTAATATAAACGCACATTTATAAACGTGGAGACCAAAACCAGTGGACATGGAGAAAAATCCACACGACCACTTCGGGGAGAAAGAGAATACACGAACTCCAATTATACAACAGGCAAGCGCCATGGTCCGGGTTGGCACCCACGACCTCCTGCGCACCGGGCGAGGGAGATAACATCTCCTCACCATGGCAACACCCCAAAGGACAATCCTGGGAAAACCAGGATGGCTGGCAACCCTAAGCGCGTCCGTAGTCCGCGAGCCCGCCCGCGGGCTCGGCACGCACCAGCATGGTGGCCACGTTGCTGGGGAAGGCGGTGGCCATGTAGAGGAAGCACATGGTGTCGGCGGAGGCCGTGCCGAAGCCGTCGAGGCAGCGGATCACGATGCACAGGGCGATGAACGCCGTGCCGCTCGGAGCCTTGTCCAGCAGCCTGCGTGACACACACCGACCGGCACGGCATGGTCACAACCGCGAGCCGCAGGAGGCCGCCCCGGATAATATTTAAAATTGTTGCAGGCAGGCGCGTCAACCGTTAAAAGGTACGCGCCGTCATCTGCTTGCGGTGGACGTGCGGGATGCCTTGGTTGTCGGTTGATGTTGAGAGGAGGTGTCGTCGTCCCAAATTTGGCGAATGTGAAAAATGACACGCAAATTACCAAATTGGGAAAATGCATGGTGATGTCACCTCCCTCCCACCACGACCCCCCCCCCCCCACCCACTTCCCCGCTGCGAAACTTACCCTCCGGAGAATGAGTGTTGGGACTCGGTGAAGCTTTCCCGGAAGAGTAAATGTTACCGATAAAACAGTCACGTGTTCATGAAACGGCCTATGCACGTCGCAGGTGGTACAACTGCACCGAGGCCCATGGGCCGGAGGGGCCCCAGGTGCCGGGCTACGGAGAGAGGTAGAGGGGGAAGTGGCCGGCAGTGTGGCGGGTGGATGCCACATGTCCAATGAGCCTTGGCAATTTGTCGCCCCATTGTCCGAGATGGCGGACCCTGATGAGCTTTTCGCAAAGAAAAATAAATCACAGATGAAAATGTTTATTCGTCAAAGATACAAATCTGGCTCTTGGCATCTGCCAGCTCAAACAAGCAATGGGGTGGTGGCGACACATCTTTGTTCTTTACACGCAAGATTAACAAAAAACTATATCTATCTTGACACACAGATAAACACAAAAAGGGTCTGTTTCTGCAGCAATAGAGGGATCACACAGTAACGCCACGAGCATGTGCTGTGTAGTTGATTGCTTTCAGGCAAGACGAAGCTCATTACAGTTTTGCTTTCATACTCTAAGATAAAGTGGTTTCAGGTCTTAACCCTTTACCTCTCCAAAGGCACATTGTTGCTACGCGCACTGCCGTGGCTGGGCCTTCAGTGAATAGCGATGGCTCCAGAAAGCCATCCCCAATGGCATGGATTATGAACCGCTAAACAAAACCAGTAAAACAAACAATAATAATCAAGCCCGGTAATACATGAATAATAGAGTGAATAAATAATGCATTTCCTAAATTGCCGTGGATATTCAATTTCAAACATTTGACTTAATTTTTTTTGCTATAATTAACATTACAGATTCAAAATTAAAAGCATAAATAGTGCATAAACAGGGTGGAGCGGTGCGTGGTACGGTGGTTAGCGCACTGCGCTGTGAACCCAATTATCCGAGTTGGAGTTCTAGCTATGGCTCACATCGTTAACGTCTGAACCGGCCCCAGGGCCCCACTGACCAGTTTGGTGAAGTATGGTCAAATGACCCCCCCCCCCCCCCACGAACAAACACAGCGTGAGAGATTGGCCTTCATTCAGCAGTAGAACGACAAAGGGCTGCGAATTATATATTATTAAATGCGTACATAAATAAAATAAAAACCGATCATTGTTCTTTTGGGAAAAATATTCCATTTCCAGGGGGGGGGAATTGCTTTGGTTGAAAATTGCACGGAAGTGAGTGACTGCACGGAAGCAAATAGCAAGGTGAGAAATAGCAAGACCAGAAGAAATGAAAGTTTAAAATCAGCATGCACACCCGAAAAATACCGCCACATCGCAAAACGTAGCGCTGCGTTTAAAAAAAAATGGCAACGGCAATGTGGGCATTGACAGCAGCGTTTTATATACACGGTGTGTGTGTGCATTGTTTTTATTGTGTGTACAATACGCGCACACACACACACACAATGCGCACACCGAGGGGTGGCGCAGTGGTTAGCACATTCTGCTCCGAACCCGACGACCCCAGTTCGATTCCCGCTCACGGCCAACACCGGAGACGATTATCTGAACGGGTCATGAGCCTCCCCTCGGTCGACTCAGTCTCAAATGAGTACTTGGTGTGGTGTGTAAGCATCGCCATTAGGGAGACAAAGGCGGCCGGGCGTGATGCTGGCCACTCACCCCCTCGTGTGTGGTGCCGGCCTTCGTATGTGCTCACTAACAGCACTTGCCCCTACAGTCTGTTATGGTTATATGGGGGATCTTTGTCTTTTGTTGGTGGAATACACAATGTTATCAATAGACAAGATGGAATGAGCCTCCTCGGTTGATCGCACAATAAGGCGATATCGTGAGTTGAAATCCCAGCCAGGGTCCATTCAACCATCATCATAATCATCAAAATTGTCAACATCGTCATCTTTAAGCCATAATAAGCATCATACATCCTTAATCATCTCTCTCAACGTGAGCCGTGTCCTTTCCCAAACTAAAACTAAACTATTAAAAAAAAAAAATTTGCCAGGTAAGGTCCATTAAGTTGGAAACGACCTGGTCACAAATGATAGCTCACAGAAGTGGCTTATCAAGTGGAAATGAACGTTTCCAAATGTGGAGGGAAAAACCGGAGGACGCGGAGAAAAATCCACGTGACCACGGGGAGAACATACAAACTGAAAATATACGGCAGGCGTCAGTGTCGAGATCAAATCCACGACCTCCTGTATAACAGGCGAGGTAGTTAACATCTCATAGCCACGGTGGCACCCCAAAAATGTCGGCCATCATGGCCTTCCTTCCATTGAGCTCTGTGACATTTACTCAAGAATGTTTTTTTTCTTAGATACTCCTCCCAGTTGCATCAAATCGTTCAAATTGCCTTTGTAACTTTACTGTCTTCCCGGCCTCTTGCACCTACAATGTTCCCAGTCAAACCACATTCATATTCAGTCTCTTGTTTTCTCATGATAGGTCCCAAAACAAATCTCGAATTCTTCATATTAAATTTCAGTTTTCTATCCATAATCCGTAATAAATCCACGTCGCTCGTTCTTGTCTGTCCATGACATGGTTAACATCCGTCTTAAAAAAAATACACATTTCTGTTGCTTCTAGTTTGCTGTCTTTGTAATGGTTCAGGTTAATCCTCATCAGCAAGTTTGAATCATCATCATCACCGATGCAGCTATATCACTTTCTGGGAAGTCGACAATGAGTTTTATCTGCAGACAAACTGGTTCCCACATGTGACTCCCTGGGGTGATCCGCTGGCACAGGAGGCTAAGTACACATCAGAGCACAACTGTATCTGTATCCGCCTGTGATTAAACCGGGTTTTTTGTGTGTGGCTAGTTTCACGGTTCCAGCCCTGACATCAATACATTCTGCAGAAAATCCTCAAACAAGTTAAGTTTTCCATCAATTTGAGATATTTCCAGCTCAGATGACTCCAAACGTTCTGAGGCTTGATTGTCACGTGATCAACTAATACACAGGGGCACACGTGGCAGCTGCCTCGGAGAGAGAGAGAATTCAGCACCGCCGGTGTTAATTAGCGGCAACAAATATTCCAGTAGTTTTGTGCGGCGTCATCTTTCAGAGGCCATGCTCCAGTGCGGAGTGACGCTAACCCCTGCTTTCTGCAAGATTTCCCAACGGAAAAAGCTGTCACGTTCAGACACAGCACACGCACAATATATAAAAAAAAACAACTGTGATGTGATGTATTTACTTTAATTACAAGAACAAACTAAGAGTGAAATGTCAATGGCCCAGGACTATCGATAGAAAGAGAACCCCGGCCGCGCGCCCATCATAATTCGAGCAATAAATAGAATGTTGACTCTTTTATGGAGCGGTGCATTGTTTCTGGCCGCGTGTCAGCTGCGTGCATCCTGTGCACTCGCGCGCGCACACAAGTGCTGCAAGGTGTAAATCCAGCACCAGGCCCTCTTGACACTCGGGCGTGGACTGTTAAGCCACCAACACCCTTCGCTGACTCGGTCCGATCGGGCGCTCCGAGGAAACAAACCCGGGCACAGCCCACACGAACGTTGGGGGAGGTTTTTGTCCGTGATACCGCGAAGACTGGAGCACGTGTTTTAAAGCGCAGCACAAACACTCGATTCGTTTCCTCCACCTGCTCGGGACCCAGGGACGAGACGGCACGCACGCACGCCCCGCGTGCCGAAGAGTTGTCGAGAAAAAAAGGGAAACAAAAAGTCACGCAGATCCTCCCTCCTTATTTATCGCACGCAACGGCCAATTGCACGTGCACAAACATTTCCATCGTGTATTCTTTCACGGATTGTTGTGGTAAGTGCTGTTAGCGAGCGCCTATTAAGGGCTGGCACTGCATATGAGGGGTGGCGCGTCTAGGACCATGCCCCGTCGTCTTTGTCTTCCAAGTGACGATATTTGCCTAGAACGCACACAGATTATCAAACCGAAGTAAGATCGGAGATTTGTTTTTCAGCAGTGCTAAGGAAGACGACGAATTGCATGATGCGGACAGCAAGAGGAATCGACTAAAAGTTTGCTTCTAAATAGCGATGAAGGAGAAAGACAGTGCACCCCAGTAAAAATGCACGAGGAAACCCTGAAGTGTTTCTGACACGTAGCCAGGCGTGAAGGGAAAAAGCTGGAGAAACTGTTGATATTCGATACATTCGGAATCAGGGGGGGGGGGGGGAAGCAAGTGATACAGACAGATGGACAGCGTGTAATTGTAAATGTAATCGGTAGCAGTCACAGAAAAGCTCAACATCGCCGAGACGGCATGAGTTTCATCAGCGAGGTCATGGAAACCCCTCAGCACTGAGTAGAACGGCAAAGAGATCGAGAGAGAGAGAGAATTGGGTGTGTATGACATGGTAAAGCGAGCGTTGTGACCTTTGATGGAGACAGAAATCAGATTCATCTGTGCTCTGTGATGGAGACAGAATTCAGATTCATCTGTGATCGGTGATTGAGACAGAATTCAGATTCATCTGTGATCTGTGATGGAGACAGAAATCATATGCACGGTTCTGCACGCTTGGTCTAAATGGAAGTCCTTAAAGTGTTTTTTTCTGGCCCCGGGCTCTCGATCCGCAGCGAACCGCTTCACCAAACTGGGGGGCACGCGTCAAGGGAGGCTCCCACTAAGAGGTCACGTGGCGGGGGCCGCCGCCGCCACCGCTTCTTTTGCCAGGTGCATACGAGGACATTTGCCTAATGTCAATTAATCCGATGGCATTTGTTAAAGTGCCCTCCCCCCCATCCCACCACTTAATGAATTAACCTGAATGCGCACGTGCAGAACTCTAATTAAAACGCTCGGCACTGCAATGCTGCGATAATTCTGCTCCGATCGTCACCCGCCTGGATTGGTGATGATGTGTGATGCGCCACCATCTCACCACGAGGCACCGTGAAGCGGAACGCAGCTCATCGCTTGGCACCGAAAGCCGGGCATAGATCACAACTCAGTACTTGGCCGGCAAACGTGGAAGGTTGTGACGTTGGCATAATGGCTCTGACCAAATGCCAACGTTGGTCCAACGTTGGCATGTCTACTCGGTATAAACCCTAATTTTCTACAGGGGCCGTCCATAAATGACGTCACGCACCTAGGGCGGGGGGGGTGTCAGACATTTGTGACGATGTGTGACGAGGGGGGGGGGGGTTGAGAAATGTGACGTCACATAAAAATGCGCAACTTTAAATAAATATAGACACGTTCTACTTAATTAAATAGACTTTTTGATAAATGTTTTCTCCTACGACATTAGAGTGCAGCGCCACATTAAATACGCACTACAATGACAATAGTTTAAAGCGATTTGATGCATGTTTTTTTTTGGGGGGGGGGCAGAGCTTTGTGACGTCATATTTGAGTGGGGGTCTGACTTTTTGTGACGCTGTGTGAAAAGGGGGAGGGGGGTCAAAAATCGTCCAAAATCGCGTGACGTCATTTATGGACGGCCCCACAGTTAATGTAACATTGTTCGTGAATAATGGTCGCACCTATTTGTATATTCGTTCAACGGTAATACTTGACAGCCGATCGTCATTACACTGGTCTGCTGCTCTAAGAGGCGAGCTCAGACGCTCACATGTATCTTTACTATCGCAATGCGTTTACATAAAATACAACGCAGATGTTCCGTATATTTGTGCAACGTTGCTGTACTGCACTGAATGAACCGCGTGGTATCTAATGGCGGAGGGCTCTGGCCTATGACATCCGACAAGCCAGCGGGACTGGAGTAACTGGCCACAACCCTTTGCTGAGATTCCGAATGTTAAAACCAGTGCAGAGTTTGCCTGCTTAAACAAATTCTGCTGGAAAACATTGGTATGCTGGTCCCCAAAGGTGTATGAGTTGATGGACCAAACATATTAGTATTACCAGAGGTGTGGACTCGAGTCATGTGACTTGGACTCGAGTCAGACTCGAGTCATGAATTTGATGACTTGCGACTCGACTTGGACTTGCATAACAATGACTTTGTCCCACCTCTGAGATGTGGACTCGAGTCATGTGACTTGGACTCGAGTCAGACTCGAGTCATGAATTTGATGACTTGCGACTCGACTTGGACTTGCATAACAATGACTTTGTCCCACCTCTGAGTATTACTACTACTTTATTTATATTATACTTAATTGGTGAAACATATCCTTATCTTTTCATTATTTTAATACCCAAAATCCATTAGGACATCCAATAATGAGTTTCCTTCCTCAGTTAATCCTGTACGTGAGATGAAACCACAATTGGCAGAGAAAACGCACATACAATAGCGGCAACACCCCCCCCACCACAGAACTGAGATCCACCATTGTGAAATTCAAAACTATCACTGAAAAATCAGCTTCTCCCCCATCATAACAGTTTATCACGGTCCTTTACAATCAGGGGCTGACTCGGTCATTTGCAAGAAACGTCAGCGCGAGGGCTTAGAGTTTCGACACAAAGGGGCTATAATAGTAATAGTGTAATAAAAGACTTGACCACGATCTCTGGCTCAGTGTCCTTTATTCGGTCCGTACTGCGTTCCCACACGGCTGTCTCTCTTATTCTCTCAGTGCTGGTTCCGCTGTCACTCCAGCCACCATCAGCAGCCCCGCTGCTGTTCTTGTCGCTCTTGCAGCCCCACAGCAGCTCCGCTGCTGTACTCTCACACAGCTCCCTTGGCTGTTCCTGCTGCAGCCCTGACAGCCTCGTGCTGTCTCCTCTTCTCGTCGCTCCTGCGACTCTTGGCAGCCACCCCGCTGCCCCTCACACACAGCCTTACTGCCTATCTCTATCTGCAGCTTTACACCTCCCAGTAGCTCCCTACTGTTCCCG
The DNA here is from genome assembly GCF_965212315.1 of Lampetra planeri. Lineage (NCBI taxonomy): Eukaryota > Metazoa > Chordata > Hyperoartia > Petromyzontiformes > Petromyzontidae > Lampetra > Lampetra planeri. Next base: position 21,224,508 of record NC_136110.1, read on the forward strand.
GGGTTGGCCCCCGCTTCGACGGTGCCCCCTCGGCTCGTACGCCCGCGTGGCCCCACACCTTTCCATTCACACCCCGACTGCCTTCTCTTTCCGGTTTACCCGCTTAAGGACCCCAACCTTTCACCCACGTCACCTGGCTCCGCCTCCTCGTGACGTCACATCCGGAAGGTCGCTTTCGCCCGCATTACAATAGTAACGACATTTACCCGGGGAAAGCCTTCACAAAATCCAAGGAATATTTTTTTAAAGAGAATTACACACTGGGGTTTTCCAAATGTATTCATAAGTGATTTTACACGTGGAAAAAAAAACCCCACACCTCCGATTAGCACGGTTGGCTACGTACAATGCCGAAAACAAAGTTCTACATACATACGGACACAAGCTGCACTCTCCGTGAGAAGGCAAGTAGCTGTCCTCCACATTAACCGGCCAATACCCTCGGAAATGTGAAATCCTTCGCCAATTGGCTCAGGGCTGTAAAACAGAAATGAGCGCCACCCGGCCACGCTCGTTTGAACGACTGAACCACGCACCTTCATACAGACACTGCGCAAAACAGGCAATGCTGAATCCCACCCCCCAGCCAGAAGTCTGCATGACTTCTAACTGGCACAGAATGCACCCAGGCCTGACGAGTGAGAGAAGGAAGCAACACCAGGACGGGGGCCCCACGCCGAGGTAGAAAAAACCCAGAAGAAGAAAAAATGTTAATTTTAAAATGTATGTACGTTCAACTTATTTCGCACCGGACGTAGCCTACCGTGCTAATCAGAGGTGCGACATTTACATGGGAAGGGATTGGGGGTCCCCTGGCAACACCGTGTGTACTGGGGAATATTAGACAACAACAATAACCGGTGAACCGGTAGCCGATTATGGAAATGGTTACCGGTTCTGAAAATCAGGAGCCTGTAACCATGTCCAGCGGAATGTGAGTAATGGAAGCACCGATCGTTGGCACTGTGCACGAACGTAGAAACCGCATGGCTTGCGCAAGTCACCGCGTGGTTCACTTGTTAAAGGCGTGGCCCTGCAATTGCTTGCTCATGTGTAGTAATTACTCAGGAGGCTTGACGACGGGATCGGAGGCACACTTATTTATTAACACAACTTGTATACAGTTAGCGAGTATACACAGGACCTAAGGGGTAACGTCCCCTTACTCGGCTAACAGGGAGACACAACATCTAAGCCCCGCTAACCTAAGCCCAAGTCCTCCACTAGGGAGCTAGGGGAGGCTACCTGTCCCAGCCCTGGTCAAGCTGGGATCCGACCCCCTGAGTTCCCAGACCTGCTCGTCAGTCTGGGCTCTCGGGGCCACGCCACCGGCTTGCCCTGGTCGGCCCTGATAAGGACAGCGAGCCAGGGGAGCTCCGGGGCCTATTCTAGCTGGTCTTCCGTCTTCGCTGGTTAAAGCTGATACCTCGACCTCGAGCCCTCCGGCTCACCCCCTCTTATAGTCCGCGGCCCCCCCGGGAGGGGCCCGTGGGGGATGCAGGTGCGGACGTCGGTGTGGCCACCTCCTATGTGTACGGCCCTAACCACGCCCCTTGTGTTTGTTTGCCATCCGCTCCCATACACAATTACACCTCTACACATGCATGAGGGAGCTCTAGAAGGTATTTGGCCTACTCTTGCGTGCAGGTCGGACGTCTTGGATGAGATGAGCGTACACACACTTTACCCCACCACGCGCAGATCTGCCGATCATCTAACTGTGGTGAACCCGTTTACACTGCTGGGAGGACAGAGGAGGTGGGGATTTAAAAAAAAATACCCGACCCCATTGTTTAAATTTCCACGCCTGGGAGATTGAACCAAACGGGCGACAACCTCTGGATTGCAGTTGCAGAGCACTCGCCATTGTAGCATGCCTGCAGCATCCCCTCCCACCGACTCAGCTAAAAAGGTAAAAATGTCTTGTTAATTATTATAAATTATAATAAAAAAACTATTAAAAAATCTGTAAACTCTTTTTTTTATCTTATCAGGTAAGGCCCACTGAGCTATATAGATATTTTTCAGAAGCGACCTGGTCTCAAGTATTAGCTCAACTAAGCGGCTTATCACATGGAAATGGTGTAGCAGCCAATAATTCTAAACGCACGTTGATTTAAATGTGGAAGGAAAAACCGGAGGACCCGGAGATAAATCCACACGACCACGGGGAGAACATGCAATCTCCAAATATAAGGCATTGCTTGGGTCGGGATCGAACCCACGACCTTCTGTATACCAGACCGAGAAGTTTTAATCTCACCACCGTGTATTAGACATATGTCCGGCAAACCGGGAACCAATTTTCGTACCATTTTTTCATTGTTTTATTCAATTCTGTTACCGGTAAAATTAAATAAAAGACAAACCAAATTTTCACAGCGCGAATATATACTGAGGCCCCATATCCCTCTGGATGGGCCTGAACGCACCTCTGCGCCGTCAGCAGTTCCGCGTCTCATTGCTCTATTCCCCATCATGTGCACGCCGAGCGACAATACAGCCTATACGAGGCTGCCGGTAATGCGGCACGGGTGCACACCGACAGCGCATTGATACCCGCGCGATACGCCGTGGCTCTGATTTGGGAAGGGGTCAATGGAGGTCATCCGCACCGCTGGTTTGCAATCACCTCGTGCAGCCACGCGGAAGCCACGCGGAAGCCGCACGTGCGTGGGATTTGCGAGCGTCATCCTCCTCCTGGCCCTCTTGTCCATGCTTAGAAGCGTTACGCGGTGGGTCACGGTCAACGTTGCATCGCTGGCTCAACGGACATAATGAGTGCAACCCGAAGCTTTTTCTCGCAGGGAGAATATTTTATTTTGATTTAATAATCAAATTACAGAAGTCCCTCGGTTAACAGTGACATCATCGGTTAAAGTTTTTTTTCGGTTAACGTTTCGGCTCCCATAGGAACCCCTTGGGTATCGACTCACGTTAGCATTTTAAACACATTCCTGCAGAGGGAACTGGTAGGAACGTTGGGTTGCTCGGTCAATGGCCAGGGTCAACGGAGGCGTGGTGTATTCCGCAAATATGCCCGACTGTGAGGGCGGGCACAAGCCGGCGTGAGTAGGTTAAACGTTGAGTTTTATAAGGGCACCACGGGGTGACCAGCACCTCCCCACCCAGCCCCACCCCTTCTACCCCCCCCACCCAGCCCCACCCTCCCCACCCAGCCCCTGACCACCCTCCCCTCCCCACCCAGCCCCTCCCTCCCCACCCAGCCCCTCCTTGCATGACGGACGGACGGACACAATAATCCCCTGTGGGCTGGTGTAACCAGGAGGTTCCTACCAGTATAATTTAAACGCGTGTCTTAATGTCGAGACGATTGGGAGGTACGCGGACGATGCCATGATACTGAAAAGAACGTGTCTGAGTTCAGCTCCTAACACTGGTCTTTATTTATTTATCCAGGGATGCCTCTCTGAGTCTTATAACGTTCGAAAGAGGCTCATGCATTGTGATATTTGTCCAATTCCTGGTTGAGTGTTTTACATGTGCCAGGAATTCGTACATTTGAAAGCTAAATTCTTCAAAACTTCTTTATGAGTTTAGTTTGTTGTCCTTTCCCCGCACCTCCGATTAGCACGGTTGGCTATGTATGGTACGAAAGAAGTTCAACATCCATTCGGGTAAAGACTTTCTCACACCACCGTTAGAGGAGAGGCCACCACTCAGAGTAGCTCAAGTGGGCCCCTCTAGGGGATAGTTGGCCTACTCTTCCACCATATTCATTCAGAGCCCATGAAAAATTGCTTGTTCTCCTGGCATCTATGGACCGGGTGACTCACGCACATGATCCACCAACCTCAACCTCCCAAAACAGTGGACTAAAACACGTGCGCACAGTGTGCGAGTCAGGTCACAGTGATGACCGTCAAACGTCCACAGATGCGGGGGTCGCAAATGCACCGTGTTGGGGTGAGAGCGTGTTGGGGTGAGAGCGTGTTGGGGTGAGAGCGTGTTGGGGTGAGAGCGTGTTGGGGTGAGAGCGTGTTGGGGTGAGAGCGTGTTGGGGTGAAAGCGTGTTGGGGTGAGAGCGTGTTGGGGTGAGAGCGTGTTGGGGTGAGAGCGTGTTGGGGTGAGAGCGTGTTGGGGTGAGAGGGTGGGTGGAGTCCGGACGCGGTCGTTACCCGAACATAACGGTGCACACGCCCGAGATGAGGACCCCCGTGATGAACAGCACCTTGGCTCCCACGCATGGCACCTGGGGCAGACATGGGCACGTGGCATGGGTCAGCGGTTGGCTATGTACGGTGTGAAAGACGTTCAACGTACAGTACATACAAACGGCTCGCATCCCCGTTGCCGTTCACAAACGGTCGCACTGCAACCCAAGCCTTAAAGCCACCGCGTTTCTGTGAGGCTCAACCGCAACGCGTGGCGAGCTGGCAGCCCCTCGCTCTCGTGGGCCCGCTTAATTTCAAACAGTGATCTATAACCACATTAGCCCCACCCACTGCTCAGGTAACCCCGCCCACTGGTGAGGTAACCCCGCCCACTGGTCAGGTAACCCATCCCTTTGCCCATAACATGATTCGAGCATGAGGCGAGACAAAGTTTAAGCCAGCACATTTCAAGTTTCGCTAAAGGCTTGGGACGCCGGCGACAGCCTTGCTTAAACCGTGTCTGCCCCACAGGGGGCCACCCGACCACCCCATTCACACCCCAACTTCATCAAACACACATCGGCGTTGCTTGGGGTGGCAGCAACAGCGCTTTCACATTACGAATGCCACATTGACTCCTCGCTCGTTGGCCAGCGACCTGGATCCACGGGAGTCAATAATGCCTTCGCGTCTCGCTCAATTTCCTTTGGGCCGTGGGCCGACGTTGATGTGTATTGGGCCAGGCACAGACTTCACACGCAATGCAAACGCGGTTCAAGGGAAAAAGGGACCAAACAGGAAATGTTGTGCGGGGTCACAGTATGGGCGTGCGTGCGTGCCGCAGCACACTGTGTACGGGATCGCACGGCCAGGAGATCCCCAATAAACAAACCAATTAAAATGTCTAAAGGTCATAAAGCACCGAGAGACGCGGTATTGTTTACGCAGGATGTGAGGAAGGGGAGGGAGGGTGGCCAGGGGAGGTCGCGGTTGGCTTTAATCTCAAGACGGGGACTTACGAGAAGCAGGGCTCCCACCGCCGTGATTCATGCGCGGTGACGTCTCAGCGGCCAAGTGGACACGCGCACAGAGGGTGCCGCTCCCACGAAGCCTCTCATGTCTCTAATTCGTCCACAAAGTGGCCAGAAGAGGGCATTATCGCCTTAACGATCATTCAATGTGGCGAACGCGGTGACGAAATGTTCACTACCTCGATCCCGACCCTGACGCCTGCTGTATATTTGGAGTTTGCGGTGTCTCTCTCCCCGTGGTCACGTAGATTTTTGTCCGGGTCCTCTGGTTTTTCCCTCCACATTTAGAATCAACATGCGCTGAGAGTATTTGGCTGCAATAAATGTCCACGTGATGAGCAACTTCGCTGAGCTATCATTTGTGATGGCCTGGTCACTTCTGACAAAGAGCTCGATAGCTCAGTGGGCCTTACCGTGTAAAAAGAAAAATAGTTTAGTTTATAATATTCAATTTCAGTCTTTGATTACACTGTTTGGTCTCTCCAAACAAAAACAAATATTTATCCGGGTGGTGGTGGCGCACGTCTGTAGTCCATCCAGCACTGTGGAGAATGAGGGTCAGTGGATTGCGCCAAGGTTCTATAACCCTGCTTTGCCAGAAAGCAGTCAAGCAAAACTGTGGACTCCAGCTGTTCTGTCTGTATGGGAATGTTTCCTCCACGCGTGTTGTGCGTTTTCCCCATGTGCTCCAGTTTCCCCCCACATGGCCGATAATGCCTATATGTAGAGGACCGCAGAACTTGGGAAATTTTTGGCGCCGGCTCATCGCGTGGCTGTCTTCCTGCTTATCTTTGGTTCCACGCGCCTCTAAGTCGTTTTCTCTTCATGACAGTGAGCGAATCTTATATATCTGTGTGTGCCCTCAGTGTGCGTGTGCACCCGCAGTGTGCCCCTCAGTGTGTGCGTGTGTGCACCCTTAGTCTGCACCCTCAGTGCGCGCGCGTGCGACCTCAGTATTTGTGTGTTTGTCCTCAGTGTGCGTGTGTTTGCCCGAGGTGTGCGTGCCATCAGTGTGCGTGTGTGTGCCCTAAGTGTGCTTGTGTCACTCTAAGAGATTGTCACCGTGCCGCCCTCACCAGTTTCCCGATGAGCAGCGAGGAGACGAGTTGTGTGACGGAGAAGCATCCGTAGATGATGCCCACGATTGTCACGTTCGCCCCCTTTTTGCCGGCCTGCAGAAGACGCGCGCGCATGCACAGCTGGGTAACGCGTCTGGTGCTCAATCATACATCAGTAAAATACTCTTTGGTTCTTTCGGTAAATTCACGTAGAAAATCAAATCAACTAATAGAATACGACGTTTCGGTTGCAACACAAGCAACCATCATCAGGTAAGAATGAATGCTAAAACACAGACACAGGAACAGCATAGGCAGACACACATGCAGAGAGAGACACACACAAAGACACACCGCTCAGTGTGTCTTTGTGTGTGTCTTTGTGTATGTTGCAACCAAAATATCGTATTCTATTATTTTACTTTATTTTCTACGTGACTTTGCCGAAAGAACCAAAGAGTAATTCCTGCAGTCACGAAAGCTTCGAATCAGTGAAATACTCGCCATCTGTGAAAAATAACTTCATAAGCTCATCGGATTCCCATAGCCATGAATACGGTAAATATTCTGATTCTGACATTCTTACTGCTGTGTGGGTGAAGTGAGCAAGGGATTGAATTTTATCGTAGTCATGACTACGTGATGGCATAAAGCCCTTATTTATGGGGGAGGCTCACAGATTTGCATAGAGAATAAAAGACTCACATGGAGACTCAAAGAGACTCAAGGCCACACATAGACTCAAATAAACCGTAAACTACATAAAAAAACTTTTTTATTTTACCAGGTAAGGCCCATTGAACTATACAGCTCTTTAATCAGAAGCGAATTTGCCAAATTTTACAAATTTGGCCCATGATGTCAGCACACAATGGCCTACTCAGTCCTATGAGCACTCAAGTTTCCTCACATATGTAAAGAGCACTCAAAAATACTTGGTTAAACATCCCAAGAGGAACCCTCTTGAAAGAAAACTCATTTTTAAAACTAAACAATTTAAAATATTTTTTTTTCACCAGGGAAGGCCCACCGAGCTCTGTAGCTCTTTTTCAGAAGCGACCTGGCCACTAAAAATTGCTCAACAAAGCGGCTTATCATCATGTGGAAATATAGAGCAGCCAAAAACTCTAAACGCGTGATGTTGTTTCTAAATGTGGAAGGAAAAACCGGAGGACCCAGAGATATAGCCACGCGTTCACGGTGACAGAGACACACAAACTCCAAATATACAGCAGGCGCAAGGGTCGGTCGGGATCGAACCCACGACCTCTTATATACCAGGCAAGGTAGTTAACATCTCGCCACCGTGGCGATGTGAGTGAGGGAATGAACTTCACCACGGCGGTAGTTCGGCAGCGACTCCTCCGTTACGAAGGAACGCGCACAGTGCTCACACGGAGTTGTGGTAAAACCGTGAGGTGAGTGGGGAAGCATTCATAACCGATGCCAATAATTGCCCAAAAAGCTCTGTGCTCCTATATTTGGGGTGTGTTTGGCCAGCTCTTAAGAGAGAGAAGGGACAGAGAAGGCAGCTGCGCTCGTGCGGTGCCGAGCTGAAGGCACCCACCTCCTGAGGGAAGAAGGGGTAGAGGGCGGTGGAGAGGACGGTCTCCAGGAAGGCGGCGGAGCCCACCATCAGCAGCATCGTGACCTGCTGACTCTGCATGGTGCCACACATCGCGTCACCCCTAGGCCGGCCAGCAAAGGAGCACATAGGATCGAGGAGAATCATGACGATGGTAATAAATCTTCCTGGTTCTTTCGGTAAAGTCACGTAGAAGGGAAATAATAAAATTTTAAAAATGTATTTTATTATTCATCTTCCTGGTTCTTTCGGTAAAGTCACGTACAAGGGAAAGAATTAAAAAATATATATTTTATTATTTCCCTTCTACGTGACTTTACCGAAAGTACCAGGAAGATGAATCCCTGCAGTCACGAAAGCTTTAGATGGTAATACAGTAACTATAATAACGATTCGAAGCTTTCGTAACTGCAGGAATTACGCTTTGGTTCTTTCGGTAAAGTCACGTAGAAAGAAAATAAATAATAATAGAAAACGACGTTTCGATTGCAACACAAGCAACCATCATCAGGTAAGAATGAATGAGAAAACAAACATAGTAACCTTGTAAATACAATGCAATACAACACATAGAGTCGGCTAACACAAGAGTCAACACCCTACCTGGTTGATTACGTTCTTCCAAAGATTGCTAAATTTGAGAGAGAGACAAAACACAGAACCAAAGAGTATAATAATGTTTCTATTTAAAGCTTTCGTGACTGCAGGGATTCATATTCTTGGTTCTTTCGGTAAAGTCACGCAGAAGGGAAATAATAAAATTAATAAAATAAAACAATCAAATTCTCACAACGTTTCTTGCTGTGGTTTTCACATCTGATGATGATTATTGTTTTATTTTTATTATTGTATTATTTCCCTTCTACGTGACTTTACCGAAAGAACCAAAAAGTATAATAATGCTCATGAGCGTTAATAGAGAACATTAAGGGGCCGCGTTAACGAGTGGTGCACAGGGATTGTATTCTGATAAGCCGGAGTAGCTGGTGCGCTACTCGTAGCCACGGTCCAAGAGAAAGGAACACTGGATGTGGAATGGCGGATATGATAATATATGCAGAGTTGGTGACATGGGCAATAGGCAGATTCAGCAAAATGAATCCCTGATGTTACAACGTAATAAAATCCAACAATAAAGCTTTAGCACATTTGGAATTAATACTGCTATATATAACAAAATATGTTATTTAGTGTTAATTACACAAATTGTTAAAATATACTTTAAAAAATATATAAATGTTCTTGTGTTAGAGCTGCTCCTATACGCTGGGGATGTCTCACAGCACTTCACATCTCATTTCAAAACATTTGAAAGGGCACCCCCAGTGGCAGCTATCCCTGTGGGCACAACGTGACACAACACCTGGCTGGCAAATGGGCACGAGTCTGCCGGTAGGGTGTGATGATTGCTGCAGTGTGTAATATAAATAAAAGTCATTTGCGAGTAACTTTGGACCGTGATGTCAGCACACAATGGCCTACTCGTTTGGAATGACATCAGGGAATCTGTAACGTTCACTGTGAAACAAACGGGCGCTAAGTATTGCCCACTGTTAATGCACCCGCAGTATTAACCAGGGCGGCCACCGGGGCACTAACTACAATCCTCTGCAAGAAAGCGGCGAACGCCGTCCCTCATGGGCACACCTGGCACAGGTGCCGTGATGAATATGCAACAGACATTTGTATAATGCTAATGGTGCGCAGCGGTGGAGCAGCGATGAGCGCACTGCACTATGAACCCGGCTAGCTTGGATTAAATTCCTGGTCGTGGTTAACATCGGTGGAGAGTGATATCTTAACAGATCCAAGTCTCCTCACCCTCCACCAACCCACACTGACCATCATGGTGAAGTATGGTCAAAGAACCCTCATGGCTGAGACGTCATCGTGACGCCTTCCTGTCTCTCAGTAATTTGGCAAATGTTTATTTATTTATTTAAGATATACCCTAGTACTCTGTGTTATTGCCAACAGTCAACATGAATGTGTGCAGATGGATATGGCCCTTCACAATGCTTGCGGACGCTATCTAACTCCTTTGGGTAACAGTTGACAGAGTGACCTTCATCTTCCAATGACACGGACAGTGCTTGTTTGTGTCCTTCAATTTATAATTTCCCAGGTCTCCTGTCCGAGAGACTTGTGGTCGCGCGTGGGAAAATCACATCCGGCGGCGTTAATCACGGGGTATAACAGCAAGGGGGAAACTGGGAGACGGATGACGTGGGAAAATAAAAAAAAACCAAACCTGTCCAAGCGAAGCCACAATAGGGAGGCCCCGATTGAACGTGCGGCCAAAGGTCAGCGATTACTTTGCCCGCGTGTGCCGTGCGCGCCGCGTCCTCGTGATTAATGAGGGCCTCGGCGGAGGTCAACATGAGACGGACACTAAGCGCAGCGCGCCAGCCGCGCCACAATTAAATCCAACGCGCCGATAACTTCTTGTGATCGAACACCTGGCCCAGGGGGGGTGGGTGGGGGGTGAAGGGGAGGGGGTGGGCGTTTTAATTACTCTTGCGATTGTGAATTTATCTCCACCTGCCCCCCCCCGCCGGCCTGGTAAGCGGTGAATGCCGTCAGTCTGTCCCAGCAGCTGCAGCGTGGATTTTTTTTTCTCTCTCCGGATCCTCCGGGTTTTTCCCCTCCACGTTTAAAAACACGTGTTTAGTGAATTTAGATTATTCAGCTGCTATACATTTCAATGGCACTTCGTTAAGCTATCATTTGTCGCCAGGTGGCTCTTGAAATAAGAAGTGAATAGCTCAGTGGGCTTTACCTGCTAAGATTTTTAAAAAAGTAGTTTTTTCCGTGTGATTTGTTTACCTTTGCTATACTTTGGCTTTCGACCGTGTTTTTCTACTATTTGTTATTGTAACTTTCTGAGCCCGCCCCTACTGGACATCTGTGAGAAAAAGAGCTTCATAGCTCATCGGATGTCTCCTGCAGTATAAATGTGTAATGAGATAGTGACATCTACTGGTTGGAAAGGGAAGCACGGATACAGGCACCACGATAAACATTATCCAATCTCCAAAAGGAGAGGTATCTGGGCGAAAGGTGAAGGGTGGAGACGGCCGAGAAACTCCGAGAACCGGCTAGAAAGTTCCATGAGAGGGCGTGGCCGGAGGTGGAGCCTAGCCGCGCATGCGGCAATACAGTAAAACCTTGGATTGCGAGTAACTTGGTCTGCGAGTGTTTTGCAAGACGAGCAAAAAAATCCTACATTTTAGCTTGATAAACGAGCGAGGTCTTGCAATACGAGTAATACGTATACGCTTTGTCTGCCGAGCGTCACGTGATCACAACTGAGCCGATGGTTCTTCTCTTCCTCTCTCGCTGCGGGATTGTGGGTAATCGTCTCCCATGCTCGGTCTCAGTCGGCGTGCCTCACTTGTACAGTCAACATACGTGCGAGTGTATACTGTTTACTATAGTGTTGTGACCACGTGTGAGTGCGTAAAGAATTTTTTTAAATTTTGTGTCCAAGTGTAGTGACTGTTCTTTAGTAACTGTACTGCAACAATGCTTTTTGCCTTCTCAAAAGGAGGCAAAAGCAAGTGTAATTGGATAGGTTCCTTGTTAAAGTTGCACAAAAAGAAAAAGATTCCAGTGAGCCAAGAGATGGCAGTGATTCCGTTAGTGACAATGAAAGTCGTCCTACACAATAACCCTCCTCCTTCTCTCCTCTCTCTCGTCTCCCTCACACCAGCCACGATTAAATTGAATTAATAAATTTGATTACTTTATATTACATTTAAATAATAAAAATGTTAAAAGGTATTTAGTATTAATAATTTTTATATGAATATTTTTGGGTTGTGTAACGAATCATCTGAGTTTCCATTATTTCTTATGGGGAAATTCGCTTTGATATACGAGTGCTTTGGTTTACAAACACGTTTCCAGAACAAATTATGCTCGCAATCCAAGGTTTTGCTGTAAAAGCGGAGATGGAGGAGGACTGCTTGAGTGCACGAGCAGCTGAATGACGATTCCTGAGGGGTCTTGCGGGGTTGCGCGGAAAATGCACGGGAAACTATAGCGGTCATGACGGCCTTTTGATGTGGACAGAGGACATGTTGGATCGCTGGCGGCTTGTCATCCCCACCGCTCTCCGGGGTGACTTGGTTCGCGCGCTGCACGAGGATAAGCTGTTGCACCTCGGTGTCCAGAAGTCCTTCTTGACACTGCAGCGTGACTATTATTGGCCGGGGATGACAGCCGAAGTTTCCAGATGGATCCAAGGATGTGCTGAATGCGCGCGCAGGAAACCGCCGCAGCGGAGGTCCCATCCGCCACTGTAATCCATTTCGGTTTCGCGTATCAACGAATTGGTGGCGCTCGATATCCTTGATTCCTTTCTGGCCACTCCACGAGGGAATACATTTCTTTTAGTGGGGGTCGAATGTTTTTCCCGATGGCCTATGGCTTGTAAGCTGCCTGACCAGTCAGCGGCCTCCATTGCGGAGGCGTTTTTGTACGGTTATGTGATGGACAAGGGAGCCCCGGAGCAATTGTTTACTGACCAGGGGCGCTATTTCTCGTCTAAATTGCTGTGTGAGGTTTGCGACGCTTTGGGTACTAGGAAAATTAGGACGTCGCCATACCACCCACAGACGGATGGGATGTTGGAGCGCCTGAATAGAACTTTGACCTCCATGCTCTGTCAGGCGGTCGACGCTGGGCAGACGGATTGGGATTTGCATGTGCCGAGTATACTCGCCGCGTATAGGATGGCCCCTCATGCTTCCACGGGGTTTTCGCCATTTTTTTCTCATGTATGGGAGGGAGAATGTGCCCTCTATAGATGCCCAATTGGGTTCGTCACTGGATAAAGGGAAATCTAGATTGTCTGAGCATGTGCAAATTTCCCTACAGTGCATTTCTACGGCTCGAGATGCGGCCAGAGTTAACGCCGCCAAAAAATAGGTGTGCAGTGAACATAATGCAGGGAAGCGGGATCACGTGTTGCCGTGGTCTATCGGCGACAAAGCATGGTTGCATTGCCCCCAGGTGTCGGACGGGACATCTCCTAAGTTACATAAGCCCTGGCAAGGACCCGTGAAAGTGGTCGAGGTGAAACAGCCACAATGTGTGCGTATCCGAGTGGGCCGTCGCCGTTGGTTCGTCCATCCTTCTCGGTTGAAGCCATTTGTCCCTCCACGTATCGCCTCTTCATCTCCAACGATTGACCTGCCGGTGTCTGATTTGTCCGACGGGCCGGGGATTATTGTGCTGTAGAGCTCTCCCGATGCGTTGTACACATGTTGTACCGCGTGTTGTTCGGCACGATGTCCAACGTTTCACGCAACATGCTGAAAACGAATAAAAAAACATCCCGAGCACGTTGGGAGAGAAATGTCGGAACATCGTGTGCCGGACAAACGGGCGGTAACAACATGGCACAGCCAGAAAGCACGCGACGGACCAATGGCCCTCGTGTGCTCAAGTAATGATGACCCATTCCACGAGCGTTGAGAAACGTCTGCACGCCTCCCTTACCTGCGGTGGCGATCTGACAGCAACGACGTCTGGTTACCGCTGCAGGTCGCCCTCTCTCGTTTGCAGCGGTCACCTGGAGACGGGCAGCACAGCAAAGGCGACGGTGATGACAAAAGCACTCCTGCTGCCTCTCCTCCCTTCTCCTGCAATGCCACCTAAAACAAAGCCCCCCTTCTCTTCTGAAATCCCAGCTTATCTCTCAACTCCTCACTCCCGTGCGCGCGATGCCTTTCTCCGCGTTTCTGAGCCGGCTCCCCCAAACCTCTCGGGTCTGTGGCGCCCACGAGACAGGCCGTGTTCGGTCGCTTTTTGTTCTTGCCGACAACAAAGTGGGGGTAGAGATTGTCGAGTGAGGCAACCCCGAGTGGTGTGGACGGGTGCGGCTGCTGTAAAGCAACGTGGACACCAACCACAAAAGCAACGACGTTATCTATGTTTACCCTGCTGATGGATGTCCCCCCTCTGTTTAACCAGATTGCAGCCCAGCGGTATTTACAAGGCTCCTATACAAGGGATGTAAAGGTGAGCTCGAGTGGGCAATAACCTGTAACAACGTAGAATGGAGGCAATGGTAGTCCTCGATACGCTGATAATCTTTGAATGATTGCCATCGGGGTATAATTTACTAAGTGTCTGTAGTCGATGAGAAAACTGGTGATCCGTATGTGGAATTTTTTTTAAACAACTTTCAGTTACGTTTCCATCTTTCACTTCACTGCAGACACAGCACTGCAGGTGCTTTCTCACGAACCTACAACTTTCCAACTTCTTCTCGCAACCCAGCAGTAAGTTCCCTTCACCGCATCTCTACATGCGCTTTTCAATCTAGATTGAAAACTCATTTCTTTAGAACTGCTTTTTTGTTTGGTTAGTTACCCTTCCCCGTACTTCCAATTGGTACGGTTGGCTACGTACGGTGCGAAAGAAGTTCAACGTACTGTACGTACATACAAGCCGGATCCTGGTGATTTAGAACCAGACGGTTGAAACCAGTCCATAGTTTTACTTAATTGATTGATTTTGGGGTAAAATCAATCGGTCTGAAAACACAATCGGCAGACGGACTGGATGGATATACGGTATTTTTAATTACACTATATATCTGGAGACATAACACAATGAGTTTGCATACAATGGTAAATAAACTGCTTTTGATGGTGCACACTTCTCATTACTTTAATACAGTCTAAACATAAACGTCGTCGCTTTAATGTTAGCAAAAGCGGACTTTAAAACAAAGAAATTAACAAAATCAATGCGCGTACGTGGTGTGTAAATGATTAGCTCGTGAAATGTTGACTCGACGCGTGGCTCACACAGAGCAGGTACGAGGGAGGTGCCAGGGTGGGGGCTCTCCCCCCTCCTCCACCCCCCCTCTCCACAAACCCCCTCCACCCCCCCTCCACCCCCTCCACCCCCCACGACCACCCCCACCCAGTTGGCACTCAGCCCTGGTGCCCCACCAAAGGCAAAGATGCCCCCGTGTAGTAGTAGCCTGTAACAGACACTTGTGGCAAGTGCTGTTGGCCACTAGCACCCACGAAGGCCGGCACGGCACACGAGGGGGCGGCGGTAGCCAGCACCACGCACGGCCGCCTTTGTCTCCCCCCAGTGGCGATGTTCACTCACACAACGCACCAGGTACTCGTTTAAGGTTGAGTCGACCTAGGGGAGGCCCAGGACTGGTGCAGATAATCGTCACTTGCTGTTGGTCGTGAACGGAAATCGAACTCGGGTCGCCGGGTTTGTAGCGCAGCACAGCGCTAACCGCTGCACCACCGCTCCCCACATGACAAAGATCCCCCGTATAGCCTTAACAGACTGTAGGGGGCAAGTGCTGTTAGCGAGCACCTATGAAGGCCGGCACGGCACACGAAGGGGTGGGTGGCCAGCACCACGCCCGGCCGCCTTTGTCTCCCCAGTGGCGATGTTTACACACACCGGACCAGATACTGATTTGAGGCTGAGTCGACCTAGGGGAGGCCCAGGACCGGTTCAGACAATCGTCACCGGTGTTGGCCGTGAGCGGGAATCGAACTCGGGTCGCCGGGTTCGTAGCGCAGCACAGCGCTAACCGCTGCACCACCGCTCCCCACACACGCGCACGGGCACGCGCGTGCACACACAACCCACTCACTCCCAGCGAGATGCGGTGACTCATTAACATTTGGCGGGGGGGGGTTACGCGGTTCAGTTTGTGACGTTGCGTTTGCAATTCGATGTTAAAAACGTATGACGCCCTGACAACGATTGTTTAAGGGCGCTTTATAAATGATTATTACAATATTGTGATTCTGTCATAGAAGCTGGTTCGTAAGTGTGGATGTTCGGAAGTCGGGTGTTCATAAGTCGGGTGGCCGTAAGTCGGGTGAGCGTAAGTCGAAGACTAATAGTCGCGCTACCCCACGAAAGCTGTTGCGTGGCTCACAAATGTAAAACATGGACGTGCACATGTGTAATAAAAGACTCGGACGCTTCTCTCTGTCCTGTGTCCTTTATTTGGGTTCGATCTCTTTTCCCTCACGGTACTCCCCTATATACTCTCCACTCTGCAGCCCCAGGCTGCTGTCGCTCACGTAGCCCAAACTCCCTCCTAGCAGCCCCGTCGCTGTCACGTCGTGCAGACCCCTGCTGCCGACTCCTCCCTTGCAGACCCGCTGCTCTCTGCAGCCTCCTCGCTGCTCCTCCTGCCCCGGGGTCGGTCACCGTTGGCCGACGGTGCCGATCCTCGTGGCTCGGGTGTGTGGCGACCTCGCCACTCTCTCTCACCCTTCGCCCTGCGTGGCCTCTCACTTTTCCCAGTCCCCGATCACTCCCGACTGCTTCTGGTTACCCCCCTTATAGACCCTTACCCTCTCCCCCACGTGACGTAACTCCTCCCCCCATGACGTCACTTCCGGGAGGTCGTTTACGCTCGCATTACACCACCCTCCCCCGTAGAGAAAATCCAGCCGACCTCGGCTGAACACAACTCCAATAAGCAATGCGAGCGAACACGACCGAATACGAAAAAGGACACAGAACACACGATACTATACGGAAAGAACAAGAACACAACACAACAATTAACGAAATGTGAGGGATTTCGAGCGGGTGCGGGTCGCCGGGCCGTCCCGGACGGTCGGTGGCCCTCCCGCCGAGCGGGAACGTGGCAGGGTTTTAAGAGCGACAGGCTGAAGTTCGTCTGTCGCTATTGGAGGCCTGGCAACGTCCCGGTCCCCTATTTTCAAAGGCGCAGCATCAGAGGCGTCCCGCGATCGTGCCCGCGGCGGGGTAGGAAGGGCTGCGGGCCTCAAAGGTTCCGCAGCCGTGGTAGGCACACCCCGAGCTGGGTCTGCTTTCCCCTGCCGCGTCACGCCGGTTCATCTGTGAAAGGCACGACAGGCGCTCTAGCAAAGTCAGCAGGCACAGGCAAGGGCGAGTCGGCAGCAACAGACCCCGGCAAGGCAACCTCAGGAGATGACGCATCCGGTCGAGGGGCCACGTATGGTTTCAACCGAGATGTATGGACGAACCAACGCCGAGAACCAAACCGAACACGCGCCGACTGTGGGTTGGGAACCTCGATGAGGCGAACCGGCCCTTGCCATGGCTTATGTAATTTAGGAGAGGTACCTGGCCGCACCTGTGGACAATGGAGCCAGGCCAGGTCCCCCGTTTTCCAAGGGCATTCCCCTTTTGAACGTCGCGCACACCGCTCGTTCCGAGCCTGGGCTTTGGCCGTAGCCATGCGAGCCTCCACCCGCGCCTCAGTGACTCGGCGAACGGTGTCCTGAATGTAATCAGGAAGAGGCTTGACAGGTCCCCTCGCCTCGGTTCCCAACTGTTCATTAATCGGCGGTACGTTTTCACGACCGTACATTAGAAAAAACGGCGAATATCCTGTAGCCGCATGTGGCGTCATCCGGTACGCTGAAAGCACCCCAGGGATATGCAAATCCCAATCCGATTGTTTTTCACTAACCGTATGGCACAACATGGCGGACAGGGTCCGATTAAGCCGTTCCACCATACCATCCGTTTGTGGGTGGTAGGGAGATGTCCGTATTTTTTTTGTACCCAGCGCCGCACACACCTCCCCCAACAATTTGGAGGAAAAATTCCGGCCTTGGTCTGTAAGGAGCCTCTCCGGCACCCCTTTGTCCATAACATACCCAAAAAGAAAGGCGTCCGTGATAGACGCCGCTGACTGGTCAGGCAAAGGCCAGGCCACCGGCCAGCGGGAGAGGTACTCCACCCCTACCAGCAAATATTTATTTCCCCTAGCGGATGGCGGAAAGGGTCCCAAAATATCTAACGCCACCAACTCATTAACTCGAGACACCTGGATGGATTGTATCGGCGGTACATATGGATGTTTAGGCTGCTTACGGCGGGCACAATCGGGACACGCGCGAACGTGCCCGACGACATCCGTCGTCATGCCGTGCCAATAGTAGTCTCGCTGCAGCGTCAATAGCGTCTTCTGCACCCCCAGATGTAAAAGCGTGTCACAATGCAGAGTCCTCATCAATTCGTACCACAATGATGCCGGTACAACCAGACGCCAGCGTTCCTGCATCCCTTCCCTCCACATCAGCAAGCCATCACGGAGAGCGGTTTCCGGCACGCCGCCCGCACAGAGTCGCCCACTCCCCTTGACAGGCCGCTTACGTAACGTTACCAAGGAATCATCCAACATCTGTTCCCGAATCCACACAGACCTCGGGAGATGTAGAATGCCATCAGCCGGTCCCCCATCAGCCGGCCCCGGCTCAAGTGGAGCTTCCGGCACTTCGACTGCCAGCGCGACAGGCGGAGGGGGGTGCTGAATCGGGCCACACCTATGCGTCCCCGACGCACATGCGCAAGGGGATCGCTGCGGCAGCCTGGAAAGTGCGTCCGCATTAGCGTGACGCACTCCCTTCCGATGGTGAATTTGGAAGGAAAATTCTTGCAGCGTGTCCAACCATCGCGCCAGCTGGCCGGATGGTTGGTCCATTTTAAGAGCATACTGCAAGGCCGCATGATCCGTGCGAACCATAACGAACGACCGTACAGATACGGTCGAAATTGGCGGAGAAAAAAAACAATAGCCAAAAGTTCCCTGCGAGTGACACAGTAGCGGGTTTCAGTGGGAGACAAAACCCGGCTACCATACGCGACCACGCGTTCTACACCATCTTTGGACTGAGATAACACCGCCCCAATACCCGTGTCACTCGCGTCCGTATCCAGAATGAAGGGATGCGCAAAATCCGGATAATCCAACGTCGGTGCCGTAGCCAATAGATCGCGTAGGCCTCGAAACGCCGCCTCCTCTGGGGTCCCCAAGCAAACTTGTGTCCTTTACCCGTCAGGAGATGCAAAGGCCTCGCGATCGTAGCAAAATTTGGAACAAACCTCTGATAATATGAGGCGAACCCCAAAAACCGACGCACATCCCCCACCGTGGCAGGGGTTGGCCAGTCACGGACGCACGCAGTTTTGTCCGGATCCGTGGCCACCCCGTCCGCACTGATGATGTGGCCCAAATAACGCACGGAGTGTTGCAGCAGGTGACATTTCTTGGGCTTAAATTTCAAATTAGCAGAACGCATCCTGGTGAACACGGCCTCCAACCGCGATAAATGCTCGTCAAATGTGCGGCTGAAAACGATAATATCGTCCAAATATATAAGACATGTCTCCCACTGCAACCCCGTTAATACCAACTCCATCAACCTCTGAAAAGTGGCAGGGGCCGCATTCAGCCCCATCGGAAGACAGTTAAATTGAAATAACCCCTGCGGCGTACGGAAAGCAGTCTTTTCTCGCGAGGACTCGTCGAGGGGAAGCTGCCAGAAGCCCGAAGAGAGATCTAGCGTTGAAAAGAACTTCGCCCCCGACAAGGCATCGAGAGAGTCGTCCATACGCGGCAGGGGATACGCATCTGCCACCGACACCTTATTTAATTTACGAAAGTCTACACAAAATCGCAATTTGCCATCTTTTTTCTTGACCAAAACAACAGGTGCGCCCCATGGGCTGTTAGACGGAGATATTATGTCCGCAGCCAACATGTCATCCACTGCCCCTCGAACATGCTCTCGCTCAGCTGGACTCATCCGATGCGAGTTCAACCGAATAGGGGCAGCGTCCCCTGTGTCAATATGATGGTAAAGCAACGAGGTGCGTCCTAAGTCCAAATCATCGGAACTAAACACATCGGAATAGCTCGATAACAATTTACGAATCGCACAACGCTGTTCCCCAGAAAGAGCTGAATTCTCCCCACACAATTCAGCAATCCAGCGGTCATCCACAGCTCCGGGCCCCGAAACACCTCCAACAACCCCCCGGCCGGACAGATCATCATGAGCTGTAAACGCAGTAGTGGCATGTGCCACAACGGTACCCGCCGGCACACACACGCTTTCGGCACTCGCGTTAAGCACCTGCAAAAACGGCTGCTGGTCTGGCCTAACAATAGTTTGTGCCCCAACCAGCGCCGATCCACCCGTGATGGTGGCGGACGGTGACAACAAAACCCCAATCGCTCCTTGACGACCAGGTACAGGCTTCCGATAACGCAAAGGAATGAGAATCTGTGAGCCAGGTGGAATATCAACAGACACTTCGGACAACGCCTGCACCTGGGCGACAGAAGCAGGTCGCCCCCAGGGCGACGGCAAAAAGGCAATTTTACGGCCTTCCGGTAATTGAATGCAGTTCTCATTAATTCTAATTAAAATGGGCATTTTGGCCAGAAAATCGGTCCCTAATAAACAAGGAACCGCAAGAGACCTCGAAATTAACACAATTCCCGAGGCCGACACTCCCCCGATAGTAATTGTAGCGTACACCTGGCCCACAATGCCCATGCTACCCCCGTTCGCGGCGACGCAGGAAGCGTAAGCCGGACTCACGGCCTCTGGTGGGATGTTCAAGAGATGGAATATTACATCCGAAATAATGGTCGCGGACGCTCCGGAATCTACCAAAATCCGTACGTCCACCCCTTGTATCGACCCAGGTACGGTGGACGAACCGGTAGCAGCCGCGACGACCCGCCGAGCCAACTTACGCCACTGCGTTACCGAACGACAAGGCACAGTCAATGGTCTCCCGTTATTAAAAACACCCGGATCGCATGACAACGGTGATGAGTGAGGTGTCAAGCCTTGCCGGGTGTCTGGTGCGCACCGACTTGCCTGTGCTGGCGAATCCTTCCTTGGAGCGGCCGCTGTCGAGGCCTCCTGCTGGGGCGGACCCGGGACGCGGGCCCAGCAGTCCCTGGCATAATGGCCCTTACGCCCGCAGCGGAAGCAGTCGATGTTGTTGCGCCTTGCTGCGGGCGCCCCGTCCCGACGCGGCCGTGTCGGCGGCGCAGCCCGCGGCTCCGGCCACGGAGCAGCGGCAGCCGACAGCTCCTGCGGGCTCCTGTCGTCCGGCACATAAACAGCTTTCTTGGGGTCCCAACCCACGGCTCCCCCTTCGACGATGGGCCCACCCGTCCACGCCGTAACCTGCTTCCACCGGCGCAGGTTGAACTGGGCGTCCAGACACTTAGCCGCAGCCCGGGATGTGAGCTTCTCGTGACCGCACACCGGCATGGGAATGCCGAGATCCCGGGACAACTCCAACATCTTCCCCAGGATGAGAGGTTCCAACAGGTCAGGCTCCATCTCCGGGTATGCGGCCATTGCCAGCTCCAGTACCGCGCCCCTATACGCCACCGGAGACTCCTCGGGTGCGCGTTGTCGTTGCACAAACCGGCGATGAGCGTCATCCGGCGGCTCGTAAGCGTCTGCCATTTCGTCGAACACACCACGCAATGTTTTCTTCTTCGCGGCTTTTATAGAGCGAAAGAATCTAACGGACTCATCATCAAGGAGAGTCGGAAGAACTTCTAATGCCTCGGCGTCAGTCCACCTCGCCGAGCGCATCGCTGCCAAAAATCTGCAGGCGAACACACTCCAATCGCCCCCGATGGAGAATTCCTTGACAGTCGTTAGGTGACGACTGCGACGCCTTGGCGCGTTCCCTCCAGCCGCTGACTCTTCCGGTGGCATGTTCAACATGGCGTCACAGCGTGGTGTCGACAAGATGGCGGCCTTCCGTCGCGGAGGGCCCAAAATGGCGGCTTCCCGCCTTTCGTCGTGCGCCACGCCCAAGATGGCGTCTTCATGCCGCGTGGCTGATGGCGTCGACATTGAAGACAACCCGGGCTCCTGCGGACCACCAACATCGCCTTCCGACGCCGTCCTCGGCGTAACGAGCGCACACAACTGTGCAAGCACGTTCTTGAGAGTTTCAAGTTGCTCCGCCATCTGACTCCATCTCAAATCCGCATCCTTTGGTGCAGACTGGTCCGCCGACGCGGCGACATCTTGGACCCCTGGACCCGCACTCGTCCCAGCACGGATCTCCTCCTCTGCCGGAGTCGGGTCCACCGCAGGAGGAAGGTCATCGTCGTCGGAAGATGAAGCCGATGCCGGAGACGGAATATTCTTTTTTCTCAGTTGTTTAGCCATACCGTTCGACTTTGACACCAGTGTAATAAAAGACTCGGACGCTTCTCTCTGTCCTGTGTCCTTTATTTGGGTTCGATCTCTTTTCCCTCACGGTACTCCCCTATATACTCTCCACTCTGCAGCCCCAGGCTGCTGTCGCTCACGTAGCCCAAACTCCCTCCTAGCAGCCCCGTCGCTGTCACGTCGTGCAGACCCCTGCTGCCGACTCCTCCCTTGCAGACCCGCTGCTCTCTGCAGCCTCCTCGCTGCTCCTCCTGCCCCGGGGTCGGTCACCGTTGGCCGACGGTGCCGATCCTCGTGGCTCGGGTGTGTGGCGACCTCGCCACTCTCTCTCACCCTTCGCCCTGCGTGGCCTCTCACTTTTCCCAGTCCCCGATCACTCCCGACTGCTTCCGGTTACCCCCCTTATAGACCCTTACCCTCTCCCCCACGTGACGTAACTCCTCCCCCCATGACGTCACTTCCGGGAGGTCGTTTACGCCCGCATTACACATGTACACGTCTTTCCATTATGCTGAAGAAAAAAGAAGTGAGCGCACGGCCAAAGGGAAACATTCACACCCACGTTCCTGGCGCGTGGTCTTTGCGCAGCATCCCCAAGAAGTCGCCCACCTAGGGGAGCTGACCACGTTTCCTTGGGCATCAAGGCTGCTTCACTCTGACCGCGGTCTCCCACCACTTCCCTTCGTGAACGTACAAGCTCACCACGTGGCTAGCAGCCCGCAGCGATGCGGGCAGCTGCTTTCAAGTCAGCGTGCACTCGTCTCAGAAGGACATCTGACCTGTAAAGTGTGTATAGTCAACAAAATATGACCATTTGCAGACAGCCCATTATCAATCAGTCCACTGCTGGATGAATGCTTCCGCGCGCCACGTCGTTCATGGGGGTCATTTGGTCATAATTCACTTTGGGGTTTGTCATCATTGTGGCACAAGAACACCATGACATATTACGGGCAGAAGAATATCCTGCATTACCAGAAGATACATTGTCTTGAGTGGTGTATCACTATACAGCTGGCAACATCCGGGGACTTTTGATGTCCCAGGAATACTTATACATTGCCCAGGACAGCTGACCTAGGAAATGGATCCTGCACAACCATATTCACCACACTTCTCGTTTGGTTTGGTGAGGAGCAAAGTGAAGATCTGCAACCTGCATTCAACCTCAAGCAAGACCATGAATGTTATTAATATATATATATATTTACTAGGTAAGGCCCACTGAGCTATATCGCTCTTAGTCAGCAGCGACCTGGCCACAAAAGGTAGCTCAACGGAGTGCCTCATCACGTGGACATTTAAAACGGCCAAATACTCTAAATGCATGTTGATTCTAAATGTAGAGGGGGGAAATCGGAGGACCCAGAGAAAAATCGGAAGTCATGCACACTCCAAATATACAGGCATCGTCATGGTCGGGATCGAACCAACGACCTCCTGCATACCAGGCGAGGGAATGAACACCTCGCCACCGCGGCATCCACTGACACGCCGCCACTGTATTCACCAGGGGCAGTAACCCCTTTGTGTTACTGTATGCGTTGGTGTTCAGAAATATGTGTTGCCTCCACAGAGTAAGTCTGCGACTCAGTTGAATCCACAACATATTTAATCTCCTAGCGCTTTAGTGATTCCCTGCAGATTCTTTTCAAGGAGCATAAACCATCATCACGCAAACTCCGCTCATCCTCGCAGCAACAGCTTTTGGCTAACCATCGAACAAAGACGGTTCACCGCATCGCGCGCTTTCAGACGCGCTTCTGCGGCCGTCTGGA
The DNA here is from genome assembly GCF_965212315.1 of Lampetra planeri. NCBI lineage: Eukaryota > Metazoa > Chordata > Hyperoartia > Petromyzontiformes > Petromyzontidae > Lampetra > Lampetra planeri. The sequence goes on from NC_136110.1 coordinate 21,248,078, forward strand.
ACGTTCTTCTTTCCGATATTAGAAAGCCACTGGAGCTGTGCACTCTTCAATAATCTCGATTGAAAACTAATTTCTTTCGAACTGTTTTTTTTTTAGCTTGTTCTCCTTCTCCCGCACCTCCGATGAACACGGTTGGCTACGTATGGTACGTATGGTACGAAATAAGTTCAACATACGCGTGTATAGAAGTTACGAAACGGCTGCAGAAACTGATCTGTGCCACGGGTGGTGACAATTGACCACTAAGCCGCCGCTGGCTGTTGAAAATGAACATTTTTGTTGCATTGTCATGGCTTGTGAAGGCGAGCGGGGATGGGGCAAAGTGACTTTACAACTGACAATTGTTTTACAAAGCTGCGCCATATAATACAACTATCAATGAAAAATCCTATTTAATATTCAGGACGACGTACAGAAGTTCAACATACATGCGTGTGTTGAACTTCTTTCGCACCGTACGTAGCCAACCGTGCTAATCGATTCCGTCATGGCGGTAATCGATTCGGTCGTAACGGTATTTCAGCAAGCTCTTGGGAAAAAAACGAGCAGAGGCAGGAAAAATGTTCCATGTACTTAGGGTAATGAAACAACTGTGTGGACTATTTGTGTGTTTTCCAAATATATATATAAACCACCGAGTTTCAAAAATGTAATGTCTCAAAACAATGTCATGGGCAAACACGGGTCTCCAACCAGAGGCTAAATTATGTCTTCTAAATGTAAGGAACACTGTGCACTTTCCACAATACACAACATTCAGGGGGCTGATTGCAGAGTGTAGAAGCAACACGTGAAAATACTCCAAAGCAACGACGATAAAGTCTGTTCTAAGTAACATAGTTCAGCTTTTCACCTTTGACTGCAAATTATAAAAAAAATATTACGAAACTTAAATTAAAAAAATGTTTCCTGGGGTAGGGTCACACAGCCATTACAATCAACTATTGCTAGTTTGAAAATGAATTTCTTCAGAACTGCTTTTTTGCGTCTACTTTGTATTCCTTCCCCCCGCACCTCCGATTAGCACGGTTGGCTACGTACGGTGCGAAAGAAGTTCGACATACATACTCGACCTCAGAACTCAACTTACCGACTTCCACTTCACAGCTGCCCTGGGTCCAATAACGCAGCGCAACAATTGCAGCGAGTCCAAGTCCTCCCGTTCATCCCGAGTCCTACGGACGCACGGAGCTCTTGAGACCCACGGAGGGAAGTATGCACGTGCGGAGTCCACGGATGGCGCGTTCGCAGGTGCAGCGACGGGGGCGCTCCTCCCGTCGTGCCGAGGGGAGTTTCGCAACCCTCGAGCAACTTCCTCCTCTCGCCACTCAAACCCGCAAGCCACCCAGGACGGGGGCCTTACTCAACAGAAACGCAGCAACCGCCACCCCCCCCCACTCCAAACGTTGCCGGCTGGGAAGTTCCTTTATAACCGGGCAACATTTTTTTTTGTATGCCAAGAATTGGACAAAATGAAACATTGGTCGTATGTGCTGTATATATGTTGAACCAAAGAAACACTGGTGTACCAGCAGACGGAGAACGCAGGAAACACTTCCTCTGTAGGACGTGCAAGTATGTATGTTGATCCTCTATCCCACCGTACGTAGCTCCAGTCGCTTCCTATTATCTGCAGGATGCCACCTGTCTTGATTTCCCCAGGACAATCCACTTTGAGGTGAGCATTAAACGTTCAAAGTCCCAGTTTTATCACGTGGTTCTCCCCTCTTCAGAGGCGGAGACCATAAATGCAGTGTGTGCACACCAGGACTGGATGCCACTTTCACGTGAAATCAGCCCACGTCAACTCAAAAGACGCATCTACCTTTCCTCCGTCGGTAAATTACATTTTGGTTGCAGAGTTGAAGGGAAAAATAACTATGAAATTACTCATTAGTAATGCAATAAAAATGCGTCTTGATGTTTTTTTTTAATTAACAGTTATTAAAATACTTGTAAAAATGTAATAAAACAAAGTGATTAAAAGCAATGTAGAATTTAAATAATGTGCAGGGAAATTGTGGCTATAAGTACAGGGCAATGTGGAAGTTAACAAACTTGTGGTTTTAAAAACTATTAAAATGAGGTTAAGAAGCCATTCAATCAAACTAAATTACTGTATAATGTAGTGCACAACTTATTACGCCTGTGCTCTTGATTTAAAATTTCTGTAGATTTTACATCTCACATAAATTGGTGGGTGTCAGGTTCTTATTGATAGTGCGTGTTTATGTGACAATCAGTGACCCTGGTATTGTACTAAATACCCATGATACCTGGAATGATGGCAACTCGAGTTCATGGATGTGAAGTGCTCTTCGTGTAATCTTTACAACAGCAATACCAATACCACGGCAATGCCTAGAAATTTCAGGGTTAAGATGACTTGGAATTGCCTATACCTCAAGATTTTACTCAATTGAGGGATGTATTAGATGGGTCAATACTCGGTATTGACATTACAGGAAAGATGATTATGCACCATTATCATTCTTAATTATGCCACCATTCATGAGTGAAGTCACAGGTTAATGCCACAATCCCAATTGAGTAGTTTGTGGGTTATTTTACAAATTTGGACAAAAATAATGGCACACAATGGCCGACTCTTGTGAATGACATCACGGGATCTTTCACATCCACTCTAAAGCAGACAGCGTATTTGTATGGTTATTACATCCGCAGTATTACCCAGGGCGGCCACTGGATTCAAACCGTGAAACTGCGCACCAATCCAGGAACGCAATCCAATATGCCCACATTACTGCCCAAAAAATACATTAAATAAATTATAATTTAAACCATATATATGTACTTGTAAATTCTGACACAGAAGCATGTCACCTTTGGAAAGTACAAATATTTTCCAGACGATGGCTATCTGCTCATCCTTGCACATGCACACATACACCCACACATACACACGCAAGTACACGTGTACAACATTCATTGCATTTAAGTGATTTTGTCAAATATCGATGCCTTCAGCAGAACCACATTTTCAAATAAAACAGAATTCTCAGTCTTAGTAAAGTTATTCAGAATTGTTTTTATTTTATTTTTAATTATTTAAAGACCATAAAAGCAAGGTCAACACAACATCAACTTATCCATAATATAGGCACACATACACATACACCTGTGTGAAATCGTAAGACTCACGCACCGCTGGCTCTACTCATCTCACCGAGCCAGGATTACCTGCCGCCATTCAACATCTTTAAATCAGTTCACTGGTACATTCAGCAGTGTAACATACACACAGAGGCCAAAAATACATTTGTTTTGCCATAGAAATTAGGAGTCCGCATTTCTAGAATCCCGTCTTATATTTCGAACGCAATCTATCACATTAACGGACTCTCATATATCATTCATAACGATTCGTTCGCTGAAACAGTGTTAGAAGTCTTGAGTAGATTTTTTTTTATCCTTGTTTTTTTACTCTATATTTTGGGGGTTTTATAAGCAAAGTTACACCTATGATGCTGCTTTAGTTATGCAATGAGGTGAAGAAATGTTCTTTTGAAACACAACGAGCGGAGCAATCCATCAAGTCAGGAAACAGCCCCTAGACATGACACCACAGAAGCACTTCCTGAAATGATGCCAATAACTCTTTCATTCCCAATACAACATGGCACTCGTTCACGTTTGTAAAAAATACTGTTTACCAGAGGTGTGGACTCGAGTCATGTGACTTGGACTCGAGTCAGACTCGAGTCATGAATTTGATGACTTGCGACTCGACTTGGACTTGCATAACAATGACTTTGTCCCACCTATGAGATGTGGACTCGAGTCATGTGACTTGGACTCGAGTCAGACTCGAGTCATGAATTTGATGACTTGCGACTCGACTTGGACTTGCATAACAATGACTTTGTCCCACCTCTGCTGTTTACTGCACATTGCTCACTCCATATACCTAGAAACTTCAACTGTCAGAGCCATGATAAACAAAATTAATAGTAAATTTCTTATGTTCCTGCAATAATAGGTGGTCTGGCTGATACCATTAAACTTATTACACTTGAAATCATGGTTTGATCTGGGATGGCTTCCACCAAAATTTAAACCAATAATTCTCAGCATTGCTGGGTCTGTGTGCTGACAGCAATTATGAGCCTCCTGAACCACCTTGGCCCACTCAGCTAAACTCCGTGAAGGCAACCCACGTGCCCTGCAGACACAACCCACCATAAGCTGGTGGGGGGGTGTGGCAACTGGCAACTGATGTCAAGTACTGACGTCCACCATCGGGTGGCCAGTAAGGCACTGTGCACTGCTGCGCGGTGGAGCTCACAGCTTGCTCTTCCACTTTCCCTCCTCTCCTTCTCCCACTCTGACTGCAAAGGCAACAAAAGTAATTGAGAATTCGTTAACGAACACCGTGGGAGCAACAAATGCCACACGCGTAACACGGACGTGCGTGCCTACACGAATACACAGCGGGCATAGACACTGGCGAGCAAAGAGTCAGGCATGGTGGTGCATGCCTGCAATCGAGCACTGTGGAGGCAAGGCTTGGTGGCTCGCGTAGAGATTTGTGAAACTCACAAACCCCACTGGGCTGTGGGGTTGCCGTGAGTTGACAGCACAACAAGTGGGTCCGTGAACCAATCGGCATGAAGCGAGGAGCGTCTTCTCCATGATTGGGTTTACCGGGATACTACTTTAGTTTCTTCTCACATTTCAAACGCTCATAAAATGTAAACGGCCACATATCCCAATAGAGGCACCTCCTGAAAAAGAGTTGTGAGACTTGGGCATTCTTGTGTAAATAAATAACATGAATTAAATATGTTCAAAATTACATGAGCTAATTAAACCATGAACACTTTATAACAGATGTATTGATTTAACTCTTCGCGAACATTATTTAAAGCACAAATGCAATATAAATGTAAAACAGAACACCGATATCAACACACACAGGAACAAACAGAAACACGAGACTATTATGGACATGTGGGTGCTGTTCTGTTGGATGTAACCGCATTCTAATCAGTTTCCTCTCAATGCGTCGTTCCTCATTTCTACAACACAATTTGGGATGTTAGTTGACAAACCCAGCGCCCTAGAAATCAACATGTCAAGAACTGCCCAGATGACAGTGATGTGAACTGGACAATGTTGAATGGAATTCCCATCGATGCTGGACCCATGGGACACTCACCGATTGCGCCCTCCTTCTCCAACTTCTTGAGGTGCTGGTGCAGGTTCCAGGATGCTGCCTTATACAAGTGTTCAGGAGTGTCCTAACACACGAAACAAAGGTCGTGAACACACGTGTGTGTAGTGGTATAAGTGTGTTGTGTGCATTTCAGAAAATGGTGCAACGACATGGTGTAATATAGGTCATACGTTTGTATGTATTTTTGCGGTAGTGTGCTACGCACCCGGCGATCCGGGTTCAATTCCCGCCCACGTATGCGTGTATGTTGAACTTCTTTCGCACCATACGTCCCCAAACGTGACGATTATTTGAACCGGTCCTGGGCCTCCCCTCGGTTGACTCGGTCTCAAATGAGTACCTGATGTGGTGTTTAAACATCGACACTAGGGAGCCTGTGTGTGCTGTGCCAGCCTTGATAGGTGCAAGCTAAGAGCACTTGTCCCAACAGTGCGTTGAGGCTATACGGGGGATCTTTGTAATTGTCTATTTTCCACGTGGGTTTAGGCGTTGGGAAACAGTTGTCTCCAATTCTGGCTGTTCTTGTCCGGATATCAGAACTACACAAGTCTCTCCCATGACCATCCGTCCACAAGCATTCGCTCGATTACGCATGTACTATTCAGCTCTGTGTTAATCCACTGAAGGTTTCCCCACACTGTTCGGTCATGCAGGTTGTTGGCCCACAATGCACCACACTGGCCAATCGCGTCCATGTGGTGCTTGGGAAATATGTTCCCTACCCCTGCTTTAACAGGTGCTCCCCAACATAACTCTTAAGAGAGAGTTTCACAACAGGGATGCTATACCAGGGCTGCAATGGTTAGCACACCGGACTTGCAATAAAGTACGGAGGTATTGGGTATGGCGACCCAGCTCTTCCAAGATGACTGGCCAGCGTGGAGGAGTAGGCCAAGATACCCTTTAGAGAGGCTCTCTAGATCCATCTCTCGTGGAATCCCTTCTGCCAGCGGTGGCGTGAGCAAGAGGCTGCACCTTCACCCTAACAGGTATATTACACCATCCAAACGATTAAGAGACTTACATGGGCTTGGGCACGACAAGTCGCAAGAAAGCATGATGGGCAGCGGTCAAGAATAATGTCGGAGCGGCAGAGGATATCGGCAAAGGAGACGCAGCGATGTAGATGCTGGGTGAATTGCTACGCGACGAGATGGCGAGAGGTGACTGCGCCTTGGGTAGGAGGCCTTAATCCAGCGGTGGATCGATTGTGGCTGGCGATGGCGAAGGGGGAAGCCAGGCCTCCCCACCCTCGTCGTTGTGTCGTACCGTGTACACGAGGCGCACGAGCTCCTCCAGGGAGAGCTCTTTCCCGGCGTGGTCGCCGACGACGGACATCACCGCCCGCTCGCGCGCCTGCCGGTGTGACACGTAGCCGCGGATTTTCTCCTGCGCATCCTGCACCACCGGCCCGTGGCCTGCGGGAGACACAACGGGTACGACTTGAAGTCGCGCGCAATTCGACGAATCGTCGTCGGCTTCAGGGCCAACGTTTGAATCGGCAATCGAATCCCAGGGACACAGTTTCCCAGGTCTGTCTTGCAAACTATACTCATCTTGGACTTGTGAGTTCTCACCTGGTTAAACAAAGTCGACTTGAACCTGAACTGTGGTGTTCAGGGTTAGGCCGTATGTTGAGCATGCCAGCAAAAACCTTTAATCCACCACATGCGGCTCTATCGAAGGGGCATAACGTAGAACACACCATCACAGGACCAAAAAATAATGTCTCCCGTGCTGTGCCGAAAACTGTCAATATATACACACACTTATATGTCAACTTGACTCTTTGCAAAATTCATGGGTACTTTTTGGCTCTTGGTCTGTTCCAGGTTGGCCACCCCTGTGCTAGAATGTAATATTCTGTCACGTTTGGACCGTCTCGTTTGTATTGTCTCACTTTTTTTGTGTCAACAGTACCGTACACGACTGTTCGCAAGGCTGGATTATGGACCGGGCCAGTGGGGCCAGTGTCCCGGGGCCTCGGACTGCCAGGGGGCCTCCAAGCCTCAGGCCGCGCGCGGTGCGTGGCCCAAGACTTCCGAAGGAAGTTGAACACCAGGGCCCTCAATGCGCACAGCGCAAGCTCACCACGAGGTCCCTGGGTACTTATAGCGTGAGCTCACCACTAGGGCCACCCAGACCCCTCAGTGCTTACACAGTGAGGGCCCACCAGACCCCTTGGTGTTTAAAGCGTGAGCTGACCACTAGGGTCCCTGGGCCCCTCAGCGCTTACAGTGTGAGGGCCCCGAGGCCACTTGGTGTTTAAATTCGCTGTCCAGCACTCAGTGGAGTGCTCGGGCAGAGTCAACCAAGGCACTGTGGAGAAATTACACCCACATTAGAGAGGCCTTCGGTGGTGTGTGCAATGATGATGAGAAAAGAGATACTCTAATTGAGGCCGCTAGACTATGTGCTAAATTGGACACCTTAGAGATGGTGTTCATGGCACATTTCTGGGACGTCATACTTGACCGGTTCCACGCGACAAGCATGCACCTACAGAGAAGTGACATTGGCATCTCTGTAGCAGCACAGCTTTTGTCTTCGTTGAGGGATTTTGTGGCGGGACAGCGAGGCCAGTTTCAGGCTTTTGAAAGGGCAGCCTTAAATGTGACAGGTGTCTCTCAGTCATATAAGTACGATCTTCGGTGAAAGAGGAAACGCAAAACATTTGCAGATGAGAGCTCAGAGCCAGGTGTGACACTTGAGGGGAGGGAGAAGTTCAAAATAGAAACATTTCATGTGGTCATTGATAAGCTAGTGGCATGCCTTGAACATCGCTTGGACGCTTACAAGCGTTTGACCAGTCTCTTTGGAGTTCTGTTTATGTCAGATCAGGTGTCTAACAGTGATGTCATAGTGTAAAAGGTAAATGCACTCTCCGCTGCATATCCATCAGACCTGGACATGAACTTTGCCAACGAACTTTGAGGGTGAGAAGTGCCCAACTAAATTGCTTGAGACGTTGCAAGCACTTAATCTGCAGGCAGTGTTCCCCAATGTTTTTGTGGCACTTCGGATTTGTCTAACTTTGCCAGTGACAAACTGCCAGGGTAAGTGGACATTTTCCCTTTAAGGCAGAATAAAAAATGAGCGGTGGAGTAGCACGTCCCATACACGTATCAGCTCATTGTCACTTATGTCAATAGAGTAAGACCTTGTCAGACAGCTAGATTTTGACGATCTAGTGGATGATTTTGCGAGGAGGAAGGCAAGAAAGACACCAATATAGGAAAGTGGGGGGGGCCTCCAAAAGACATGTCAGGACCATGATTCGGCCCTGACTGTTTGCTCCATTAGCATAAATCTAACGTGGGCATATCACTTGCACAAGCTGTAACTGACCGATTCTCACTTTGATGCATTTATGGCAAGCATTGTCAATTCAATTTCTATACTTAAATTCGCAGGCTACATCTGTCCAGTGTCCACCTCCTCCTCGTCACCCCACACCACCCAACCCCCCTTTCTTGTGTGATGCCGAGCACGCGATTTGTGCTTTCAGCTAGACACGTTCTACTCTGCATCAACCTCCGCTCGGTGGGAGCTCGCTTCTTTTTCTTCTCATCCTCCTCCATTGCCCCCCTGCCGCCCCATGTCTGCCACTCTCCTCTCCCCCTGTTTAAGTTTATGCTTACACCTTTTCAAGCACCGCCTGCCTCCAATAGACCTTTCACTTTTCAGAGACACCGACCCTGTTTGTTGAATCGTTGTCCGGTTAGCTCCTCGCGCGGCGAGAAAGAATACCCCCAAACGTACGGAACTGAACACAAATTGACCCGACTGTGAACACCTCCATGGCTTATTGCTACCCTGCTAAAATCTGCCCGTAACCTCCCCCTTTTCTGATGACTGCGCATTGAGACACAATTATATTTCGATGGGATATACAGGCAACTCCACACTGTGATATATTGCATTTATGAATAACTATGAGAAAAAATAAAACGTATGCATCGAAGTTTATCTTCTTTCTTGGCCACAAGTCCCATTATTGAATAGGGTCAGCTGCTCAGATTGCTCTCTCTATGCTCTTGGCTTTAGCATCACGGTTCAAGGCAGCATCCAACAAGCATGACCCTGCTGATGAGCCGCAGGAAGTGGAAATCTTAAGAGTTTGCTGGAACTAACCCTATTGCAAATAGTTGGCGTGAAAGGCCCAAAGGTCGATGGAATAAATATTTATTCCATTTCTAAGGGTGACGAACCATCGTCAGTACATGCATGTATAAAAGGGACAAGCTAACCATGTGATTTCTCAGTAGCCTGTTACATCGTTAGGCTAATGAGCTTAGTTTATTTACCATCCAATCTCATCAGATCTTGCAGGATAAGCAGGCATCAGCTTGGATAGGGTCTGGATGGGCAAGCGCCATGCATGACAAGTGTTATAGGCTACAAAGTGCAGGGTGGCAGGAGAGAGGGTCGCACAGAAAATTACACTGTTGTACTGTGCTTCTATGCCCCATGTCTAAGCATCTTAGACATGGGGCATATACGATGCATCAGCATAAGCTGTACTAGGTTTTGGCAACAGTAGTCTCTCCGTTCACATTCCCAGCTCCCTTATCAGTGCTGGACAGCCTGACCTGAGCTCACAGCTCATACGGCCCTAACTCACTCGCCCACAATGGGGAAACAATGACGCGGCCCCTTCAGCAGGCTTGTGAAAGAAAGAAAAACCGCGGTAAGTCTGGTCAGCATTTTATTTCAAGCTCACAAGGCTTTGGGGGGTGGGCACTTCCGTCAAAGCCTGGCACACAAATGCCCTTCGTGTGAATCGGGCTGTATCAGACGGTGAGCAGCACCAGACCGCCAGGGGCTGGGCACTGTCAAGGGATACATCAACCCCAATGCGTGTATCTCAATGCCTCTATTATGCACACGTGACGTGCATCGCAGTGGGCTCTTTACAGAAAACACGACACAAGTCTTGACACTCTTTCTCAGAATCGTGCCGTTGGGTGGCAAGTTTGGCTAATTTGTGTTAAATAAGTGTTTGTGTGTCAGAATATACTGGAGTATCCAGCGGAAATTCGTCGCACGCCAGGAGATAACAATCAAAGGGCTATATAGATAGTTTCATGAATGAACTTGCTCTCCTGGCATCTCCTGGTCACCTTGTAGCCCAGCAGATTTGAGCATTTCAGGGATCTGTCATCCACCAACCCTTGCCTTCTAAGCAGTGGATTAAACATGTCCACCATTGGGCCCAGCATCTCTCTCTCAGTCTGCCTGTTACTTTACTGTGATCTCCATGGCGCTTGAACCAATGTTTGTTCGGAATGCTTTGGCTTCTCCCACACACAGATAAACCGGATGTATAAAAGATGATGGGTATTATTTCCAAGTTGAGATCAGGGCGAGACCAACTGGATATCTGCCAACTTGGCATCACGGCCTGTTTGATGTAGCTACAGTAAATATATGATTGCAATGATAGTTTTGCAACACTTGCTGGTGAATAATGTGAAAAAGGTTCAACGTGTCCAAATTACATTCATACATATGCAAAATAGTCATCGTTTGTGCAATTAGCTACACAGTGAGATTGGTGGAAAGTAATAATGTAGGCAAATATTCACGTCTCTCTGAATGACATGGTACTGAGGCATACATATCAGGTTATTGTCTGGGCAGTATTGCAAAATTATGTCCTTAACATGGCTTATGGATATCCTCCAGTATAAATACATTTTCTGATTCTGATTATGGGTATCACTGGGTATGACGATGCAGGACGTGAGTTTGAATGATATGGTGTTTGGCGTACTGATAAGTACCATGGCACAAGAGACATTTGATGAGCCCCCCGATAGACTCCTACCAGGCAGCATGTCCCACTGGGCAAAAACGCCGGGGCCAGCCCAGGACACGCTGCTGGTGGGACTACGTCGCTCGGCTTGGCCAGGGAACGCCTGGGAATTCCCCAGGAAGAGCTTGAGTCTGTCTCCAGGGAAAGGGAGGTTTGGACCGCCACTACTCAACGCGCTGCCGTAGCGACCCTCGCCAGATGGAGAAACGAACGAACAAACGATTGTATGAAGTAGATTTTTTTTCAATGTCATGGTATAATATCCCGTACTTTTGAGTTTCATGGTATTGCATTATTAGTGACTGCATTGACATGAAAGTACACATGGCATACTATGTTTAATTGGAATTAATTTTATTCAACTTCATTTCATACAGTACCTTATCATGATAATTGGCATCTCTAAGCACTTTACAATGCCATATGCCCTTTCAGTGTCATGCTATCACGTTAATTGCTCACAAAGAAATTGGAATAAAATCTGAACAGTGCGTGGCAAGTCGAGTAAATTCATGAGGAGGAGTGGGGGAGCAAGGCATCGGCATTTATGTCGCGCCCCTTGTGAGTACCGGGCCCCCCCCCCCCAGGGAAGCTGATGGTCCAGACCAGCAGTGACCGAATTTAACTAGTTCCGACTGATACAAATCCCGGTCTCGCCGCTAACTGCAGCTCTGACGTCCTGGTGTCCTGGGCCCACACTTCGGGTTCTAGAGCTTAAGGTCGAGGCTCTGTCGGCAGCCGAGTTTCATCGGCATTCCCGCTCGCGTATAAACTCACAGGCACGCGTACGTGTGCGTGACACCCGCGTGTCCCCTGGGCGTCGGTGGTTACCGGGGTATATGAGCTTGGGCTTGAGATTGAGCAGCAGGTCGAGCGAGCGCATGTACGTGTAGAGGTCCTCGAACACGGCCGTGCCCTCGCCCAGGATGCAGTCGCCCGAGAAGACTGAGCCCTCCTCCTCCAGCAGCAGCACCATGTGGTCGTCCGTGTGTCCCGGTGTGTACACCACCCTGCACGCGCGCCGCCCACGCCCACCAGTGCCGTCGGCGGTTATTGGGGGTTCTCGCGCACGCGCGGAAACCGAGCTCACTCCGGCAAACGACGCCGATCGCTTACCGGAGCGTGGCTCCCTCGGTGGTGATGACGTCGCCATCGCGCAGGAATGTGTACTCCAAGCCCTCACTGCCCAACACCTCCTCGCGCCGCGGCGGTACTCGCGGTAGTTTCGACAGCCGCACGCCGGCACCTGCACTCCACCACCACCACCGCCGCCAACACCACCGCGTTCACCATCACCATCCACCACATCACGGCAAAACTGGCCACACTGCCAAAAGTACTCGCCCGCACACCATTGTCACCTTTACAAATACAGCTGCGTGCCTCAGAGAGCGAATGCCATGTAAGTGTACCGAGCTGGCACCAGTATGTATGTATACATGTTCAGCTTCTTTCGCACCGTACGTAGCCAACTGTTTTAACCAGGTGCAGAAAGAATGCCGCATTCCCATGGCCACTCGGAAGGGAATCGGCTTGGCTCACAAACCAGGCAAGCGGTCTCAGCATGGATCCCCATATTGGCCTTACCGGGTCAATGCCAGCACCAACTGGGCCAAATGGTAAATGTTTTTCTGGTTGTTTGGCTTTCTTTTCTAAGGGTGGCCGCAACAACATTTTGCCTCCTGAAGGCAGGAAACCCACTACATACCACACCCAGAGCCACGCGGCTGATGATGCCGATGGCATCACCAAGTCCCGCACATCACCTACCATCCAGTTGAAAAATGTTTCCAGCTATTTTCGTGTTATCCCATTAGTTAAGTAATGTAAATGATAATCGATAGCATCATTAATGATTTCAATAATCAAATAGTTCATCTTTGCGCAAGACCATTTTTCTCTACCTCCTCGTGGTGCCGGACGGGCAACGCTGTCGTGGGCAGTGCTGTGGGGGGAGGGCCAATTCCGATTGGCCTTTCCCCTCATGGTGTTTGTGACGACCACAGCGGCCAAAAGGAGGCTCTGGACGAGTGCAAGGGGCTGATAACCTCTCCACCTTCAATTAATTACCGCTAAATCACGACAGAATTGTTTTTATAAATAAGCTTGTGCCGGAGGCCCCGGGCGGACAGGTGTCTATGATGTCTCCTGGCCAAACCCCATTTGGCGGAGCCAGGAGACTAAATCCTTACCCTCAGGGCTCCTCCAGAAACAATAACAAAGCACGTGTGGCCACGTGGAATGTTTGAACACTCACTGCGGACGAGAGGCTGCCACTCCTCTGTCAGGAGCTGGACCGGTACCGCCTAGATCTCTGTGGTATTCATGAGGTCCAGTGGACCGGCTCTGGCTCCTGCCACCATGAGGGGTAGACAGTCCTCTTCTCGGGGCAGGAGACTGTCATGAGGTGTGGGAAGCTGTAAGCCCCAGGCTAATTTGGGCTCACCTTCCCATCAACCAGAGGCGAGGAGTGGTGGTCGTGGTTACTTATGCCCCCACTGAAGACGAACATCCCTGAAGGGATGCAGGCAAGGCCGTTGAGTCAGATGCCTTCTATAACCTCCTGTCACAGGTGCGAGCTAAAGTGGCCCCTCGGGATAGAATCATCTTGTTGGGTGACTTCAATGCCCGAGTTGGTCATGATGCTGGCACCTGGTCTGGAGTGATTGGAAGGCATGGGCGAGATCAGCTCAATAACAACGGCAGGAGGCTGCTAGATTTTTGTGCAGCCCATGGGCTTGTAATTACCAACACGCTGTTCCGGCATCGGCGCATCCACACAACATCATGGATGCATGCCGGGTCAAAGCAAGACCATCTAATAGACTACATAGTGACGGAACAGCGGATGCGGGCCCATGTCCTTGACACCAGGACCTACCGTGGAGCTGATCTGCCCACTGACCATGGAGGCTTACCGCAGCCTTCGCTCGGAGGTTCGGAGAGCCGTAAGGTGCTGCAAGTATGGGTGGTGATCACGGGTTGCTGAGGAGATGGAGTCTGCCTCAATGGACCGCGATCACAAATCGCTCTTTAATTCCATCAAAAAGTAACCTGCAGCTCCACACCTATTACCATAATTAGGGGAAGGAACGATGATCCATTCTCCGACCCCCAGGAACAGGTTTGCAGATTTGCTGAGCATTTCTGTTAGGTCCTGGGGAAGGGGACATCCCTCAGCCTAGATAACGTGGGACAAAGTGGGGATGACCCTGCCGAGGCTGCGGTGCCTCAGATATTGGAAGTCACCCCCTGTGAGTGGCTGGCTGAGGTGCCATCTGTTGATGAAGTACTGCAGGCGATCCAAAGTCTGAGACCAGGAAAGGCACCGGGCAGATATGATCTCCCAAGCGAAATGCTGAGGGAGGGTGGCGTTTGTGCACAGACTGCCCTACATAACATCATAACAACAGTCTGGACCACTGGACGGGTTCCGCAGGACGGGTTCCGCAAGACGGGTTCCGCAGGACTAAAACGATGCCCTGGTGGTCCCCCTCTTTAAGAAGGGGGACCGCACAGACTGTAACAACTAAAAGGGCATCTCACTCCTCAGTGTGCCGGGAAAGGTCCTGGCAAGGATTATTCAACATCGCCTTGCTAGGCACGCTGAGGAGAGATTTGCGGAGCCCCCATGCGGTTTCAGGAAAGGGCGGTCCTGCACAGATGCCATATTTTCTGTCCGTCTGCGACAGCAGAGGTGTAGGGAATTCCAACAAGACCTACATCTCTGCTTTATTGACCTGGTCAAGCCCTATGATACCATCAGTAGGCCTGGGCTCTGCATTCTTTGTGCTTTTGGAGTCCCTGACCCTCTGCTCACGATCATCAAGGACCTTCATGATGGTGAGCGGGCCCGGGTAAAACTACGTGTCCGGGAGTCAGAGCCATTCCCTGTGCACCTTGGGGTGTGACAGGGATGTCCTCTGGCTCCCACATTATTTAACATCTATTTTGACCACGTAGTTCGTGAAGCCTTCAATAGCTGTACCGGAGGAATTTTCATCTGGTACAGATACAATGGGAGACTGATCGATGCCCGGGTGCGGTCAAGAGATGGCTCCCTATTGCTCAACCATGTTATGTATGCCGATGATCTGCTAATTGCTGCTCACTCAGAGGAGGAGTTGGAGGCGCTGCTGCTGAACCTGGCGCCCCACCAAAACTAAGCACCTTCCTGGGTATTTTGTACCATCGGACACTCTACCCTCACAACTCCCAATTGGTGATGGGGTAGTTGTGGAGAGAGTGGAGAGTTTCCCATACCTGGGCAGTGTGCTCATGACCGGCTCCGGTTTAACAGCAGAGGTCTCACTCCGAATCAGTCGAGCGGCATTATCTTTTCATCGGTTGCGTAACGTTGTGTGGAAGCTCCCTCGTCTGTCGCTCCGCACGAAGCTTCAGGTCTTCTCGGCCACAGTCTTTCCATCCCTTCTCTACGCTTGAGAAAAACGTGGACCCACCTAATGGAACATCTTCGCCGGTTAAAAACATTTAGGCTGGCCTGCCTACGATCCATCCTGGGTTTAACCAGGCTGGATTGTGTGAGCTCACAAATCCTTGAAAGTCCCATCGGTGAGGTCCTCCGGCAGGCAAGGCTGGGTTGGCTGGGCCATGTAGCCTACATGCCCAGCCACCGCATGCCTAAACAACTTTTGTTTGGCCGGATCGCGGGGGCTAAACGGGTGCGGCATGGGTGAGAGAAGAGATGGAGTGATGTGGTACAGGAGGATGTGGAGCTGAATGGATTTGCCAATGACTGGTACCAGCGGTGTCAAGATCGGCCTCTGTGGAGGAGACTCGTGAAGGACGCTACTGGGCAGTTGGAGGCAGTTGCCCTCCAACAACAACGGAGGGCGGAGGAGCGACGCTCACAACAATGAGCAGAGCGCCGGGTGTATAAAGCACAGCAAGTTGGCACAGTAGGGGGCACAGGTGGTTCATCAGCCAGTCGTCTCGGTCAGTCGACCCGTGGCACCTGGGTCTGCCTCGTGACCTCCTGCCAGCGGGCGTTCGACACTTCACGTAGCTTCAGAGTGCACATAGCCTGGCACAAGCGTCGTGGTGATGTCACCACCACTTAGTGGCGAATGGCGGTTGTTGTTATTGTTGTGGGACTATGGAGGTGGGATTGGTAGATTATGCAGTGACCATGCCGTATGTATGTATGTTGAACTTCTTTCACACAGTACATAGCCAAACGCACTCATCGGAGGTGATTACCAAGTTGATAGCAGTGCGCAAGACACCCACCTACAGGGACATTCAGGTGGTTGGTAAAGCAGATTACTGACCTAACTATGGACTTTATTGTGTTGTTATTCTTTGTGCTTTTTTCCTTATGGGCACTCCGGTTTCCTCACACATGTGGAGAGAGAAGTCTCACTCTCTCTCCATTTACACCCACTACACACGCACCGATGGCGAGGGCACGGCAGACATCGGAGATGCCCCCAACATGGTCGTGGTGCCAGTGCGTGAGGAGGATCTCCTGCACGCTGCTGCCCAGCTGCGCCAGCGCCGTCTGCAGGTTCGCCACATACTCGGGAATGTTGGGCTCCCCCGTGTCGATCAGCACTCGCCTGCCGGTGTCAAGCACACGCACATGGGAGCACATTGCAGCGCCGAAACGAAAACGAGACAACATGCATACGCATGGATTCTGCCAAGCTTTACAACAAGCGGTTCTCCGTGTATCCAATGAGCAATTGTTCTGTTCAAACCGCACGACGCAATGTCACACAGTGCGTGCCATGTGACGTCGTAAGATGACATCACACGTGACAGCCATGATGACTGTCGACAGTCATCATTAGCAATTACAATCAGCTGTTGCTTTTCCTCAACATCTGCTTGAATGACACGAGATAAAAACACGACTATTGACAATGACCCAATGCTCTCTGGGTATGGGAACACTTACATTTTTTTACATTTGTCATCAGAGCTTTGGGTCACAATTTATCAAGAGTCTGCTTGTACATTTGCAGTACAGCATATGCATGCATGCAGTCATACACATAACTAGTACAATACTAAGCGCATCACTCGTACAAAACCATACTTCCAGATACACTGGGCAGCTTATGTACTTTGATTTCACGTTCCGTACTTTGGCGTGCTTTGATAGAATGCAGCTGTGTACTCCCCATACACATATCTGGTTAAAGTTTAAACGGATGATGCGGAGGTGGTGCCTCACTCCAGCCATTGTTGTGCGTAATGCTCACCACTGCATAAAAAAGGTGTAAAATCTATGTAAACAATAACTGTTACACTATTTCTGTACACGCACGGCCCTTTAGTGAATCCACGGTTGGATGAGGACCAACCCACGTTGTGCGGGTGTCACATCCCACCACCCTAGTCAGTATTGGTGTGGTTTGTGACTGCTTTTGTTGTTTATCAGCCTTGCCACGCTTGCATTATGCTGAAAAATCGGCAGGAATTGATGTACTTGTGCAATTTGTACTTATGTAATTTATTTGTGTTGTTTAACTTTGCTATACTTTGTACTTCTATCGTTCAAACTTGATTTGAAGCATTTGTGACTGCAGGAATAACTATTTGGTTCTTTCGGTAAAGTCACGAATGCAACACAAGCGATCGTCATCAGGTAGAAAAAAAAACTATAGTTTCATTTTTATTACTTTATTATTTCCCTTCTACGTGACTTTACCGAAACAACCAATAATATGAATCCATGCAGTCACGAAAGCTTTAAATCGAAATTTAAACCTAGTAAACTTAGAAATACAATGCGAGTCGGCTAACACAACAGTCAATGCCCTACCTGGTTGATTACGTTCTTCCAAAGATTGCTAAATTTGAGAAAGACAAAACACAGACACGGAGGCACACAGACAAACACACAGGCAGAGAGAGACTACACAGAGACACACACATAGACACACAGAGACTTGTGTTGCAATCGAAACGCCGTAATCTATTATTTAAACAACAACAACAACATTCTACGTGACTTTACCGAAAGAACCAACGAGTAATTTTATCGTTCATTATATATTGATTGTTGTAACTTTCTGACCCGCCCCTCCTGGACATTAGTGAGAAAGAGCTTCATAACTCATCGTATTCCTCCAGGATAAAATAAAATCTCATTCTGATGCGCTGAAGGCAGGGAGCGGTGAAGTACAGCTATGGATTTGGATCCGACTAGGTCACGCAAAGTGCCACAACTTTACCGCAAATAACAAAAGGCACCCGGGGCATGCCACGTATCGCCAAAGCAGTCTGACGCCTGCCTCCTGTTTTGTGGTCACGATCCAGGATGAACCCTGCCGAGCTTCTGACGAGATCAGACGCACTGGGTGACACACCCCAGGAAACCACACGCACCACCTTCGCCATCAGGCGAGCATATGGAACCTATCTTGTTGGTTCTTTCGGTAAATTCTAGATTTGAAGTTTTCGTTACTGCAAGGGTCCATACGCTTTGGTTTTTTCAGTAAAGTCACGTAGGTAAAACAAGAAAATAAATTAAATCACGACGTTTCGGAGGCAACACAAGCTTCCACGGCCCATCCTGGCTCCTCCCCCCCACCCCTTAACCAGTATATAATCTCGTGTCTCTTACAGCTCTCTTCACTTGATACAGCAATTTTCCTGTGACAGTTCCACCTGAAGATGGAAGCTTGTGTTGCCTCCGAAACGTCATTTAATTTATTTTCTTCTTTTACCTACGTTACTTGACCGAAAAAACCAAAGAGTACCTTTCGGTAAAGTCACGTAGAAGGGAAATAATAAAATAATAACAATACAAAATAAAATGCTCACGATGTTTCGATTGCAACACAAGCAATCACACTCTTAGGTTTTTCGGTAAAGTCACGTAGGTAAAAAAATAAAAATGAATAACAAAAATAATAGAAATAATAATAGAAAAAAATGTGATTTATTATTATTTCTATTAAAATAAAAATAACCTACGTGACTTTACCGAAAAAACCTAAGAGTATGAATCCTTGCAGTCACGAAAGCTTCAAATCTACAAGCAATCATCATCAGTTCTAGATTTGAAGTTAATTATTTATTTTCTTTTTCTATTATTTCTAATATTTATTTCTATCAGTTTTATTACTTATTTTTATTACTTCTTTTTCCCTACTTGACTTTACCGAAAACATCTAAAAGTAATCATCATCAGGTGTGAAAACCACAGCAACAAAAATTTGGGAATGGAACCTCACGCTCGCTCAGCCAGGTGAGAGACTACGGGGACCCATGGGGGTGTGAGTCTCTATCCCATTGTTCTTCACCAACTTTCAGACGATAAGACATCATCAGTGCCGAGGGTGGCCACACCATTTGAAACCACTGGTGGGTTTGACAGCAGCGCGATGAGGATGGCGATGGGGGGGGTGTTGTCGTCATGTGTGTATTGTCATTGGGCCGCCAAATGGCCCGTGGGCCTTGCGATGAAGACAACTGCAGTGTCCCCCCCCCCTACCTGCTGCCCGTGCCCACCAGGTACGTGTTGGTCCCCTGCAGAGTCATGGGCCCCGGGTTACAGCCCAGCACCCGGAACACCCGTGAAGACAGCTGCTCCAGCTTCGGGATAACCGTGGCCATCGCTGACGACTCTGTTCAGCAGCAGCAGCAACAGCAGCAGCAACAGCAGCAGCAGCAGCAACAACAACAGGAACAACAACAACAGCAACAACAGCAGCAGCAGCAACAACAGCAGCAGCAGCCGGCGCGTCACGGGCGATGAAGACGACCGCGACGGCTGCGTCTCAACCAGATGATTGACTTGACGTCATCGCGCACGAGCGTGTTCCGACAAGGTGAAAGGGACGTGAGCAGTGACGTCATCGCGCACGAGCGTGTTCCGACAACGTTAAAGTGACATATGTAATGACGTCATCGCGCACGAGCGTGTTCCGACAACGTTAAAGAGACGCGAGCAGTGACGTCATTGCGCACGAGCGTGTTCCGACAAGTTTCAAGTGACGTACGCAGTTACATCATCGCGCACGAGCGTGTTCTGACAATGTTAAAGGGACGTGAGCAGTGACGTCATCGCGCACGAGCGTTTTCCCGATAGAGTTTCAGTTTCATTTAATTGGTTTAGCCCTGTGAGCCGTTCGGCTCTTGAATCACGTCTATAATAAAACGCCCGTAGGCGATGACGTCACGGAGTGACGGAGTAACGTCATCGCCTACGGGCGTTTTATTATAGACGTGAAGACGTGGGGAGTGACGACATAACGCAACGCACCCCCTCTACGAAACCGTCCGTTCGCTTAATAGCAATGACGTCATCGCACGTTTGCTCTTGACCTACCGCGATGCGATGACGTCACTACGCGTCGCGCGAGCCGCGTCCGATGTGATGACGTCATCGTCGCTATTGGTTTGCCGGTGACGTCACTATGTAAGTGCAGCACTGCAGTTTAAATGCCCGGGGTATGTAGCGGCGGCGCATGCGAGCATTGGTAGACGCGCTTCGTGTTTCCCATTGTGGGGTCGCGTCCCTTGACGGCTCTCAGTATCCACAGACGGGTCACTCTTCCCCCGTCATGGTCGTCATGGTCATCGACAGCCATGATCTGTCCACTGCTGGGTGAACCGAAGGCCTCCATCCATCATCATCATCTCTCTCACGGCCACGTGCTGCGTTAGGACCCGTCCGGCACGAGCTCGTTCCATCGCTCCGTCTCCGCGGTTGGACGTCCTCTCGGGCACTGCGGTGGCTCGGATGTTAACTACCTCGCCTGGTGTGCAGGAGGTCGTGGGTTCGATCCCGACCCTGATGAGATGTTAACTACCTCGCCTGGTACGCAGGATGTCGTAGGTTCGATCCCGACCCTGATGAGATGTTAACTACCTCGCCTGGTGTGCAGGAGGTCGTGGGTTCGATCCCGACCCTGATGAGATGTTAACTACCTCGCCTGGTACGCAGGAGGTCGTGGGTTCGATCCCGACCCTGATGAGATGTTAACTACCTCGCCTGGTGTGCAGGAGGTCGTGGGTTCGATCCCGACCCTGATGAGATGTTGACTACCTCGCCTGGTGTGCAGGAGGTCGTGGGTTCGATCCCGACCCTGATGAGATGTTAACTACCTCGCCTGGTACGCAGGATGTCGTGGGTTCGATCCCGACCCTGATGAGATGTTAACTACCTCGCCTGGTGCACGTGCAGGAGGTCGTGGGTTCGATCCCGACCCTGATTAGATGTTAACTACCTCGCCTGGTGTGCAGGAGGTCGTGGGTTCGATCCCGACCCTGATGAGATGTTAACTACCTCGCCTAGTGTGCAGGAGGTCGTGGGTTCGACCCCGACCCTGATGAGATGTTAACTACCTCGCATGGTATGCAGGAGGTCGTGGGTTCGATCCCAACCTTGATGAGATGTTAACTACCTCGCCTGGTGTGCAGGAGGTCGTGGGTACGATCCCAACCCTGATGAGATGTTAACTACCTCGCCTGGTATGCAGGCGGTCGTGGGTTCCATCCCGACCTTGATGAGATGTTAACTACCTCGCCTGTTGGGCAGGAGGTCGTGGGTTCGATCCTGACCTGATGAGATGTTAACGACCTCGCCTGGTGTGCAGGAGGTCGTGGGTTCGATCCCAACCCTGATGAGATGTTAACTACCACGCCTGGTATGCAGGAGGTCGTGGGTTCGATCCCGACCCTGATGAGATTTTAACTACCTCGCCTGTTATGAAGGAGGTCGTGGGTTCGATCCCAACCCTGATGAGATGTTAACGACCTCGCTTGGCATGCAGGAGGTCGTGGGTTCGACCCCGACCCTGACGCCTGCTGTGTATATGGAACTTGTGTGTCTCTCTCTCTCTCCTCGTGGTCGCGTGGATTTTTCTCCGCTTCCTCCGGGGTTTTCCCTCCACATTTAAAATCAACATCCCGTGGTCAGAGTATTTTGTCTGCTATACGTTTCAACGCGATAAACCACTTCGTTGAGCTTTTATTTGTGGCTAGGTTGCTTTAGAAAAAGAACTACATCGTCTAGCTCAGTGGGCCTTACTTGGTCAAAGAAAAAATGTTTTAATAAGTTAAATCAATTGTATGGCTTCATGCGATCCGATAGACCGATGAGGATCGTCATAAAACACGTCCAGTGTCGGCGGTATGGTCGTGAGGAGCGAAGGAGCCCTTAAACAACGGAGATGAAGGGGCCATGCAGGGTTTGTAGCAAGAGAGGAGACAAAATAGAAAACAATGTTATGCATATATTTCACGAAAATTATTCAGAAACCTCGTGCTGCCGCTACCCAATCCGATGTTGCATTTATCTTGAGCAGCCTGTTGAAGTTGAAACGTGTTCCGCCCTTCATTCATTCATTAAAACCCATACTCTTTGGTTCTTTCGGTGAAGTCACGGCGATAGAAAATTATTACTGGTAGGAACGAAGTGAACCAGCAATAGATTATATCGTCCGTCCGTCCGATGTCCGATTAGGTGTAGCAACATCGCCCCCTACTGCAAACACTTGGCAGGACCCTACAAAAACCTTTAGACTAAGTGATGCTTTCCTGGCTAAGCAAGTGTAACATTCCCTTATAATTCCCTGAGATAGCTTTTAATTAAAAAACCTTTAGACTCAGTGACGCTTTCCTGGCTAAACAAGTGTAACATTCCCTTATAATTCCCTGAGATAGCTTTTAATTAAAACATTTAAATTACAAATTAACTCACAGCGGGCTAAAGCCTACAGCTAGGCCTAAAGCCTAGAACTAGGCCTCAAACTCTCCCTTCGTATCGTACCCCCGCGTGTGTGAAAGGGAGTTAATGTTTAACAATGTTACATTCCCTGATGTTTTTAAATAGAAACATTTACATTTAAAGCTTTTACATTAATAATTATACATTAATAATTAAAACATTTAGATTAAAAATTAACTCACAGCGGCCTAAAGCCTACAGCTAGGCCTAAAGCCTAGAACTAGGCCTCAAACGCTCCCTTCGTATCGTCCGATTAGGTATAGCAACATCGCCCCCTACTGCAAACACTTGGCAGGACCCTACAAAAACCTTTACACTCAGTGAGGCTTTCCTGGCTAAACAAGTGTAATAATACATTATGTTTATATTCTTTGGTTATTCGTTCCTACCAGCCCACCCCGCAGGGACCTGTTAATAGATCACGACGTTTCGATCGCAACAGGTGTGACTTTACCGAAAGAACCAAAGAGTATGGATTCCTGCAGTCACGAATGCTTCAAATCATTAAAACCAGTTGGTTTTAATGACTCGGCAAATGTGTGAAATGGTTAATTTTCTCCATTTACTTATACAGTCCTGAGGTTTTTTTCAACGCCTTTTGCTTTCGCACCTCCGATTGGCAGTGTGTGTGTCTACGTACGGTGCGAAAGAAGTTCAACACATTACGTAACGCTTGTCAAATCCAATTTTTTTTTTTGGGAAAACGAATATGTTGCCATGTGTATCCTTGGTGAAAGCGAAGTGACCTGGCCTGACAAAAAAATGTGTTTTCTTCACAATCTCAGCGTTATTATTATTTCGCATGTGTTTAACCAAGGAAGCCCCGCTGAGTCGATATTATTTTGCAGGCGGGTCCTGCCAAGTGCCCGGAGTCAGGGCATCGATGTTGCTGCTGCTGCCGCTGCTGCTGCCGCCGTATGTAATTCCCACTTGAGTAATTTGCAGGTAATTTTTCAGCATTGGGAGATTTAGGCCAACACCAGTCGTGCTGTGCGTGTGTGTGTGTCTGTCAGCTGTGTGGGGAGCGGTGGTGCAGCGGTTAGCGCGCTGCGCTTTCAACCCGGCGACCCGGGTTCGATTCCCGCTCATGGCCACCACCAGTGACGATTATCTCAACCGGTCCCGGTCCTCCCCTAGGTCGACTCAGCCTCAAATGAGTACCTGGTGCGGTGTGTAAACATCGCTACTGGGGAGACAAAGGCTGTCGGGCATGGTGCTGGCCACCCACCCCCTCGTGTGCCATTTCGGCCTTCAAAGGTGTTCGCTAACAGCACTTTCCCCTACAGTCTGTTAAGGCTATACGGGGATCTTTGTCTTTTTAGCTCTGTGAGGAAACCGGATAACCGAAAGAAAACCCATGCAGATCCAGGGGTGGGGGGGGTAGAACGTGCAGACTCCACAGAGAGGCGCCCGAGTCGGACATCAAACCCATGACCTCACCATGAGGCACGAGTGTTCGCACTGCGCCACCCTGTTTGTCCCGATCAGTGCGCATCTGTGAAGCCTTGTACATCCTTCGCTTGCTTTTCTGAGCGCTTGCGTGGCTGCATCTGCTTGCAACGCGTCGAGGAGCACTTCCCTCACGGTTGTACCGATGTTATCCGCCCACGAGAGGGACGATGATGAGGACTCCGTGTGTTGTTGAAGGCCACCCTTCTTGGACCAGGATTTTGTGAGTCGCACATATCGAGAGTGCTACTCGTACGATAACGCTGTATAGTAATACTCCAGTCGAACCTCCTTTGCCAGTAGCAATTATCAGAGTATTGTTTTTTGTTTGCATTTGACTGCAAGTATTGTGGTTAATGTAAGCATGATTCCTTGCAAAAGGTGTCAGTTTTGTTGCCAGAAAAAAGGGGAAAACCCCTATTAGTATGATAATTCGTTTTTTACCCTTTTATCTGGCAACAAAACGGACACCTTTTTTACCTAGTCTCATTAGGCTGTAAGAAAAGCTGTCTCGGGTGTGGACCAATCAATTTCAAGGACAGTGCATACATTATCATAGTTGTGATTTTGTTTGCATTCAGATCGCAGGTATTGTGGTCAATGCAAACATGACTCCTTGTAAAAAAACTGTATAATAATAATCTGTTTATATTTGAACAGTGTACATTACAGTACGCAAGCCTTTATGTGATATTTATACATTGCAGGGACGCAGTGGTGTTATCCATTGCATCAAATATGTTTTCGTCTTATCAAACAGAGTTCCGACTCGTGGCTGCGGCTAACATAAGTGGCACGATTTTTTGTCGTCGTCCCCCGCACCTCCGATGAACACGGTTTGGCTACGTGCGGTGCGAAAGAAGTTCAACGTGTACCGTACCATGGCGAGTGGCATCTGAACCAAGCCTGGTGCTCGTGGGGCCCCCTCCTATTGCACCCAGTCCACATTGACCGGCGTGGCGAAGTATGGTCATGCTTCAAATTACAATGACCGGCACGGCGTGGAACGAGGCATTCGTCGAGCAGTGGATTGACGGAAGGAGATCAAATTTCGCACCGTAACAACAAAAACATTCAAACGTACACCCAGCTCCAGTGAGAAGTTGTGCAGCAGCGTGACACAACAGTTATTGATTTACATCGTGTTGCATCATGTATCCGTGTTACGGGCCACTTGCTGTAAATCCCATTTCCTCCACTCGCTGACAACAAAAAAACGTGATCCAGTGGTCACGAGGATTGAAACAAACACTGCGCGCAGTGGCAACAGCGAGCCGGGACATTGAGTGTAATGTTGCATTTTCACGTAGTTTGTATAGTTTGTATACGTTGCTTCGCTGTGAATCAACACATCGCCTCGCTCCTAAAGAGGGCAGGCGGTTGGGGGCGATACGGACACCGAAGGGTATGTATGTATCAACATTTGATTCGTGTGTCCCTTTTCTGTTACACACTAAGCTATACACCTTCTTGTGCGTGTATGCTGTAGTCTCTGATACTGGTAGGAACCTCCTGGTTACACCAGCCCACAGGGGATTGTTGTGTCCGTCCGTCGTGCAGGGAGGGGCTGGGTGGGGAGGGGCTGGGTGGGGCTGGGAGGGGCTGGGTGGGGCTGGGAGGGGCTGGGTGGGGAGGGGCTGGGTGGGGCTGGGAGGGGAGGGTGGGGAGGGGCTGGGTGGGGGGTGGGAGTTGTGGGGCTGGGTGGGGAGGGGCTGGTCACCCCGTGGTGCCCTTATAAAACTCAACGTTTAACCTACTCACGCCGGCTTGTGCCCGCCCTCACAGTCGGGCATATTTGCGGAATACACCACGCCGCCGTTGACCCTGGCCATTGACCGAGCAACCCAACGTTCCTACCAGCTCCCTCCGCAGGAATGTGTTTATATTACTGTCGTCATGATCATGGCTGCACAGCGGTGCAGACACGTGGAGTGGCCGCAGCCAGTTCGGTTGTTGCTCTCAGCTCGGTCGTGTATTAACCACCTTGCTGCAAGACGCGAGATCGCCGAGGCAAACGTGTGTTGCATTGTGGGATCTTTTTTTCCAGAATAAGAATAGGTTTTCACAGCTTTCAATGTTGTAGTTTTTAACACCGAAAAAAATGCCAAATATGTTTTACTTTGTGATGAAAACAAAGAACATTGGTCCCTCTCCAAAAGTGGTTGACAGGTGACTTAAAGCTTTCGTGACTGCAGGACGAACGCTTGTGTTGCGATCGAAACGTCGTCGTTTTTTTTGGTTATTTTCTTTGAACCTATCCACGTGACTTTACCGAAAGACCCAAGAATATCGGTGTATCTATGTATTGATATACTACAGATTATAGCCGGGCAGCTAAAATGCAGCAAGTTGGCACAGTGGGGGGTACAGCTGGTGCAACTACCGGTCATCTCAGCCAACCCTTGGCAACTGGGTCTGTCCCAAAACGTCCCATCAGCGAGCCTTCGACACTTTACGTGGCCTCAAAGTAGAAATAAGTTTGCTATTGTTGACTGTTGACCCTTGCATTGACAGTCTTTTATATTTTTCTCGTAAATAATTAATCCTTTTTATTATTTATATCACCTGGAACGTAACATACATATATGGTGACTGTTGGATTTTAGTCATTGTTTCAGTCATAACAAACATTGCTTTTACAATTGCATTGCTCCTTTCTGTAATCACTGTAATTGACTTAAATTCTGGGGTATTAATGATTTCGCTCTGATCTTTTAGTGAACATCTTTGTTTTCATTCAAACTTCCCGAAAATTCAATATTTTGCTTTCAATGTCCTATCCCGCCCAGGAAGTCATTGGCTCTGCCCGCACAATGGGGCGCCACGGTGGCGAGATGTTATCTACCTCGCCTGGTGGTATGCAGAGGTCATGGGTTAAATCCTGATCCTGACGCCTGTATGTTTGGAGTTTGCATGTTTTCCCCATGGCGGTGTGGATTTTTCTCCGGGTCCTCCGGTTTTTCCCGCGACATTTAGAAATGTACATTTAAAGCAGTTGGCTGTTTATAAATTTCCACGTGATAAGCCACTTCGTTGACCTATCATTTGTGGCAAGGTCGCGTCTCAAAAAAAGCTATATATCTCGGCAGGCCTTATCTGGCAAAAAAAAAATAGTAATAAAATGAATGGTCCCCCTTGGCCACTGGACATTGGCCCCTTTGACTACTCACACCTCCATGCGCGAAGAAAAAGTAAAAGTGGAGCCACGCAATTGCTTGGTCACGCCACTGCTGTTGGAAGGGCTTCGTCTAAAGGAAACTCAAGAGACTCCCTCTTGAAGTTACTTTTCCTACCCTTCCATGGTGACCAGATGTCTCCAAAGAGATGGGAGTACACACACTTTACCCCACCACATGCAATGTGCTTATCGACTAACTGGTGGACCCCATTTATACTGTTTTAACACATAGGCTTTCGTGGCCAATATCCATAATATATGTTTATTGGGGTAGATCGCATATATATAAATGTGTCGTTAAACCCGCCACCACCCGACACAGCAAATTAGTGAACAAAACGTCAATTCATTACTAGTACAGCACACCGGTGTGTTGGAGAGTAAATCCACAACGTTTACAATTCGAGTACGACGTTTCGCCGGTAATTACAACCAGCATCATCAGGCGAAAGCCAGAGTTTATACTGCTGGATCGACAGACATGGGTTTTAAAAAAAAATGTGCCAAATTAAATTGCCGCACCAGGAGATCAAATCAGCGACCTCTGTATTGCATGGGCAGTTTGATAACCATTGCACCATGGCGACATTGCACATACCATCAATATGAGCAAATAATTGCAGTGAGTGCATTAACATTTTTACGTGCTGCTTGTTTTTCAAAAGGGGAATGGCTGATGGTGAAGACGACCTTGATTTACACGGTGATGCAACCAGAGCCGGCGCCTCAATTCCTAGGAAAAATACGACTTGGAATGTGGAAAATGCGCCAGGTCATTCGAACGGGCAGCCTCGCTCCGATGGCATCAGCTCCAAAGGAGAAGAGGGGTCAGGTGGCCCCAGACGCAGCTTTACAAGGGCTGAGTACTTTACATTGATCTCCATCGCCAGCGTGGAGTTCACCTCCATGATGACCAACTCGGTCCTGGTCCCATTCTTTCCTGAGGAGGTACGTGCTGCAAAAGGTGGCACCTCGCATGAATATTTAAATTCACGTAAAAAAAATTATTTAAAAAAAACAAAACTTTTTTTTTCAAAATGTCGAAAAATCCGAGTCCATACATTTCTTAGAGCAGTATGCTTCCTCTGTCGGAGAATATCTGCGGAAGATGAAATGTCCTTCAAGTAACCTTTTACCATTTACACAGAAGTCACACTTTTCCACACACTCTGCTATGAGATTGTTGAATGACAGACAAACGATCTCCTTTTTATTCTCAGAACCTGAATTTTGCCAGTGCAATATCACATTTAATGTGACTGCATTGTAATGTAGTCAATTTGAGTCGAAAAGCAACTTGATTTTGGTGGCGATTTTTGTGCAATCCATCGTGACCTGGTTCAGACGACCTACTTGCTACACTACGCTTGAGAATCAAACACAACATCTCGGGAGTGCCAGCCAAGTGCTCTGACCTCTGAGCGACCAAACCATCTTGCTTTTACTTTTTTTCATCCGTTAAAATTGTGATTCAGAACTGCAGCCCTGCTATTTGCCTGCTCGATATACTGCACATATGACGTAACAGTATGCAAGTGAATTTAATCTTCGTACAATTATATGCTACAAGGGGGTTATCGGTGGTGATGCATGAGGTTATTTTATCACAAGGATTATGACCATGGCTACAATATCAAGCTGATGCGTGGCTCTGTCTTCCTAGGCTGCTAAGAAAGGAGCCAGCGAAACGGTGGTGGGACTGATATTTGGAGTGTTTTCCCTCGTTCAGCTCCTCTTTTCTCTTCTGTTGGGAAAATACGTGAGTAGTCGCTATTTGCCGCAGTGTTTTGAATTCTGTCATTAAATTGAGGTGTAAATGTTTGCAGCAACCATTTTGAAAACGTTCTAGAAAAAATACTCTACACAACCCCCAAGAAGAAACAGAGCTGTCGGAAAGACAGCTCTGTTTCTTCACCTGAGGACGGCTGCTTGTGTTGCCAAAACATCGTGATAATTTTATTTTATTGTTTTATTTGTATTATTTTATTATTTCCCATCTACGTGACTTTACCGAAGGAACCAATAATATGAATCCCTGCAGTCACAAAAGCTTTAAATCTAAACGTGTGTAATTTTTTTTATATTCATGGCCATCTTCAACATTCATGGCGATTACAACACTTGCATTTTGATTTAAAGCTTTCGTGACTGCAGGGATTCATATTCTTGGTTCTTTCGGTAAAGTCACGTAGAATGGAAATAATAAAATAATAAAAATAAACATAATAAAATAATTCTCACGACGTTTCGGCCACAACGCAAGCAGCCGTCCTCAGGTGAAGAACATTATGTTTTATTTTTATTATTTTATTATTTCCATTCTACGTGACTTTACCGAAAGAACCAAGAAGATGAATCCCTGCAGTCACAAAAGCTTTAAATCGAAATTTAACCCCCAAATAATCATTTTCATCATCAGCCGTGGTCAGTCCACAGCTGGATGATAGGCCTATGCAAGCCACCATCATCTCTCCGAAGCCTCCGATGTCATAATTTGCCCAACACCTGGACATGGACTGAATTGATCACTCCATCTCCTGGGTGGATGTCCACTTGAATGCGTTCCATTCCTTGGCTACCACTCCATCCACTCTGCCATGCTTGATCATCGGCCTTCATCTCTTCCAGCGACATATCTAACCCCAACAGACTTACTCTTTTGAACTGTTTGAATTTGTTTTTAAGCTGTGTATGTTCCCGAATCAATATGTTTCCCTTTTGCTCATTGTAATTCTAAGCATGCATTTAATGATTTACACACTTTTCAATGGAACAAGACTAACAATTGCAGTTCAGGTGATATAAAAAAACTTGAATGGTGATGCTATGTGGACAGAGAATGTCGATATATTTAACATACATATACTCTGTTGACAGATGGTTAAGATTGGAGTCAAGTTCACGTTTCTCTCAGGACTGCTGGCCTCTGGAACCTGCACAATTCTGTTTGGGTGAGTTTAACACGTGGCAGGCTTTCGCGACCAATATTATTCATAATAAAGGTTTTTTGGTCAGATGGATGTGTCGTAACCCTCCACCACCCGACACGGCCAAACAGTAAAACATGTGTCACGTTTTTCAAAGGACAAAATATTTCACTTCTTTAGCCCACCGGTGTGCTGAAGAGAGAATCAACAGCATTAAAAAATTTGAGTAGTACGACGTTTCGATGATAATTACAATCAGCTTCATCGGGCAAGAATGGTGAACCTCTCCTGTTGCTTCCGGTCTTAAATAGAGCAGCAGCAGGGTGACGTCATCTTCAGCACACCGGTGGGCTAAAGAAGTGAATTATTTTGTCCTTTGAAAAACGTGACACATTTTTTACTGTTTGGCCGTGTCGGGTGGTGGAGGGTTATGACACATTTATAAATAACGCGATCTGACCCAAAAACCTATATTATGAATGGGTGAGTTTGTTGCCCAGCCAAAGTCTATAGTGGATTTATTACAAGTCCTCTTTTCTTTAGCTTAATGTTTGCCAATACCATTTGTCTATTGAGTTTTGTCAGCAAGATGTAGCCTCAAATGGACACGTGGAGTCACCTACAATGTGATTCCCTTAAAGTACAAGTTAGAGCTTTTGTTTTTAACATTTACATTTTCCTATGAAGCTGGGTCCCCTCCCTTGACGTAGCTATCGAGTGTGCAGGGATTTCAACTTGTACCAGGCACCAGGCATCACGGGCCTTGGAGACCCAGATCCCTGGCTGTGGAGAGGAGGGGAAATTGGACAGGGGGCCTTTGGTCCCGTTGCCATGTATGTATGTATGTTGAACTTCGTTTGCACCGTACATAGCCAACTGTGCTAATCGGAGGTGCAGGGGAAGAACCACAAACTAAACATAAAAAGCAGTTCATCTTCTTGGTTCTTTCGGTAAAGTCACGTAGAAGGAAAATAATAAAATAATAAAAATAAAACATAATAAAATAATTCTCACGACGTTTCAGCCACAACGCAAGAACAGGTCTGTCGAGAAGGCAGAGTCTGAATTTCAGACTCTGCCTTCTCGACAGACCTGTTCTCCACCTGAAGACGGCTGCTTGCATTACTTGCTGCTTGCGTTGTGGCCGAAACGTCATGAGAATTATTTTATTATGTTTTATTTTGATTATTTTATTACGTTTTATTTTTATTATTTTATTATGTTTTATTTTTATTATTTTATTATTTCCCTTCTACGTGACTTTACCGAAAGAACCAAGAAGATGAATCCCTGCAGTCACGAAAGCTTTAAATCGAAAAAAACAAAATGCAGTTCATAACGAATCCTCCGCGTCTGCGTGCAGACTCCTAGACGAGGCCCCGAGCGGCAGGATCTTCATCGCCCTGTGCTTTCTGCTGCACGGCGTGGACGCCGTGGGCTGTGCGGCCTCCATGACTGCGTCCTTCACCATCTTGATGTCGATGTTCCCGCACAACATCTCCACGACCATCGTGAGCACTAAATAATCCCGCTTCCCGTTTCAGACTCAACTTTGTCCGTTTAGGGCTCACAAGGGACAAACGCAAGTGTTGTATTCTTGGTTTTTTCGGTAAAGTCACGTAGAAGGGAGATAATAAAATAATATAAAACAATAAAAATATATTATTTTATTATCTCCCTTCTACGTGACTTTACCGAAAGAACCAAGAATATGAATCCCTGCAGTCACGAAAGCTTGAAATCAAAATGCAAGTGTTGTAATCGCCATGAATGTTGAAGATGGCCATGAATATTTAAAAAATTACACACGTTTAGATTTAAAGCTTTTGTGACTACAGGGATTCATATTCTTGGTTCTTTTGGTAAAGTCACGTAGATGGGAAATAATGAAATAAAAATATTACAATAAAATAAAATTATCACGACGTTTCGGCCACAACCCAAGCAGCCGTCCTCAGGTGAAGAAACAGAGCTGTCTTTCCGACAGCTCTGTTTCTTCACCTGAGGACGGCTGCTTGTGTTGCTGCCGAAACGTCGTGAGAATTTAATTTTATTATGTTTAATTATTTTATTATTTCCCTTCTACATGACTTTACCGAAAGAACCAAGAAGATGAAATTACACACGTTTCTTTTGGCGTTATTGTGCAAGCGTCGACATTTTTTCATCTTTTACGAAGCTACGTTCACAATTATGCTGAGATCGGGCGCATCCCAGGTGATTTGGTCAGAGAGGGTTACGCACGCGGATCACATGCATGTGTGTGGTCAATGCCATAGCCCCGTGTGAGTAGAAGCCCCACCGGTGTCCCCTTCGGCAGGGCTTCCTGGAGCTCCTCGCAGGGCTGGGCTTGGTGATGGGTCCTCCTCTGGGCGGGTTCCTGTATGAGGCGTGGGGCTACAGGATGACTCTCATAATTGTCGGCGTCTTCATGTTGCTCACCATCCCCGTCATCCTCGCCGCTCTGCCTCCGCAAGGTGCCTGGTCGCATCTCCTCTCGTCAGATCGTGATCTCACTTTTCAATGAAATATTGTATTGCTATGTTTCTCCAAAACGCCGCACTGCGGTACATTCCAATTGCGGGACTGGCGCCTTGTAATGAGTGCGCGTCTCTCCCTCTCTCACAGTGCTGGTGGGGAGCAGTGGTTCGTTCATACGGCTCCTGTCACTGCCCTCTGTGATTGTCGTGGCATTGCTCATCTGCTGCGTGGACTCATCGATGGGATTTTTCGATCCCAACATCTCGCTGTTCCTCTTTGAGCAGGTGAGAACACGCCGCTTCAGCTCCTGAACATTTGGTGGAATGCAGTCCACCTAGGTCAGGAGTTTGTTTTACTCGTCTCCATGTCCATTTAAAAAACAATGTTACTTCATCACTGGATGAAGGCCGACCCATGCCACGGGGGTTATGGGAGCTATTTGACGGCACTTCACCATGCTTGGTCAGCGCGGGTTGATGGCGGGGAGCGTGGATGTGGAAGTATGGGGCCGTCCATAAATGAAGTCTCGCACCTGGGGGAGGGGGGGTCAGACATTTATGATGATGTATGACAATGGGGGGGGGGGGGGGGTTGAGAAATGTGACGTCACCTAAAAACTTTAAATAAATATAGACAACACGTTCTACTTAATTAAATAGACTTTTTAATAAATGTTTTCTCCTACAACATCAGAGTGCAGCGCCACATTAAATACGCACTACAATGACAATAGTTTAAAGCGATTTGAAGCATGTTTTTTACTTTTTTTTTGGGGGGGGGGGGGCGGGGCAGAGCTTTGTGCCGTCATATTTGAGGGGGGGTCTGTGACGAAGGGGGGGGGGGGTCAAAAATCGTCCAAAATCGCGTGACCTCATTTATGGACGGCCCCTATGACAATCAAGTACAATGGTGGATGTTGTTCTCCTGGCCCTCTGCTGCCCGCCGCGTAGTCCCTGAGCAGCCTGTGACAACCATGGTGGCTAGCCACGAGCCAGGCTCAATCCGGTTTAGCTTCTGAGATTTGAGGAGGTCAAGCAAATTCTTGGTGGTTTGGTGATTTGGTCATAGGCTTGTTTTTATCTTCAAATTTGAAAACAAATAATGCGTCTGTGAACTAATTTTTCTTCAGCATCCAAGCATTCAGATTCTTCTAGTAGCAAACCCTGCAGAGGTTTCACCTTCACCGAGTATATTCAGCAGAGTGTGGTCCATTACGCAAATACCGCTCTACAACTTAAAGTTATACGTGACAATAATACATGAACACTCAGTCCCGAAACATTTGTTGCGGAAACTTGCACTCAAAATACATGTGTGCTGCCTCTGTGATTTATCGGTAATTCAATGGTAAGTGAATGAAATGGGGTATGTTTAATAAGAAACGAGAAATATGTGTAGTGAAATGTGATTAAATGGGAATTAGTTGATGTTGATATGGCTGAGAGCTTCTATCCGGTGACATCATACTCAACATCTGTGAAAAAGAACTTCATAGCTCATCGGATTTCTCCAATCTAAAATTGTGATTTGGTATTTAATCACATCTCCAGAAGTTCCCATTGTTGTTGCCTTTCACAGTTCAATCTGAGCTCTGGGAAGATTGGACTCGTCTTCATGAGCCTGTGCATCTCATACTCTGTGAGCTGTCCTGTCGTGGGCTACGTCAGCGACCGCAGACCTGTGAGGAGGCACAACGAGCCACTCCACTCGGCTCTTCCGGACAGTTCTTTTACAGAGACAATTTTGCGTGCACAGCCACTGACCATAATTCGCCATCGCAACAGCCGCGTGCGGTCTAAAGTCTGCCTTGCGTAAATGACTTGGTAAAATAAAGGCGGTTTACACCGTCCCACAGCAAGGTGTGGATGTTGAACTTCTTCTTTTGCACCGTATGTAGCCGACCCTGCTAATCGTATCGGAAGCAAGAGCATTCCAGACGGCTGCAGAAGCGCATCTGAAAGCACACAATGCAGTGACCATCTTTAGCATAGTAAAGCCCCAATTTAAGATGACTGGGTGGCTTAAAAACTGCCCTTGAGAGTGCTTTGTGCGAGCACTGCTGAGATCCTGGTTAAAGCGCTTATCTGCTGTGATGCGGAGTTTGACTGTCGCCCCAAGCTTATATTGCTTCTTTTGGGGCACTGTACACTAAAAAAGTTAAGCACAATTCAAAGCATTATTCAGACTCAAGTGAGGTGCCCCTGCGTTGCCAGACATCATGTTGATGCAGAATTGCAGTTATTTTGGATCACATTTATCATTGGAAAAAGTATCCCTTTAATCATGGGGTGATCACAAGTGTCCCTGGGAGCAAACAAGTGTTGGGCATTGCCCATCTTAGATGCCAGCTCTGGGTCAATAATGAAATTTCAACAT
The DNA here is from genome assembly GCF_965212315.1 of Lampetra planeri. Taxonomy (NCBI): domain Eukaryota; kingdom Metazoa; phylum Chordata; class Hyperoartia; order Petromyzontiformes; family Petromyzontidae; genus Lampetra; species Lampetra planeri. The sequence continues at coordinate 21,283,211 of NC_136110.1, forward strand.
TTTTTATGACAGGAGTCGGTAGGACAACCACCGTTGACTTCCCAAAATTTGTACTTATTTTATCAACCACCACAGGCGAATGATGATTAGCTAAATTGATCCCTGACCGGGATGGGAACGCACAAGCGTTTGGTTGTGTGAGCCTATTTGTGCCACCCTTCCTTTTGGCTTTGTTGTTTATTTTGCAGCGATGGATGAGATGCATGATGCTGGCTGGAGCTTTTGTATCCGGTATCTGCTTCTGCTTGTTGGGCCCTGTTCCCATCCTGCACATCCACACGTGAGGATGACGTCAGTCACTACACCACCTGCACATGGCACCTGATAGTGGAAAGACTAAAACGGATTTTTGTCTGGTTTTCAAATCGGATATGTGGGCTGCTGTTGCCTGAGCTACCACAACAGCTATGGAGCTGTTGCGATCACGATGTTGTCGTGCTCTTCACTTGTTTCACAGTGGTGGTACCATTATACTATTGCTATGGTGCTCTTGTAGTATTCTTGCTATGATACTGTTGTGTTGTTGCCTTGGTGCTTTAATGTTGTGTTGTGATTTACCATTATGGTGATGTTGTGGTGGCATCAGTCAGCTGTGGCTCGTGGTGGTGGTGCTGGCCGTGCTGGGTGTTTCCATCGCCACAGCCATCGTCCCCACATTTTCGGAGATCCTCCTCATGGCCACGTAAGTCCCATTTGTTTGCCATCCGGGCACGGTGCAGCCCAGTGGGTTTGAGTTTCACAAATCTCTACGTGGTCCACCAACCATGTGGTTGTGCACCACTATTCTGGCGATACAATATTTACAATTATTATACTGACAAAAAAATAGGCAATAACACCGACCGTTGTTTTACTCTCACCGATTATTTTGCTTTCAGTAACAATGGCTTTGAAGTGGGGCTGGGCACGCTGGGGTTGGTGTCCGGTATCTGCAATGGCTTGATGTCTTTCGGGTGAGTATGGCCAACATCAGAATCAGAAGCATATTTCCCGAGTTAGCAGGTTACACAGGGCTGTGCTAGCGTGAAGGGTAGACGTTCACTCCAGCAGGGCTTCTCAACTGGGCTGTATACACTCGGAGGTAGTGGCATTGCTCAGGGCTTCTCATCTCGGCTCTATCGACTCGTAGGTCGTGGCATTGATCAGGGATTCTCATCTCGACTCTAGCAACTTGTAGGTAGTGGCATTGCTCAGGGCTTCTCAACTGGGCTGTATGTATTCGGAGGTAGTGGCATTGCTCAGGGCTTCTCATCTCGGCTCTATCGACTCGTAGGTCGTGGAATTCCCCTTGCGTCTGCACTGGGGGCCCAGGTGCCAGGCTACGAATAAGGCAGGAAAGTTGACAGGGCGCGGTTCCATTCTTTGCACCAGGGCCCATTCATTGCCATCCATGCTTGGGTGCTGCCCACAGGGTCCACTGGCATCATTAGGGGCCAAGGGGTCTGCTTCAGGGGCCACCACAAAGTGCAAAGAAATCTCCAAAAGAAAGTCCACTCTGCCATGCAGAACCCCCTTGAAGAAGGGTCTTGAGATTAGGTGAGGGTTCCCAGGGATACATTTTCTAGGTAGGTAGGTGTTCATTTATTAAAACAAATCGTTACACTTATTATACTACCCTCACATTGTGCACGTAATAGTTGATTTTATTTAACTCAAACTCTTCCATTAGGCTGATGGTCAGAATTATAGGGATTGCACAAACAAGACACGAGATGGCAGAGTACATACAGTACAAATACGACTGGTAGTAGACCATCGAGGAAGACAGGACAGTAATAAAAATAGAAATATTCCAAAATGGGGAGTACAGACAAATTGCAACCCCTGAAATGCAACATATCGTGCATCTAGATTAAATAATTTCTTTACAGCTGCTTTTTGTGTTTAGTTTGTTGTCCTTCCCCCACACCTCAAATTATCACGGTTGGCGACATACGGCGCGAAAGTGGTTCACCATTCATATGATCATCGTTGTCGTCAGTCAGTTTGCGGTTGAATGAAAGACACTTCGAGCCTTCGCCATCTTTCGTGGTCCTGCGATACAACAATGAACCTATCACTGACAAAAGAGCTGATTTCATTGCTCCAACTCTGTGGTGGATATGCTCCTAGGCACATTGAAGCGTAGCTTACCTAATGACATGAAATTAAAATCTCAGATGCGTGTTGTGCAGTGATGGCTGCCTTCCTTGTGGACCTCAGGAACTTCATAGGCCCCACGCTGGGCGGACTCCTCGATGACTACGTGAACTTCAAGTGGGCCGCGACCATGGAGGGGCTGCTCTTAATCCTTGCGGTGAGCCACCGGTGGGGACACATCACTCCAGACTCGCACGGAACATCTGAGAGCAGCCACCATCGCACCTCTGTGAATGAATGGTGCCAGTCAGTTCACAGTTTATCAAATGAGTGTGCATTTAATTAATTGATTTCCCAAATATTATTAGAAATGTTTTATTGACTTAGAAGAGATTCAGAAATGCATAATGCTGTATAGATGGCCCGAATGTGGATGGAACAGCTGGTCATTCGGTCCAAGGTTAAAAACTCAGTTATTTTTTGTAAAATAGTAATAAAAATGTACAGCCTTTGTCAATCCACCGCTGGATGAAGGCCTCCCCATGTCGTGTCGTTCATGGGGGTTGTTTGACCATACTTCATGCTGGTCAGTACAGGTTGGATAAAGGATGGGGCCAGGTAAGATATCCCTCGCCACTGGTGTTATCTGTAGTTGGGAATCGGGTCACTGGGTTTATGCAGCCGGGTGGTTGTGGCTTTGCACGTGGCTAGGAAACTAGCACTGGACAAATTAACCTTATGGCGGTACCCCGGGGTACCATAGTACCCCGGCTCTCGCATAATGTCCGTGATGCAGTCATCTTTAGTCTGTTGATTGTTGGCGATGCAGCAATCGACTCATCTCGATGCGTTGTACACGATGCACTATGGTGCATACGAGCATTCAGGGTTTCAGAGCAATCGTCCTCGTTGCGTTTCGACTTCGCGGAGTAACACCACTGATTTCGGATTGATTGGTACCCCAGTCGTGGAGTGAAGTACACCCCTGGAAGAAATGGTGTCCCAGAAATAAAATATTTAATTGCCTCGGCCATTTTGTATTATTGGTACCGCCATAAGGATCAAATGACAAAATGTTGCGAGACTTCCTGTAGGCATCGAGGTGCAATACCATGGCTTGCCAGCAGGTTGAGGTACAGCAAAGTGTGGATTGATACCAACTGTCTGCTCTGTATGATATAAAACAGTTTTCTCCTTTGAAAGGTCCATGGGCCACTGGTGGCACCTGGTGGTCTTTAGTGTGGCCCCTGACGTGCAGCCCACGACAATACACAAAAGTGAAAACACCTCCCCATCATCATCGTGCTGCTGTCAAACCCCAATGCTTTTAAATGTGGCGGCCCTCACACTGATGATGTCTTATTGGCGAAAGTGAAAATTAGTGAAGACCACTGGTATAGAGGGTTGCCCTCTCGCAAACATGGATTTTCTCCTGGGCCTCCGGTATCCTTCCACATGTGTAGTGACATTGCGGATGTCACTGTGTCATGCCGGCCCTAGAGAGGCACGGCGTGCGATGTATTGACATCTCGGGCACCACTCACATGTGGGTGCAGTACCGGCCCTGGAGGGGCTCGGTGAGCGCTGACTGCGTGCAGTGCCGACCCCTACAGGATAGGGAGGGAGAGTGTCGGTCACAGGGAATTGGGATTACGATATGCCGTGGTACTCTGGTTCACCCCAGAGGACACGTGACCGGTTAAGTCTACACAGGGCCCCCAGGTGGGGGCTAGGGGTGGTCACGTGTCAGGATCGAGATCCTGCTCGAGGATTCTGGAAGGTGGGCGTGGCTAAGGGCGGAGCCAGCCACGCCACAGAGGATATAAGCCGCCGGGTCCCCGAGAGGGACCGGCTGCTGTTGTTCATCCTGAAGAATCTACATTCTACGTCCTACAGAGTCTCCAACATGTGGACCTGGACCCAAGCTGTGGTCTGGTCCGTTGTAGCTAGTTACCGTGTAATTAGTGCAGTTAGCCTGGTGGTCCACCACCATAGGCTATTACAGTGTTAAGGGGCAGTTACCCCGTGTGTTGGTGTTAATAAATGTGTTGCCTCCAAAGAGTACGTCTGCGACTCAGTTGAATTCACTACACGTGTGTAAACACTAATTAGCTTAAAGCATCTTAATATATAGAGAATTGCAGCGCAATTGTTGGTGCCGGCTTACCGCCTGGCATCCTTCCAGCTTGGTCTATGGTTCTTCAGCGATTGTGGGATACAACTTGCATGAACGACTCTATATAAAATGAATCCTTATATAGATACCATACTGTGATAACCACTGTGACACCTTTGATATAATGCACACTACAGTATTCATATTTTTTGTTCTTTTAGGTAGAATATTCCAAGTGAGCATTTGTGTAACATGCACATTTTACTTTTTGGCTTTTGATTAATGACACTGTGTAACACAAATTTTGTTCCTGGGTAGTAAGTGTTATTTTTTAATTGCTTATGCCTAAAAAGTATAGAAAATGTCTTATTCCCCACAAACTTTGCTTTTGTGACCAGGACAGTGATATTTTGAAATGTACCTATTTTCAATGAGGAAACGTGCGAATTTGTGTCTTGTCGTTCACATAAAGTGAGAAAAAAACAACATGTGAATAAAAATATACATGTATTAATACTAAAGTAATACAAAAATGACTACAAAAGATTTAGAAGCGAGTAGTTTTCGAGATTTACGATTATACTGTAAATCACTTTCACGAATCAGCCCCCAAATGTAGTCTCCCATCATGTTCTCGTTATACTGTCCTTGGTAGCGGTATTCAAAGTCCAGTATATCCTGGTGGAAGCGCTCGCCTTGCTCCTCCGAGTACGCTCCCATGTTTTCCTTGAATTAATCAAGATGAGCATCAAGGATATGGACTTTGAGGGACATCCTACAGCCCATTGTGCCGTAGTTCTTCACCAGAGTCTCAACCAGCTCCACATAATTCTAGATTTGAAGCTTTTTTGTTTTTATTTTATTTTATTTTCATTAATTTTGATGTTTTACCTACGTGACTTTACCGAAAAAACCTAAGAATACAGCTCCACATAGTTTTCGACCTTGTGATTGCCCAGGAAGCCACGAACCATTGTGACAAAGCTGTTCCAAGCCGCGTTCTCCTTACTAGTGAGCTTCTTGGGGAATTCATTGCACTCCAGGATCTTCTATATCTGTGGTCCGATGAAGACACCGCCTTTGACCTTTGCCTCAGGTTAGGGAAGAAGTATTGAAGGTACTTGAAGGCTGCCGACTCCTTATGAAGGCTCTGACAAATTGTTACATAAGGCCCAATTTGATGTGCAGTTGTGGCATCGGCACCTTCCGGGGGTCGACCAGTGGCTTTCACTTGACGTTGTTCCTCCCCACAGAGAACTTGGTCCGCTGTGGCCAGTCCCACCTGTGGTAGTGCGTCTTAGTGTCCCTGCTGTCCAAAAGGCAAAGTTAGCAGGGAAACTTGGTAAAACCGCCTTGGAGACCCGTCAGGAATGCCACCATTTTGAAGTCTCCGATGACCTCCCAGCCGTACTCATCATACTTCAAGGCGTCCCAGCAAGGTCTCGATGCTATTTTAATCTTCTCTGAGGTGCACCGAGTGAGCCAGGGGAAGAGACGGGTACTTGTTACCATTATGGAGCAGCACGATTTTGAGGCTCCTGGAAGAGCTGTCAATCAAGAGGCGCCAGTCATTCTGGTTACAGATGATTCCGATTGCCTCGAACAGACTGGTCACATTGTGGCAGAAGCAGAGCCCATCTTGACAGGTGAAGAAGCTGCAAAAAGATTGGTGACGCTTCCTCTGATCTGCGACTTGCACACTTTCATCCAACAAGTTCCACTGCTTGAGCCTAGACATCAAAAACTCGGCATTGGACTTGGTGAGATCAAGATCTCTGATCAAGTCGTTGAGGTCTTTTTGGTTGGGGTAGTATGGGTTTCTCTCCTCAGCTCCACCTCTGAAATTGTCATCTGGATCTACAACGTCTTCCTCGCTCTCTGACTTGCTGCTCTCTTCTAAAGACGGCTGCTCTCTCTCCGGAGGAGTGGGTACAGGGAGTTCATGGCAGTGTGGCACCAGGGCGATGGATGAAGGAAGGTCCGGATACGTGATGGCAAGTGCATTCTTGCCAGTCCGACGTTTGGAAGAGTCCACCATGCAGAAGTAGCAGTTGCTTGAGTGGTCAGTGGGTTCCCACCAAATTCTTGGACCATCCTACAAAAATACATTTATTTCACCCATGACTAATGTTTAAGAGATTCTCGCAACATTTTTCATGTATGATATATTTTTTCAATAACATTGAACATTGTAAAACATTTAAAAATTAAAAGCTTTTACAAATACATTTTTTTTTTACAAATTTGATAACATAAAATTCCGAGCAACAATTGTTCATCTTACCTTCCAGAGTTTTGTTGCATTGCTCGCAGGTGAAATGAGGTGCCCAGGGTTTGTCTTGGTCCCCGACAGGCATATCGTAATATGCCTTGTAGGCCTCACACATCTTAACAGATGCTTCCACAGAGTACTTTTTCACTCTTGTCTTGATAAATTGTACGCAGATATAGCAAAATGCGTCTGCCGGATGCTTGCATATTACTGGAAACTTGTAGACTATTCTAGAAGTTACTCCAAGTTTACTCAGCATTGAATAAATCTGGAATGTTCTGGAAAATAGGTAAATTTCTAAATATCACTGTCCAGGTCACAAAAGCAAAGTTCGTGGGGAATAATAGCCATTTTATGTCCCTTTGAGGCATAAGCAATTAGGAAATAACACTACCCAGGAACAAAAAATAAAAAAATAAACTGTTACACAGTGCGATTCAATATGTTCTTTCACGTAATGCCTTACCCGCGAGTCAGCGTGTAGTTTTGAGATGTAAATGCAATGGGTGGGCGAGGACTGGGTTGGATGAGTTGATTTCCCCACCAAGTTGGCAACAGTAAAGGAAACTGTTGAGACATTACTCGGGCTGTCGTGAACAACACACAACTGGCTACACTTTGTAGTACATCACTGCGGTCTGTCTGTGATTGTAACACTCTTTTCAATTATTCTATTCCAGGCATTCCTCATGCTTGCATTTTACAGCTACGAGTGCATCAGTGAAAACAGGTATTTGCACAGTGGTTTGAGCACGCTGGCCTGCTATCACAGGGTTTTTATTTAATTTCCCAGCCACGTCCGCTCCTGTGTAGCCAGCCAACTACACAGGGAGCGTATCGTAGTCACAGAAGTTACCCAGGTGTATATTGTCACTCGTTCAGTTATCAGTGAGTCGGTGGACTTTATGCACAATGTACATTTAACTGAACAAGACGGTGTCTCTGAGAGCGACATTACACATGTATCCAAATTACATAGAGACTGCCTCCATTGTGAAAAATGTGGAATTTTCACCACTGCCTGACATCTGTCAATGGGAATGGGCACTACACCCTTAAAATATGTCCCCACTGGGTACACCATATCCAGTACACCTCTCAGCTATAGCTGTGGCTACTAGTTCTCTACCTACTCCAGTCTACCAGCAAACCTGCAAAAAATATTCAGTGAACAATTAAGCCCTGTGAATAACCAAGTTGCACCACGCTCGCATTGTTGCGAGTGCATTTCACACATCCCGTGTCCGCTTCTGTTACCACGTTCTCTGCAGGCACCGCCAGACAGAAGAGCTGCTCGGCGATGTGGAGGAGGCCACCAGACCCCTGCTGTCCTAGCGCTGGGTGGAGTTGGACTAGCCAAGCATCGGCATTCAACGTGCGAAGGGGGGCAGTGCAATCGCGGTCAATTGCGCCAGCATTAGCACACGGCACTCATTGCAAGCAAAAGAGGTGGATTGAGAAACTTGGCAAGGGAGAGGGTGGTTCTGAAATTTCAAGATTTTTAAATGGGGCCCTAAATTGAGAATAGTAATAATGAAATCTATTTACTTTTACTGGTAAATATCAATAAAATACTCATCAAATTTTTGGGTTTTCAAGGTGCCACCCCTTTGGATCCACCACTGATGCAAGCAAGAACACATTATAAACGTGTAGAAGTGGAAAGGTGGCTCACAGGTGATAGTGCTGGGCTGGAACCGTTGTGAACCTATTTTCGATTCTAGGCAGCTGCCACCATTAAATCAAAGTGCAATAAACTGGTAGTCTTCGCCCAGTCACCACGAATTGCACACAAAAAACAGCACGGTAAATTAAATTCTGCACTTAACGTTGAATGCCAGCACTGAGCTGATTATTGGTTTTACTGTCATGCGATGAGCATTACTCTGTCCCCTACTCTGTTAACCAGAGGTCATTTTAAGGGACCGAGAGATCCGAGTGGATTCTTCTAATCTTGAAAAAATGCAGGTTGCACATTTTGGGAGAATTGTTGGGAAAATACCAAATGAAAATTAGTATTGAGATTCAAGTGTTCCTGCACTGTCAGACATGTTGATGGAGAATTGCAGAATTGTTGTCCGTGTGCAAAATTGTACAAATGTGCATGACAAAATAATCTCATCACCATTATTATTGCATGATGTTTATCATAAACAGTAAGCGGCTGCCAAAAATGTTAACCTCCAGATTACATTTAAACTACTGTACAGTGTTGATGATGGTCATCTCTTTTTGTTTGTGCCTGTACACCAGTGCAGTCCCAGACAGTATATTTATTTTTAATCGTGCACAAATCACATCAGAATCAAGTGAAAATATATTGAGATATAGTGGAATTTTTTAACTCGATAAGGAATTGGAAACAAACATCCCAAGTTCGGAATCTCATGAAATCATGAGATGAAGGTTGATGTTTTTGTGAATAAAGGAAAATTGTTTGAACTTTTTGAGAGGAAATGCCACTGAGACCACTGATTTTAAGACTTAACTTTTTTATTTGCCTTAATCGGAACGGTTTTACCACCTCTTATGTATCGAAGAATATTTGTGCCTTAGATTTCTCAGAAATGTGAAAAATACTGAAACAAATTTAAGCTGGCTGTAGCATATCCATTATTCTGTTCACATGTGTTGTAATATATTTACTATGTATTGGACTACAAGTTTGTCGGTTGCACTGTTTTAAAAGTACAGCATGCTTAAGCTAATGGTACCTTGTCTGAGGCACAGGCTGGAAACCTTAACTGGCTCGAATGCTAAAACAAGTCTTTAATGTACGAGGAACATCCTGATGGTAATTAACAATATTTGTTCATCAACTAACAACATATGACCGTCTAACAAAAGGCTTGTGAATTTAACGTGTGAAAACGTCAGGAAGCAGGTCAAATTATTTGAAGATGGTAATAGTGGAGACATTGTCGTTAAATCCAGCAGTGGCAGATGACTCCAACAATTATGCAGAGCGGAGGAAATCATTCGTACTATCGTTGCAAATTGGTCACCATACTGTCAGGACTATCTCATATATTGGCGTATCATTATATATGTGGATAGTGTTTGATTGAGTGTGGCTATGCAAGTCGTGGGCCTGGTGGAGGCACTTCCAGTTGAGCCTCTCAGATATTTGGTAGCCTTAACAAAAAATCAACAGTTAAAGCCCCATTTATTTCACACAGTATACGGCCGTGTTTCTGTTAGTGGGGAATATATTGCGTGTATTTATGGAATCGAAAGTAAGTTTAAATGTAAATAAAGTTCCTTTCAAAGTGATATCGTTCAAACACTTTAAAATTCTTTGCATTGTTTGTCATCTTCACATGTCTCATCTGATGTTCTATTCTACGCTACGTTGCTGTTATTGTAATGATAGAGTTTAAAACTCAATAAAGACGGTGTAGTATAGAACACACCATTAAGAGACATGGACTGGATGAAGACCTCCCCGTGCCGGCCATGTGGATTGGTGACTAGGGGACTCGGGACCAACTCAGATGTAAGCCGTGGCACTGAACTCAGCCGGATTCAGAGTGCCGTGCGCATCTAAGAGCATAACATTAACTTAAAATTTTGACAAAAAAATGACACTAATCAATTTTCAGGTCCAGCCAAAAAAAACCCATTGCAATAAGTCAAAAGTGTTTATTTCGTGGGATATAATAGCCGCGCCGAATGAACACGGACTATCCACCACTGCTCCCACGTCCAGGGCAATGCTTTATACCAGCAGCAGCAGCAAATTCGAACTTCCCCGCGTTTCAAAACAGCTGCTAGCCCACGTGACCTAAGCGCGCTCGGAATTTTTTTGGCTGTCGCGCGCTCCGATTGGCCGGCGGCTCCCTCCGCTCGCCCCGCCCTCCTCCCACGTGCGCTCCACTTCCGCTGTCAAGCGGCCTGGAACAGCACGTGGAGTGACCGCGGGGTGAGCCTCCGATCCGCCGGTGAACCGACCCGCCTCTGCCCCCCTTCTTTACTCCAGAAACTCGCGCCTAGGCCACCCGCTCCACGGCGTCAACGTTTGGTGGGACTCCGAGTGCGAGGTGGGTGGCGTGCGATTATTTTGGGTTTGTTTCTTCTGCGGGTCACTCCGCGGTTTTTATTCCCACGTTTAGAATGGAGGCGCGTTTGGATTATTTGGCCGCGTGTATAATGGTGCACGTGATAAGCAGTTGAAGCCGCTGTGTTGAGATATCATTTGTGATGGATAGGTCATTTCTAAAAAAAATAGCTCAGTGGACTTTGGGGCCGTCCATAAATGACGTCACGTACCTAGGGGGGGGGGTGAGAAACGTGACGTCACATCAAAATGCGCTACTTTAAATAAATATAAACAACACGTTCTACTTAATTAAATAGACTTTGTAATAAATGTTTTCTCCTACAACATCAGAATGCAGCGCCACATTAAATACGCACTACAGTGACAATAGTTTAAAGCGATTTGAAGCGTGTTTTATTTTGGGGGGGGGCGCACAGCTTTGTGACGTCATAATTGAGGGGGGTCTGACTTTTTGTGACGCCGTGGGACGAGGGGGGGGGGGTCAAAAATCGCGTGACGTCATTTATGGACGGCCCCTAATAGCTCAGTGGACTTTACCTTGTAAGATTTTTGTTTAAGTTTAGTTTTATTTATGTTTTTGGAAGTGATTTGTTTACCTTTTCTATATTTTGCAATCCTGTCGTGTTTTTTGCTGTAACGTTCTGACCCACCCCTACTGGACATCTGTGAAAAATAACTTTATAGCTCATCGGATTCCTCCTCCAGTATACCGACTATAATCACAACGCTCGTGACGTCAATCCACGGCGACCAGCCCCCCTCATTAATATTCTTGAGCAGGTGACGTCCTCCAAATGGACACCCCCTCCATTAATAATAATTAGCTGCTGACGTCACTCCACATGGGGGGCGAGGCGCCTCCTCCCCCCTCCTAGGCGTCAACTCACAACCCTCACTACAAAGGCAGAACCCACACGTCACGCGATCTCCGTAACGCTGTTGAGACATCAAAGTAAAAAGGACGTCATGATGAACAAGGGATGATAACCTTCAAATGAAATATGTCTGTGTCACCGCGCCCTTATAAATTGGACACGTATTGATGCAATGAACATATCACGTCGCGGTCTGCTTTTCGCCTGCACGTTTCAGATTGACTGCAATACACCCGTCCTTGGACGGGCAAAAGGCGAGTTTATAATCATACCATCGTGGTATCCGCTCACTCTTGTTAGAGAGACGACTGAAGGTGCGCAAGGAATCACAGAGAAGCGTGAAGGCAGCGACGCCCACAGGTGCCCGAGCTCTGCGGTCCTCTATGGCCGTGGTATCCGGTCACTTGATGAGTTGTATACACGTGGGAGGAAATCCGGAGCACCCGGAGGAAATCCACGCATGCGAGCGATGGGGAAAACACTTCGCCATACCAAGGGTGACACAGTCGGGTTTTTTACAATCGGGTTTAATTGTCTTTTTATATTAAACCCGATCATCTGAGATTGGGAGAAATCCGGTTTAATTGGTTCTAATTGCAGAACTGCACTTCTCAACAACGGGCTTCATCCATTCCAAGCTAAGGAACTCACTGGTGCCCACGATTGTGGAGGAGAAGCTCGTGTTCATCGTGACCAATCTGCCCGCCTCATTCTACGACTACCCCGTGCCCGACGGCCCCCCCGAGTATGATAGCAGCACCGACGAGAAAGCAGCCTAAGCCTTGGATCAGGGTTTCATATTCATTACACCAGGTTTTAATTCCCCGAAATCGGGTTTAATTGTATTAAAGAAAAAACCCGATGCCTGCCGCTGGAAAAATCGTGGTTTTTCCCACCCATGCGCCATACAGACGGAAGAGGTGGAGAGTTCCACATCCCTGCAAGACTGCCTTCGGGCAGAGCCACCTGGTGGACGCGCACGGGAAGGGAGTTTAACAACATCTGTGCAGTGATCCATCAACCCTCGTTACTGCTGCTGTTGGATTACAGGCAGCCACGTGCATAGGGGCCGTTCATAAATGACGTCACGCACCTGGGGGGGGGGGGGGGGGGTCAGACATTTGTGACGATGCGTGACGAGGGGGGGGGGGTTGAGAAATGTGATGTCACATCAAAATGCGCAACTTTAAATACATATAGACAACACGTTCGACTTATTAAATAAACGTTTTAATAAATGTTTTCTCCTACAACATCAGAGTGCAGCGCCACATTAAATACGCACTACAATGACAATAGTTTAAAGCGATTTGAAGCATGTTTTATTTTTTTTTGGGGGGGGGGGCAGAGCTTTGTAACGTCATATTTGAGGGGGGTCTGACTTTTTGTGACGCTGTGTGACGAGGGGGGAGGGGGTCATAAATCGTCCAAAATCGCGTGACGTCATTTATGGATGGCCCCATAGTCGTGAGTGTGATTCTGCATATAATTATCGTACAGCGTTGTGAGATGCAATGAGCGTGGATGACGCAAATATGAAAGCTAAAATTATAATTGCTACCACGGTTCGTAATAAAGATGTTTTTCTTGGGTTAGATCGCGTACAATATAAATGTGTCGTGAACCCGCCACCACCCGACGCAGCAAATCAGTAGGGTTTGTCACGTAAACCAAACGTGCCACTACTTCAGCACGCCGGTTGTGTGTTGGAGAGTAAACCGACAACATTTGACAATTGGCATGAATTCAGGAACGACCATGACGGTCCTGGATGAGAGGCGGTGCACGGCCACCGCCGCCCGGCTGACACGAATTGGTGAGGCGGCACCACTTGATGGGAAGCCGAGCACTGGGTTGGTTCCCTGGAGACCAGCTCTTGCCAGCATTGCTTGACGTGTACAGCCCTCTTCTTGGTTCTTTCGGTAAAGTCACGTAGAATGGAAATAATAAAATAATAAAAATAAAACATAATAAAAATAATTCTCACGACGTTGCGGTCACAACGTCGAGAAGACAGACCTGTTCTCCACCTGAGGACGGCTGCTTGCGTTGTGGCCGAAACGTCGTGAGAATTATTTTTATTATGTTTTATTACTTTATTACTTCCCTTCTACGTGACTTTACCGAAAGAACCAAGAAGATGAATCCCTGCAGTCACGAAAGCTTTAAATCGAAAGTGTACAGCCCTCTTGTGAATCCGCTGCTGGTTGAGTGCCTCCCCAAGCGGAGCCTTTTGGGGCGATTTTATGAAAGCTCAGCGGGGGTAGACGTGGACGCTGGGAGCGCAGATGTACAGTACAACAACGCATTTTGCTGCACTCCCCTCTGCTGCGGACCACGTAGCCCCGCAGCACCCCATAGCAACCTGTTGTGCATGGCAGTGGCCCGTTGCATGCGCTCTCCGCACTCAACCCCTGGTTGTATTTACGAGATTTGGCGAGATGGGACCACTCGTTTCGGGCGATTTGGCCAAAGGTGGCTTCTGGTAAAGCAACGAGGGGCTTTCTCATGGTCTGATGCTCTAGAATACGAGTGGGGTTTTGTGACTCTTACAATTTGGATGTTTCTGGCATCGCAGTGCCACTGGATCGCAAGTAATTAGAATTAGCCTGCTGCAGCTTATTCTAATTACTGGCGAAATGTCATACTCAAATTGTAAATGTTGTAAATTGGCATGTTCTGTTTACGTGACAAACCTTAATAATTGGCTGTGTCCGCGAGGTGGCGGGTTTAATTACACATTTAAATTTACGCGATCTCACCCAAAAATAACCTGCTTGACGAAACATTTGCAATTGCAGCTGCAGGCACTTTCTGATGACACATTCAATGCCGACGTTTCAAGTCGGCCGATCGGAAGTGCCCGCAGTGCCGAGACGGCCTTTCTGAATGTCTCCAATGGCCTCCCGATGGTTACCGACAACGGCAAACTGTCCGCGTTGCGTCTCCTCGATCTTGCTGTGGCGTTTGATAACTGTCGACTGTGTTGTGATGCTGCAGGGTCCTGAGCGAAGATTCGGGATTGGTGGAGCTTTGCCACTCTGGTTTCATTCATACTCAACGGGCAGAACTTAGAGAGTGTGTCACAACGGCCGGTTGTTATCAACTGTTCGTGTCACTTGTTCAGTGTTACGTCCTGTACTTTTTATCGTCTATGCCGCTGAGTTCTCGGAACTGGTGGACAAACATTGGGTTAACCTTCGCACATTTGCAGATGACACTTTTGGCTGTGCGTACATTGTGAGCCAGATCGCATAACGGCATCAACCATTGCTCTTGAACAATGTGTTCTCGATGTTAGATGCTGGATGGCATCCAATCGATTGAAGCTGAATACAGATATAAAACAGATGTGATCTGGTTCGGCACGACCTATAGCTTTGATAAGCTGATCAGCCACGGTCCATCCGCTCAATGTGGGTACGACTACCATACCACCAGCTGCCTATGTCTATAGTCTTGGAGTTCTATTGGCACCTGACCTTGAATCCGCACAACACGTTGCTATGATCTGTAAGGGCTGCTTTTTCCAGCTCTGTCAGCTGCATTGTGTCCATCGATCCCTGGATGCCAAGGCAGCTGTGCAACACTCATTCACACTCTCATTACTTCCCGAGTTGACTTGTGCAATGGTTTTCTGGCCGGCGCAACAATGAAGGTGATTAACCAGCTCCAGCGTGCCTTGAATGCAGCAGCCAGATTACTCGCTGGCACAAGACGAGATACGATCATGGACTACAGAAGCCCATGCTTTTGAAGACTTTCATTTGCTTTCGGTTCCACAGCGCGTAAAGTATAAGCTCTGTCTGTATACAAGTGCCTTATATGGTATGGAACCCCGTTATTTGTCGGGATTTATGCACGCCTGTCGCCAACGATCAGAAGCGACAGCACCTTAGACCCGCTGCTCATGGTGATGTCGATGTATCTACTGCATGTTGAACTTCTTTCGCACCGTACTTAGCCAACAGTGCTAAGCGGAGGTGCGGGGATCTCATCGTCGTTGTTATAGGAACCCTGCCTACGCTTTTCAGAAGGCGGCAGGGCCCCCTGTCGCGTGGAATTCTCGACCCCGACAAACTCAAGAACGAAAACCTTGAGTTCAACCGCTTCCGGAGAGACCTTAAAATAAAATTAATGAACAGCAGCGTGACATGACGGCAGTGCGCATTAGAGGTGCTGTTTGCATGATTTTGCATTTCTTAAATTACTATTTACAATTACATTACGTGCATCAAGATTACTAATAAAAAATAACACGTAGAATAAATTATGTAGTTCGTGTAGCTCTACCATATTTGGGAAATTGTTCCCCTGTTGTTTCCTGAATATTTGGCTGACAGCACATGTTTCAATTCTGTAGTCAATCTAATAAAAACAGCATCGGCTCAAAATATTATGAAAATGTTGCAGCAAGCTAATAAGAATCCATACTCTTTGGTTCTTTCGGTAAAGTCACAAAAATGAAAGATCACGACGTTTCGATCGCAACACAAGCAACCGTCATCAGATGAGACAGCGACAGCAAGAAAACTGCTGTCGTAGGAGGACTGCTGTCCAATTGTGTTTAGTGATTACCTTGTTGCAAGCATGGTCAGCTTTAACCCCACGAGTGCTTGGTTGCAGTGCCGACCTGCCACTCGCTCATAATGGCTCTGCCTGTTTTAATTTACTAATTGTGGGGGTTTTGTTGTTGTTGTCAGGGCAGTGACTTTGCACCTTGGAAGTAGCCAACCCCAAGCTGGGATTATCCACTCCACTCCTCGTCTGAGGGCTGTGCCACTTGAAGGTTCTCTCCGCCGGTGGGCTCGGCGAACCGCGCGGGAGGGAGCGACGCCAGCGCCACGCACGACGAGAGGTAGAGCTCGCCACGACGCAGGGCAAGTTGCTCTTATACGTGATCCTCCCTACCGCTGTGAAGAAGAGCCGTTGCTCGAAACGTCGCCCGTTGTATACAGTAATGCCCTGGTTTACGCCGGGGGTGCGTTCCTGAAAGATGTGACGACGAATATCGAAGCGACGTAAATCACAGCGATGTACAGGGTTGATGGAGGCGAAGGATGTTAACGACCTCGTCTGCTATACAGGAGGTCGTGGGTTTCGATGCCGACTCTCACGTCTGTATATTTTGCATTTGCATGTTATCCCCGTGGTCGTGGGGATTTTTCTCCGGGTCCTCCGGTTTTTCCTTCCGCATTTAGAATCGTACGTTTTTGGCTGCTTTCAATTTCCACTTGGTAACCTACTTCGTTGAGCTATCATTTGTGGCCTGGTCGCTTCTGAAAAAAGAACAATATAGCTCAGTGTGTCTTAGCTGGTGAAGAAAAAAACTAAAATAGTTTGTAAAACTATTATCGAGGCAACGGATACGAATGGATGATGATGTCAGCGACGTAGTGTGGGTTGAAGCGACATAAATCAGGTAGTTGTATTAATCAAGTGGCTACAGTATTTGCGAAACTACGTAAATGGGGATTCCTGAATTTGTTTCCCGTTTAGGGCAGCGTTATTGACGAATATGCTGGGTTTTTGATCTTTGATTCGAGATTAATTGGCAAGTGTACCGTGCCGAAAACTCCCTCGGGGATCCGTACGGCGATATCGACATTCATCACGGGCGCACGAGAGAGGAGATAAGGGACTGAAGGAAAATGTGCGCTTTTAGAAGTGCTCACTATCTTAGTCTCTAGCCTCACCTTACATATGACATACATATGAATAAAAAGTGTGCTGTACTTGGCCCTTCTCCCCCCCCTCTCCAACCATTATATAAACGGAGTGGTAGCTCCTGCAATCTCTCATTTACTTGATACAGCTGTCGTGGCTGTGACGGTTCCACCTGAAGACGGAAGTTTGTGTTGCCTCCGAAACGTCGTGATTTTTATTTTATTTTACTTTTATTTATTTTAATGTTTTACCTACGTGACTTTACCGAAAAAAACTAAGAATATGAATCCTTGCAGTCACGAAAGCTTCAAATCTAGAATTAAGCTCACTATCTTGTTGGTTCAAGCTCTTCGTCGATCGTGATAATTATACGGTGGCATTAAGGTCCTGTGTGAATTTTCAATGGGTTTTTTTAGCTGTACAACTGGAAGACCTGGTCACTGTGGAAACACACGAGCATTAAAATTCCTTTTGTATGTTAATCTGGCGGTGTCAAAGCCTAATCCGTCGGGCCTACATGCATATGCTACAGTACAGTGTTTGTGTGCTCATGATGCGCTCGCCTATACAGAAGTGAATTCTGGGTGTGTTGTTGACAGTGCTAAAGTCAATTTTGAATACAATGCTGATTGGCGTGGTTGACTATAACATGGCATTTGTATCTTGGCACTGTTAATTTGTGACATTTGAGCGCGACAATCCACTGCCTCTTAACGCACCACTGTCCTGTTTCGTTTCGTTGTACGATTGGCCTTTCTCAGTCCTCGGTGCGTTTAAGGACATGTATCTGTGTATGTTGAACGTCTTTCGCACTGAACGTAGCCAACCGTGCTACTCGGAGATGAACACAGAGTGAGCCACACGATTGTTTGTATAATCAGAATTGGAATATTTATTTATACTGCAGAAGGAATTTGATAAGCTATAAAGCTCTTTGTCACAGATGTCCAGTAGGAGCGGGTCACAACGCTACAACAGACGATACGAAAACACGATAGGAGTGCAAAGTATAGGAAAGGTATAAACGAATCACTTAAAAATATACAAATACAACTACATTCTTCTTGGTTCTTTCGGTAAAGTCACGTAGAAGGGAAATAATAAAAAATGTACATAATAAAATACAATTCTCGCGACGTTTCGGCCGCAACATCAAGCAACCGTCCTCAGGTGAAGAACAGGTCTGTCGGAAAGACAGACCTGTTCTTCACCTGAGGACGGCTGCTTGCGTTGTGGCCGAAACGTCGTGAGAATTGTATTTTATTATGTTTTACTTTTATTATTTTATTATTTCCCTTCTACATGACTTTACCGAAAGAACCATGAAGATGAATCCCTGCCATCACGAAAGCTTTAAATCGAAATACAACTACATTATGTGTTTCTCTTACCAGGCAAAGCCCACTTAGGTATTCATTTATTTTATCGAAGCGACCTACCGTCTCTGATGCCAGGTCGCATCAGAGACACATGAAATCCCTCCTGAGTCATTCCACAATGCAGTACGTGGCTTGCCTCGGTCGGGAGCTGGGAATTGGCCACGTGATGGACACCGATTGGAGGTGTAACAGTTCGTTCCCCTTGCCCCCGAATGATTCGTCTCCCATTCACTTCAAGAATCGATTCTTTCTGTGACATTCTGTGAAGCGCAACGGCCTCTAGTGGCCGCAGGGGGTCACGGGAACCTACTACAAACAACTGGCGGTGTACGAGTCACGAAACATTGTTTCTCATGCGTGGTGCAATATCTTGAGCTTAATGATTACATATTTGTGGATGATTTTAGTAACTTATTTAATGCATTGTTATTACTCCCCTCTAATGTTTGTTGGTCGTATTGTGAAATGCCACCGTTTACCCCATGGGGGGGGCGGGGCTATCAGTAAAAACTTCCACATGCTGTCCTCTCTTGTAATCAAACGCTGAACCTTATCCAGTGCTCCAAAGGTCACATCATACGTGAAACAGTGGCGGTGGTGGTGGTGCTTTCTTTAAAGATGAGAATCTGACGCGACGCTGCAGTATCCTTAACCTTGAGGATGCAATATAGCCAACGAGACACGTGAAACAGCATTGCCTATTTTGTAAATGCGACCTGGGTTACATCAATGTGTTATATAATGTGCTGCTAGGCAAGAGACAGGGGAGTGTGGATATAGTTACGTGACTAGCGCACGAACGTGCGTGCATAAAGCGCAGTCTGCAATTGTAGCTTTCAAATTTCTGCGTTCAGTTTGCTTCCAAACTGTGACGGTGGTAAAATGCAGTCACCTGTAAAGATTCGGAGTCAGTCCGATTTGGTTATGTGAAGCCCAGCTGAAATTGGGATTACATTCGGCTCTGATGAATTTGTCTCAACCTTAATTATTTTGTATTTGTATGGCACACACGTAGAAAACTTTACGGGATCCTGCCTTAATTTTACAACCTGCAGCTTAAAACGTCCAATTGTATTAAATACCCTTTTCGCTACCAAGATTACCCAAAGCCTCATCTATGAGCGACCAAACCTCCAATTTGGTAGCTCATGGGCCCACTAGGTGTTGCCACCCGTCCAAGATGTGGTGGCGGTTTTCAACATTTTCATCCTGATGCCAATTTGTGGGGTCGTTGAATCGAACTGTTGGAGTGGGGTAGACTGTTGCAGAGCTGCGTACAGAAACCCAGCTGCATAGATGAGCAAGCGTGAGCAATCCTGACGGTGATATCACGACGACTGTCTATGCATGAAGCAGGCAAATGAGAATGCAATTCTGCCATTCGGGGAGTCAAAAGTGTCGCTTCTCAAATGAGCAATGGGAGTGGTGCTGATCTCTAATGGTGCTCATATTTATTTTGTGGAGTGAATTATGGGCTGGTAGAAACGAGGGAGATCTTGAACATGGACTTGTATGTATGTATGTCGAACTTCTTTCGCACCATACGTATAGCCAACCGTGCTTATCAGAGGTGTGAAATGGACCATGGAGTTGACAGCATGGGCGGCTGTCAGGAAGCCAGTTGCACAGGGCAAGGCTTTACTGCATTACGTTTTGAGATAAGGTATGGTACAAGTTGCCTTTATTTTACTGAGGAAACCCTATGAGGCAACACGTCTCTTACACAGGAGAGATAGGAATGAGCAACTTCCACAGAGCAAAGGTTGACCCGTGGCCAGTGAGTCGATTTGCTGCTCCCATAACGCTTTACAGTAAAAGCGCTCTTAGACTCAAGACTTTTTTTTTCAGCTGGTGAGGCCCAAAAACCACTCATGAACCATTGCACAGAAGATGCAGGAGAGCCTTGCTCTGTAGGACTTGCATGTATTTATGGTGAACTTCTTTCGCACCGTACGTAGCCAACCGTGCTAATCGAAGGTGCGGGTGTAAGGACAACAAACTAAACACAAAAAGCAGTTTTAAAGAA